>NC_086451.1:33884635-34484635 GCF_028390025.1 Pseudophryne corroboree
GTATAATCTTCAATACCTTTGGTATGAGAGGCAGAGGAGGAAACACATATACTGATTTGTACACCCAAGGTGTTACCAGTGCGTCCACAGCTATTGCCTGTGGATCTCTTGACCTGGCGCAATACTTGTCCAGTTTCTTGTTGAGGCGAGACGCCATCATGTCTACCATTGGTCTTTCCCAACAGTTTACTAGCATGTGGAAGACTTCTGGATGAAGACCCCCCTCTCCCGGGTGAATATCGTGTCTGCTGAGGAAGTCTGCTTCCCAGTTGTCCACGCCCGGGAAGAACACTGCTGACAGTGCTATTACGTGATTCTCCGCCCAGCGAAGAATCTTGGTAGCTTCTGCCATTGCACTCCTGCTTCTTGTGCCGCCCTGTCTGTTTACATGGGCGACCGCCGTGATGTTGTCCGACTGAATCAACACCGGTTTTCCTTGCAGGAGTGGTTCCGCCTGGCTTAGAGCATTTTAGATTGCTCTTAGTACCAGAATGTTTATGTGAAGAGACTTTTCCAGGTTCGTCCATACCCCCTGGAAGTTTCTTCCTTGTGTGACTGCTCCCCAACCTCTCAGGCTGGCGTCCGTGGTCACCAGGATCAAATCCTGTATGCCGAATCTGCGGCCCTCCAATAGATGAGCCTTTTGCAACCACCACAGAAGATATACCCTTGTCCTTGGCGACAGGGTTATTCGCAGGTGCATCTGAGGATGCGACCCTGACCATTTGTCCAACAGATCCCTTTGGAAAATTCTTGCATGGAATCTGCCGAATGGAATTGCTTCGTAAAAAGCCACCATTTTTCCCAGGACTCTTGTGCATTGATGTACAGACACCTTTCCTGGTTTTAGGAGGTTCCTGACAGGTCGGATAACTCCTTGGCTTTCTCCTCGGGAAGAAAAACCTTTTTCTGAACCGTGTCCAGAATCATCCCTAGGAACAGCAGACGTATCGTCGGAAAACAGCTGCGATTCTTGGAATATTTAGAATCCAGTCGTGCCGTCGAAGAACTACTTTAGATAGTGCTCTTCCGACCTCCAACTGTTCTCTGGAACTTGCCCTTTTTAGGTCGTGCAAGTAAGGGATAATTTAGATGCCTTTTTTCTTTGAAGAAACATCTTTTCGGCCATTACCTTGGTAAAAAGGCCCGGGGTGCCGTGGATAATTCAAACGGCATCGTCTGAAACTGATATTGACAGTTCTGTACCACGAACCAGAGGTACCCTTGATGAGAAGGACAAAATTTGGACATGGAGGTAATCCTTGATGTCCAGGGACACCATATAGTCCCCTTTTTTCCGGTTCGCTATCACTGCTCTGAGTGACTTTATCTCGATTTGAACCTTTTATGTAAGTGTTCAAAACATTTTAGATTTAGACTATGTGTCACCAAGCCGTCTGGCTTCAGTACCACAATATAGTGTGGAAAAATAATACCCTTTTCCTTGTCGTAGGAGGGGTACTTTGATTATCACCTGCTGGATATACAGCTTGTGAATTGTTTCCAATGCTGCCTCCCTGTCGGAGGGAGCCGTTGGTAAAGCAGACTTCAGGAACCTGCGAGGAGAAGATGTCTCGACTCTCCAATCTTTACCCCTGGGATAATACTCGTACGATCTAGGGGTCAACTTGCGAGTGATCCCACTGCGCCCTGAGACTCTTGAGACTACCCCCCCACCTTGAGTCCGCTTGCACGGCCCCAGCGTCATGCTGAGGACTTGGCAGACGCGGTGGAGGGCTTCTTTTCCTGGGAAAGGGCTGCCTGCTGCAGTCTACTTCCCTTACCTCTATGTCTGGGCAGATATGACTGGCCTTTTGCCTGCATGCCCTCATGGGAAAGGAAAGATTGAGGCTGAAAAGACGGTGTCTTTTTTAGCTGAGATGTAACTTGGGGTAAAAAAGGTTGGATTTCCCAGCTGTTGCTGTGGTCCCCAGGTCCGATGGACCGACCCCCAAATAACTCCTTCCCTTTATACAGCAATACTTCCATCTGCCGTATGGGATCTGTATCACCTGACCACTGTCGTGTCCCTGACATCTTCTGGGAGATATGGACAACGCACTTATCTTGATGCCAGAGAGCAAATATCCCTCTGTGCATCTCACATACATATATATAGAATGCATCCTATTAAATGCTGTACATGAATAAAATATTTTCAGTCAGGGAATCCGACCAAGCCAACCCAGCACTGCATCTCCAGGCTGATGGCGATCGCTGGTCGCAGTATAACCACCGTATGTGTGTATATACTTTTTAGGATATTTTTCCAGCTTCCTATCAGCTGGCTCCTTGAGGGCGGCCGTATCTGGAGACGGTAACGCCACTTGATAAGCGTGTGAGCGCCTTATCACCCTAAGGGGTGTTTCCCAACGTACCCTAATTTCTGGCGGGAAAGGGTATAACGCCAATATTTGCTATCGGGGTAACCCTACGCATCATCACACACTTCATTTTATTTTATCTGATTCAGGAAAAACTACAGGTAGTTTTTTCACTCCCACATAATACCCTTTCTTGTGGTACTTGTAGTATCAGAAACACGTAACACCTCCTTCATTGCCCTTAACGTGTGGCCCTAATGAGAAATACGTTTGTTTATTCACCGTCGACACTGTATTCAGTGTCCGTGTCTGTGTCTGTGTCGACCGACTGAGGTAAATGGGCGTTTTTTAAAAACCCCTGACGGTGTTTCTGAGACGCCTGGACCGGTCCTAATAGATTGTCGGCCGTCTCATGTCGTCAACCGACCTTGCAGCGTGTTGACATTCTCACGTAATTCTCTAAATAAGCCATCCATTCCGGTGTCGACTCCCTAGAGAGTGACATCACCATTACAGGCAATTTCTCCGCCTCCTCACCAACATCGTCCTCATACATGTCGACACACACGTACCGACACACAGCACACACACCGGGAATGCTCTGACAGAGGACAGGACCCACTAGCCCTTTGGGGAGACAGAGGGAGAGTCTGCCAGCACACACCAAAAACGCTATAATTATATAGGGACAACCTTATATAAGTGTTTCTCCCTTATAGCATCTTTTATATATATACAATATCGCCAAAATCAGTGCCCCCCCTCTCTGTTTTAACCCTGTTTCTGTAGTGCAGTGCAGGGGAGAGCCTGGGAGCCTTCTCTCCAGCTTTTCTGTGAGAGAAAATGGCGCTGTGTGCTGAGGAGATAGGCCCCGCCCCTTTTTCGGCGGGCTCGTCTCCCGCTATTTTTGAAGTTAGGCAGGGGTTAAATATCTCCATATAGCCTCTGTGGGCTATATGTGAGGTATTTTTTGCCTCTAATAAGGTTTTTATTTGCCTCTCAGAGCGCCCCCCCCAGCGCTCTGCACCCTCAGTGACTGTTGTGTGAAGTGTGCTGAGAGGAAAATGGCGCACAGCTGCAGTGCTGTGCGCTACCTTTATGAAGACTCAGGAGTCTTCAGCCGCCGATTTTGGACCTCTTCTCTCTTCAGCGTCTGCAAGGGGGCCGGCGGCGCGGCTCCGGTGACCATCCAGGCTGTACCTGTGATCGTCCCTCTGGAGCTAGTGTCCAGTAGCCAAGCAGCAAATCCACTCTGCACGCAGGTGAGTTCACTACTTCTCCCCTAAGTCCCTCGTTGCAGTGATCCTGTTGCCAGCAGGACTCACTGTAAAGTAAAAAACCTAAGCTAAACTTTCTCTAAGCAGCTCTTTAGGAGAGCCACCTAGATTGCACCCTTCTCGTTCGGGCACAAAATCTAACTGGAGTCTGGAGGAGGGTCATAGGGGGAGGAGCCAGTGCACACCACCTGATCTGGTAAAAGCTTTACTTTTTTGTGCCCTGTCTCCTGCGGAGCCGCTATTCCCCATGGTCCTTTCAGGAACCCCAGCATCCACTTAGGACGATAGAGAAACTACTTGCTCTCTCTGCATTTCCCTTGGACGCCAAGTATTACATATTAAGCCCTAGATTCCCAAACCGTGTTTCGGGGGAAAATCTGACTGCTACATACCAAATCACCCTAGAATCGGAGGGGAGTTTATGGCTCCTACACTCTAGAAGGCACTAGAAACTGTGTCACACATGGGGACCTCTCACTTCTGCTGAGGAACTCCTAGAACCACAAATTGCTCAAAAAGGAACCTGGGAAACAAAGTTCCATTACTCTAGCTCTAGAACCCAAATCACCCTAGAATCGGAGAGGAGCTTATGACTCCCACACTCTAGAAGCCACTAGAAACTGTGTCACAGATGGGACCACTGACTTCTGCTGAGAAACTCCTAGATCCACAAGAAGCTGAGAAAGGAACCTCAGAATGAAAGTTCCATTACTCTGGCTCTAGAACCCACATTAGTAGAAACTGACTGCCGTTGTGGAAGGATCAATAGAGAAGAACATTTATCAATGTGAACTCTCACGCAAAAGTACAAGGCTCAGACACTTTTCGCAGCCAGCACCAGAATGTTGTATGACGTTATTTCACCAGGATTTTTCATGTGGTCCCCATGTGGTGACCATCTAACATTTATGTACTGCAGACATATTTCAAAGCACAGTGCAGAGACCATTTAATCATACACATACATTTATTAACCTCATCCACTCTCTTTCTGTGGCAGCATTACATAGTAGGGAACTACGGTTTACAACATCCAGATACTACTAGAACCCAAGAATTGTGTTCCAGAACCCTGCATGATCCCATATCACATAGATTAGAGACACGGTCTTCTTTATTTTAAATCCTTCTAGAGCCCCATAGCACATTTAGGGGAACCAAGGACTTCTGCGTTCAGGGTCACTCTACAATCATGATAGGAGGGAAGGCACTGGTTCCTGAATTCTAGATCCTTCTAAAGTCTCATATTTCATAGAGGGGAAACACTGATTTCTATGTTCCAAAACCCTTTAGGGTTCCACATCACATAGAGGGGAACTATTGACATTTATGTCCCAGATATCTCTAGAGACCTATGCCAAACACAGGGGAATCACTTGACTTCTATGTGTCCTATCCCTCTAGAGTCCCACATCACACAGAGGGTAACCACTGGCTTCTATGTTCCATGGGGGTAATTCAGATCTGATGGTAGATGTGCTAAATTTAGCAGATCTACGATCAGTTTCTCTGATATGCGGGGGACGGGCGCCCAGCACAGGGCTAGTCCGCCCCGCATATCAACCCCCCCCACAAGTGTGCGCTTTCACACCCGGCAAGTAGCTCCCTGCCTGTGACGTCCCGGGTCGCAGAGGCTGCATGTGACATCATCATGCAGCCGCTGCGGCCCGTCCCCGCAACGGTCCTGACACGCCTGCATTGTCGGGACCACGCCCTGCCAACATTGGCACACCCCCTCCCGCCCCGCGACTGCCTCTGCCTGTCAATCAGGCAGAGACAATCGCAGCCCTGAGATGCTAACAGCATCTCACTGTGCTCTCGGGGTGCGCAAGCGCATTCCCCAATGGGCTTCAGACTGCTGTCGCTCCCGCTGCAGCGATCCAGTCTGAATGACCATAATACACAAAGAGGAGCCAATGACTTTGATGTTCTAGATCACCCAACAGCCCACATGACCATTGCATAGAAGAGATACATAGACTTTTGTGTTCCTGATCCTTCTACAGCTCCATCTCAGTTAAAGGAGAACCACTGACTTCTTTGTTTCCAGATCACATAGAACGGAACCATTTAAATAAATTCCAGGTCCTTCTAGAGCCCCAAACCACACAGAGGTGCACAACTGACTTTGATGTTCCAGATCCCTCTAGATTCCCATATGACAGAAGGGAGCCGCTGACTTGTGTGTTCTAGATGTCTCTACAGCACTACAATGCATAGAGAAGAGCCACTGACTTCTGTGTTTCAGGTCCTTTTAGAGCCCCATATGGCATAGAAGGAAACCTTTGACTTTTTTTAATTCCAGATACCCCCAAAGCCCAACACATCACAGACGAGACTTGATGGCCCCCTCGTAGAACCGTAACTTTACATGAGTCAGTATTCCACAGCTCTTTTACACAGAGAATAAAGTTCCGCATTCCATGGCCAAATAACAGGAAGACCATTTGTCTCTGGGACCTTCTGTTGTGCTAAAGTAGAAGGCTCAGACACTGTTTAAGAATGGTAAGAATAAATAAAGAGCCAGTGTCGGAATGTTGTGTAACGTTACACCCTCTCCGTCCCTTTATCTCATTTCAGGATTTAATGTGTGGTCCCCAGAAGAACAGATTTATTCACCTCATCCCCTATCCACCCTCTCTGTGGTATCAGGACATAGTGGAGGTCATCCAGAGCAAACGGCACATTAATACAGTATACCCACACTAAACCGCAATACGCTGTAACACATGATGAACGGATTTCTCCCTCTGCTGCGAATGAGTTAACAAGGGGGGGAAGGAAGCCCAAAAGTCCCTAAAATGTGCTACTGTAATTCTGGCAGCAGCCAAACAAACAAAAGGGACTTGGAAGCAGAGAGAGGTTCCCAGGGAATAGGTGTTAAGTGCTGCCTGCTCTGTTCCCCCTGACAGTCTCTGGGGTGTGAGAAATGCAAATTCATTACCCTTCATTAGGAAGAAACTGTTGTTCTGCATTTTCTCACATTGGGCACCTTAGTGGGGACAGGACGATCTATCTCTCAGTATCCACAGGGACCCAGGACTTCATACAGGCAGAGCACTGGCAGCGCAGAACAAAAACCTCGACCGTTTTGGCGTTGCACCGATGCGCTTACAATGGTCCGTCTAGCCAACCAGTCAGAGGCAAAGAGCCAGAAAAGATCTGCAGTCAAGAGCAAGAGCCACTATCATGCGTGCGCCAATATGGGGGCGTGGTGTAGTTGTCACAAAGCCACACCCCAGTGCCAGATACACATAGGCCTGCTATGCCCCCAGTGCCAGATACACGTCCCCACAGTCCCTGCTATGCCCCCAGTCCCTGCTATGCCCCCAGTGCCAGATACACATGTCCCCCCAGTGCTCACCAGCTCCCCCTCCCCCCCTGCGCTGCTGCTGCTCACTCTCCGACGGCGGTGTCTCTCTTCAATTAGGCGCCGGACCATGAGCCAATCAAAGCTTGCGGTCTGGCAGCCAATCAGGAGCCTTAGCTGCCGGTCCGCGAGCTCTGATTGGCTCACGGGCCGGTGCCGAATTGAAGCGAGACACCGCCGCCGGAGAGGCGTGCGTGTGTCTGGGGCTCGGGTCAGCGGTGGCCAGGAACCGACCGAACCGCATGCGGCTCTAGAGCCGCGGGTTGGCCACCGCTGGTCTAGCGCATTTCAAGGTGTGCGCCTGCTATACAGCCTTGGAGACACATTCACAAACCACAAGTGCTCCCAGTACATACAAGGACGAAACATATATACGGAGAAGGTATAAAGTGCAAAAAAATGTTAATGACGCATCACGCGTCCAACCTCCTGACGCTTTATAATCACCTTTCATCAAACAGAGTTCCCATTCTGATCCTACAATACTGATCTGTCTAGCGTAGCCTCATACAAATCGGTCTGGACATGGAAGAGCCATCTCATGTTTGCACTGCTCAGCACATACGGTTGCTCCTCGGTATACGGTCTTTAGGTCGACCTTACAGTCATTAGGTCGAACACTATAGGTCAACATGGCAAAGGTCGACACATGAAAAGGTTGACATGAGTTTTAACATTTTCTTTTAATTTTCGGAACTTTTTCTTACTTTACTATCCACGTGGACTACGAATGGGAATAGCTCAGCGGGCCACGCGATGGGACACGGTGCACTAATTGGGGTTCCCGGTCACTCTATGAAGAAAATTACACCAAAAACAAACAAAACTCACGTAGATCTTTTTCCCCATGTCGACATTTTCAGTGTCGACCTATTCCAGGTGTCGACCTAGTCACTGTCACCCTAGTTAGGGTAGACCCAATGATCCACACCCTCGCTCCTCAGATCCAACGTAGACAAATGTCTAAGCGCACACAGGCACCAAATAGGATCTGGGGATTTTGTGTTGTGTAGATAAGGCCCAGAGCGACTGGCTGCATATAGGACACAGGACTGAGTGTCAGTGTGAGAGTGAGTGCATGCAGAATATAGTGCACAGGAGTGAGTGCATGCAGGACATAGGACACAGGAGTGAGTGTCAGTGTGAGCAGAATATAGGACACAGGACTGAGTATCAGAGTGAGTGTGGGCAGAATATAGGACACAGGAGTGAGTGTGAGTGCATGCAGAATATAGGACACAGGAGTGAGTGTGTGCAGAATGAACCCTATTTAGAATAATAACGGAGCGCTAACCGTGTGTTCCCAATAATGATCCGCATATTACTGTTTTGTGGTGTGCACAAGTTGCGTATAGCACCACGCCAGTGATGTCACTATTCTCTAGCTGAATATTCCGCCCCTGTGTGCACATAACAATTCCCGGTAATGATCTACGGAAATGAAGCAGGTTGCAGAGCTCCTAATTATCTGTCCTCTTCTTGCAAATGCTTCAAAGTGAATTAACAAGTTAGTGACAAATTGTATCAGTCAGCGGCATTTGGGCGTTTTGGTGGCCGAGCTACCCATGAATAATGTGGGTAACATATTGTAGCCAAATTGTGCCTGGGAACGGACAGGTGTAGCTGCACCAGCAGCCATAAGGGGAATCAGGGCTCCTATAATTGGCAGCAATTTACTAAGCCCAAATCATAGAGAGGGGAGGAGGGGAGGTCAGTGGGAAAACCAGGGAGTCTCAGACTCCAGACGAGAGGAGACATTTGCTAATCGGAGGCTTGTAAAATGTCTTTGAAATAAGTGGCTGTCAATGGATATATTAACTAGGAAACACTATTTCTATAGCGGTTTTATCGCAGACATGTCAGACTGCTTTATTGGGGGCCAAATGCAGCCTTGTGGCTCTCTACCGGGTCCTGCATCCTAGCAAATGTTATATTGGTCAATTACCATCTTGTTTTCTTGTACATCACATGGCACAAAAGTAAAATGAAGAGTAAAAACAACGCATACAAATACCAAGTTTTATTAAAGACTACTGCTAACAAGACCACCCATTACCTCACTCCCTGCCTGTTAAAACACCGTCTTTGTTTATTAGCGGTTTTGTTTTTTATGGCGCACACATCATCTGTAGCGCAGTCTAGAGAATATTTCTGTCATTCACATCAGTCCCTGCACCAGTGGAGCTTACAATCTATGAGCCTAATTCAGACCTGATCGCTGGGCTGTTCACTTGTTGTCCTGCAATCAGATAGTCGCTGCCCGAGGGGAGTGTAAGTGTGCGATCGCATGTGTACGCCGTATGAAAATGTCCCTCAGTCAGCGGACAGCTGCAAATCCGTTCCCACCTCACTCACCATCGAATGGTTTTTCCAGTGTGTGCGCAGCCCAGGACTTATTCCTACAGTGCGATGAGAACGGGCTGATCGGGGCCGAAGCTGACGTCACACACCCGCCCTGAAAACGCTTGGGAACGCCTGCGTTTTTCCAGACACTCCCAGAAAATGTCCATTTACCACCCCACAAACGTCCTCTTCCTGTCAGTCAGCCTGCAAACGGCTGTGCGATTGAAATTTTCACACCAGCTTGTCACTATTTGGTGACGCGCGTGCGCATTGTGGTGCATACGCAGTCAATCGATAGTCGCCCACTGTGCGATCAGGTCTGAATCGGGCCCTATATCTCCTGTCACTTGTTCACTACATATACTAGGGTTATTTTTTTTGTCATTAGCCAATTAACTGACCGATAGGTTTTGGAGTGTGGGTATCAATAAGAGCACCCAGAGGGAGACATACAAACTCCACACAGATTGACCATGACCGGGAATTGAATTCATTACCTCAGTGCTGTGAGCCAGTAATACTAACCACTATGCCAACCACACCGTAGCCCAGTCTGTCTTTCTTCCCGATTGCAAAGTACTGCGCAATCTGCAGGCTATACATAATAATAATAATAATAATAATATCAACTGAGTTTCTTGTCCTATAAATTAGCTCCCTCCAGGACCTCATAATACCTTTATTGTCTGTACTAATAGTCTGTGCACTAATAGATTGTGACTATCTGTGCCAGGTCTGGGGGCGACCGTACAGGGCCACAGATTGCTGCAGATGTTTGTATTGTACATTAAAGGACAGGAAAATCTGGACAGACGGAAAACTATCACTACTGACCGACTATTACCCCGATAATCCAGAAGAAAAACCCAGCAGGTTACCAAGGAAACCGACCAATTACATTGACAATCCTTAATAATATGTCAATTTACTCTCTTTAGGTTATGAAAAAGCTACAGGACTATCATCGTAAGCAACTAATTTACCATGATGGTTTCCGTAAGGGATAACAAACGTCAGACACACGCAGAACTGTGGGGGTCATTCCGAGTTGATCGCTAGCTGCTTTCGTTCGCTGTGCAGCGATCAGGCAAAAAATGGCACTTCTGCGCATGCGGCGCAATGCACACGCGCAATGTACTATTACAACGACCGATGTAGTTTCACACAAGGTCTAGCGAAACTTTTCAGTCGCACTGCTGGCCGCAGAGTGATTGACAGGAAGAGGGCGTTTCTGGGTGTCAACTGACCGTTTTCAGGGAGTGCTCGTAAAAACGTAGGCGTGCCAGGAAAAACGCAGGCGTGGCTGGGAGAACGCAGGGCGTGTTCGTGACGTCAAAATAGGAACTGAACAGTCTGAAGTGATTGCAAGCGCTGAGTAGGTCTGAAGCTACTCTGAAACTGCACAAAATTATTTTGTAGCCGCTCTGCGATCCTTTCGTTCGCACTTCTGCTAAGCTAAGATACACTCCCAGTGGGAGGCGGCATAGGGTTTGCACGGCTGCTAAAAACTGCTAGCGAGCGAACAACTCGGAATAACCCCCTATGTTACTACCAAGTGGGCAAAGCCTTAGGGCCTCATCCTGAGGTGCGTGCAAGTTTCAATGGGATGCATCTCCTCATACATCGCAGGCAATAGGCGCACTGAAGGGACGAGCGGGTCGTACACATCTCATTCTTTTCTCATAGACGACTGAAGAAGCGTTAATGGGAAGTGGGCGTTTCCATGTGTACGTCGTGGGGGCGCAGCCAGAGCAGCGACCTACTCTGAGTTGTGCATTTGCACAGTGGACGCCATTTTCAGTCGCATATTCTGCACCTATCATGGGTTAGGCTCATGCACACTTACCTACGCCCCTGGACATTGCTGGAGACTCATGATTTTTAGGGTAGTCCCCCCCGCGCACCCAGAAGAATGGCCGGATCTCCTGCATCCCGCCCACTTCCATAGTTAAGTGGGCAGGATGTTGAGGAAATACAGAGAAGCTCCATTTTGAGGAGGCGGGGCTAACGGACGTGAAATTGTGCCATTTAACCCCGTGCCTTCCTTGCTGACTTGCAAATAATAAGAATTTATTCACCGGTAATTCTATTTCTCGTAGTCCGTAGTGGATGCTGGGGACTCCGTAAGGACCATGGGGAATAGCGGCTCCGCAGGAGACTGGGCACAACTAAGAAAGATTTAGGACTACCTGGTGTGCACTGGCTCCTCCCTCTATGCCCCTCCTCCAGACCTCAGTTAGGAAACTGTGCCCGGAAGAGCTGACACAATAAGGAAGGGATTTGGAATCCCGGGTAAGACTCATACCAGCCACACCAATCACACCGTACAACTCGTGATACTATACCCAGTTAACAGTATGATAACAACTGTTCCTCACGAACAGATGGCTCATAACAATAACCCATTAGTTAGGCAATAACTATATACAAGTATTGCAGACAATCCGCACTTGGGATGGGCGCCCAGCATCCACTACGGACTACGAGAAATAGAATTACCGGTGAGTAAATTCTTATTTTCTCTGACGTCCTAGTGGATGCTGGGGACTCCGTAAGGACCATGGGGATTATACCAAAGCTCCCAAACGGGCGGGAGAGTGCGGATGACTCTGCAGCACCGAATGAGCAAACTCAAGGTCCTCCTCAGCCAGGGTATCAAACTTGTAGAATTTAGAAAATGTGTTTGAACCCGACCAAGTAGCAGCTTGGCAAAGTTGTAAAGCCAAGACCCCTCGGACAGCCGCCCAAGAAGAGCCCACTTTCCTCATGGAATGGGCTTTTACAGATTTAGGATGCGGCAGTCCAGCCGCAGAATGTGCAAGTTGAATCGTACTACAGATCCAGCGAGCAATAGACTGCTTTGAAGCAGGAGCACCCAACTTGTTGGGCGCATACAGGATAAATAGCGAGTCAGTTTTCCTGACTCCAGCCGTCCTGGAAACATAGATTTTCAGGGCCCTGACTACGTCCAGCAACTTGGAGTCCTCCAAGTCCTTAGTAGCCGCAGGCACCACAATAGGTTGGTTCAAATGAAAAGCTGATACCACCTTAGGAAGAAATTGGGGACGAGTCCTCAATTCTGCCCTATCCATATGGAAAATCAGATAAGGGCTTTTACATGACAAAGCCGCCAATTCTGACACACGCCTGGCCGAAGCCAAGGCCAACAGCATGACCACTTTCCACGTGAGATATTTTAGTTCCACGGTTTTAAGTGGCTCAAACCAATGTGACTTAAGGAAATTCAACACCACGTTGAGATCCCAAGGTGCCACTGGAGGCACAAAAGGGGGCTGAATATGCAGCACTCCTTTAACAAACGTCTGAACTTCAGGCAGTGAAGCCAGTTCTTTTTGGAAGAAAATCGACAGAGCTGAAATCTGGACCTTAATGGAACCTAATTTGAGGCCCATAGTCACCCCTGACTGTAGGAAGTGCAGAAATCGACCCAGCTGAAAATCCTCCGTTGGGGCCCTTCTGGCCTCACACCACGCAACATATTTTCGCCATATGCGGTGATAATGGTTTGCGGTCACCTCCTTCCTAGCTTTAATCAGCGTAGGGATGACTTCCTCCGGAATGCCCTTATCTTTTAGGATCCGGTGTTCAACCGCCATGCCGTCAAACGCAGCCGCGGTAAGTCTTGGAACAGACAGGGCCCCTGCTGCAGCAGGTCCTGTCTGAGCGGCAGAGGCCATGGGTCCTCTGAGATCATTTCTTGAAGTTCTGGGTACCAAGCTCTTCTTGGCCAATCCGGAACCACAAGTATAGTTCTTACTCCTCTCCTTCTTATTATTCTCAGTACCTTGGGTATGAGAGGCAGAGGAGGGAACACATAAACCGACTGGTACACCCACGGTGTCACTAGAGCGTCCACAGCTATCGCCTGAGGGTCCCTTGACCTGGCGCAATATCTTTTTAGCTTTTTGTTGAGGCGGGACGCCATCATGTCCACCTGTGGCCTTTCCCACCGGTGTACAATCATTTGGAAAACTTCTGGATGAAGTCCCCACTCTCCCGGGTGGAGGTCGTGTCTGCTGAGAAAGTCTGCTTCCCAGTTGTCCACTCCGGGAATGAACACTGCTGACCGTGCTAACACATGATTTTCCGCCCATCGGAGAATCCTTGTGGCTTCTGCCATCGCCATCCTGCTTCTTGTGCCGCCCTGTTGGTTTACATGGGCGACCGCCGTGATGTTGTCTGACTGGATCAGCACCGGCTGGTGTTGAAGCAGGGGTCTTGCCTGACTTAGGGCATTGTAAATGGCCCTTAGTTCCAGAATATTTATGTGTAGGGAAGTCTCCTGACTCGACCATTGTCCCTGGAAGTTTCTTCCCTGTGTGACTGCCCCCCAACCTCGAAGGCTGGCATCCGTGGTCACCAGGATCCAGTCCTGTATGCCGAATCTGCGGCCCTCTAGAAGATGAGCACTCTGCAGCCACCACAGCAGCGACACCCTGGCCCTTGGAGACAGGGTTATCAGCCGATGCATCTGAAGATGCGATCCGGACCACTTGTCCAACAGATCCCACTGAAAGATCCTTGCATGGAACCTTCCGAATGGAATTGCTTCGTAAGAAGCCACCATCTTTCCCAGGACTCGCGTGCAGTGGTGCACCGACACCTGTTTTGGTTTTAGGAGATCTCTGACTAGAGATGACAACTCCTTGGCCTTCTCCTCCGGGAGAAACACTTTTTTTCTGTTCTGTGTCCAGAACCATCCCCAGGAACAGTAGACGCGTTGTAGGAACCAGCTGCGACTTTGGAATATTCAGGATCCAGCCGTGATGTTGTAGCACTTCCCGAGCTAGTGCTACTCCGATCAACAACTGTTCCCTGGACCTCGCCTTTATAAGGAGATCGTCCAAGTACGGGATAATGAAAACTCCCTTTTTCCGAAGGAGTATCATCATTTCGGCCATTACCTTGGTAAATACCCTCGGTGCCGTGGACAGACCAAACGGCAACGTCTGGAATTGGTAATGACAGTCCTGTACCACAAATCTGAGGTACTCCTGGTGAGAAGGGTAAATGGGGACATGCAGGTAAGCATCCTTGATGTCCAGTGATACCATGTAATCCCCCTCGTCCAGGCTTGCAATCACCGCCCTGAGCGATTCCATCTTGAACTTGAACCTTCTTATATAAGTGTTCAAGGATTTTAAATTTAAAATGGGTCTCACCGAACCGTCCGGTTTCGGTACCACAAACATTGTGGAATAGTAACCCCGTCCTTGTTGAAGGAGGGGTACCTTGATTATCACCTGCTGCGAATACAGCTTGTGAATCGCCTCCAGCACTGCCTCCCTGTCCGGGGGAGCTGTCGGCAAGGCAGATCTGAGGAAACTGCGAGGGGGAGACGTCTCGAATTCCAGCTTGTACCCCTGAGATACTACTTGTAGAATCCAGGGATCCACCCGTGAGCGAGCCCACTGGTCGCTGAAGTTCTAGAGACGGGCCCCCACCGTACCTGGCTCCGCCTGTGGAGCCCCAGCGTCATGCGGTGGACTTAGAGGAAGCGGGGGAGGACTTTTGTTCCTGGGAACTGGCTGTATGTTGCAGCTTTTTCCCTCTACCTCTGCCTCTGGGCAGAAAGGACGCGCCTCTAACCCGCTTGCCTTTCTGGGGCCGAAAGGACTGTACCTGATAATACGGTGCTTTCTTTGGCTGTGAGGGAACATGGGGTAAAAATGCTGACTTCCCAGCTGTCGCTGTGGAAACGTGGTACGAGAGACCATCCCCAAACAACTCCTCACCCTTGTAAGGCAAAACTTCCATGTGCCTTTTAGAATCTGCATCTCCTGTCCACTGCCGAGTCCACAATCCTCTCCTGGCAAAAATGGACATTGCGTTTATTTTAGATGCCAGCCGGCAAATATCCCTCTGTGCATCTCTCATGAATAAGACAGCGTCTTTAATATGCTCTACGGTTAGCAATATAGTGTCCCTGTCTAGGGTATCAATGTTTTCCGACTGGGAATCTGACCACGCAGCTGCAGCACTGCACATCCAGGCTGAAGCAATAGCCGGTCTCAGTATAATTCCTGAGTGTGTATATACAGACTTCAGGATAGCCTCCTGCTTTCTATCCGCAGGCTCCTTTAGGGCGGCCGTGTCCGGAGACGGTAGTGCCACCTTTTTTGACAGACGTGTGAGCGCTTTATCCACCCTAGGGGATGTCTCCCAACGTGACCTGTCCTCTGGCGGGAAAGGGTACGCCATTAGTAACTTTTTAGAAATTACCAGTTTCTTATCGGGGGAAGCCCACGCTTCTTCACACACTTCATTTAATTCATCAGATGGGGGAAAAACCACTGGTAGCTTTTTCTCCCCAAACATAATACCCTTTTTTGTGGTACCTGGGGTAATATCAGAAATGTGCAACACATTTTTCATTGCCGTAATCATATAACGAGTGGCTCTATTGGAATGTACACTAGTCTCATCGTCGTCGACACTGGAGTCAGTATCCGTGTCGACATCTGTGTCTGCCATCTGAGGTAGTGGGCGTTTTAGAGCCCCTGATGGCTTTTGAGACGCCTGGGCAGGCACGGGCAGAGAAGCCGGCTGTCCCACATCTGTTATGTCGTCAAACCTTTTATGTAAGGAGTTGACACTGTCGCGTAATTCCTTCCACATGTCCATCCATTCAGGTGTCGACCCCGCAGGGGGTGACATCACATTTATCGGCACCTGCTCCGCCTCCACATAAGCCTCCTCATCAAACATGTCGACACAGCCGTACCGACACACCGCACACACACAGGGAATGCTCTGACTGAGGACAGGACCCCACAAAGTCCTTTGGGGAGACAGAGAGAGAGTATGCCAGCACACACCAGAGCGCTATATAATGCAGGGATACACACTACACACAGTGATTTGTCCCCTATAGCTGCTATAATACACAGTTTGCGCCTAAATTTAGTGCCCCCCCTCTCTTTTTTACCCTATTGAGCCTGGAAACTGCAGGGGAGAGCCTGGGGAGCGTCCTTCCAGCGGAGCTGTGAGAGGAAATGGCGCCAGTGTGCTGAGGGAGATAGCCCCGCCCCCTTCCCGGCGGACTTCTCCCGCTTTTTTCAGGATATTTTTGGCAGGGGATTTTACACATATATAGTCTTGCTGACTATATTATGTGTTTATTTGCCAATATAAGGTACTCTTATTGCAGCCCAGGGCGTCCCCCCCCCAGCGCCCTGCACCCATCAGTGACCGGAGTGTGTGGTGTGCATGGGGCGCAATGGCGCACAGCTGCAGTGCTGTGCGCTACCTTAATGAAGACCGGAGTCTTCAGACGCCGATTTTCTGGACGTTCTTCTTGCTTCTGGCTCTGCAAGGGGGACGGCGGCGCGGTTCCGGGACCGGACGACCGAGGCTGGGCCTGTGTTCGATCCCTCTGGAGCTAATGGTGTCCAGTAGCTTAAGAAGCCCAAGCTAGCTGCAAGCAGGTAGGTTTGCTTCTTCTCCCCTCTGTCCCTCGTAGCAGTGAGTCTGTTGCCAGCAGATCTCACTGAAAATAAAAAACCTAAATATACTTTCTTTCTAAGAGCTCAGGAGAGCCCCTAGTGTGCAACCAGCTCGGCCGGGCACAAAATTCTAACTGAGGTCTGGAGGAGGGGCATAGAGGGAGGAGCCAGTGCACACCAGGTAGTCCTAAATCTTTCTTAGTTGTGCCCAGTCTCCTGCGGAGCCGCTATTCCCCATGGTCCTTACGGAGTCCCCAGCATCCACTAGGACGTCAGAGAAAATGGCATTTTATAGCTAAAGGGGTGGGGCCTAATGACGTGTTACCTCGGCCCACCCCCCAAAATTGCCTGCAGTGTCTCCTCTCCATGCTTCCTCCAGAGAGGAGTCTCAGCATGTAGGTTAGGTATGGTTAGATGTAAGTGTCATCACTGGTGGCCAGCACCTTAACATGGCAGCAGTCCACCCTGCGCCGGCTCCTTCCCCTACACCTGTGACATGATGATGTCATGTCCGGGGGAGGACGCTTATGGGCAGCATGCTCTGAGAGGTAGAACACTGCCTGGAGCATCCTTAGGCACCCTGCAAGCCACATGCCCTTGTGCAGCGAAGGAGGCGTCCTCACGGTCCTGCGTGATGGTACCACTTACAAATCCCTAGTTACAGCCCTGCTAGTGGTTACGTCTGGTCATGCTGGTGTAGTGCTAGGGACAGTGCAATCGCAAAGATGTGTACAGCTGGTCTTGCAGGCAGGGTGCCAGGGACCGTGCAGACGCAAAGATGCATAGGGCTGGTCTTGCTGGTGTAGTGCTAGGGGGCTGGTCTTGCTGGCGGAGTGCTAGGGACGCTGCAATCACAAAGATGCGTACGGCTGGTCTTGCTGGCGGAGTGCCAGGGTCACTGCAATCACAAAGATGCGTACGGCTGGTCTTGCTGGTGTAGTACTAGGGACGCTGCAATCACAAAGATGCGTAGGGCTGGTCTTGCTGGTGTAGTACTAGGGACAGTGCAATCGTAAAGATGCGTAGGGCTGGTCTTGCTGGTGTAGTACTAGGGACAGTGCAATCGTAAAGATGCGTAGGGCTGGTCTTGCTGGTGTAGTACTAGGGACAGTGCAATCGTAAAGATGCGTTCGGCTGGTCTTGCAGGCCGGATGCTAGGGACACTGCAATTGCAAGATATGTACGGATCAGAATACATGTGGATAGTCACATAGGCTTTTAGTCTCATCCAGTAATCTAAAGGAAAATAAATAACTATATTGACTGAGCAGAATCTTGAGACTTTCAATTTTGGTATCAGAAATATCGCCTTTATACTCTTGGATTGTTTGTCTGCATGGCCGTGTAATGATTACAGGATAGGACAAACGTGATCTGCCTCTGAGATATGGCAATCCACCTACACATCTCACATTGTGGGAGAAGACTTCACTGGCTGAGAGAGTCTGAATTTGTTTTCTCAAATTAAAGGAAACAGTGACTTTAATTCCATCATAAACACCCCATAGCAGCATTTAATCCCAGGATGCTTGCCAAGTCCCCGCACACGCTCCGTCATTCCAGGATCTGCAGGAAATGAGATGCACATGGGGCGGCAGTGCGAGCAGGCTGGGAGAAGACGGTCCTGGGAGACTGGAGGAATGTGTGCACTACATGCAGGAGACAAGTGCACAGCCCCAGGCACTACACAAAACTGCATATATCTCCTATTATGTGGCTTGTTATCTGCACATTGGTAATAAGGCTAGAACCTTTAATCCAGGCTGTCAGACTGAAACATCATGCACACTGGGTTTCATTTACTACGTTCTGTCCGCATGGAACAGACCAAACGTAAAGGGTCCCATCCCACCAGCCCTGCATGTAGGTGGCTCACGGCTGTTGTAGCACAGTTTCCACCTGCTTCCTATATCTAACACCTTATATACATTTATTATTTGGTGACAGGAGTGGTTCTTTACCTATTGGTCCTCACCACCATCTCTGTTAGTTGCTACTGTAGTGTTCATTCTAGCACCCTGCACCTTTCAAATCCTGTGCAGTTCCTCTTTCCTGCCTGGGGTGTCGCTCTCTGCTGTGAGGCTTCTCAGCACACTCTGATCTGTTACTCAATGCTGTGATACAGACCTGTGTGTGCTGAGAAGCACCAGAGCAGAGAGCGACACCCCAGGCAGGAAAGAGGAAATGCACAGGATTTGAAAGGTGCAGGGTGCTAGAATGTACACTACTACTGTATAAGCTTATCATACTGTCCCTTTAAACCGGGGCGCTCATGAATTACGCAGGTTCTGTGGCTGATTAAAACCAGGTGAAATGCAGGCTTGAAGTTAGCCAGCCCCAGAACCTGTGTAATGCATGAGTGTCCCGGTTTTAAAGGGATAGTAAGCCTACTACTGTACAGCAATGCACCAAGGGCCTAATTCAGACCTGCGAATTTGTTAGCAGATGGGCAAAACCAGGGGCCTAATTCAGACCAGATCGCTCGCTAGCGTTTTTTGCAGGTCAGAACTGCGCATGCGTATGCACCGCGTTGCGCATCGCACAGGTACAAAGAGCATCGTTGCTGTGCAATGGATCTAGCGATGAATCCATTTGCACAGCCGATCGCAAGGAGATTGACCGGAAGAAGCCGTTTGTGGGTGTCAACTGACCGTTTTCTGGGAGTGGTTGGAAAAATGTAGGCGTGTCCGAGCGTTTGCAGGGCGGGTGTCTGACGTCAAATCTGGTCCCGGACAGACTGAAGTGATCGCAGCGGCTGAGTAAGTCCTGGGCTGCGCAGAGACTGCACAAGATCTTTTTTGTACAGCTCTGCTACACATGCGATCGCACACTTGCAAAGCGAAAATACGCTCCCCTATGGGCGGCGACTTTCTGTTTGCCACAGTGCAAAAAACCCCTAGCGAGCGATCAGGTCTGAATTAGGCCCCATGTGCACTGCAGGTGGGGCAGATATAACATGTGCAGAGAGAGTTAGATTTGGATGGGTTATATTGTTTCTGTGCAGGGCAAATACTGGCTGCTTTATTTTTATACTGCAATTAAGATTTCTGTTTGAACACACCCCACCCAAATCTAACTCTCTCTGCACATGTTACATCGGCCCCACCTGCAGTGCACATGGTTTTGCCTAACTGCTAACAAATTTGCTGCTACGATCAGGTCTAAGGCCCTCATTCCGAGTTGTTCGCTCGCAAGGCGATTTTAGCAGAGTTACACACGCTAAGCCGCCGCCTACTGGGAGTGTATCTTAGCTTCTTAAAATTGCGAACGATGTATTCGCAATATTGCGATTACAAACTACTTAGCAGTTTCAGAGTAGCTTCAGACTTACTCGGCATCTGCGATCAGTTCAGTGCTTGTCGTTCCTGGTTTGACGTCATAAACACACCCAGCGTTCGCCCAGACACTCCTCCGTTTCTCCAGCCACTCCTGCGTTTTTTCCGGAAACGGTAGCGTTTTTATTCACACGCCCATAAAACGCCGTGTTTCCGCCCAGTAACACCCATTTCCTGTCAATCACACTACGATCGCCGGAGCGAAGAAAAAGCCGTGAGTAAAAAAACTATCTTCATAGCAAAATTACTTGGCGCAGTCGCAGTGCGAACATTGCGCATGCGTACTAAGCAGAAAAACGCTGCGATGCGAAGAAAATTACCGAGCGAACGACTCGGAATGAGGGCCTAAATTAGGACCCTAGTCAAGCTAATTGTGAAACAGGTCTCAACGCCTTAAAAACCATCCACCGTCTTTTTACTAGTGGTGGACATGGACTTAAAGCTCAACCCACAGGAATGGCGTTCCCATAGGGACTGCCCACTCTGAAACAGTAAGGAGAACCCTCTAGTCACAGGGGTAGAAAGTACCCCAGCCACTAAGGGGTTAATGATGTTATTTTGTAAAAAGCCCTTACTTTAATATTAATTTAGGACTTTTAGGGGGACATTTACCAAGCAGTGATAAGAGCGGAGAAGTGAGCCAGTGGAGAAGTTGTCCATGGCAACCAATCAGCACTGAAGTAACATCTATAATTTGCATACTATAAAATGATACAGAGCTGCTAATTGGTTGATGGGGCCACTCCTCCACTGGCTCACTTCTCCACTCTTATCACTGCTTAGTAAATGTCCCCCTTAGTCATTAAAGTGCACTTTCTCTGTTGTGCCTCATGCCTCAGTGATGTCACCAGCTCCTGCTTAATTGTCTGACTGCATTCTCATGGCTGTTTGTTTAGCTCACAAATGGGGAGATGCATCAAAGGTTGGAGAGAGATAAAGTACAAACCAATCAGCTCCTAACGGTCACGTTACAGGCTGAGGCCCAAATGTATTAAGCCTTATCAAGAGATAAAGTGGAGATGGATAACGAGAGATAAAGTACCAGCCAACCAGTTCCTAACTATCATTTTTCAAACACAGCCCGTGACATGGCAGCTGGGAGCTGATTGGCTGGTACTTTATCTCTCTTTATCCGTCTCCACTTTTCTCTTGATAAGGCGTAATACATTTGGGCCTCAGCCTGTAACGTGACCGTTAGGAGCTGATTGGTTTGTACTTTATCTCTCTCCAACCTTTGATGCATCTCCCCATTTGTGAGCTAAACAAACAGCCATGAGAATGCAGTCAGACAATTAAGCAGGAGCTGGTGACATCACTGAGGCATGAGGCACAACAGAGAAAGTGCACTTCAATGACTAAGTGGGACATTTACTAAGCAGTGATAAGAGCGGAGAAGTGGCCCCATCGACCAATTAGCAGCTCTGTATCATTTTATAGTATGTCAATTATAGATGTTACTTCAGTGCTGATTGGTTGCCATGGACAACATCTCCACTGTTAAGGCTGAATACATTTGGGCCTGAGTTTGAAAAAGGACAGTTAGGAGCTGATTGGGTGGGTTATATTGTTTCTATGCAGGGTAAATACCGGCTGCTTTTGCATGCAGTCCACACATGTCAGGCTGCTTTATTTTTACACTGCAAGTCAGATTTCAGTTTGAACACACCCCACCCAAACCTGTATCTCTCTGCACACGTTACATCTGCCCCCACCCCCCTGCAGTGCCTAGCTGCTTGCTTTTTTTGCTTTACTTACAAACATGAATCAGACCCAAAATCGTGACATATGCACAGAAGAAAAAACACTGACTGTTATAATATAATATAATATCGGCAGAGCGTCGGCCTGAATCAGGTCCTATAGATGCTGACTTGACTATTTTATTAACCCCTATTAAAAAAAAAAAACCCAAAATATTTGCAACTGAGGGGGTTTAATACTTCACGTCAGTCAGTCTGAGACCCTGTTTTACTGAGATCATAGTGTATGGCATCTAAAAGGGTTAACTCTGCAGCTTCAGCAATGCCCCAGAGGGTCAACAAAATCCTGGGTGGTCAACTATTCAAATGTGTATTGTCCTGAGGGGAGAGAACTGAGAGGGGAGCGGAGTGACTGGGAAAATGGAGGCAAGCAGGAACAATATCTGTTAAGATCAGAATGGTATACAAATCTGAGGTGCAGCCTCCAATCACCCACTGCGCACATTCCCGTGTATGGGTTAATAAGTTCTTATCCGAAGTAAGTTTGCTAACATTCCACTGTGAATTATACAATCGCGCTGCCCTTGTCAGACTGGTTTGTGTATCTAGTATAAGCATCCGCAACACAGGGAAACTTATCACAGGGGTGGAGGCGCTAACCTTCAATCTCAAGGGAAAGTCACGGGAATCTATGACGTGTACTTCTAATAGCTGAAAGTGCAAGAAACTGGAATTGCTCGTGAATGGATCAGCGCTTACAGAAATTCTCTCTCCTAAGAATTAATGATACATTTTTAGACTGTAAGCTCTTTAGAACAGAGCCCTCTCTATTCATACATTTTTATTTTAATTGTACCCGTTTCACATTTGGGGTGAATGCAATTCAATGAAAAATGAAGCCCGACTTTGCTGTGCCGTTCCATCACGCTGAATTGAATTGACACCTATGGTTGTACTTTGTGGGAAGTGTCCGCCAAAGGGCAATGTGTGTGACTTATAAGCAGCGGCTGACCAAGGGGGCTGGTTTATTTAAGCGGATAAGCCACTGCGGGATTTCCAGCCAAAATATAAGAGAAGTAGCACTGCGGAATGCTCAGGAGTAATACTGCGCTGTTTCCACGGTTACTACTGTTGTAGAGGAAGGCCGATATATCTGTGAAATTGCTTCAACGTGTTTGAGGTCAGGCAGAAGCCCTATTTTACAGGACACGAGTGCCTCCACTTGGTTGTAATATCCATTAGGAGGAGAAATAGTTAATGGAGATACCTTTAAATGTTCAGCATGGTTGGCGCAGTGTTCAGCATTACTGCCTAAAAGCACAAAGGTAATGAGACCAATTCCTGTTCATCATGGTTGATCTGTGTGGTGCTTGTATGTGCACAGATTACCTCTGGGTAAATAGTTTTATTGCCGGTCAACAAAAATAATTTAAATAGTAATTTGTGAGGTAAAAACTTTGCAAAATGTGTGTTTTAAAAAAAAAAAGTAAATACAGGTTGAGTATCCCTTATCCAAAATGCTTGGGACCAGAAGTATTTTGGATATCGGATTTTTCCGTACTTTGGAATAATTGCATACCATAATGAGATATCATGGCGATGGGACCTAAGTCTAAGCACAGAATGTATTTATGTCTCATATACACCTTATACACAGCCTGAAGGAAATTTTAGCCAATATTTTTAATAACTTTGAGCATTAAACAAAGTGTGTGTACAGTCACACAATTCATTATGTTTCATATACACCTTATACACACAGCCTGAAGGTCATTTAATGCAATATTTGTAATAACTGTGTGTATTCAAGAAAGTTTGTGTACATTGAGCAATCAGAAAACAAAGGTTTCACTATCTCACTCTCACTCAAAAAATTCCGTATTTTGGAATATTCCATATTTCGGAATATTTGGATATGGGATACTCAACCTGTAGTAGTTTAAAATGTTAGTTGTCTGTAACACTTTGTACACTGAAATTTGTAGCATGTTCTTATTCTTACCCCATGTGCGGTGCTACGCAAACCTACTGGCGCCTTATAAAAATAGTAGTAATACTTGAAATTTTTTTACAGTATTTTTTTTCAAGGTAAAATGTTGTATTCAGGCTAAAATGTATGTTCTAATATCAGTTTTCTACTCTATTCTATTTTTCTGTGTGTGTTTGCTGGGGCAATAGAATCTATGGGGGTCATTCCGAGTTGATCGCTCGATAGCTACTTTTAGCTGCCGCGCAAACGCATAGTCGCCACCCACTGGGGGAGGGGAGGGAGTATATTTTCGCTTTGCAGGAGTGCGAACGCCTGTGCAGCCAAGCGGCAGCAAACACATTTTGTGCAAAACAAAACCAGCCCTGTAGTTACTTATCCTGTGCGATGATTGCTGCAACGAATGACACGGTAATGACGTCAGATACCCGCCCGGCCACGCCTGCGTTTTTCCAAACCCTCCCAGAAAACGGTTAGTTGACACCCAGAAACTCCCACTTCCTGTCAATCTCCTTGCGTTCAGCTGTGTGACTGAATGCGTCGCTAGAACCTGTGCAAAACCACGATGCTCTTTGTACCCGTACGTCGCGCGTGCGCATTGCGGTGCACACGCATGCGCAGATTTGCCATTTTTTAAAATGATCGCTACGCAGCGAACAACGGCAGCTAGCGATCAACTCGGAATGACCCCCTATAACTGCTGTAGAAATTGCTGTCAATCTCCATATCTCCATGTCATGTGGAACTAGAGGTGCTAAATTAGAGATATAGGCCCTCATTCCGAGTTGGTCGGTCGCAAGGCGAATTTAGCAGAGTTGCTCACGCTAAGCCGCCGCCTACTGGGAGTGAATCTTAGCTTCTTAAAATTGCGACCGATGTATTCGCAATATTGCTATTACAAACTACTTCGCAGTTTCAGAGTAGCTCCAGACTTACTCTGCCTGTGCGATCAGTTCAGTGCTTGTCGTTCCTGGTTGACGTCACAAACACACCCAGCGTTCGCCCAGGCACTCCCACCGTTTCTCCAGCCACTCCTGCGTTTTTTCCGGAAACGGTAGCGTTTTCAGCCACACGCCCCTAAAACGCCGTGTTTCCGCCCAGTAACACCCATTTCCTGTCAATCACATTACGTTCGCCGGAGCGAAGAAAAAGCCGTGAGTAAAAATACTTTCTTCATAGTAAAGTTACTTGGCGCAGTCGCAGTGCGAACTTTGCGCATGCGTACTAAGCGGATTTTCACTGCGATGCGATGAAAAAGAACGAGCGAACAACTCGGAATGAGGGCCATAGTGGGTAAGATTTATCAAAGATTAGAGAGAGATAAAGTAGCATACCATAAACTCCTGTCATTTTTCAAACCCAGTTAGGAGCTGATTGGCTGCTACTTTATCACCGTGCAATTTATCAATCTCCAAGGCTTGTTAAATCTGGACCATAATATATAGCTCATTTCACACCAATTTAGGGACAAATTGACCCATTTTCTGCTCATTACACTTTTACAGACTAATCGCCTACAGCTCTGTGTAAGTCCCGGAAACGAATGCTGGACCTCTCTGTGTGGCTATCTGGGAGCGGAGAAAGGGGTCTGCATCACCTCACAGCTGACTGCAGCCATTGTGGACAGAAATGACCTCCCCAGAGGCCTAATCTGAGGTGCATTATCCGCTTTAGATGCTATCAGCGGTGTGACATTGCACTGAATGCAGAAATGTAGGCTCGGTGACCTCACCCCTTCACGGAGAGATGACTGCCATCAGATTTTCACATGAAAGAACGCCTGGGCCCTTTCCATTCCTAAGTGTTAATTTTCCCTGTAAATTCCTAGTGCATCTCTCAGCAGTCCTGCAAGCCGGGGTGTGAAGAGCAGACTACTGCCATTCTCATGTCACATCACCACCTGAGCTTTCATCCCTTCAGGTCACACACAAACAAGCTCTTTTCATCTCGGAGAATGTGTAACGTGTGAAAATCCACAGCGCATTCCATCCTTTTCATCATCCATATCTGTGTGCGGAACGAAAGGACAAAAATTGTGCTGAAATTTATTTTTGCAACTCTTGGGTAACTGAAAGTAAAAATAGCACTTTTAAAGCTTTCGGCAGCTGCACGAAGCCTTGGAGCGTGATAAAGTGGAGAGAGATAAAGCACCGACCGACCAGCTCCTGTCAGTTTTGAAGAACTGTGTGATATTTCAGTTAATGCAGAAAATATGTTCTTTATTCTGAATGCAGTTTAGAGGAAAGTTCACGTGGGTATATCTTCCCATTATGGCTATGACTGTATAAAATCCATTGTTTTCTATGTAGAATACTGCAGGGAGCCATTTGCAGTCTGTAAATGAATAGGCGGATCAACTAAGTTTAGTGGCGCGTTAACAAACACATACGGTAACGTAGGTTAGATAACGTGTTTGGAATGCCAAAGACAACAAACTGGGCCCATCCCTCTAAACCTCAGCACGTAAACATGGCGTAATTGCACAGAAATGCAGCGGGGCTTAGGATTCATCCCTCAGTGTGTGCAGATGGCTTTACCTTAATCTAACAGGTGATTTAAAAATCAGGCAATTTCCCTGGTTACTGATGACCCGGTCACGTGTGGACTTCACAATGGAGCTAAGATACCACAAAATAATACATGTATTCAGGATCAGACCTTCTCCCCCAAAGGGCAGCGGCCTCTCCTACCTACTCCTTGGCCAACCCTGCTGAAGTTGCTTACTTTATCACAGACAAACCCGCAAGTAACCACGCAATATAGTAAATGCAGATTTTGGTCATCTGGTGTCATCTACCACTGTGCTCCTGACCGGTCACAAACTAATCACATCAAATGCATGAACATTTCTACCCCCCCCCCCCCCCCGCCCAAATAGAAAATAAACATGACAGTCAATTATTATTTTCCACCCAAAATCACCTAGCAAAACATATTTTATTAATATTAACAATTTTCTGGTGACCCCAAACTAACAGCAGCTTCCTGAAACCGTTCTTTTTAATAGGTACATAAAAAGGTATAATGGATGGGAAGAAACCTTTACAGGAGTCCTTCTCCTATGTAACCCCCTCCCTGCGGACAGGTATAACTCGTTCTGTGCATCACCATTTCAGTCACTGGACCTCAGACCATCACATTAGGCTACTTTAGTGAATAACAAGAACAACCGGTGACATTATTAATGAAATAAAGAACTAATGAAGTCAGGTTTTCATGTGAACCAGCGAATGATCTCTGCGTTGTTTAATATCTGAAGCCATTCAGGACGGAACGATCTGAAGCGGCGGTGATTTACTGCTGAGCGTGACAAAGTGAATCCTGGTGACAGATTCACAGGAAGGCAGGGTGTGACGGGGGAATCTTCCTGTCACACATGTTAATGTAGCCTGGGAACAAGCTTCCGCCTGTCACACAGACAGCAGCATGGGAAGATGTAATCTTCTGTATTGCACACACTGATATGAGGCACACATCTACAGAGCACCCTTCAAAGTCAGGGGGGCGAATATGCTGACTGGAAAAAGTAAGGGGAAAGAGTGACAGCGCGGTTCCCGCAGGGAATTAGATGCAGGAAAGGCAATCCCTTCAAAATTGCAGATGTTCTTGAAGTAAGGGACCTATAAACTGAGTTTTGGGGGATATTTTGGTCATGAAAATTAATATATTTAAAAGGGTGACTGAACATGATTAAGCTGTCCACACACCACCGAGACATAGGAACTCTGTTGGTTTAGTCTGCAATATGGCAGCCCCTACTGCATACAGGAAGCAGGTGCACTGAGTGAGGTAAAAGCTGTGCAAGCTCTCAGGTGACTGAAGCAGGATTTCCTCGTCCAGGATTTAAGGGCATCACCGAAACGTGGGTGTTGGTGTGGTGAATGACACAGACACTACACCCACTTGTGATCCGAGCCACATGTTGGCCAAACAGGAAGCGATAACACAGCACGACTGAAGTACCAGCAACACTGTCCTCTATAGCCACAAAATGGTTGTGTCTAGTGCATCCGTGGACCTGGCCCATAACATCCTGATCAGTATCGATCGGAAAATAAGTTGAAAAGTAAGGTAGAAAATAAAAAGTTTTGAGACTGGATAAAAGAGTGTACTGTGGGATGATCAGGATAGGGGTGCCCTCTCCTGGGGTAGATGGGCACTTCCAAACACACAGCAGCCAGGAAAACAGCACACCAGTCCAGGGTTTTCATGCAATATAGCTGTGGCTAGTTTTATTGTGCAGTACAAAACCAAAACATATAAATAAATCTAAGCGCGTCTGGCACTAAAAGTGCACACACACGGAACGAACAAATGATGTGGGCGTTTCTGATTGAACGCAACAACCAATCGTATACATCATTTCGTGTGTATGCAAGAAAAAGATGCCGATGTGCACACCCGCGGGTCGCTAGCGACAGCCTCAAATCTTTTGTACATGCAAGAAGATCTGAGGCGATGCTGTGCTGCTGAATGCGGCGTAGCCCTCGCTCCCCCCTTCCCCACCGCCGTTGTTCATAGTCGCCATCAGCATATGTGTATGCACTTGCCGATGCCTACCCCACCACCGGGTCCCGTCGTAAACGATGCTCAGTTGTCACGCATGTACCCACCTTAACTAAACATAACAGATTCCCTCTCTCAGAGTGGTAGGACATAATGCCCCTACCACAAACACAGGCATAAGCACAGTACTTACAGTCAGTAAATCACAGTGACTCATAAAAGGCCTGCTGCCTGTTTCCCTAGGTAGTGAGACACTGAGCGAAGCCCTGACACAGCTAATATCAGCATCTTACAGGTGCAGGCACTTATTAGCCTGCTCTCAGGCTGATGGTCCCGAATTGGGCTTCATGGGTGGAACCCTCCCTTCTCTCTCACACCCATACCCCCCAGGACCCCTTATCCGGCTTTTAGTAAAACCTCAAACTGTAATCAAGTCTGTTGAGTAGAACAGACATTTCCTGGGGGTCACACAGGTCAAAAACCTGGGACAAACATGCCTTTATCACAGTACATAAATTAATATATCTATGCTTTCAGACAGCTTCTTACAATAACACATCATTGCAGCAGCACCTCCACCTCAATCAAATTAATCAGTAAAGTTTTGCTATAATTTTTTTTGGTCTAAATTATTATTATTATTTTTTTTTTAAATACCACATTACATGATTTAGATTATATTATACAATATGCAAGCTCCTAACCCCTGGAGGATGCTGGGTAGTAACATGAGAGGTCTATACGTGACAGCCGTTTTGATTTCCCTAATTTCCTTAATTCTGTGATGTCTTCTTGTGGGAACAGCAGAGTGGAAAAGGTACGGTGGGAAAATTCAGCCAGCTTCTCTCACTCATAGGAACGTCCAGCAGCAGAAAATGGGGAGGAGGGATGGGATTTCCTAACAATGAGGAACCGAATCTGCATGACAAAAGAAAATGGAAGCCCAGGATCCTCAATAGCTGCCCTATTGTCTACTGAGTGACCCTGGGGTTAAGGAGGACTAGCTCCTACCACACATCTCTAACTGTATCTCCAGACTGTGGGATCGCCTTGCAGCCAGCAACTCTCCGTGTCCCGCTTGTTCCCAGACCAGGCCAAAGGATGAACTCTAGTCACGAGATGCCGCTCCCATGAAAGCACGCTTGTGTGTGCAAAAGTTTGCTGAACGTGGATACTGTACTGACAAGTAAAGCCACCTCTGCGAACGCATAGCACACGACACTTATCTATAAGCGACAAATGTGAGGCTTGAAAGGCGCTTATAGACACTGATGATAAATTGCACATAAAGTGCAAATATTTATTGCGCCGATACACACAAAGGTGGTCACTCCGTGTTGATCGCTAGCTGCATTCGTTCGCTGTGCAGCGATGAGGCAAAAAAACTGCACTTCTGCGCATGCGCACGTGCGACGTACTATTACAACGAACGATGTAGCTTCACACATGGTCTAGCGAAGGATTTGAGTCGCACTGCTGGCCGCAGAGTGACTGACATGAAGTGGATGTTTCTGGGTGTCAACTGACCGTTTTCAGGGAGTGTTCGAAAAAACGCAGGCGTGGCTGGGCGAACGCAGGGCGTGTTTGTGACGTTAAAACAGGAACTGAACAGTCTGAAGTGACCGCAAGCGCTGAGAAGGTATTGAGCTACTCTAAAACTGCACAAAAAAAACGTTGCCGCCACTCTGCGATCCTTTCGTTCGCACTTCTGCTAAACTAAAATACACTCCCAGTGGGAGGCGGCATAGCGTTTGCACGGCTGCTAAACTCGGAATGACCAACCAAAGTGCAAAAACAGACTGACTAAAATTCTAGTGGCCGGGTGGTTTTCCTGTCCATCTCTCCTATTTGGTAGTCTTCCATAAGCAACATTGCATAAACGCGCAATCAATTTGCCTCTGTAAGAACGCCCCCTGCCTCTCCCCTTCTGGCTCTACGGTCGTGCAAAATGCGTGCGCATCTGCAAAGCCGCATATTCCTACTGGAGAAACAGAGCTATAGCAATAAAGTTATTATTGTTCTATCGTCTTCTGAGCATGCACAGTAAGAATACACACAAGTTAGGCTGCACAAACCGGACTGCGTTCCGTCATGCATTTATACAACATAAAAGAACATTATGCAGAAAAAGTCGGTGCCCTCACTGGCTGCAATAGCACATGAAGAGCAGGATGCACCCTTCTTACTGCAGCCCTGATCCATCCCCGGGAGAGAGAGCCTGATGAAGAGTGTGGGAAAGCGGGAGGATGGGCTGGAGGCTTAGTCAGAGTCCCAGCGAGGACAGCTCACGGAAGAGTTAAACAGGGAGGGGTGAGAACTTGCTGGCAGGTGTATCAGAGTGGGTGCGATGGATCCACATCTCAGGCAGGGTTCTCATGACCCATGTGTAACAGGTGTTCTCTGTGCGCCTGCACTAAAAATAATACACTGGGTTCAACGCTCGCTCCTGAATTATTTCATTTCCTGACCAGGTGGGACAGCCAGGGAACAGCCCCCACCAGGGTGAGGCTTAGCTGTGGGTAACTGATTGCGAGCTACTGTGTCGGGAAGCAAACAATTAAAAGAAGAAAAAAAAAGTTTCTTAAAACTTTTTAGTTTGCGTTTGGGTACAGGGCGGTGTTTTCGGACTTGTCTATTATTTTATACTATATGGTCAGGTATCTCAAGCCGATGCCCTTGTAAGATAAATACATCAGCAGTTACCGGTTTATACCCCCGTCATCCTCAGGGTATGACGACTGGTATTTCACCGATAGCCGGAGAACTACGGGTTCCCCGCAAATGAGCAGATCATTATTCAGAGTTGCAGCTTTCGGCTGCTTTGCAATAAAAGACAAAAAAAGTTGTCAAATAAATATTTTGAGCGGAAATCTTTTTTGCCTTGGCGGTAGCTCTGTTCATATACCCTCTCTGGACAACTGGCACTGGGGCAGCGGACTTTGGCATTGCAAAGGTTTGTTAGAGACAGTGGGGCGAGGCGGGTAAGCACAATATAGCGTGTTATTACCCTGCAGGGTCTGCATGCGGCACAGCCCGCAGTGGGAAAGGCAGATTCTCATTCCTCCTCTGCACACAAGCTGCAGGGTCAGTCAGGTCACTGACGTAGGGGGAGACTGTGATCTAACCTCTGCATGCAATACTTTATGGAGAAACAGTGCGTCTCGGTGTGATAGGTGCTCACTGTGCGCTACTCAGGGGTGCCTGATGAAAAGTCCAAAGATTTAACAAATTCCTATATATCTATTATTTTTTAGATTGTAAGCTCGCAAGAGCAGGGCCCTCTTTCCTCATGTGTCTTTCCTTTTCTTACTTACACTATCTTATACTCCGTACTCCCTTTGATGGCACCTAACCCCGGGATTTCTATACCTGTCCTATATATTGTCTTGTACTGTAAGTGTGGTTTTCTTGATAAAACAAATATAAAACCACAGCACTCGCCACCCCAGAAGCAGGGTGCAGTGTCTGCACTCACCACTCATAGGGTGGGGTGCATGTAGCCCATGGCCACCTACTTCAATATATACAAACAGAAAATTCAGCACCAGTACCTTTAAAAGCCATAAGGTATGTGGCAGGTGCACATTAAACCTAGTGGGCATGTTTGCAGTTATATTATGTGTGATGCAGTTGGCAGGTTTTAAGACTCTATAATAGTGTAGGACCTGCATGAAGGTGGGGTACCTTGGCGAGCGGTATGCAGTCTTCCGTGCATTGGTCAATTCACTAACTAAACCCCCATCATTAATTTATTGATGTTGTGAGGAGAAGTCAGCTTGCTATGGTGAGTGCTGGGTTTTCTGTCTGTTTTCTTGTTTGCTCATTTGATTATGCGCTGCGGATCCCTTGTGGCGACATATAAATAAAGGACAATATATATATATATATATATATATATATATATATATACACACACACACAGGTTGAGTATCCCATATCCAAATATTCCGAAATACGGAATATTCCGAAATACGGACTTTTTTGAGTGAGAGTGAGATAGTGAAACCTTTGTTTTCTGATGGCTCAATGTACACAAACATTGTTTAATACACAAAGTTATTAATAATATTGTATTAAATGACCTTTAGGCTGTGTGTATAAGGTGTATATGAAACATAAATGAATTGTGTGAATGTACACACACTTTGTTTAATGCACAAAGTTATAAAAAATATTGGCTAAAATGACCTTCAGGCTGTATGTTTAAGGTGTATATGTAACATAAATGCATTCTGTGCTTAGATTTAGGTCCCATCACCATGATATCTCATTATGGTATGCAATTATTCCAAAATACGGAAAAATCCGATATCCAAAATACGTCTGGTCCCAAGCATTTTGGATATGGGATACTCAACCTGTATATATATATATATATATATATATATATATATATATATATATATATATATATATATATATATAGTGACATAGTTAATGGGGTTGAAAAAAGACAAACTGTCCATCGAGTTCAACCTGTTTTAGAAACCTTACACTAATAGTTTAATATAATGACCCAGATGAAGTTATGGTGTTTTTTTTTTTTTAGGGGGGGAGGGAGGAGGGTCTTTCAGTCTAATTAACAGTTCTAAGTCATGCTTTATCTAAAACATACTTTCTTTAAATGCTATACCTTTGTATATTTCTTTCAGTTAGGAATTTATCTAATCCATTTTTAAACTTATTGGGTCCACCATTACTACCTCATGAGGCAGAGAATTCCACATCCTTACTTCCCTTACTGTAAAGAACCCTTTCTTTCGTTGGGTATGACATTTTTTCCCTCTAACCTCAGAGGGTGTTCGCTTGTCTTATATATACCTGATGTAAATTGGGAGGGGTCCTTTGCAAGTTCAGCTACAAGTGGCAAATTTCTAAATTCCTTACAGGGAGCATCTCTGAAGCAATTGGTGAGGGAGCCCACTCGCAAAGACTCAATATTAGATTTAATTCTTACAAATGGTGACAGGATATCAGACATATATGTGGGTAAGCACCTGGGATCCAGTGATCATCAAGCAGTATGGTTTAGTATAAAGACAGGATCCAACTCCTGTCACACAAAAACAAAGGTGTTGGATTTTAGAAATGCTGACTTTGCAAAAATGGGGAGATGTTTAAGTGATTCATTGGCGGACTGGAGGAACTTGGAAGGGGTGCAGGAGAAGTGGGAAAAACTGAAAAGTGCAATACTAAGGGCAACAGACCTTTGTATCAAAATGGTTAGGAAAAGCACCAGGAAAAGGAAGCCAGTGTGGTTCACAAAAGAAGTATCAACTAGTGTGAAAGCAAAAAAGATGGCTTTTAGGAAATAAATCAGACTCAAAATAATAATGACAAAGAGGTGTATCTTGACAGACGGAAGGATGCTAAGAAAGTGATCAGACGTGCAAAGGCAGAAGCCGAGGAGAAAATGGCCCAGTCAGTAGATAAAGGGGGCAAAACTTTTTTTTAAGTATATAAATGAAAGGAGAAAATCAAATGGAGGAATAATAAGACTTATGACAGAGTGAGAATTTGGTGGAGGGAGACAAGGCAATAGCAGATCTCCTAAATCATTATTTTTGCTCAGTATTTACTACAGAAGGAGAAGGGAAGGGGCCAGAGTTAAGTTGCAAGGACATTCATAAAAATAAGGTAGATGAAAGTACATTTACAGAGGAGAAGGTCCTAACTGAACTTTCAAAACTAAAAGTGGATAAATCAATGGGGCCAGATGGAATACACCCAAGGATACTAAAAGAGCTAAAAGATGTGCTGGTGGCACCATTAACAGAATTATTTAACCAGTCACTAAATACAGGTGCCATTCCAGAGGATTGGAAAAGAGCAAATGTAGTTCCACTGTACAAAAGTGGAAGCAAGGAAGAAGCAAGTAACTACAGACCAGTAAGCCTTACATCAGTAGTAGGGAAAGTAATGGAAAAACTACTAAAAGAAAGAGTTGTGGAATATCTTAAATCAAACAACTTACAGGATCCAAAACAGCATGGATTTACTGGTGGGAGATCATGACAAACAAATCTTATTGACTTTTTTGACTCTGTGATGAAAATAATAGATCAAGGGGGAGCTGTAGATGTAGCATATCTAGACTTTAGTAAGGCATTTGACACTGTTCCACATCGCAGACTGATAAATAAACTTGAAAGTGTGGGGGTGGATTATAAAATAGTTAAATGGATAAGAAACTGGTTGCAGGATAGGAAACAGACAGTTGTAGTAAATGGAGTGCAATCTATGGAGGGAAATGTTACCAGTGGAGTACCCCAGGGATCTGTACTCGGACCAGTTCTCTTTAATATCTTTGTTGGTGACATTGCAAATGGTATTGAAGGGAAAGTATGCCTTTTTGCAGATGATACAAAGATAGGCAACAGGGTAGACACACCAGGAGGGGTAAAACAAATGATTGATGACCTAGCTAGACTTGAAAAATGGTCAAGAACATGGCAACTACAGTTTAATGCTAAAAAATGCAAAATCATGCACTTGGGTCTCAAAAACCCAAAGGCTAAATATAGTATCAAGGGTACTATAATGGAAACTACTGAGGAGGAAAGGGATTTAGGAGTCACTATTTCAAGTGACTTAAAGGCAGGAAAGCAATGCAACAAAGCAATGAGAAAGGCAAGTCAGATGCTTGGTTGCATAGGAAGAGGAATCAGTAGCAGGAAAAGAGAAGTAATAATGCCACTGTATAGGTCATTGGTGCGGCCTCATCTGGAATACTGTGTCCAGTTCTGGAGACCAGATCTCCAGAAGGATATAAATACATTAGAGAGTGTACAAAGAAGTGCAACTAAAATGGTGCATGGCCTACATCACAAAACTTACCCGGAAAGGCTAAAAGATCTTAACATGTATAGTATGGAGGAGAGAAGGGAAAGGGGAGACATGATAGAAACTTTGGTATATTTGAAAGTTTCTAACAAAGTTCAGGAGGGAAACATTCTTCAAAGGAAGAGAAGTATTAGAACTCGAGGACGTACACTGAAACTGGAGGGGGGGAGGTTCAGGGAAATGTAAGGAAAAATGACTTCACAGAAAGGGTAGTGGATAAGTGGAATAGCCTCCCATCAGAGGTGCTAGAGGCTAAGACTGTAGACCAATTTAAACATGCTTGTGATAGGCATATAAATATCCTTACAAAGAATTAAGGTTCAAAAAGGGTTGAGATTACCTAAAGGATAAAAAAAATGGGCAGACTAGATGGGCCAAGTGGTTCTTATCTGCCGTCAAATTCTATGTTTCTATTCTATATATATATATATATATATATATATATATATATATATATAAGGCAAGGCTCTGCACATTACAGAGGCACAGAGTGAAGTAATGTCATCTCTGCGTAGTGTAACATTAGTGCATATAGTACAGTGGTAACAGCACGGATGGTGTAATGGTTAGCATTACTGCATTACAGCACTAGGGTCATGGGCTCGATTCCCATCACTGCCCTAACTGTGTGGAGTTTGTATATTCTCCCCGTGCTTGTGTGGGTTTCCTCCGGGTGCTCCGGTTTCCTCCCACAATCCAAAAATATACTGGTAGGTTCATGGTTCATTGGCTCCCCGATAAAAAAAAATTAACCCTAGCGTGTAACAGTGTGCGTGTACATGTCTTTATGGCAGACTAGATGGACCAAGTGGCTCTTATCTGCCACCACATTCTATGTTTCTATGTGTCGTAGTATGTATGTATGTATGTATGTATATATATATATATATATATATATATATATAAAAAGAAATATTTCAGTTTATTTTCTCTTGTTGTTGAATGTGTACTCAGTTTACTAAATGCTAACACACAGAACACAGTCTGCTTTGTGCAGATTTTTGGTCTAAGTTATTTTGCCGTCTATATATTTTTACTGTATTTTCTCACACCACTGGTTTTACTTACACAACAGAATAATGTAATCAAGAGCCCCATAGCCAAAAAGAGAATAGTGTCCGGACTGCTAATAAATGTCAAAATTGCATATAAAATGTAATAAAATACAAACACTTCGCTCACCGCTGTAAACATCGGAATAGAATCTTGTGTGCCGCAATAATCTAAATGAAAACTACTAAAAGATGTAAACAGACGGACGTCACTTGCATAGCAGCCACCATGCAAATGAACGACGCTCTATTAGCTGGGGGACTCATAACGCAAACGGCCAATCAGAATCGTCTCAACAGCGTCAACATGACGTATATATTTACCCCAGGTCTCCGGCACTCGCCAAAGATATGACGCCTAAGGAGCGTATCCAGAGATGTAGGTAAAGTAGCAGCCAATCAGCTCCTAACTGTCATTTTTCAAAGCAGCCTCTAACATGGCAGTTAGGAGCTGATTGGCCGGTACTGTATCTCTGTCCACTTTATTACTCTCTGAGGCTTAGTACCTCTCCTCTCTCACTTTCTCTAGGATAACCACAAGGATGTCCTAGGACCTCTTCTGTTTTCCATCATCACCACCTCACCTGGTATACCGATCGCCTCCGATGTTTCCAACACCAACCCTTACATTGGCTGTCCCTCTACCCCGTAGGATACAATTCAAAGTCTTAACCTATAAAGTCACCCATGATTCTCCTCCAAGCTACATATGTATCCTCGTCTCCCAACCACACCACTCGCTCATTCCAGATCCTATTGCTCACCACCTCTCTAGTGACCTCCTCACACACACTTTCTTAGGGCGTCTCCTCTTCTTCATTATTTTCGGAGAAGCTTAGTCTGATCTTACACCATCCACCTCCTCTCCCCTCACCACAGTTTGGACCCTTGCACCCACATCTATGTTTCTTGTTCCCATCTATTCTCTGGAACATCATGGATAGGAACATAGCAGCCGATAAGAACCCCTTGACCCATCTAGTCTGCTCTATGGATCTCCTTTCCCTTCTGAATCGTCTTCTTAGTTTGCATTGCCTGGGCACTTCTTCGAAATTGTACAGTTCTAAGTAAAATAAAATAATAATACGGGGAAGACTTGTTGAAAAAGAAAGAGCAATAGAAATTAGCAAATGCCAAATCCACATGTACAAAACTGTGGATAGAACATCAGTCACCCATGAAGCTTGCAATCTGATTTCTGATAGAAGCGGAGTGCGGGGAATGCCAGGAATGAGACGGGCCACTAACACCCTGTATCTCTGGCTTGGCTGATCAGGTGTCTTCACACAATAAACCAGTCCTGACTCACAGGGAACTTTCGTCTAGCAAGAACGAGCGAGCGCAGAGGAGAAATTCCCACGGGGGGGAGGTGTGGGGTTTCTTGTTACCGGCTTGAGGAAAAAACGCCCAAATTTTACCACAAGCCACAAACGAAGGACTGGCCTCCTGGTGGCACCGCAAAGGGAATCCTGACATTGCAGGACTCCAGAATACTTAAATGAAAATGTAATCCATCCTTCTGCGGTTTGAGACAGGCACTCAGAAGAGGAGATGGGTTAGCCAGAGGCTAGTATAAGGTGTCAGCTCCTAGGGATAGTGTCTCATTATATTGATAGATACTTTTTAGAAATTAGACTCCCCCCTCCCCACCCTTACAGCAGACTGCATATTTCTATTGGTAAAGAATCTCAATGCTTCATTTTATTGCAAAAATAAAAAAGTTGACATGAGCTTTTCACATTTTTTTTTCTTCATTTTTTTTTTTTTTTAACTTTTTCATACTTTACGATCCACGTGGACTACGACTGGTAACAGTAACCTGTGCCGGGCGCATCAGTAGCGGAGCGAGGCACCTTATCCGGAGCATGGTGAGCTTTACTCGCCATGCGAGGGGACACGGTGCACTAATTGGGGTTCCCGGTCACTCTACGGAGAAAACGACACCCAAAAAATTTAAAAAACGCATGTCGACCTTTACCAAGTCAACATAATGACCATGTTGACCTATTTCAGGTGTCGACCTAGTCACTGTCGACCAATAGTGGTCAACCTAGTGACTGTTGACCCTATGATCCACACCCTTAAATTCTGTATAAATCTACTACATCACTGGTTGGGTGTAGTACGGCTGACCGCCGGTCAGCTTACCGACGCCGGGATCCCGGCAGCATACCGACGCCGGGATACCGGCGGGGAGGGGAGAGTGCAGCAAGCCCTGTGCAGGCTCGCTGCGCTCGCCACGCTGGGGGCTCGGTGGCGACCTGAGGTCGCCACGGGTTCTATTCCCACTCTATGGGTGTCGTGAACACCCACGAGTGGAAATAGTCCCTGTTGGTCGGCATGCCGACCATCAGGACAGTGACCCGTCGGGCTTGTGGAGGAGGTCATGTGACTGTCGGTCAGCTGACCGGCGGTCAGATGAATACCACCCCACTGGTTAGTATGACCTGTTACTTTGCACAGAGTAGAGGCACCCAGTGCCTCATGCCTCAGTGAAGTTAATATAAATACTGATTCACTTTATACTCTTGACACGTAACGGTACAGTCTAGATTGCTAGCCTCAAGGTCCAGAGTGAACGCAAGCCTGTTGTCGACTGAAAACAAAAATCACTGCCAATCTGTCACCTCTCTACTCACTGTAAGTGTTTGTCATGCTACGCACCCCCCCCCCTCCGCCCCCACCCCACCGCTTCCCCTCGCTCTGTGTGAATAAAGTCTTTCACTACATTATCACAGCAAACAGGATGCCGTGTGGTCAGGCTCAGAGCAGTGTAAGGGAACCCTATAGACTGGCTGTTCTCACCAGGCAAATCAAGCAGCATTTTCCCTCCCATTAGAGCCAAGGGACTCTGACCTGGGCCACAGAGGTCTGGAAAATGTCCTTAAGTAACCATTTCATTCCCAGAAGTGATGGAAGCCAGGATGCTGCCACTGCAACCAATGATTATGGAGATAGGACGTCCTGTGCACATCTTCAGCGACTATAGACCACAAAAGAGTAATATGACCATAGACAGTGCATAGTTGGGCGACAATCTGCCATCACATTCATTGTATCTATAGCGATGGTACATTAGATTTATGCATGTTTTCATATGTATTATAGATACTTTTCTTTATTTTTTAAATAGAATATAACATATCGCAGATGCTGCATTAAGCAATATACGCAATGTCTAAAGAGATAGCCAGCAAACCAGGGCCACAGCCAGTAGAGGGATGGACGGTGCATTGGTCAGCAGAGGGGATGGCCGGGGCTGCAGCCTGTAGAGGGGATGGCCGGGGCTGCAGCCTGTAGAGGGATGGCCGGGGCTGCAGCCTGTAGAGGGATGGCCGGGGCTGCAGCCTGTAGAGGGATGGCCGGGGCTGCAGCCTGTAGAGGGATGGCCGGGGCTGTAGCCTGTAGAGGGATGGCCGGGGCTGCAGCCTGTAGAGGGATGGCCGGGGCTGTAGCCTGTAGAGCAGGGCTGGCCAAACCGGTCCTCGAGATCTACCAACAGTTCATGTTTTCCAGGCCTCCTGGAGATCTGTAGAATTGTCAGTTAGGAATGAATGCAGCACATCTTAATTAGTAATGACTACACCTGTGCACCAGCTAGGTGGTCTGGAAAATGTGTACTGTTGGTAGATCTCGAGGTCTGGTTTGGCCAGCCCTGCTGTAGAGGGATGGCCGGGGCAGCAGCCTGTAGAGGGATGGCCGGGGCAGCAGCCTGTAGAGGGATGGCCGGGGCAGCAGCCTGTAGAGGGATGGCCGGGGCAGCAGCCTGTAGAGGGATGGCCGGGGCAGCAGCCTGTAGAGGGATGGCCGGGGCAGCAGCCTGTAGAGGGATGGCCGGGGCAGCAGCCTGTAGAGGGATGGCCGGGGCTGCAGCCTGTAGAGGGATGGCCGGGGCTGCAGCCTGTAGAGGGATGGCCGGGGCTGCAGCCTGTAGAGAGATGGCCGGGGCTGCAGCCTGTAGAGAGATGGCCGGGGCTGCAGCCTGATGGCCGGGGCTGTAGCCTGTAGAGGGATGGCCGGGGCTGTAGCCTGTAGAGGGATGGCCGGGGCTGTAGCCTGTAGAGGGATGGCCGGGGCTGTAGCCTGTAGAGGGATGGCCGGGGCTGTAGCCTGTAGAGGGATGGCCGGGGCTGTAGTACCTAGAGGAATGGCCGGGGCTGTAGTACCTAGAGGAATGGCCAGAGCTGCAGCCACTAGAGCAGTGATTTTCAACCTTTTTTTACTCGCAGCACACCAAACAATATTTTAAAATGCCAAGGCACAACATCCGTTCCTCCACAGAAAAAAACACATTTGTGGCCCTCACAGTAATAAAAAATCCACACACATTGGCCTACACAGAAAAAACAATCACATTACTCTCCACATAAATCCTATTGCTCCCCACATAAATCAATCACATTGCTCCCCACATAAATCATCACATTTCTCCCCACATAAATCCTATTGCTCCCCACATGAATTATTCACATTGTTCCCCCCATAAATCCTATTGTCCCCCACAGGAGAAATAAAATAACAAATATTAGCCCCCACCGGTCAGCTGTCCTCCTCCCTGTCCCTCTGAGGCGGGGGTTGTTCATAGTGGATTGCTGCAAATACTGAGCAGCGGGCGGGCAGGTGTGGATGAAACTGGAAGATGTGTATGAAGGCGGGTGGGCTGGCTGGGTGGTGAGTTGCGGCGGCCGTGACCTATGATATCACACCGCCGCGTCATCAAGGCACAGGTCACAGCCGGAGCATGAATGATCCTTTAAGAGCCCGGGCCAACAGTTCACTCTGAAGGTGCAGGAAGCTGCTCTGGCTCCGCGGCACACTTTGCAACTGGTCGCGGCACACTGGTTGAAAAAGCCTGCACTAGAGGGATGAACGGAGCTACATCCACTAGAGGGATGGCCAGTGCTGCAACCATCAGAAAAATGTCTGAGGCTCAAGCCACTAGATCGATGGCCAGGGCTGCAACCATTAGAGAAATGGCTGAGACTGCAGCCTGTAGAGGGATGGCCGGGGCTGCAGCCTGTAGAGAGATGGCCGGGGCTGCAGCCTGTAGAGAGATGGCCGGGGCTGCAGCCTGTAGAGAGATGGCCGGGGCTGCAGCCTGTAGAGAGATGGCCGGGGCTGCAGCCTGTAGAGAGATGGCCGGGGCTGCAGCCTGTAGAGAGATGGCCGGGGCTGCAGCCTGTAGAGAGATGGCCGGGGCTGCAGCCACTAGAGGGATGGTTGGAATTGCCGCAAGCAGAGGGATGGCTGGGGCTGTGTCCCACTAGAAGGATGGCTGGGGCTGTGTCCCACTAGAAGGATGGCTGGGGCTGTGTCCCACTAGAAGGATGGCTGGGGCTGTGGCCAAACAAGGTATCACCAGGGCTGCCGCCAGCAAAGGGATATCTTGGGCTGAAACCAGTAAAGAGACGGCCAGGGCTGTGGCCAGTAGAGAGATGTCAAGGCTGCAGCCAGGAAAGAGATGACCTAGGTGTTGGCCACTAACAAGACAAATGGTACTGTGGCAAATAAAGAGGTAACCTAGACTGTGGCTAATAAAGATACGGCCCAGACTGTGGCTAATACAGATACGGCCCAGACTGTGGCTAATACAGATACGGCCTAGACTGTGGCTAATACAGATACGGCCCAGACTGTGGCTAATACAGATACGGCCCAGACTGTGGATAATACAGATACGGCCCAGACTGTGGCTAATACAGATACGGCCCAGACTGTGGATAATACAGATACGGCCCAGACTGTGGATAATACAGATACGGCCCAGACTGTGGCTAATACAGATACGGCCCAGACTGTGGCTAATACAGATACGGCCCAGACTGTGGCTAATAAAGATACGGCCCAGACTGTGGCTAATACAGATACGGCCTAGACTGTGGTTAATACAGATACGGCCCAGACTGTGGCTAATAAAGATACGGCCTAGACTGTGGCTAATAAAGATACGGCCCAGACTGTGGCTAATAAAGATACGGCCCAGACTGTGGCAAATACAGATACGGCCCAGACTGTGGCTAATACAGATACGGCCCAGACTGTGGCTAATACAGATATGGCCCAGACTGTGGTTAATACAGATACGGCCCAGACTGTGGCTAATACAGATACGGCCCAGACTGTGGCTAATACAGATACGGCCCAGACTGTGGCTAATACAGATACGGCCCAGACTGTGGCTAATACAGATACGGCCCAGACTGTGGCTAATACAGATACGGCCCAGACTGTGGCTAATAAAGATACGGTCTAGACTGTGGCTAATACAGATACGGCCCAGACTGTGGCTAATACAGATACGGCCCAGACTGTGGCTAATAAAGATACGGTCTAGACTGTGGCTAATACAGATACGGCCCAGACTGTGGCTAATAAAGATACGGTCTAGACTGTGGCTAATACAGATACGGCCCAGACTGTGGCTAATACAGATACGGCCCAGACTGTGGCTAATACAGATACGGCCCAGACTGTGGCTAATACAGATACGGCCCAGACTGTGGCTAATACAGATACGGCCCAGACTGTGGCTAATACAGATACGGCCCAGACTGTGGCTAATACAGATACGGCCCAGACTGTGGCTAATACAGATACGGACCAGACTGTGGCTAATAAAGAGGTGGCCGGGACTGTGGCTAATAAAGATACGGCCTAGACTGTGGCTAATAAAGATACGGCCCAGACTGTGGCTAATAAAGATACGGCCTAGACTGTGGCAAATACAGATACGGCCCAGACTGTGGCTAATACAGATATGGCCCAGACTGTGGCTAATACAGATACGGCCCAGACTGTGGCTAATACAGATACGGCCCAGACTGTGGCTAATACAGATACGGCCCAGACTGTGGCTAATACAGATACGGCCCAGACTGTGGCTAATAAAGATACGGTCTAGACTGTGGCTAATACAGATACGGCCCAGACTGTGGCTAATACAGATACGGCCCAGACTGTGGCTAATACAGATACGGCCCAGACTGTGGCTAATACAGATACGGCCCAGACTGTGGCTAATACAGATACGGCCCAGACTGTGGCTAATAAAGATACGGACCAGACTGTGGCTAATAAAGAGGTGGCCGGGACTGTGGCTAATAAAGATACGGCCCAGACTGTGGCTAATAAAGATACGGCCCAGACTGTGGCAAATACAGATACGGCCCAGACTGTGGCTAATACAGATACGGCCCAGACTGTGGCTAATACAGATATGGCCCAGACTGTGGTTAATACAGATACGGCCCAGACTGTGGCTAATACAGATACGGCCCAGACTGTGGCTAATACAGATACGGCCCAGACTGTGGCTAATACAGATACGGCCCAGACTGTGGCTAATACAGATACGGCCCAGACTGTGGCTAATACAGATACGGCCCAGACTGTGGCTAATAAAGATACGGTCTAGACTGTGGCTAATACAGATACGGCCCAGACTGTGGCTAATACAGATACGGCCCAGACTGTGGCTAATAAAGATACGGTCTAGACTGTGGCTAATACAGATACGGCCCAGACTGTGGCTAATAAAGATACGGTCTAGACTGTGGCTAATACAGATACGGCCCAGACTGTGGCTAATACAGATACGGCCCAGACTGTGGCTAATACAGATACGGCCCAGACTGTGGCTAATACAGATACGGCCCAGACTGTGGCTAATACAGATACGGACCAGACTGTGGCTAATAAAGAGGTGGCCGGGACTGTGGCTAATAAAGATACGGCCTAGACTGTGGCTAATAAAGATACGGCCCAGACTGTGGCTAATAAAGATACGGCCTAGACTGTGGCAAATACAGATACGGCCCAGACTGTGGCTAATACAGATATGGCCCAGACTGTGGCTAATACAGATACGGCCCAGACTGTGGCTAATACAGATACGGCCCAGACTGTGGCTAATACAGATACGGCCCAGACTGTGGCTAATACAGATACGGCCCAGACTGTGGCTAATAAAGATACGGTCTAGACTGTGGCTAATACAGATACGGCCCAGACTGTGGCTAATACAGATACGGCCCAGACTGTGGCTAATACAGATACGGCCCAGACTGTGGCTAATACAGATACGGCCCAGACTGTGGCTAATACAGATACGGCCCAGACTGTGGCTAATAAAGATACGGACCAGACTGTGGCTAATAAAGAGGTGGCCGGGACTGTGGCTAATAAAGATACGGCCCAGACTGTGGCTAATAAAGAGGTGGCCGGGACTGTGGCTAATAAAGAGGTGGCCGGGACTGTGGCTAATAAAGATACGGACCAGACTGTGGCTAATAAAGATACGGCCCAGACTGTGGCTAATAAAGATACGGCCTAGACTGTGGCTAATAAAGATACGGCCTAGACTGTGGCTAATAAAGAGGTGGCCGGGACTGTTGCCAGTGACCCTTTTCAGCAGTACAAAAATGGGGATATCTAATAATTGTAGTTTCAGGTGAACAAATCGTATCCTTAGACTTACTACATAGTTCCTAGCAGTGCAGTCAGCATACATGAACAGGTACGTAATGAAAAGTTACTGTGTTATCTAAATACATCGCTTTGATGGACACACGTCTATACTGTGGGATTAAACAGAAAAGCTGATATAACGGTGGTATTGGCAAACGTAACAAATGCTGGAGCCAGAAACCGCTGACTGGGACAAATAGCCAGGTTACGGGAGGTCGTGCCGGACGACCTGTAACCTGTATGAAACTGTATCTGTGTTTATATTCTGCAGCAAGTCTCTCAGGGAGATCAGCTTAAGCCCCCAAGACCCAGAGTGCTTCAAAAGCCAGGGATCACAATGATATTCCCATAATGCAGTGTGCACTGGTGTCCTTGGTGTCACCTGGGATGCGATTCACAAAGCACAATGCCATCTTCCTGCATCAAGTTCTCAGAAGTTTTCTTTTTTTTTCTTAAATGCCATCTCATTTTATTTTTTACATGTCCGCCTTAAAAAAAAACATTATCTCCTTTTCAAAATCTCCCTGGAAAATCACCCAGTATGACTGCCTGTCTCACACAGACACACTGCTCTCAGCATGTCATGTGATATCAGAGGAAGAGGTGGAGGATTCTACAGAGCAGGCTCAGAGGGGTGTTCTAAAATCTCCCTGCTTACTAAATTATGGGGGTCATTCCACTGTGTTTCATCGCTGCGGTGCGAACAGGTCGGAAATGCGCATGCGCGGCGCCAGCAATGCGCACTTGCGTCGTTGCCCAGCAACAGCCGTTGCCGGGCAATGACCAGAAGAAAGTGATCGTTAGCGTGATCGCAAGAAAATTGACAGCGGGGAGGCATTCCGGGGTGGATACTCACCGTTTTCCGGGCATGGAGATCCGAACGCAGGTGTGTCCAGGCGTTTGGAGGGCGGTTGTCTGACGTCAATTCCGGGACCTTCATCGCTGGATCCATCGCACAAGGTCAGTAACTGCAGGGCTAGTCTTGTTCTGCACAAAACTTTTTTAGCATAGCATGGCTGCACAAGCGATTGCAGCCATGCTATGCTAAAATACACACCCGCATAGGCGGCGGCGGTATCCAGGTGTCCCCATCACCTGTTCACAATTGGAGATGCTGCTTTGCAAGCTAAAGTAAAAACCGAAAGAAAGCGGCTAACGGAAACGCTCTTAAATAGTGACATCAGAGAGGCACGAGCCACAAAGTGATATTTGGGACCCAGACCACAAAAGGTCCGACTCATTCTGGATTAAATGACCTCTAAATCTTGTATCCAACGCCATCAACTTTTATTGCTGTACTCCCGACGATCCGGAAATTAGATTGCAAGTTCTTCAGAACAGGGAACTTTTTTTCTCCAGTTGCACCAAAAGGTGTATTGTTTGTTTGTGTAGGGCACAACGCATATTGGGGGTCATTCCGAGTTGATCACTAGCTGAATTTGTTCGCAGCGCAGCGATCAGGCTAAAAAACTGCAATTCTGCGCAATGCGCACGTGCGACGTACGGGCACAACGAACAATGTAGTTTTGCACAGGGTCTAGCGATGCATTTCAGTCGCACTGCTGGCCGCAGAGTGATTGACATGAAGTGGTCGTTTCTGGGTGGCAACTGACCGTTTTCAGGGAGTGCTCGGAAAAACGCAGGCGTGGCTGGGCGAACGCAGGGCGTGTTTGTGACGTCAAATCTGGAACAAAATTGTCTTAAGTGATCGCAAGTGCTGAGTAGGTTTTGAGCTACTCTGAAACTACACAAAATAAATTTGTAGCCGCTCTGCGATACAACCGTTCGCACTTCTGCAAAGCTAAAATACAATCCCCAGTGGGCGGCGGCATAGCGTTTGCACGGCTGCTAAAACTAGCTAGCGAGCGATCAACTCGGAATGACCCCCCTTATGAGGCTCCTTATAAAAAAACATTTTCTGGTTAGCATTGAGCACCCAGAACAATTGTTCTTTAGTTATCACACTCCCAGCAACGATGGGGAAATTCCTTGGGGGGAAAAGTCAGCGCTTTAGGTTTTAGAATAATGAATCTGAATTGACAAATGACAGTACAGTATAGGGTATAGTACAATATTACATCAGTGGAGGTGTTTTCAATGATGGGTTTAAATAACAGAAGAGGCGAAAATTAAATCTATGGCAACTGAGCACAGAGCAACCAATCAGATTCTATCATTTCTCTATTGCATCCTAGAAAACGATAGGCAGATTGTGATTGGTTGCTATGGGCAACACCAGCGCTTTTCAATTTTAGAGCATACCCCTTACTATTCCTGCTGCACAATCTCTATTTCATACACACACACACACACACACACACACACACACACACACACACACACACACACACACACACACACACACAACTGAGCTTTTTATTTCATTGTCAAGAGCACTTTCCAGTTTGTCAAAATGCCAGAATCTTCACGATCGTTTAGACACAAGGTGGCGACGTTCTCCTGACTGTAGGGAACGTTTCATTTCACAAGAGCTGGCAAGTGATACCAAAGCTTCTGCTGCATTAGAAGAATTGAATATGCAACAACATAAAATAAATAGTCATCTGCAGCAGGATGGCGATCGCCCTCTCAAGTCAATCCGTTCCCACGCGAGGGTTGCTTAAATGTAGCAGAAAACAAGTGGATGGGGTACTCCGGGGACCCCCTGTGTCACCAGTCTTGATCAGATGAATGCTCAAGCCAGGCACTAAACAGACAGAGACCTCAATAGTCCTTGGCTCCCAGTGGCTGTGAATGGGAACCTTATCTTAGGGTACCACCAGACTCTGCAATAACACTACATGCCTGGGAAATGAGTGCTGGTATCTGCAAGAATGGGGGGGGGGGGGGGGGGGGATAGTGGGGGCTTTAAATGCAAAAGCTGCTGGGAACATAAAACCAGGGGTCAATATGCCTTAACCCATTATTGCCAGGGGGCTGTGAAAATACTACTGTGTCCAATTTCAGGAAATTCTACACCTGCTAAACACATTGCTGCGGATCTCTGTATCCACCAGTAAAAGCATGTAGATTGTGGCCGCTGATAAGAAACCGAAACACTGGGTGGGCCGCCAGGCTCCTAGCCTCCTGTATAATGCCTGCAGTAATGTATATAGTGTGGAAAATTGCATTGTAGGCTGCTCAATCTGCCTTCGTTCTGCAATACGGACTCTGTTTACTGTCAACTGAAAAAGGACAATTCTGGCAGCTCGCACAGACCAGTAAGAAGCCGATAATATCTCGTGGCCATAACCTAACTCCTTACGCCAACCGAGGCCCTGCGCCGTGGCTGGTCCAGTGTTTTAGATCTGGTCCATGGGGAACAGCTTCCCACGGGCTTTTGTGCAGGACAGATCTCCCACCCCGGCCAGTCTTGAAAGAGGAAGCCCTGCTCTCTGGGAACGGACCCAGTTCCGATTCTCATTGGGACAAGGGGGAATAACCTTGTGGGAATGTCTATTAATTGTCACACAGGCCGTATGCTGTCGTTGCTAGACTGTCCCTTACAGGGATTGGGGACAGTGATGAATAGGGGGCTGCAGCAAGGCCAACAAACTCCGAAGCTTCCTTATAGTGCGTGGAACATTAGAACTGTGTAGCAGACTTTGGTGTTATTAAGCATACAGGCTACTCATAGGCTTTTGGTGTATTGCTAAGCATTTCATAGCTTGTCAAAGGCTGTGCCGGATTAATAACAAAGGCAACTGGGGTGGTTTGGCCGTGGACCCCCGCATTTAGCTGCATCACCAATGTGATCTGGAGTTTGTGTGTGGCAGAATGTGAACAGGAGGCATTAGAGTGTGTTTAATACATTTGCAGGGATGCAATCAATTTGCCGACTGTCGGGATCCTAGCGGTTAGGGGCTATTCCCACTCGTGGGTGTCCGTGATGATCGAAGCGAGCTCGCAAGGGGACTCTTAGCTCTCGCCCTGCTGGCGGCATTCTGGCAGGCGGAATGATGCGCTGTCAGGACCTTGACAGCCGCCATCCCGCCCGCCGGTAAATATTATGTATTCCATTTGTGGCGCTGGGAATTTTATACTTTTAACGACATTGCCAGCCTATCATATTAACAAGTGAGTTGCCCTGGAACGGGGCCCCCACAAACCTTAATTCAGCCTTGATCAATAACTACAGTAGTGTTTCCAAACTCCCAGTCTGCAGGGAACCCTAACAGAGCATGTTTTCCATATCTCCTCGCTGGAGCGGACACATTTTAAAAGAACTATAGGTGGTACCAATTATTTTGTTTGTGAAGAGATCTGGAAAACATGTCCTGTTAGGTTTCCCTGAGGATCCCGCTCGTAAATGAGGTTTTCATGGCAAAGTGATTGACAGGAAATTACGGTTTGGAGTTGTGTCACGGCCGTTTCCGGGACGTGTATCTGCTGCGAACTCTTGCGTGCAAAAACATGGCGTCTGAGTCGAAACGGTTTCATTCATGAGTGTCCCGGTTTAAAAGGGATAGTATGGTGAGCCTACATATATGATTCTGCATATAAAGGAAGGGTAGACCAGTACAAATAACCGTTCTGAACTCACGTCTGGCTGTATCTGTGCTATTACCAGGTTTCTGAATGCATCGCTGGCACAGAAGTGGATATATTATGAGGAGACGATTGTGCGTCTCTGCCCCGGATTCCTTAAGCCACAAACATATGGCTGAGTTTGTTGATACACTCAGTCAGATGGCATTTTAAGGCCTGTAAAATTGTTGCGTTGCCCGCTTTAAAGGTGGGCACAAGTGCACCTCTGCCCAGCCACTGGAACCCAGTCACTGACGGTAGATGGGGACGGATTTAACCCTGAGGCTTCCTGTCTTGCAGAGGGATGTGGAAGCTGGTGGTTTCTGTGCGAATACAGCCCTCTGTTGAGTCACTTCTTGTGTAAGGTCACACAGTCCCCCACCTATCCTGTTCATATGACAAGAGTGGTTTGTGAATCTAGAGTGCGGTTTTGTGGTGAGGACACCTGTGGATTTGCCCACGTCATCTGCAAGATCCCTTTCACACGGCACTTTGGGGGGGGGGGGCTTTAGAATCAGTGTTCCTCTGCTCTCCAGCCTTCTAAGCTAGCAGCACAATAACCTAGATACGAGCCTGACACGCACTGCCTTATGTTATGCCGCTAGCGAGCAGAAATATCCGCCTTACAATGTAGGACCTGTTGTACACACACACCTGCTGCTGACCAATGCTGTTTGCATTCAACGCAACTTGCTTTCAGCAAAGGCATCTACCCGAGGATTCCACTGTGGCGGAACGAACTGAACTTCAAAGGGAAAGAAAATAATAATATTCACATGATCTGGCCCAGGGCATGTGAAAGGTAACAGGTGAGAGATGAACCTGAACAGGTCGCCGGGTTTGCATACAAGCACTAAGCCGTCTTCTACGTTGAAAACAATTGGTTCCAAAATGCCAGGAAAGGTGGGCGATCATTATATAGCCTAGAAGTGCAGGGGTAGGCAGCCTGCTGTGGCACTCCGGCTGTGGTGGAACTATACCTCTTAGCTGGCAGATATACTGTAGTTCCCCAGCAACTGGAGTGCCATAGATTGCCTACCCCGGTAGTAGTGGATGATGCTGGATATGGAGGGGGGGCGGGGGAGGTTTGGGAATCTCAAACCTTCTCTTATCTCAACGCTTTGGTATTCAAAGTCCACAAAGGAAGAGACATCTCAAACTGGAGACATCTACTGCAATACAGGCACACAATCATTACATAGTCTGACACACAGTTAAATATCTGATACTTGATTCAAGACGCTGAAATGCTGACAGCTAAATTGATCAATAATTACACCTGCAGAGGACTGCAAATATTCACCTCTATGTACCAAACGCCAATCTGTAATCTATAATATTAGCAGAGACGGACTGGACCAAACACAGGCCCATTACCTAAACAAAAGGTCTTCACCAATCACTGGCTCTAAATGTGACGCCCAAATAGATTGTTTCGGCCCTAGACGGTATGGACCCTAGAAGACCACCAATCATTAGATATTGATCGAGACACATAGTAAACGCAGCCTGGCGATGACTGCAGTCCGGTAGAGATCAGGCAGACTGGCTGGATCAAGGTGATCAATGTGAAGATGTTTTCCCCCCAAGAACTCTAATCCCCGTGTCCGGGAGAGACGAGTCTGGGCGATCTCGCACAGTTTGGGAGGCTCTTTCGTAGAACGACTGTCTTCAGCATTTCAAATCATGTGAACAAGTAAAGAGCCGTTCTCGCTCCTTTTACTCTAATTAATGGAGATCATTTCCATTCCAATGACACCTAGGGATTCTAATAGGATGTGATAAATCCTGAGGAGGACCCTGCCTGATGTTATTGTTTGGGGTCTTCCTGTTGCACATTAATTAGCACTTCCAAGTCATTAAGAACAGGGCAGCCTCAGGGCTCCTGTCAGTGCAAGGAGACATTCCAAGGGAGGGTTAGTAGTGGCCCCCTGCCATGACACTGTAAGTAGCTGAAGGGAGGAGGACGATCCGTGACAACTGGTGGGAGATCGTCCCCTATAGAACCAAAGACTGGATTTATCCTGCTGAGATAAGAGATTAAATTGCCTAAATGGCTCCCCGAGGGAGGCGAAGCTCAGAGCATCCTCCGGTTTCTCATAGGGTGATATGTATGAGGTTGAAGCATCGCTTCTCTCAGTACATTGCTGATCTGGCTGGATTTTGTGCAAGCACGAAAACAAGAGGTGTCTGCATGACGGGGGCTCAGCAGCAGATAACGGAGCAGATACCTCCCCGTTTTCAATCACATTAGGAGCCCCCATAGGTTTACGTGAGGGCTGCTATATTGTGGGATTTACAAACCTCCAGAATTCGATGCAAATCTGTAGCTGTCCCTGGGAGCTGATGCCACCTGTAGATGGAGTTAGCCATTGTAGTTTATAGGCTACATATTGCACAATGGGCCTAATTCAGACCTGATCGCTAGCAAGTGATTATTGCAGCGCTGCGATCAGATAGTCGCCGCCTACAGGGGGAGTGTGTTTTAGCTGTGCAAGTGTGAGAACGCATGTGTAGCAGAGCTGTACAAATAGATCTTGTGCAGTCTCTGCACAGCCCAGGACTTACTCAGCCGCTGCGATCACTTCAGCCTGTCCGGGACCGGAATTGACGTCAGGAACCTTCCCTGCAAACGCTTGGACACGCCTGCGTTTTTCCAAACACTCCCAGAAAACGGTCAGTTGACACCCACAAACGCCCTCTTCCTGTCAATCTTCTTGCGATCGCCCGTGCGAATGGATTCTTCGCACAAACCCATCGCTGAGCGGCGATCCGCTTTGTACCCGTGCGACGCGCCTGCGCATTGCGGTGCATACACATGCGCAGTTTAGAACGGATCGCCCGCTGTACAAAAACGCAGCCTAGCGATCAGGTCTGAAGTACCCCCAATTAGCGGGAAAGAGATCCTGTAGGATCCCTCCCCGGTAATAGCCACAATGACCGGCATATACACGTCGGGGGTCCCGCATAAAGTGACTGCTACAGTGACCACTTTACACATCTATCGGAACCCCTGTTGCTGGATGTGTTTCTGGATACATCCAGGCAGAGCAGCATCAATAACAAATCGTAATTATCGGGTCTAAAACCCACTATTTAATAAACATGGCCCTTTTATCTGATACATTCTATTTCTATGGATAAATCGAACATCTTTAAAGGATTCTACCATTATCATTTGTTTCTGAAATCCCGATTTGGCGTATAATCATCATCATCATCTGATTGGTTTGCCAATTTTCAGCAGGTAATTTCTGATGTACAGTATACTGTGATTTTATTTTGTACCAATCATTGGGATATAGGGCAAGCAACATGTGGAACCCAGATTGACAGAGTCCCTATCACCGCCATACGTTGTAGGCTTGGTTTTATGAATGATCGTGTCGGATTTACATGAAGGCGGGGTGGGGGGGGGGTGCAGAGATCGTATTGAGGTATTCTGTTCAGTTACTGAGGGTTCTGTATGCTTGCTTTATGAGTTTAAGAAACAAAAAGCCAAATTGGTGTTATGCCATATTCCCCACACCGTACCCCGCCTCAGAATAGCAGAGAACTCGCCAAAACACGATCGCATAGACGCCACCCAGTCCCCGCCCCCAAAACGCTCAACCCAGGATCAGACTGAGATACGCAAAGGCGATTTAGCGCATGCGCTATATGCTAAAACTCGCTGTTCCAGTTTGTCTGAGTCAATGCAATCCTCCACTGACTAAAAATACCCCAGAAAAAAGAAGAGGAGAAACTACACAAAAGAAAAAAAAAATGCAGCTACCCCCCAGGCAACAAAGCATCTCAAGCTGCCCCCAGGACCACGTTCCATTAACACACAAAGCTATGTCAAAAAAGGTTCCACACAATCACATACAGCCACGAATTCAGAAAGACAGAAAGATGTAAAACTACTGAGTAATGTGAATAAACCCTCTCTAACCTCTGCGCGACATGCTGGTGCCACATAATAAAATAAAAAGAGTATTTTTAAGAAGATTTACATAAATAAAAAAAATTAACAATTAAAAAAAGTCAACTTCAAACATAGAAAATACTTTTGCTTTAACATTTCATGTCTGCAACAAGTGCACTTGTCAGTGTTTGCGTCCACATAAGAAAAGCTTAAATTGCTGAGAAAAAAAAAAAAAAGGAAGAAAAAAATAGGTGATTGCAAAAAAAAAAAAAACGACGACTAAACGATAAATTGCAGCTTGAAAACTTGTTGTTGAATCTTGTATGCAATATTCAATTTTACCGTCTTCAAACGAAATAAAATGATCTAATAAGCAATACATGGGGGTGCGCCGTCAGTGAACGGTGGGCGCAGACGTGGTGCCTTGGCTTTCCCATGACTGCGTGGGAACAGATGGCTCACAGTATTTTCCAGTTGAGGAAAGATAAGGAGAAGAGGGTGAGAAAGAGGAAGTGTGGAACCTGCTACTTCTCTAATCCCAGGCTCCCCCCTTCCCCACTCCACCAGCTCTCTCTGTGCCCCCGTTAGGACGATGGGACCAGCGTCTAAGGAGGAGGGTAATTGACTGGCAGCTCTGGGAACTTGGGAGTAAGTAGCAGCACACAATAATTGCATCCATGAGACACGTGGTGACCGGCCACCTCTGGAGTGGGATCTAGACAGCTGTGTCCTGAATAAGTCAGAATGCAGTCAATGGGAGGATTGCGGCCAACGAGTCATAACACACACAGACTAAACAGACGGGAAGGCTGCGTCTCAGATCCCGTTCCCACATCACTTTGTCTGTGTGGCCCTGGGCACAGGGAGGCTGTTTTGTACATTCGTTTTGCTTAGTATGTGTGTGGTACCCCAAACCAGCCAAAAACCACTTACCAGTCTATCACAAGTTCCTCGCATTACTTCCACTACAGGTCAGGTTTGGGCAAAAACTGTACCGCAGTGTAGGATGTGGGGCAATCATATCAAACTCATTATTTTACCTCTTGCTAATTGCATACACTAAATTGCAACATGCAACTATACCATGCAGCACGGTTATTCTGCACAAAAGCGCAAGCCCGGTGGGGGCTGAGTAGGAAGCTGGCCGCATGGAACAGAGCTGGTGGCTTCATGTGACAGATTTTCCCACATATGTGTAAGTGTGTATAGGAAACCCCACAAAATAGACATCCTGTAATCATGCTTTGCAAGTAGTTCACATGCATATGACATGACCGAAACGTAAAAACGTCAGACAAGCCTTTGGCCCAATTGCATTGCAGTCATCGATTAAGTGATGTACAGTACACTACCTACTACTGATACTAACTTATCATGTATAGTAGACTATAGACACAAACCTATTACATACAGTACACTAACCTCCACACTAGGTTAGTGTACTGTACCTATCACGTACAGTACACTACATACTACTGATACTATAATGTAATGTACAGTACACTACATACTACTGACACTAACCTATCATGTACAGTACACTACATACTACCGACACTAACCTATCACGTACAGTACACTATAGACACAAACCTTTCACATACAGTACACTAACCTACACACTACGGGCACTAACTAATGTACTGTACATTACATACTACTTATACTATCATGTACAGTACATGCATACTACTGATACTAACCTACCAAGTACAGTGCACTACATACTACTGATACTATCATGTACAGTACACTACATACTACTGACACTAACCTATCACGTACAATACACTACATACTACTGATAGTATCATGTACAGTACAGTACATACTACTGATACTATCATGTACAGTACACTACATACTACTGATACTATCATGTACAGTACACTACATACTACTGATAGTATCATGTACAGTACACTACATACTACTGATACTATAATTTACAGTACACTACATACTACTGATACTATCATGTACAGTACACTACATACTACTGATACTATCATGTACAGTACACTACATACTACTGATAGTATCATGTACAGTACACTACATACTACTGATACTATAATTTACAGTACACTACATACTGACACTAACCTATCACGTACAGTACACTACTTACTACTGATACTACCATGTACAGTACACTACATACTACTGATACTATCACGTACAGTACACTACATACTACTGATACTATAATTTACAGTACACTACATACTGACACTAACCTATCACGTACACTACACTACTTACTACTGATACTATGTACAGTACACTACATACTACTGATACTATCGTGTACAGTACACTACATACTACTGATACTATCATGTACAGTACACTACATACTACTGACACTAACCTATCACGTACAGTACACTACATACTACTGACACTAACCTATCATGTACAGTACACTATAGACACAAACCTTTCACATACAGTACACTAACCTACACACTACGGGCACTAACTAATGTACTGTACATTGAATACTACTTATACTATCATGTACAGTACATGCATACTACTGATACTAACCTACCAAGTACAGTTCACTACATACTACTGATACTATCATGTACAGTACACTACATACGACTGACACTAACCTATCATGTACAGTACACTACATACTACTGATACTATCATGTACAGTACACTACATACTACTGATACTATCATGTACAGTACACTATATACTACTGATAGTATCATTTACAGTACACTACATACTAATGATAGTATCATGTACAGTACACTACATACTGATACTATAATTTACAGCACACTATATACTGACACTAACCTATCACGTACAGTACACTACTTACTACTGATATTACAGTACACTACATACTACTGATACGATCATGTACAGTACACTACATACTACTGATAGTATCATGTACAGTACACTATATACTGATAGTATCATGTACAGTACACTACTGATAGTATCATGTACAGTACACTACATACCGAAACTATAATTTACAGCACACTACATACTGACACTAACCTATCACGTACAGTACACTACTTACTACTGATACTACCATGTACAGTACACTACATACTACTGATACTATCACGTACAGTACACTACATACTGATACTATAATTTACAGTACACTACATACTGACACTAACCTATCACGTACAGTACACTATATACTACTGATACTACCATGTACAGTACACTACATACTACTGATACTATCATGTACAGTACACTACATACTACTGACACTAACCTATCACGTACAGTACACTACCCTATCACATACAGTACACTACATACTACTGACACTACCATGTACAGTACACTACATACAACTGACACTAATGTTAACCTACACAATACTGACACTAAGCTAACACATACCCCACACTACACAATACTGACACCAACCTACCACCTACACTACACCACTACCCTACACAATACTGACAGTAACATTATCCTGTCATGCACATTACAATACATGAGAGGACATTTGACCTGTGTCAGAAATGGACACTAACATTGCGGTTGCCCCTCATCTGACTGTAGCCTGGATACTACTGACAAATATAAAAGGCTAAATTGACGCAACTGACTATTTCTTCCCTGACTCTGGTCATCACTGTGGCTTGCTAGTGGTTCTACAGAAAAGTCCCTGTGGTAACCGAGATGGAAGCGGGAGAAAGGGGAACGGTCTGGCCGTCCGATTATGATGAAACGTACTCTTCTCACATCTCTTTTCCGACTTCCTAAACACGTGAACATGAAAAACGCGTACTGTGTTGAATGGCCGCCTGCTACCCAAGACCTATTTTACAGTAGCGGCATCCATGATGAGAATAAAGCCTAAAGAACAAGGGACTCTGTGCCTTAGAAATGTCACTGGTGAACCAAAATGGCTGCCTTCTCCTCAGTATTGCTTCAGTCACTAAGATGGCTGCTACACAGTGTGTGAGGGAAATGTGCACTTGAAGGGGTAACACCATTATAAGATGATCCTGCATAATTAAAGCTATTATCGTTAACTAACTATAATAATTCCTTATACACTACCCAAAAATGGAAGCTGAAGACTTGCGGACTCTTGACAGAAGTTAAAAATATTAAAATCTCATTAGTAATATACGGTCCCTTGGACTATTACCTATTCACAATGGGCCTGATAGTTTATGGGAAGCAACTGGAAAAGCGCAAGGATCTCGCAAATTTTGGGCCAGATTCATATTTGTACGCAATCTCGTTGGCTTGAGTACAAATACAATGTTTGGGGGTCTGCCCCGATGTCGCTGTCAGCCGCCGCAGCGTTTGGGGGGCAGAGCAGGGGCACCACCATTCTTTGTTTTGAAGGCATGACGGGTCCAGAGTCTGTGTCACTTCCTGGACCCCGGTGTCAGGATCCTGCAGCCAGCCTGAGCAAGCTTCAACTTACGCAGGCTAGCCGGTACCTGTAACCATCGCGAATGGTGGTCCTAGGCTGCGTCCTTTGACGCAGAACTCTGATCCTCGCTAATGCTAATCCATCTCCTACAGATGTTTTTGCTGCATGAGATTTCTAATTAGACAAAACTGCAAATCCATACAAACATGAATGGGTCCGTGTGCGTGTGTGTGTGTGCGTGTGTGTGTATGCAACAGAAAGAAAATTGGTGACTGCGCATGTGCAGAATCAGGCTAACACTTATTGACAGAGATCGCTCCTGGGAATGGACTACACTTTGTGTGAGGTGGGTGTTTCAGGGCGGTAAGTGACCATGCTAGCGCAGTGTACATCCCCATTTTGTGAGAGTGTCACGGTGTGCTGTGCGTGAGGGAATACAACTTACATGCGTGAGCGTAGTGTTCAGACGGCAGCAGGACGTCTGACGGACCTTTTGCAGCTAGCACTGGACTGGGGATAGTCTAGGTACTGCTGACGACAGAGCGACTGCAGCTGGGACCCCAGTGAGTAGGACAGGCCTCCGCCGTTCCTCACACTCCTGTGAATTCTCACGTTAGCGTATGATAATAAGTAGAATGCTGCGGCTGTACGGCAAAGCTGATGTAGACGCGTACGACTCACAATCAGGCCACATGCATCAAACGGCTGTATCAGCCCATTAATGGACAACAGCAAAATGAAGTCTAAAAGATAATTATTCGGATGACCTGAACATACCATTTGACATCTACAAAAACTCTTATAATACAGGAAGCCGGGAACAAAAGGTGTGTAATACCGCTTTCACAGCGCAAATGCCGGGTCGCACCCGGAATTGGAAACGGGTCCTTCCCGGGTGCGACCCGGCAATGGACCCCTAACACTTGCTTCCCTGGCACGGCAATATGCCGGGTCGGGTTGCCATCAAGGGCAGGAACCGCGGCGTCATCGGGTGCGGAGGTGGTGAGGGGAGATGAGACAGTCTCCGCGCCGCCTCTCCCTATGCAGTGAACGGGTCCCGGGTCGCATCGACCAGGCAACTGTTCACACTGACCCAGTATTTAATAACACTGCTTTATTCCTGGGCTGAATTACCTGGTCAGGCGACCCAGGAATTCGTTATGGCTCCTTTCCACACCGCACAGCGACCCGTGTCGACCCGGCAATATATCGGGTCGATACCGGGTTATTTGTGCGGCGTAAAAGGGGTCTGGGTTATGCGGTGAGGCAGAGCTGCTGGAAGAACTACTAATTTTGGTGGCTGGGGGTTGGCAATGAATTTGTGGGTCTTAGAATTGGCGTATCTATAGTGGGTGCAAGGGGTGCCATTGCTATGGGGCCCAGAGGCTGAGGGGGGCCCGGACCCAGGCAATAACGTTGTATATCTATTCAGTAATTGGGTCTTATCAATTGCCCAGCCTGAATTGAGTGACATTACATTATCAGTGAGAGGAGTGTGTAGTGGATGGACTGGCGTATGATAGGTCGCCACTATATGGTCGACAGTCAAAAGGTCAACATGTAAAATGTAGACAGTACAAAATGTTGACAGGTACAATAGGATGACACGACCCATGGCCGACATGTTTTTGGAGGGGGTTTCAGGTTTTTTTCAACTTTTGCTTAATTTACTATCACTATTACCGTCAACGGTACGCGTTTCTACTAATTTGAGTCATACATGGTTAAACATACAAAATGACACCCAAAAATATAAAAATGGCGGCAATTTATTTTTGTCGACCATGTTCATTCTTTTATCCTGCCGATATTTTTGTACTATCTACCTTTTTCATGTTGATATTTTGACTGTGTCGACCTTTTGTACCTATCGACCTACTGACTCTCGGCCTTCTGACTTTCGATCTGTTAATCCATGCCCAGTGGATGTTATAATGGTAAGGGGGGCACTGTAATGTGTCATAATCTGATCAGATGATTGTAATGTGGAGGGTACTAGGCGGAGACTTAGCGTTGCAGGGGCGTGGCCTCAAAACGGGGGCGCGGCGGCGTGAATGGGGCGGCTGAGTGACGTCACATGCAGCCGCCGCGATCAGAAAGATGGCGTCGGGTCTCCTGCGGCGCGCAGCCACGATCATCCAATGTGCTTTCGACGGTTTTATCTTCATACACAAGTGACGGAACCGAGAAGCTGCCAGCGGACATCGCAACACAAACCCCGGCAGCTAAGACATTTGCATACATTTGCATAAATGCTCCATATGGGATTGCAGCTGCGACGGCATTTGCGGCATATTGCGCTCTGAACCTTGGTACACACGTTAGACGACCTGTGTACCCAGCCAGCCGACGCCAGATGTGACGGAAAGATATATCATGCGGCCCGCAAACGCTACACAATCTGGTGAATGACCGCATGATATATCGATTCCCCCCCGCTGCATCCAAACGCATGGGGTCATCAGCCACATCTTCAGACTGGGGTGCAAGTACAGCAGATCTGAAGATGCGACGAACAACCAGCAGGGGATGCACAACAGTGCGTACACATTTGACGATTTGAACCATTTCTCATTCCGATCCGTTAGAAATCGGGCAAACGTATAAAAAAATTGTCTAATGTGTGCCCAGTCCTATAGACTGTAAGCTTGAGAGCAGGGCCCTCCTACCTCTACGGGGTATATTCAATTCCTGTCGGAAAGCCAAACAGGTCGAAAAAAAGTAACTTTTTGCCGTCTTTAGGGTGAATTTCGATTTGCCCTAATCAATGTCAGTTTTTTCGACTTGTTGGAAAGTCTGACCCTGTCGATAAAAAGGTGGATCGGCGAATTCGTCGCTGATCCACCTGTATTGTCGAATTTGCAGGCGTTTTCGCCTTTATTTTGTCCCTTTTTCGCTCATGCCAATTCGACTTTAAAAAAAGCATGGGCATGGGGCAAAAACGGGACAAAAGTCGGCGAAAACGCCCACAAATTGAATAACGAGCTGTCTGTTCCTCTCTGTCTGAGAGGATCCGTCAGGAATTGAATATACCTCTATGTCTGTCTGTTTTTGCCCAGTTTGTTCTATTACTGTTGTTCTAATTGTAAAGCGCAACGGAATATGCTGCGCTATATAAGAAACCGTTAATAAATAAATAATAAAGAACACAACGCTGTGTTCTCCGGCTAGCACGTAAGGGGTTAATTTTGAAACTTGTAAACATAAGTGTCCATTCACATATTTTCTGCATCTGTTAATTACAGTAATAAGGAGCGAGTTATATTCATATAGAAACTGTATTTAATAAAAGTCTGGGCTCATTTTGGCAAAAACAGTAGTTGACGACCCCCAATAATTGAAAACTCCAATTCTCCTTTAGACAGCGATCTAAATATATATAGAAAATATAAGTTTGTGCAATAGAAACCAAAATTTTCTATAAAATGAAAAAAAGTGTCTCATATGTTCCTATCCGCACTTGGAAAAAGCCAATTGTACCACAAATACATAATTTTATCCCCATTTTCCAGTATTTTGAGACTTTATATTAATTACACATGCCTGCGCAAAGAACAACATTGTTCAGGTCACTCACCCAATTACCGCAGCATACACAAGCGCGATGTGATGACAACAGGTTGCTGAACTATTTTCAAGCGATTCAGATTGTAGAGAAAAAGTGTTTTTGGATTCTACATGTCACACTGACGCTACAAATAGCCAATGAGACGCTTGTATGGATATTAGGGCTAATTCAGACCTGATCGCTAGGGTTTTTTTGCAGTCCTGCGTCCGCATAGTCGCCGCCTACAGGGGGAGTTTATTTTAGCTGTGCAAGTGTGCGATCGCATGTGTAGCAGAGCTGTACAAACAGATCTTGTGTAGTCTCTGAGTTGCCCAGGACTTACTCAGCCGCTCCGATCACATCAGCCTGTCCGGGACCGGGAATTGACGTCAGGAACCCTCCCTGGAAACGCTTAGACACGCCTGCTTTTTTCCAACCACTCCCAGAAAACGGTCAGTTACCACCCACAAACGCCTTCTTCTTGTCAATCTGCTTGTGAACGCCCGTGCGAATGGATCCTTCGCACAAATCCATCGCTGAGCGTCGATCCGCTTTGTACCCCTGCGACGCGCCTGCGCATTGCGATGCATACGCATGCGCAGTTTAGACCTGATCGGCCGCTGTACGAAAACGCAACCTAGCCATCAGGTCTGAATTGGGCCCATTGTGTACTGGGGTAAAAAATAAATGTCCCTACCCAGAGTTTTCAAGAGCGGATTTCAGGCAGAATGTCCGTTTCAAGCAACAGGAGTTATTCCAGTACTGTGGTACTCAGCAAACGTATACTAAAGTAGCGAAAATAAGTAATGATATATTTGAAGATATAGAATCTACGGTAAGTGTAAAGTGCAAGCTTTTGGGGGGAAAAGTTTGCTACAGTATATCCTGGACATGAATGCACTCTGGAGAAAACGATACTTTTCCAGGACAGGCCGGGAGGGATGAAAGGTGGTTATCAGCTTCTAGGTAAATAAGAGAAGCGACTGAAGACTAAGGAGACACAGCAGTACTATTACACAGAGATAAAGGTGGCTTTGGGCCTTCCCCCACCCCTGTCTCTATAGAGTCCCTGGCTCCCAGCGGCTGCTTTTGTGTCTCTTGTGACCCGGCAAATTATGAGTGTGGGAACCAGGTCCTGTGGCAGAGCTGAGGCTCGGCTGTGCAGGTCTCACTGCGTGCAATGGAGACACAGGGAGGGAATGCCGGGAGCAGGGAGAAAGCAGGGCACCTAGAGGAATATTCTGGGGTAAGAGACGACGGTGAGAGAACTGGATATGTAGTCTACTTACATCAAGACATTTCCAGAGGAGCTGGACAGCAACTTCTACAGTAATAAAAAGGTGCATGCAAAGCCTGATTGTCTTGGTTTAACAAGTGTCAGTGTGTCATTATTATGGGACCCCCAAGTGTCAGTGTGCCATTGTCTTGGGACCGTAAGTGTCAGTGTACCATTGTTCTGGGACCCCCAAGTGTCCGTGTGCCATTATTCTGGGACCCCCAAGTGTCCATGTGCCATTATTATGGGACCCCAAGTGTCAGTGTGCCATTATTCTGGAACCCCAAGTGTCAGTGTGCCATTATTCTGGGACCCCAAGTGTCAGTGTGTCATTGTCCTGGGACCCCAAGTGTCAGTGTGCCATTATTATAGGACCCCCAAGTGTCCGTGTGCCATTATTTTGGGACCCCCAAGTGTCCGTGTGCCATTATTCTGGGACCCCCAAGTGTCCGTGTGCCATTATTCTGGGACCCCCAAGTGTCCGTGTGCCATTATTCTGGGACCCCAAGTGTCCGTGTGCCACTATTCTGGGACCCCAAGTGTCAGTGTGTCATTGTCCTGGGACCCCAAGTGTCAGTGTGCCATTATTCTGGGACCCCCAAGTGTCCGTGTGCCATTATTCTGGGACCCCCAAGTGTCCGTGTGCCATTATTTTGGGACCCCCAAGTGTCCGTGTGCCATTATTCTGGGACCCCCAAGTGTCCGTGTGCCATTATTCTGGGACCCCCAAGTGTCAGTGTGTCATTATTCTGGGACCCCAAGTGTCAGTGTGCCATTATTCTGGGACCCCAAGTGTCAGTGTGTCATTGTCCTGGGACCCCATGTATCAGTGTGCCATTATTGTGGGACCCCCAAGTGTCAGTGTGCCATTATTATGGGACCCCAAGTGTCAGTGTGCCATTATTATGGGACCCCCAAGTGTCAGTGTGCCATTATTATGGGACCCCCAAGTGTCAGTGTGTCATTGTTCTGGGACCCCCAAGTGTCAGTGTGTCATTGTCCTGGGACCCCAAGTGTCAGTGTGCCATTATTATGGGACCCCCAAGTGTCAGTGTGCCATTATTCTGGGACCCCCAAGTGTCAGTGTGCCATTATTCTGGGACCCCCAAGTGTCCGTGTGTCATTATTCTGGGACCCCAAGTGTCAGTGTGTCATTGTCCTGGGACCCCCAAGTGTCAGTGTGCCATTATTCTGGGACACCCAAGTGTCAGTGTGCCATTATTATGGGATCCCCAAGTGTCTGTGTGTCATTATTATGGGATCCCCAAGTGTCTGTGTGTCATTGTTCTGGGACCCCCAAGTGTGTGTCATTGTCCTGAGACCCCCAAGTGTCAGTGTGCCATTATTCTGGGACCCCAAGTGTCAGTGTGCCATTATTCTGGGACCCCAAGTGTCTGTGTGCCATTATTCTGGGACCCCCAAGTGTCAGTGTGTCATTGTCCTGGGACCCCATGTATCAGTGTGCCATTATTCTGGGACCCCCAAGTGTCCGTGTGCCATTATTCTGGGACCCCAAGTGTCAGTGTGCCATTATTCTGGGACCCCAAGTGTCAGTGTGCCATTATTCTGGGACCCCAAGTGTCAGTGTGCCATTATTCTGGGACCCCAAGTGTCCGTGTGTCATTGTCCTGGGACCCCAAGTGTCAGTGTGCCATTATTCTGGGACCCCCAGGTGTCCGTGTGCCATTATTCTGGGACCCCAAGTGTCAGTGTGCCATTATTCTGGGACCCCAAGTATCAGTGTGCCATTATCATGGGACCCCCAAGTGTCAGTGTGCCATTATTATGGGACCCCCAAGTGTCTGTGTGTCATTGTTCTGGGACCCCCAAGTGTCAGTGTGTCATTGTCCTGGGACCCCAAGTGTCAGTGTGCCATTATTATGGGACCCCCAAGTGTCAGTGTGCCATTATTCTGGGACCCCCAAGTGTCAGTGTGCCATTATTCTGGGACCCCAAGTGTCAGTGTGCCATTATTCTGGGACCCCCAAGTGTCAGTGTGCCATTATTCTGGGACCCCAAGTGTCAGTGTGTCATTGTCCTGGGACCCCCAAGTGTCAGTGTGCCATTATTATGGGATCCCCAAGTGTCTGTGTGTCATTGTTCTGGGACCCCCAAGTGTCAGTGTGCCATTGTCCTGGGACCCCCAAGTGTCAGTGTGTCATTATTATGGGACCCCCAAGTTAGTGTGCCATTATTATGGGACCCCCAAGTTAGTGTGCCATTATTATGGGACCCCCAAGTTAGTGTGCTATTATTCTGGGACCCCAAGTGTCAGTGTGCCATTATTCTGGGACCCCAAGTGTCAGTGTGCCATTATTCTGGGACCCCAAGTGTCCGTGTGTCATTGTCCTGGGACCCCAAGTGTCAGTGTGCCATTATTCTGGGACCCCAAGTGTCCGTGTGTCATTATTATGGGACCCCAAGTGTCAGTGTGCCATTATTCTGGGACCCCCAAGTGTCCGTGTGCCATTATTCTGGGACCCCAAGTGTCAGTGTGCCATTATTCTGGGACCCCAAGTATCAGTGTGCCATTATTATGGGACCCCCAAGTGTCAGTGTGCCATTATTTTGGGACCCCCAAGTGTCAGTGTGTCATTGTCCTGGGACCCCATGTATCAGTGTGCCATTATTCTGGGACCCCCAAGTGTCCGTGTGCCATTATTCTGGGACCCCAAGTGTCAGTGTGCCATTATTCTGGGACCCCAAGTGTCAGTGTGCCATTTTTCTGGGACCCCACGTGTCAGTGTGTCATTGTCCTGGGACCCCCAAGTGTCAGTGTGCCATTATTCTGGGACCCCAAGTGTCAGTGTGCCATTATCCTGGGACCCCCAAGTGTCAGTGTGTCATTATTATGGGACCCCCAAGTTAGTGTGCCATTATTATGGGACCCCCAAGTATCAGTGTGCCATTATTATGGGACCCCCAAGTGTCAGTGTGTCATTTTTCTGGGACCCCACGTGTCAGTGTGTCATTGTCCTGGGACCCCCAAGTGTCAATGTGCCATTCTCCTGGGACCCCAAGTGTCAGTGTGTCATTGTCCTGGGACCCCATGTGTCAGTGTGCCATTATTATGGGACCCCCAAGTGTCAGTGTGCCATTATTCTGGGACCCCAAGTGTCAGTGTGCCATTGTCCTGGGACCCCAAGTGTCAGTGTGCCATTATTCTGGGACCCCCAAGTGTCAGTGTGCCATTATTCTGGGACCCCCAAGTGTCAGTGTGCCATTATTCTGGGACCCCAAGTATCAGTGTGTCATTATTCTGGGACCCCAAGTAGGGTGGCCAATCCAGTGTGAGGTGAGGTCCGGACAGCTGGCATCGGGCTATGCAGCGTGACGTCTGACATAGTGCGTTGTGGGCAGGGGGAGCCGGGCAGCCTCTAAGCCTGCTGAAGATGCTCAACGCTGCCCGGCATTGAATTAAAAACAAAAAAAAAGGCAATGGTTATTCTCAAAATTACCAGGATTGGTAGCTTGAATCCCGGACAATTTTAAGCCAAATCCCTGGGATCCCGCCTATCCCGGCAAACCCCTTGGTGCATTTGAATCATGTGATCCACCAGCACAGACATCTGGCTTGTACACTTCCTGCTCCTGTCCAAGGGGGCTGCTCCAGACTTCTGTGCTTAGACCAGTTGAAAACTATTTAAAACTGTTGGCAAATATGAATTTGCTTTTACAGAGTTAGAGCAGACAGCGATTAGATAATAATGGGTTACAATATGATTGCTCCATTTGCGCAAGTTCTTCTTTATTAAAAAAAATTAAAAAATTCCAAAACATGCAAAATAGTGGCCCAGCCCTAACCGTTGAAAGACGAAGGGAAAGTCACCTTAATCTGACATCATAACATCTGTGCCTATGCCAGGGATGAAGTACGATGAGCACTGCAAAATATGAGGCAGGTTGTACGGTGCACCAGGTAAAGTGTTGCTTCATTCTGAACCACAGGGACAACGGATTCCTAGGGTGAGGAGTGTGAGCAGAGGACCAGACAACAAACACAAAGGAGTAAATATTAATACAGAGCCTTTACTTATTCCAGAATGATATGCATTCCCTTTCAGGATGTGGGCCCTACAATCACCGAAAAACAGGGAATTCTGGGTATCTCCACACGTTTATATGCTCATATGACATATAAAGAGGAGGAGGAGGTATGTGGGTATATCTCATGGTACCATGAGGTACATACATGCTCATATGTCATATAAAGAGGAGGTCTGTGGGTATATACTAATGAGCAGGTACATATATGTTTATGCGTCTTATAAAGCGGGAGAGGTCTGTTGGTATATCTCATGGCATAATGAGGTACATACATAAACAAATGTGACATACCGTGAAAGATGAGAGAATTACAGGTATATCTCAGGGGATGACGAGGTGCAAACAGGTTCATGTGTGATATACAGCAGAAGAGAAGAGGATTATGGGTATATCTCAGGGGATGATGAGGTGCACACAGGTTCATGTGTGATATACAGCAGAAGAGGGGAGGATTCTGGGTATATCTCAGGGGATGATGAGGTGCACACAGGTTCATGTGTGATATACAGCAGAAGAGAAGGGGATTCTGGGTATATCTCAGGGGATGATGAGGTGCACACAGGTTCATATGTGATATACAGCAGCAGAAGAGAAGGGGATTCTGGGTATATCTCAGGGGATGATGAGGTGCACACAGGTTCATGTATGATATACAGCGGAGAAGGAGAGGATTCTGGGTATATCTCAGGGGATGATGAGGTGCACACAGGTTCACGTGCGATATACAGCGGCGAATGAGAGGATTCTGGGTATATCTCAGGGGATGATGAGGTGCACACAGGTTCATGTGTGATATACAGTAGAAGAGAAGGGGATTCAGGATATATCTCAGTGAATGATGAGGTAAGGACATATTCACATATCACATCTCCCCCTGCATGGATTCATTGCCGGGTCATACAGCGGAAGAGAAGAGGATTCTGGGTGTATCTCAGGGGATGACAAGGTGCACACAGGTTTGTGTGTGATATACAGCGGAAGAGAAGAGGATTATGGGTATATCTCAGGGGATGATGAGGTGCACACAGGTTCATGTGTGATATACAGCAGAAGAGGGGAGGATTATGGGTATATCTCAGGGAATGATGAGGTGCACACTGGTTCACGTGTGATATACACCGGAGAATGAGAGGATTCTGGGTATATCTCAGGGGATGATGAGGTACACACAGGTTCATGTGTGATATACAGCAGAAGAGAAGGGGATTCTGGGTATATCTTAGGGGATAAGGTGCACACAGGTTCATGTGAGATATACAGCGGAAGAGAAAGGGATTCTGGGTATATCTCAGGGGATGATAAGGTGCACACTGGTTCACGTGTGATGTACAGCGGAGAATGAGAGGATTCTGGGTATATCTCAGGGGATGATGAGGTGCACACAGGTTCATGTGTGATATAGAGCGAAAGAGAAGGGGATTCTGGGTATATCTCAGGGGATAAGGTGCACACAGGTTCATGTGTGATATAGAGCGGAAGAGAAGGGGATTCTGGGTATATCTCAGGGGATGATAAGGTGCACACAGGGTCATATGCGATATACAGCGAAAGAGGCGAGGACTGTGGTTACAGTATATATCTCATGGGATGAAGTACAGGCAAGTTCGCACGTTGTATAAAGAGGAAGAGGAGAGGATTCTGGGTATATCTCAGGGGATGATGAGGTAAGGACATATTCACATATCACATCTCCCCCTGCATGGATTCATGGCCGGGTCATCCATCGCACAGCCTTACAGGAGCAATACTGTCCGACTTCATGGTGCATTTTCAAGCCACATTTAGAATTAGTCATGGGAACGAAGAACCATGTCATGAATAGCTTGTGTGTGCCAGACACTACCAGTATCAGGCTCTGAGAACCACTTAAATAGAAGATTTTCCCACACCGCATTCTTCTACTTCAGCTCTGTGCCGACAGTATACCCAGTGCATGCTCTGGGCGCAGTGTGCCCAGGACCCGCACACACATTCCGCTCATTCCTCCCCATTAATTTTGTTATGCGAGGCTGTACACAGCTCAGGGTAACAAAAAACAAATTCACAGCAATTAATGAATCTGGAAGGAAGCATTGAATGACCATTCAGTTACTGGGCGGCTTCTAGTACACACCAGGGAAAACATAGTTCCGAACTGAAATAATCTAAACTACTACTGAATTCTAATTCAAGGGCAGCAGGTGCGGTGTTTGTACCAAGCATTAGAGTGTCCCCAGATAGTGGGGGCAGCCATTTTGAGAGCTCAACCAGGAATTAAAGCAGTGCAACATATTACTACACCATGACCCTGTTACATCACTGAGGTAACACCCTAGTATTACTCAGTGGGGTATCGAGGAAGCATGATAGGATGACGGTCTCATAGGAAACAGAAATACTGTCTAAGGACTGTGGGAGGTGTTTGGCCGAGAAGACCGACTTTGGGTTAGTCAGGAGTTACACTGGATGTGTACACTGCACCATATTGAAATTTGGTCACCACTGAGTACCACTGTTCTAATCAATCTGTACTACTAGCCCCTACCAGCGGTATCAGCAAATCGGCCTAGTATTGCTACATTGGAAGCTCCCGAGAGTAACGCTGGATGGATCCCAAATGGTATAAAACCTGGGGTCCTGACTGTGTACAAGGAAGGAGATTAACCTTACTGTCCTTTTCGGTACACTGTCAGGACCCCAGGTTTAATACTTGATTGTTTTAGTTAACCCAGGGAGTTCCACCGCCACCAACAACTATCACTCCATTGGTGGGACCAAAACCTTGGATAAATTCACTCACCACAACAATAATTACATATTGTTGGTCACATGATGTCAAAACTATAATCATACCTCCTATAGTCTGGTGCGGGATCAAAACCCCTCCTCCCTTGGACCCTAAATGGCCCATTCCTCACAGTCAGCTCAGTGCAATTGTGGCTCACGCGCAATCTGCCGGTCATCACTCAGTTGCGTGAACAGCGCCATTGCATGCCAACATGAGCTAGGCTAAAATGAGAATATTAAGGATTATAATAAAAAAATAAAAAAAAATTCCACACAAGCTTCCCTTGTGACTTCTGAAGTCCCTGGGAGGGCTTCTTTGTCCTGCATCTGTTTAAAGCCCAGGAAAATGGTGGTCAGCTTCACAATTCCCATCTAAATGCCATCAGTGTTCCTGATAATGGAGAGTAGAGAGCAAGGCTGTATTTGTGAAGCTCAGTGTGTATGTGTGTGTGAGAGAGAGAAAGTCAGATAAAGGCCGGGAAGGTTGGCATTCATAACAAGCCAACACACAAATAGATAAAGGTTCCGTTAGAACTGATGTCATCTCTGGTCTCCCAAAATAGGTTTCTCAACTTTCTGGTGGGAAACTCTTTATTCCTAACACAAGCCCTCCCCTTTCTAACGAGGTCCCCTCCAAACACGGCTCGCAGGAGGAAGCAGAGTTAAAAGGCTATTTAATCCCCCTGGGATAGAAAAGGACCTCACTCGGAAGATATCAGCGAGTCTATCACAGGCCGTTTTATGTGCCTGAGAAGATGGGCCAGCAGGAATACAGCGAGCTACGGTGGTGTCACACGTAAAATGCAGGTGGAATGTGTCTTGTTGTCTCCATATTAATATAGAAATATTAATAGTGTATTTGGGCATCTTGAACTTTACAAGTACATGCCCAGTAGCATCTAAATGTATAGATTGTCATCAGTACGCGTAAGGTCAACAGCTTTAGATCTGTTGAGAGGGAGGAAGGAAGGAATAAAAAGAGAAAAGATTTTAATGTATATTTGCTGGACGGTAAACAGGGAAAAGATGAGGAAGAACAACAGGAAGTAGCTCCAAAGGCAAAGGAAGTGAAAACATAGGGCCACTTTCAACAACGGGTTCTTTGATGAAGTCTAGCGACGGCTAAGCGCAACGCACGGTCGTGCAGCTGAGTTTTCGGCACAATGACTGTAATGTGTGCTGCAGGTGTCCAGGTAGACTGGGCTAAGCATATTACCCGGGGCTGCCCGAGAGTTACGGCTTTATAGAGTAAATATTGACAAACCTTCAAGGTTGAAAGCATTAAGGCCAAGTAGGGGAGAGATATAGTATCACTTGTTTGTAGAAGATATATATACAAAGAGGAGACGTGACACATAGCAAATACATGTGTGAGGGGGTGAGACTCTTGCACTGAAAGCTCATTAGAGGTCTTGATATGAGGCCACATCTAGAGGTGACCTCTAACCATGCCTACTAAGCATTTACAGAGAGGCAGCTTCAATCTCACAAGAGAGAAGCCTATAGACCAGGGAGGATGAGGAGTCGTCCCATTAAAGCGGCCACAGACCAGGGAGGATGGGGAGTCTTCCTATTAATGCAGCCATAAACCTGAGAAGATGGGGAGTATTTCCATTAATGCGGCCATAGACCAGGGAGGATGGAAAGTCTTACAATTAAAGCGGCCCCAGACCAGGGAAGATGCGGAGTTTTCCTATAAATGCAGCCACAGACCAGGAAGAATGGGGAGAGTCTTCCCATTAAAGTGGCCACAGACCAGGCAGGATGGGAAGTCTTCCCATTAAAGCAGCCATAGACCACGGAGGATGGGGAGTCTTCCCATTAAAGCAGCCACAGACCACGGAGGATGGGGAGTCTTCCCATTAAAGCAGCCACAGACCGGGGAGGATGAGGAGTCTTCCCATTAAAACGGCCATAGACCGGGAATGATGGGGAGTCTTCTCATTAAAGCGGCCATAGACCAGGAATGATGGGGTCTTTCCAATAAAGTGGCCACAGCCCAGGAAGAATTGTGAGTCTCCCCATTAAAGCGGCCATAGACCATGCAGAATTGGGAATCTTCCCAATAAAGTGGCCTCAGACCAGGGAGGATGGGGAGTATTTCCATTATAGCTGTCCACACACGGGCAAGAACCGCTTGACTAGTTTAGACTTTTCTCTACAGAGATCTTTTATATCTATCAGGAAACACATCCTGTAAAGTCAAAGGTTCCTGGGGGCCCAAGACGTCCAAGCAAAACTTCTAATACAGGCATCGGAGCCTATGGCTACTGCAGTACGGTTTGTTGTACTTCCTCTGAGGAACCTTCTCTCAACACATTCATGGTCAGAAGCTGCACGACAAGGCCAGTACAATAAGTGTCCCTACACTGGCCCATTTACACATTACATGGAGATTCTGGAGAGACTACGACTCAGATTACTATAACTCAGCTAGTAAATACAGACGAGAGCGACTCCTGAGCTATGAGTGAGTTTCTGATTAATGGAGGAGGCTGTTCATTGGTGGGCATCATATGGGAATCTAGGAAATAAAGGTGAGTGACAATAGGAAAATTACGAAAGCACAGATGTCGCTCTGCCTAGGGCAGAGGTTCTCAAACGCGGTCCTCAAGGCAACCCAACAGTCCAGGTTTTAAGCTTAGCCATGCTTTGCCACAGGTGACTTAATTAGCACCTCAGTCAATTTGATTTAACTATCTGTACTGAGCCGTGGATATACCTAAAACCTGGACCGTCGGGGTGCCTTAAGGAACGCGTTTGAGAACCTCTGGTCTAGGGCCATGTCTAGTCTTAATTCAGCTCAAATCCTGTCCTGTGGAAGAAAGCTCTGACCAATCAGAATGGATCTATGATTAACTAGCTTTCTCCACTAAATAATGTAAAGCTTCTGATTTAACCAATCAAGTTTCTTTATAGCTGACCAATTGATGAAGCAACATGGCTGAAAAACAGGGTTTCCCGATAGAGACGGAGGTCAATTGGAAATGACTTATATATGGGGCTAGGGCAGGCATGTCCAAACTGCGGCCCTCCAGATGTTAAGAAACTACACAACCCAGCATGCCCTGAGCCAGCTTTAGCATTCTCTGACAGCAAAACTGTGTCAGGGCATGCTGGGATATGTAGTTTCCCAACAGCTGGAGGGCCGCAGTTTGGACATGCCTGGGCTAGGGGCAACATTTCTCTCCTTGGCTGACAAAGTTCAACATTGTAAAGCTATTACATTTTCTTCACTGACTTGGTGCCATTTTTCTTTCTCTGACCATACCCCCCTTTCCCCCCCAATATTGACCCTTGCTACATATGATTTATTTACATAGCTCTACAAAACTTATGCATCGCTGTACGTAGATCCCAGTGCTGAGAGGCAGCAATACTAACCACTGTATAACTGTGCTGCCCACAGTAATGTTCAGAAGCATGCATTGGAATACAGAGGTGTGGGATTAGCAGTAAACTGTCGTCAGTAGAATATAGCATGCAGAAAATGGGATCCGGTCTGAAGATCGACAGTGTCTAGGTCGACAATGTTTAGGTCGACCACTATAGGTCGACAGTCACTAGGTCGACATGGATGGAAGGTCGACAGGTCTAAAGGTCGACATGAGTTTTTCACACTTATTTTTATTTTTGGATTTTTTTCATACTTAACGATCCACGTGGACTAAGATTGGAACGGTAAAGTGTGCCGAGCGAAGCGGTAGTGGAGCGAAGGCACCATGCCCGAAGCATGGCGAGCGAAGCGAGCCATGCGAGGGGACGCGGTGCACTAATTTGGGATCCCGGTCACTTTACGAAGAAAACGACACCAAAACCCCCCCCCCAAAACCTCATGTCGACCTTTAGACCTGTCGACCTAGCACATGTCGACCTAGAAACCCTGTCGACCTTCCATCCATGTCGACCTAGTGACTGTCGACCTATAGTGGTCGACCTAAACATTGTCGACCTAGACACGGTCGATCAAACGAACCACACCCGCAGAAAATGGTTTACCAGAGAATACTATAAAAAGAATCAGAAAGAGGAGAAAATGTCCAGATTAAAAATATAGCCTAAATTTAAATTTTAAATCCACATAAAATTTCCTCTATAAAACCCATTTCCCCGTGACTGCTGTTTAGGATTTTCTACCCTATTTGGCCGTTCAGTTAGATTGCAAGCTCTGTGACGTTCCGATGAGCAAGTTGCTATATTAACACTCAGGTTATAAATATAATAACTTTATTATTAATAGCCAGGTTTCACATAAAACCCCTGAAATAGGAACGGCTACGGCAAGGTAGACTGTCCGCAGTGTGGCTGCCTGAGCCTGGGACCAGCATATGGAGGATTCTCCCTTCTCATACTCCCATCCTCTCGGTGACAGAGCCTGGGTGACCCTGATAAAGGGTTAAGCTAATCTGCGTGGCGGTTCTGTGGGAACTCTCTCTCTGAGGGCAATGCTTGCCTCTCTGGGACATTTTCCCATTCCATTTATAACAGGGGCAGCCCTGGGGTCCCAGTTTTCCAACCGATTAAGGCTCACTTGACGAATGACCCCAAGTTTAGCACATAACTTAACCCAGTCTTTGCTGAGAGGGTGCTCGGCAATATCATGCAATGCTAAGCGGGTCTTCCAAGGCAGAGAAGGGGACTTATTCCGAAACGCTGCATTCATTTCCGTTTGAAGTATTCCAATACAGGTCTCAGCCCAGACAGCTGTATGGAACCTGTTCTACTGTTCACTAGAATGCAAGCTCTTCAGACCACATATCTTTTCTTAGACTATTTCAACATACAACCGATCCATTTTGCTATATGCCTTTGCCATAAAGGGACTCTTGCGGTTCGCTGTGGATGATGTCATCATGGCCCTGCCCCCACAGCATGATGTCATGGCTTGGGTGAGGCCATGACAATGCAACTGTATTGTGCAGCTCACCGCACTTGCCAGTTTGACCCCCTTCTCCAGGATATCCCAACGCTGGCAAGTAGCCTCTTACCCTATATTTCTCTGACGTCCTAAGTGGATGCTGGGGACTCCGTAAGGACCATGGGGATAGCGGCTCCGCAGGAGACAGGGCACAAAAGTAAAAGCTTTAGGATCAGGTGGTGTGCACTGGCTCCTCCCCCTATGACCCTCCTCCAAGCCTCAGTTAGGTTTTTGTGCCCGGCCGAGAAGGGTGCAATCTAGGTGGCTCTCCTAAAGAGCTGCTTAGAGTAAAAGTTTTATTAGGTTTTTTATTTTCAGTGAGTCCTGCTGGCAACAGGCTCACTGCAACGAGGGACTTAGGGGAGAAGAAGTGAACTCACCTGCGTGCAGGATGGATTGGCTTCTTAGGCTACTGGACACTAGCTCCAGAGGGACGATCACAGGTACAGCCTGGATGGGTCACCGGAGCCGCGCCGCCGACCCCCTTGCAGATGCTGAAGAGAGAAGAGGTCCAGAAATCGGCGGCTGAAGACTTCCCAGTCTTCTTAAGGTAGCGCACAGCACTGCAGCTGTGCGCCATTGCTCTCAGCACACTTCACACCAACGGTCACTGAGGGTGCAGGGCGCTGGGGGGGGCGCCCTGGGCAGCAATGAAAGTACCTATGCTGGCTAAATATACATCACATATAGCCTCTGGGGCTATATGGATGTATTTAACCCCTGCCAGGTTGTCAGAAAAACGGGAGAAGAAGCCCGCCGAAAAGGGGGCGGGGCCTATTCTCCTCAGCACACAGCGCCATTTTCCCTCACAGAACTGCTGGTGGGAAGGCTCCCAGGCTCTCCCCTGCACTGCACTACAGAAACAGGGTTAAAACAGAGAGGGGGGGCATTTTTGTGGCGATATTATTACATATTAAGATGCTATAAGGGAAAACACTTATATAAGGTTGTCCCTGTAAAATTATAGCGTTTTGGTGTGTGCTGGCAAACTCTCCCTCTGTCTCCCCAAAGGGCTAGTGGGGTCCTGTCCTCTATCAGAGCATTCCCTGTGTGTGTGCTGTGTGTCGGTACGTGTGTGTCGACATGTATGAGGACGATGTTGGTGAGGAGGCGGAGCAATTGCCTGTAATGGTGATGTCACTCTCTAGGGAGTCGACACCGGAATGGATGGCTTATTTAGGGAATTACGTGATAATGTCAACACGCTGCAAGGTCGGTTGACGACATGAGACGGCCGGCAAACCAATTAGTACCTGTCCAGGCGTCTCAAACACCGTCAGGGGCTTTAAAACGCCCATTACCTCAGTCGGTCGACACAGACACAGACACGGACACTGACTCCAGTGTCGACGGTGAAGAAACAAACGTATTTTCCATTAGGGCCACACGTTACATGTTAAGGGCAATGAAGGAGGTGTTACATATTTCTGATACTACAAGTACCACAAAAAAGGGTATTATGTGGGGTGTGAAAAAACTACCTGTAGTTTTTCCTGAATCAGATAAATTAAATGAAGTGTGTGATGATGCGTGGGTTTCCCCCGATAGAAAATTATTGGCGTTATACCCTTTTCCGCCAGAAGTTAGGGCGCGTTGGGAAACACCCCCTAGGGTGGATAAGGCGCTCACACGCTTATCAAAACAAGTGGCGTTACCGTCTCCAGATACGGCCGCCCTCAAGGAGCCAGCTAATAGGAGGCTGGAAAATATCCTAAAAAGTATATACACACATACTGGTGTTATACTGCGACCAGCGATCGCCTCAGCCTGGATGTGCAGCGCTGGGGTGGCTCGGTCGGATTCCCTGACTGAAAATATTGATACCCTTGACAGGGACAGTATTTTATTGACTATAGAGCATTTAAAGGATGCATTACTATATATGAGAGATGCACAGAGGGATATTTGCACTCTGGCATCAAGAGTAAGTGCGATGTCCATGTCTGCCAGAAGATGTTTATGGACACGACAGTGGTCAGGTGATGCAGATTCCAAACGGCACATGGAAGTACTGCCGTATAAAGAAAAAGACACCGTCTTTCAGCCTCAGTCCTTTCGTCCCCATAAGGGCAAGCGGGCAAAAGGCCAGTCATATCTGCCCAGGGGTAGAGGAAAGGGAAGAAGACTGCAGCAGGCAGCCCATTCCCAGGAACAGAAGCCCTCCACCGCTTCTGCCAAGTCCTCAGCATGACGCTGGGGCCGTACAAGCGGACTCAGGTGCGGTGGGGGTCGTCTCAAGAGTTTCAGCGCGCAGTGGGCTCACTCGCAAGTGGACCCCTGGATCATACAAGTAGTATCCCAGGGGTACAGATTGGAAATTCGAGACGTCTCCCCCTCGCAGGTTCCTGAAGTCTGCTTTACCAACGTCTCCCTCCGACAGGGAGGCAGTATTGGAAACAATTCACAAGCTGTATTCCCAGCAGGTGATAATCAAAGTACCCCTCCTACAACAAGGAAAGGGGTATTATTCCACACTATATTGTGGTACTGAAGCCAGACGGCTCGGTGAGATCTATTCTAAATCTGAAATCTTTGAACACTTACATACAAAGGTTCAAATCAAGATGGAGTCACTCAGAGCAGTGATAGCGAACCAGGAAGAAGGGGACTATATGGTGTCCCTGGACATCAAGGATGCTTACCTCCATGTCCCAAATTGCCCTTATCACCAAGGGTACCTCAGGTTCGTGGTACAGAACTGTCACTATCAGTTTCAGACGCTGCCGTTTGGATTGTCCACGGCACCCCGGGTCTTTACCAAGGTAATGGCCGAAATGATGATTCTTCTTCAAAGAAAAGGCGTTTTAATTATCCCTTACTTGGACGATCTCCTGATAAGGGCAAGGTCCAGAGAACAGTTGGAGGTCGGAGTAGCACTATCTCAAGTAGTTCTACGACAGCACGGATGGATTCTAAATATTCCAAAATCGCAGCTGATTCCGACGACACGTCTGCTGTTCCTAGGGATGATTCTGGACACAGTCCAGAAAAAGGTGTTTCTCCCGGAGGAGAAAGCCAGGGAGTTATCCGAGCTAGTTAGGAACCTCCTAGAACCAGGCCAAGTGTCAGTGCATCAATGCACAAGAATCCTGGGAAAAATGGTGGCTTCTTACGAAGCGATTCCATTCAGCAGATTTCACGCAAGAATTTTTCAGTGGGATCTGCTGGACGAATGGTCCGGATCGCATCTTCAGATGCATCAGCGGATAATCCTGTCTCCAAGGACAAGGGTGTCTCTTCTGTGGTGGCTGCAGAGTGCTCATCTACTAGAGGGCAGCAGATTCGGCATTCAGGACTGGGTCCTGGTGACCACGGATGCCAGCCTGAGAGGCTGGGGAGCAGTCACACAGGGAAGAAATTTCCAAGGAGTGTGGTCAAGTCTGGAGACTTCTCTCCACATAAATATACTGGAGCTAAGGGCAAGTTACAATGCTCTGAGCCTAGGAAGACCTCTGCTTCAAAGTCAACTGGTGCTGATCCAGTCGGACAACATCACGGCAGTCGCCCACGTAAACAGACAGGGCGGCACAAGAAGCAGGAGGGCAATGGCAGCAAGGATTCTTCACTGGGCGAAAAATCATGTGATAACACTGTCAGCGGTGTTCATTCCGGGAGTGGACAACTGGGAAGCAGACTTCCTCAGCAGGCACGACCTCCACCCGGGAGAGTGGGGACTTCATCTGGAAGTCTTCCACATGATTGTGAACCGTTGGGAAAGACCAAAGGTGGACATGATGGCGTCCCGTCTGAACAAAAAACTGGACAGGTATTGCGCCAGGTCAAGAGACCCTCAGGCAATAGCTGGGACGCTCTGGTAACACCGTGGGTGTACCAGTCGGTGTATGTGTTCCCTCCTCTGCCTCTCATACCCAAGGTACTGAGAATTATAAGACGGAGAGGAGTAAGAACTATACTCGTGGCTTTGGATTGGCCAAGAAGGACTTGGTACCCGGAACTTCAAGAGATACTAAGAAGGGACTTGCTTCAGCAAGGATCATGTCTGTTCCAAGACTTACCGCGGCTGCGTTTGACGGCATGGCGGTTAAACGCCGGATCCTAAGGGAAAAAGGCATTCCGGAAGAGGTCATCCCTACCCTGGTCAGAGCCAGGAAGGAGGTGACCGCACAACATTATCACCGCATTTGGCGAAAATATGTTGCATGGTGTGAGGCCAGGAAGGCCCCCACGGAGGAATTTCAACTCGGTCGATTCCTGCATTTCCTGCAAACAGGACTGTCTATGGGCCTCAAATTGGGGTCCATTAAGGTTCAAATTTCGGCCCTGTCGATTTTCTTCCAGAAAGAATTGGCTTCAGTTCCTGAAGTCCAGAAGTTTGTCAAGGGAGTACTGCATATACAACCCCCTTTTGTGCCTCCAGTGGCACTGTGGGATCTCAACGTAGTTCTGGGATTCCTCAAATCACATTGGTTTAAACCGCTCAAATCTGTGGATTTGAAATATCTCACATGGAAAGTGACCATGCTGTTGGCCCTGGTCTCGGCCAGGCGAGTGTCAGAATTGGCGGCTTTGTCTCACAAAAGCCCATATCTGATTGTCCATTCGGACAGGGCAGAGCTGCGGACTCGTCCCCAGTTTCTCCCTAAGGTGGTGTCAGCGTTTCACCTGAACCAGCTTATTGTGGTACCTGCGGCTACTAGGGACTTGGAGGACTCCAAGTTGCTAGATGTTGTCAGGGCCCTGAAAATATATGTTTCCAGGACGGCTGGAGTCAGGAAAACTGACTTGCTGTTATCCTGTATGCACCCAACAAACGGGGTGCTCTTGCTTCTAAGCAGACGATTGCTAGTTGGATGTGTAGTACAATTCAGCTTGCACATTCTGTGGCAGGCCTGCCACAGCCAAAATATGTAAATGCCCATTCCACAAGGAAGGTGGGCTCATCTTGGGCGGCTGCCCGAGGGGTCTCGGCTTTACAACTTTGCCGAGCTGCTACTTGGTCAGGGGCAAACACGTTTGCAAAATTCTACAAATTTGATACCCTGGCTGAGGAGGACCTGGAGTTCTCTCATTCGGTGCTGCAGAGTCATCCGCACTCTCCCGCCCGTTTGGGAGCTTTGGTATAATCCCCATGGTCCTTACGGAGTCCCCAGCATCCACTTAGGACGTCAGAGAAAATAAGAATTTACTTACCGATAATTCTATTTCTCGTAGTCCGTAGTGGATGCTGGGCGCCCATCCCAAGTGCGGATTGTCTGCAATACTTGTACATAGTTATTGTTACAAAAATCGGGTTATTATTGTTGTGAGCCATCTTTTCAGAGGCTCCGCTGTTATCATGCTGTTAACTGGGTTCAGATCACAGGTTGTACAGTGTGATTGGTGTGGCTGGTATGAGTCTTACCCGGGATTCAATATCCTTCCTTATTGTGTACGCTCGTCCGGGCACAGTATCCTAACTGAGGCTTGGAGGAGGGACATAGGGGGAGGAGCCAGTGCACACCACCTGATCCTAAAGCTATTACTTTTGTGCCCTGTCTCCTGCGGAGCCGCTATCCCCATGGTCCTTACGGAGTCCCCAGCATCCACTACGGACTACGAGAAATAGAATTATCGGTAAGTAAATTCTTATTTTTCCCCCCGATCTTCTCCTAGAATTGCCCTGTCCAACAGAGGTGTGATCATCCTTACCCAACAAATAAGCTATGGGTGCAGCCAAACTGTAGGAAACACTGGTGACATCATCGAAGTGGCATATGACGCAATGGAGGATAGGACCAAACCACTAAAGGTTTGAAAATAGGACAGGGAGCCAGTAAAGAGGTAGCAGTATAAAGGCATGTTTGCTCATGGCCTTCCTACAGATAACAGAAGAGGTTTATTCGTTTTCTTACATTTTATGACTGGAAGACACCATGCAACGATCTGTGTCAATGATCTAACTCGTCATAGGAGTCTGCAAGATATACTCCAACTGGTAGGCCCATCTGTGGGTTTCTGTAGGCCTGCATTGGACACATTTCCACGCCCTTGCTGTACACTGCCTTCCCCACCACCGTGCTCCACTCATCATGATCAGGAAGCGTTCCCGCATTTGCGTGCGCTCATTGGCTGAGCATTCACATTGCGAAAATACGCACAAGTGGGCTCGTACTTTGGGGGTCATTCCGAGTTGATCGCTCGCTAGCTACTTTTAGTAGCCGTGCAAACGCATAGTCGCCGCCCACGGGGGAGTGTATTTTCGCTTTGCAGGAGTGTGAACGCCTGTGCAGCAGAGCGGCTGCAAACACATTTTGTGCTGAACAAGACCAGCCCTGTAGTTACTTATTCTGTGCGATGATTGCTGCGAGGAATGACACGGTAATGACGTCAGATACCCGCCCAGCAAACCCCCGGCCACGCCTGCGTTTTTCCAAACACTCCCAGAAAAGGGTCAGCTGACACCCCATAAACGCCCTCCTCCTGTCAATCTCCTTGCGATCGGCTGTGCGAATGGAATCTTCGCTAGATCCAGTGCACAGCAGCGATGCTCTTTGTGCCCGTACGACGCTTGTGTGCATTGCGGCGCACACGCATGCGCAGTTTTGCCGTTTTGTTACCTGATCGCTGCGAAAATCGGCAGCGAGCGATCAACTCGGAATGACTCCCTTTATTCCCTGCATCGGCCGTTCTGTGTTTAAGCTACACATGGATAGTATTAACTACATATATGTGACTGCAGTTGATCATCTAGCCAAACCGATCACGCTATTCCTATTCAAGGACAGAGGAGTGTAATTCTGCCTCGACAGCGCTGATCCCAAAATCCCCTGAGGATAACCTAAGTATGCACGTCCCTTCTGCAGTGCAACTGTATGTCTCTACCGGATTCCGAGCACTCTGCCCTGCAAGGGAGAAAGGGTTAACGTCCTGTTTTGTTATGCACCAAACTGTCCTTATCTGGACGGCACAGTCCGGTGGGGGCAAGCTCATGCTATTCTCAGACGGGCCCACGTCACGCAGTAAGACAAAGGTTAACCTCTGCCATTGTCCTCCTTACCAGTATGATTTTTATCTTCCGTATTTTGAATCGTTATTATTGGGCCGCTGCCCTTTTCACAGGAAAAGGAAAAATGGTAGCGAAAAATCCCAGCATCCCCTGGGGAGCCCTTGTGTCTGTAAGGAATGCTGTGCGCTGATCCGCTAATTACCTGCTTTCCAAAATGTTCCGGGCTGAGCGCTGCCGGTGGGAGGACACGCAGTAATGAGTCCATATTCTTTGGACATGCGTATCTTATAACATGCTCTAGACAGGAGTGCTACGTAGAGGACACAAGACAAGTGGCTGTGGGACAGTGAATGAATGAGAACATTTGTTTTTTTGGGAGATCACCAAGGAACCATTTCTTGCTTATTGTACAAAAGACAGCCACGGAGACCTCACAACAATTCACAATTCCCCAAATGGGTCCATGGGCGCTAATATGAAAATAGAAAGTGTAATATGTTCATGCGTTACAATACATTGATTTAAAACATGACAGGTGAGCCTCGTACCAGAATTCTTGGTCTACTATAAAAGTAGACCATAAACGTATAGATCTCAGGAAGCGGGCACACCCCAATAAGGATATCAACCTTCAGACGCCTTGAAAAAGACACCAACTAGGTGTTGAAACGCATTGGAAAGGAGGTTTTATCAGAGGGAACGTTGGAGGACCACCACTCGCATAGACAGCTGGTTCCGGAGACGCCTGGTTTTCCATTAAAGATCTTGCTGTATTCGTCTACTAGCACTGTAGACCATTCTGAATGATTTCCATTTTCTCCACATATACAACACATATACTCCACATATACAACTTCACAGACAAAAAGACGTCCTATAGGAGGAGACTCAAAGGCCGATATCCTTATCAGGGTGTGCCCGCTTCCCGAGATACGTTTACTGACTACTTTTATAGTAGACCAAGAATTCTGGTATGAGGCTCCCCTGTCATGTTTTAAATCAATGAATTGGAACGCTATTACGCTATATGTTTTTTTGTTTCTATTTTCATATTTTCATATGAGCGCCCATGGACCCATCTGGTGAATTGTTGTGAAATTTTCAAGTGGAAGGTAACACTTTCTTTCCATTTGGGGTCAAGGAGCAGCCTTTGGTGCACTTTATCTTATCTACTTTCCACACCTAACCATGGAGACCTATCAGAACATAAAATACAGGTTCATGAGCTATTACTACATCCATATAAATGCTAGCATATAACAGTGTACAGTGCAACGGAATATGTTGGCGCTATACAAGTGAATGTTAATAACAGTGGACTGTTTTGCTTTGATGCTTCTCCATCTTCGGTGGAGATGGAGATCTAACTTTCTGATGCGGAGGTCTCGGCCAACACAATTCAGGCTGCCAGTTTGATGCAATATTGTGACTGCACTGAGGAATGAGGCACTGGGCTTTGTGCCTCGGTGCCACTGCTGGTTCCTAGTGAACGGTTAGGCTGCCCTCCTCTTCCCAACACATCCTGGCTATGCCTTGTGCACCGGTGGCATGTCCCAACAGTCCCTCGGGAATGTCCCACAAAAACCAGAACAGTTGGGGGGGTAACCTTAAGTCTACATAATGTTGCAGGTAACCACATATCAAACAGCTCCCCTGTGTTCTATGGCAAAATATCATATAGGCCTGTGGTCATACCCAAAGGCTTCATGGTATGGTTGGTAGTTTGGGCAGAAGGGGCTAACAGCTGCACCGACTGCTCAGTTCAGGGCTTGTTCCCAACAATGACATAAATGGCTGAGGAATAAGCAATGCACTCAGAGTGGCCAGGCCAGCAGAAGATACTTCAGAGTCATGTACATGCAGTTATTGCCTCACTGACTCAGATTTGCAGGGTATCCGGTTTATAGATCTACATCAAAAAGGTCTGCAGTGGTAGTGGAGTGAGGCATCTTGCCCGAACGCGAGCCGTGGTACACTAATGGGGCTTTTTTTGTGGCAGAAAAGTAACCAAACCACCCACCAAAAAAATATTATGTCTACCTTTTGTTGTGTCAACTGTTTTTAAGTCGATTTTTTGACCATGTCAACCACCCTACTGTCTACCTATTATATGTTGACCTTTTGACCCTGTCGATCTAATGCATGTCTACCTAGTGGTAGACTTATTGACTGTAGACCTTTTTAGTGTAGATCTAATAATCCACACCCGATTTGCAGCACCATTCCCCTCAGTGGAAAAAGCAATGCACTCAGAGTGGCCGCGTCAGTAGCGGATACTTGCAGAGTCATGTACATACGGTTATTGCCTCACTGACTCAGATCTGCAGCACCATTCCCCTCAGTGGAATAAGCAATGCACTCAGAGTGGCCGGGTCGGCATGGAATTCTTGCAGAGTCATGTACATACAGTTATTGCCTCACTGACTCAGAATTGCAGCACCATTCCCCTCAGTGAAATAAGCAATGCACTCAGAGTGGCCGCATCGGCATGGGATACTTGCAGAGTCATGTACATACAGTTATTGCCTCACTGACTCAGATTTGCAGCACCGTTCCCCTCAGTGAAATAAGCAATGCACTCAGAGTGGCCGCATCGGCATGGAATTCTTGCAGAGTCATGTACATACAGTTATTGCCTCACTGACTCAGATCTGTAGCACCGTTACCCTCAGTGAAATAAGCAATGCACTCAGAGTGGCCGCATCGGCATGGGATACTTGCAGAGTCATGTACATACAGTTATTGCCTCACTGACTCAGATCTGTAGCACCGTTCCCCTCAGTGAAATAAGCAATGCACTCAGAGTGGCCGCATCGGCATGGAATTCTTGCAGAGTCATGTACATACAGTTATTGCCTCACTGACTCAGATCTGTAGCACCGTTACCCTCAGTGAAATAAGCAATGCACTCAGAGTGGCCGCATCGGCATGGAATTCTTGCAGAGTCATGTACATACAGTTATTGCCTCACTGACTCAGATCTGTAGCACCGTTCCCCTCAGTGGAATAAGCAACGCACTCAGAGTGGCCGGGTCAGCAGGGGATACTTGCAGAGTCATGGACATACAGTTATTGCCTCGACGAGGTGCCTAACGCACCCCCTTGATCCTCATGCCTCAATTATTGGTTCCTAGGGAACGGGCAGGCTGGCTTTCTCCTCAGTCATTTTCAGAAGGTTAGTGGGCAAGGCAGAAAAGGAGGAGTTGGGTGGGACTTAATGTTGTCTGTGATGAAAAGTGAAGCAATTGCGTTATTAGCATCCGCCCACGTTGGTACACACCACATGGCAAGTATGTAATGGCACAATGCTTACTGGGATGGGTGGGCCTTCACACAGTTCATGCTCCTTCCCACCTCATGGCAAATAGGGTCTCAAGAGATTTGCCTGCTCTCTTGGAAGCATGGTAGGACTGTCTTTAATTTGTCATCCGGACATTCAGAGAGAGAAAGAGCAGTGGCCCAATATGGGCCCAAATGACCTGGGATGCACACAAGTTATCAGGACAGAGCCGATTATAATTTTCTACTATAATCTATGGCTGTAAAACCAAACACAGCAAACCACTCACCCATTCTGGCAGCACCCGCCCCACAACTGAAGTATTTTGGAACATGCAGCAGCGGACACTGGAAAGGCCCACAAGCCTCTTAACTGGGCTTTACAAGTTACATGATGAGCCGCAGTGGCCTGTCAGTGCCCCATATCCGCCTCAGCAACAGGGCATAGGCCGGCGAAACCAAATCCCCGGAAACAGACCCGTTTTCAAGCGAAAATGGGACTGTTTCTCACAAAAACACACAGGTTTCACTGAACCTGTGTGTTTTCGGGAGGAAACCTGGTTGCTGTTTTTTTACCGGTGATCCTAATTGGATAGCCTGTAAAAAAAAAATAAAAAAAAAAATTGGTGAAACATTGGAACAAAAAAATCTTTTAGCTCCTCTAATAGGATACTACCCTAACAGTGCAAGGTTTAGGGATATCCAGGCTTCAGCACAGATGGTTAAATAAAAATAACTGAGGTGCTAATTAAGTCACCTGTGCTCAAGTATGAATATCACTAAAGCGTGGACTGTTAGCATGCGTTGAGGACGGAAGTTACTGCTGTAGAAGGTCATTGCCTGGCCATTATATGGCAGTTTGTGTCTCGTTACACTCCCTAGCTGCTAAACTCACATTGTGGTATCGGAATTATGCAACACATTGTATCACAGCAACGCAACGGTCTCCTGCTTATTCCAAATATGTAGTAACACCGTGCCAAAAATACAAAAGTGGCGGATTGACTCCAGGTCAGTGCAGACTACTGCAAGACAGTCTAATGAAAGCCAGTATCTTGTCAAACACATCTGTATCTTATAACGAAACTAGCTATATGCGAGCGAGACTGACCTCTTAAAAAAAAAAAAAGAGGTCTCCCAGCATTATATATATATATATATATATATATATATATAGATAGATGGAGAGACACACAAGTAAAAAATATCCAAATGCGCTGGTATATACGATACGGAATTCACTTCAAGACTGTAAATGTAGACCTATCACGATATTAAAACTACCAAGAGGCTTTGATGATGGAATAATTTCAGAATACCTGAAATGGACTCTTAGCAAAGGTGTGAGTTCTGGGTGAGATGATACAAATGCAGAGACACAATATACTGTAGATTGTTGAACCCTACGCGTTTCGTCACAATGACTTCTTCAGGGGTCTTATGACGATTTTATTTAAAATCAGATGATTAGAACTGCCACTCCATCCGCTGAGGACTTGAACATTGTGGTGAAAGTTGGAATTACCAATTCATCCGCCAAGGACTTGGATACTATGGCACTCCCGCTTAGTGGCAGGGATATATGTTTCCCTTGAAAAAACTCCAAATTCACTAAAAATGGCATCCACAAATAACAATAGAAAATTGCTTTCACTGGTGACCAATACACTCACAGAAAGATATGGAACCACATGTATTCTGCTCGGACTCCAAATAGGTGCATGTGCATGGATCACCAGGCTAGATATATATGGTATGATATAACGTGCATGACCAATAGGCAGCCAGAATGATGGAACGGAAGTGCTGCCAGTGCCTGCTATGCGCAGCTACGGCTCCTGCAGGGTCCTAGCACCTGCATGCCGACGAGGATAGTGCATGTAAATTATGCCTGGCACACAGAATAAAGAGGGTAATTCAGATCTGATTGCCGGGCAGTGATTTTTGAAGCCCTGCGATCAGATATTTGCCGTCTACAGGGGGAGTGTATTTTAGCTGTGCAACTGTGCGCTCGCATGCGTAGCAGAGCTTTATAAACAGATCTTGTGCAGTCTCTGCGCAGCCCAGAATTTACTCAGCCGCTGCGATAACATCAGCCTGTCCGGGACCGGAAATTGACGTCAGACACCCGCCCTGCAAACGCTTGGACACGCCTGCGTTTTTCCAAACACTCCCTGAAAACGGTCAGTTGACACCCACAAACTCCTCTTCCTGTCAATCTCCTTGCAAACGCCCGTGCGAATGGATCCTTGGCACAAACCCATCGCTGAGCGGCGATCGGCTTTTACGCACCTGCGCATTGCAGTGCATACGCATGCACAGTTTGTGTCTGATCGCCCGCTGAGTGAAAACACACAGCAGCTGAATCGGCCCCAAAATGCCGTAGCCAAGTCACAATTATCAGAATGTAACAGGCACACAGACATATGTTACGGGGGTGTGGTTCATCAAATCGATAGTGTCTAGGTCGACAATGTTTAGGTCGACCACTATAGGTCGACAGTCACTAGGTCGACATGGACGGAAGGTCGACAGTGTTTCTAGGTCGACATGTGCTAGGTCGACAGGTCTATAGGTCGACATGAGGATTTTTTGTTTTTGTTTCGTTTTCTTCGTAGAGTGACCGGGATCCCAAATTAGTGCACCGCTTCGCTCGCCATGCTTCGGGCATGGTGCCTTCGCTCCGCTACCGCTTCGCTCGGCACACTTTACCGTTCCAATTGTAGTCCTCGTGGATCGTTAAGTATGAAAAAATTCAAAAAAAGAATTTTTTTTGAAAAACCCATGTCGACCTTTAGACCTGTCGACCTAGCACATGTCGACCTAGAAACCCTGTCACCTTCCATCCATGTCGACCTAGTGACTGTCGACCTATAGTGGTCGACCTAAACATTGTCGACCTAGACACTGTCGATCTTCAGACCGGATCCCATGTTACGGACAGGCTCTATCCTGTCTATTTACATTAGATATAGTCATGTATTGCCTCTGCAACCCGGATAACCAAACCTTCGCATGTCGGCAAAGACAGCAAAGTATTTTTTTTTTTAAAAACCCCTGAAATATATTGACATAGTTTCTGTGGAAATGATGAACTGGAGCTGGCCAGCTGGGTTTAAAGAGAACATAATGAGAAGCGAAGCGTGACAGAAAAGATTTAATAAAATAAATAAAATAAAGAGACTCTACAATACAGAGAATTAATATAAATACGCATAACTCCATATCAGGTGTCACACAAGCATTGCAGGACATGCTACAGGGACTCTTCAACTTACATTCCACACCCCGGAGTTCAGCAATACAAGACACAATACATACGTGACACGATTAATAAATGCCTAGAGCGGAAATCTGAATAAGGATCTTAGTAAACGTTCAGGAGGGAATTCCAGTCAGAGATGCTTTATGATAATATGGCCACTGGGTGGCACTGTTCTGTGTTATCTTAGGATGCTGGAGCACAAGCCAGCAATATTACATGGGGATGGTGCCATTTTTGTTCCAATCAAAATACATGAATCTGGTTCGAAAGTTTAATAGTCATTTAATGCGACAGAAAATAAGAATTTACTTACCGATAATTCTATTTCTCGTAGTCCGTAGTGGATGCTGGGGACTCCGTCAGGACCATGGGGAATAGCGGCTCCGCAGGAGACAGGGCACAAAAGTAAAAGCTTTAGGATCAGGTGGTGTGCACTGGCTCCTCCCCCTATGACCCTCCTCCAAGCCTCAGTTAGGATACTGTGCCCGGACGAGCGTACACAATAAGGAAGGATTTTGAATCCCGGGTAAGACTCATACCAGCCACACCAATCACACCGTACACCTTGTGATCTGAACCCAGTTAACAGCATGATAACAGCGGAGCCTCTGAAAAGATGGCTCACAACAATAATAACCCGATTTTTGTAACAATAACTATGTACAAGTATTGCAGACAATCCGCACTTGGGATGGGCGCCCAGCATCCACTACGGACTACGAGAAATAGAATTATCGGTAAGTAAAATCTTATTTTCTCTGACGTCCTAGTGGATGCTGGGGACTCCGTCAGGACCATGGGGATTATACCAAAGCTCCCAAACGGGCGGGAGAGTGCGGATGACTCTGCAGCACCGAATGAGAGAACTCCAGGTCCTCCTCAGTCAGGGTGTGCCCCTGACCAAGTAGCAGCTCGGCAAAGTTGTAAAGCCGAGACCCCTCAGGCAGCCGCCCAAGATGAGCCCACCTTCCTTGTGGAATGGGCATTTACATATTTTGGCTGTGGCAGGCCTGCCACAGAATGTGCAAGCTGAATTGTACTACACATCCAACTAGCAATCGTCTGCTTAGAAGCAAGAGCACCCAGTTTGTTGGGTGCATACAGGATAACAGCAAGTCAGTTTTCCTGACTCCAGCCGTCCTGGAAACCTATATTTTCAGGGCCCTGACAACATCTAGCAACTTGGAGTTCTCCAAGTCCCCAGTAGCCGCAGGTACCACAATAAGCTGGTTCAGGTGAAACGCTGACACCACCTTAGGGAGAAACTGGGGACGAGTCCGCAGCTCTGCCCTGTCCGAATGGACAATCAGATATGGGCTTTTGTGAGACAAAGCCGCCAATTCTGAAACTCGCCTGGCCGAGGCCAGGGCCAACATCATGGTCACTTTCCATGTGAGATATTTCAAATCCACAGATTTGAGCGGTTTAAACCAATGTGATTTGAGGAATCCCAGAACTACGTTGAGATCCCACAGTGCCACTGGAGGCACAAAAGGGGGTTGTATATGCAGTACTCCCTTGACAAACTTCTGGACTTCAGGAACTGAAGCCAATTCTTTCTGGAAGAAAATCGACAGGGCCGAAATTTGAACCTTAATGGACCCCAATTTGAGGCCCATAGACACTCCTGTTTGCAGGAAATGCAGGAATCGACCGAGTTGAAATTTCTTCATGGGCCTTCCTGGCCTCACACCACGCAACATATTTTCGCCACATGTGGTGATAATGTTGTGCGGTCACCTCCTTCCTGGCTTTGACCAGGGTAGGAATGACCTCTTCCGGAATGCCTTTTTCCCTTAGGATCCGGCGTTCAACCGCCATGCCGTCAAACGCAGCCGCGGTAAGTCTTGGAACAGACATGGTACTTGCTGAAGCAAGTCCCTTCTTAGCGGCAGAGGCCACGAGTCCTCTGTGAGCATCTCTTGAAGTTCCGGGTACCAAGTCCTTCTTGGCCAATCCGGAGCCACGAGTATAGTTCTTACTCCTCTACGTCTTATAATTCTCAGTACCTTAGGTATGAGAAGCAGAGGAGGGAACACATACACCTACAGGTACACCCACGGTGTTACCAGAACGTCCACAGCTATTGCCTGAGGGTCTCTTGACCTGGCGCAATACCTGTCCAGTTTTTTGTTCAGGCGGGACGCCATCATGTCCACCTTTGGTCTTTCCCAACGGTTCACAATCATGTGGAAGACTTCCCGATGAAGTCCCCACTCTCCCGGGTGGAGGTCGTGCTGAGGAAGTCTGCTTCCCAGTTGTCCACTCCCGGAATGAACACTGCTGACAGTGCTAACACATGATTTTCCGCCCAGCGAAGAATCCTTGCAGTTTCTGCCATTGCCCTCCTGCTTCTTGTGCCGCCCAGTCTGTTTACGTGGGCGACTGCCGTGATGTTGTCCCACTGGATCAATACCGGCTGACCTTGAAGCAGAGGTCTTGCTAAGCTTAGAGCATTGTAAATTGCTCTTAGCTCCAGTATATTTATGTGGAGAGAAGTCTCCAGACTTGATCACACTCCCTGGAAATTTTTTCCTTGTGTGACTGCTCCCCAGCCTTTCAGGCTGGCATCCGTGGTCACCAGGACCCAGTCCTGAATGCCGAATCTGTGGCCCTTTAGTAGATGAGCACTCTGCAGCCACCACAGAAGAGACACCCTTGTCCTTGGAGACAGGGTTATCCGCTGATGCATCTGAAGATGCGATCCGGACCATTTTTCCAGCAGATCCCACTGAAAAGTTCTTGCGTGAAATCTGCCGAATGGAATCGCTTCGTAAGAAGCCACCATTTTTCCCAGGACCCTTGTGCAATGATGCACTGACACTTTTCCTGGTTTTAGGAGGTTCCTGACTAGCTCGGATAACTCCCTGGCTTTCTCCTCCGGGAGAAACACCTTTTTCTGGACTGTGTCCAGAATCATCCCTAGGAACAGCAGACGTGTCGTCGGAGACAGCTGCGATTTTGGAATATTTAGAATCCACCCGTGCTGTCGTAGAACTACTTGAGATAGTGCTACGCCGACCTCCAACTGTTCTCTGGACCTTGCCCTTATCAGGAGATCGTCCAAGTAAGGGATAATTAAGACGCCTTTTCTTTGAAGAAGAATCATCATTTCGGCCATTACCTTGGTAAAGACCCGGGGTGCCGTGGACAATCCAAACGGCAGCGTCTGAAACTGATAGTGACAGTTTTGTACTACGAACCTGAGGTACCCTTGGTGAGAAGGGCAAATTGGGACATGGAGGTAAGCATCCTTGATGTCCAGGGACACCATATAGTCCCTCTTCTTCCTGGTTCGCTATCACTGCTCTGAGTGACTCCATCTTGATTTGAACCTTTGTATGTAAGTGTTCAAATATTTCAGATTTAGAATAGGTCTCACCGAGCCGTCTGGCTTCAGTACCACAATATAGTGTGGAATAATACCCCTTTCCTTGTTGTAGGAGGGGTACTTTGATTATCACCTGCTGGGAATACAGCTTGTGAATTAAATGCTCTATAGTCAATAAAATACTGTCCCTGTCAAGGGTATCAATATTTTCAGTCAGGGAATCCGACCAAGCCACCCCAGCGCTGCACATCCAGGCTGAGGCGATCGCTGGTCGCAGTATAACACCAGTATGTGTGTATATACTTTTTAGGATATTTTCCAGCCTCCTATCAGCTGGCTCCTTGAGGGCGGCCGTATCTGGAGACGGTAACGCCACTTGTTTTGATAAGCGTGTGAGCGCCTTATCCACCCTAAGGGGTGTTTCCCAACGCGCCCTAACTTCTGGCGGGAAAGGGTATAACGCCAATAATTTTCTATCGGGGAAAACCCACGCATCATCACACACTTCATTTAATTTATCTGATTCAGGAAAAACTACAGGTAGTTTTTTCACACCCCACATAATACCTTCTTTTGTGGTACTTGTAGTATCAGAAATATGTAACACCTCCTTCATTGCCCTTAACATGTAACGTGTGGCCCAAATGGAAAATACGTTTGTTTCTTCACCGTCGACACTGGAGTCAGTGTCCGTGTCTGTGTCGACCGACTGAGGTAAATGGGCGTTTTAAAGCCCCTGACGGTGTTTGAGACGCCTGGACAGGTACTAATTGGTTTGCCGGCCGTCTCATGTCGTCAACCGACCTTGCAGCGTGTTGACATTATCACGTAATTCCCTAAATAAGCCATCCATTCCGGTGTCGACTCCCTAGAGAGTGACATCACCATTACAGGCAATTGCTCCGCCTCCTCACCAACATCGTCCTCATACATGTCGACACACACGTACCGACACACAGCACACACACAGGGAATGCTCTGATAGAGGACAGGACCCCACTAGCCCTTTGGGGAGACAGAGGGAGAGTTTGCCAGCACACACCAAAAACGCTATAATTATACAGGGACAACCTTTATATAAGTGTTTTTCCCTTATAGCATTTTAATATATATAGTCATATCGCCAAATAAGTGCCCCCCCTCTCTGTTTTAACCCTGTTTCTGTAGTGCAGTGCAGGGGAGAGCCTGGGAGCCTTCCCACCAGCATTTCTGTGAGGGAAAATGGCGCTGTGTGCTGAGGAGAATAGGCCCCGCCCCCTTTTCGGCGGGCTTCTTCTCCCGTTTTTCTGAGACCTGGCAGGGGTTAAATACATCCATATAGCCCCCAGGGGCTATATGTGATGTATTTTTAGCCAGAATAAGGTACTATCATTGCTGCCCAGGGCGCCCCCCCCAGCGCCCTGCACCCTCAGTGACCGCTGCTATGAAGTGTGCTGACAACAATGGCGCACAGCTGCAGTGCTGTGCGCTACCTTATGAAGACTGAAAGTCTTCTGCCGCCGGTTTCTGGACCTCTTCACTTTTCGGCATCTGCAAGGGGGTCGGCGGCGCGGCTCCGGGACGAACCCCAGGGTGAGACCTGTGTTCCGACTCCCTCTGGAGCTAATGGTGTCCAGTAGCCTAAGAAGCCAATCCATCCTGCACGCAGGTGAGTTCACTTCTCTCCCCTAAGTCCCTCGATGCAGTGAGCCTGTTGCCAGCAGGACTCACTGAAAATAAAAAACCTAACAAAACTTTTACTCTAAGCAGCTCTTTAGGAGAGCCACCTAGATTGCACCCTTCTCGGCCGGGCACAAAAATCTAACTGAGGCTTGGAGGAGGGTCATAGGGGGAGGAGCCAGTGCACACCACCTGATCCTAAAGCTTTTACTTTTGTGCCCTGTCTCCTGCGGAGCCGCTATTCCCCATGGTCCTGACGGAGTACCCAGCATCCACTTAGGACGTTAGAGAAAGTTAAATATTCCCAAAACGCGAGCGCAGTTTTTCGATATAAACTTTTCTAATGCAAATTCGCCAAGTCCCACACACATTGGGAGACTGCAAACGTAAATCTGCCGTACAGCGGTATAGTCTGCGTTCATACCAGGGCACAGACACTGGTGATGGAATAATGCCTTTACAGCACACTGTTCCGCTGCATGCCGGCTACAGGCCTCTGAGAGAGTCAGGCTGACAGGTAGAAGAGAGAAGTAAACTTGTCCGGCCGGTATATACATTCCTGGGCTGAGGCCAGCCAGGTGGGACACACCCGAGCGGCTCAGCAGATGCATTCTCAGTCAAGATCAAGCGGTCGCTCCCTTTTGGAGAATGCAATCAAGAATTCAGGGAATTGCACCAACAGCTAATCCATTACCTGCGGCCACAAGGGGTCCGCTTGCTGCTAAGTGAGCAGGTGGGGAGTGCTGCGTGGCAGGGAGCAGTCTTACAGCTTGGAGGACATGAATTGATGAGGCTGACCTGAAAAATTTACCTCACAACTTTCTGCATTAACGTGCACCTGAAGCTCACACACACAATGGAGGCGGCCATGTTTGAAGGGATATTTCCTAAAAATGCAGCCCATTATAACGGATAAGGGTGCAGCCAGGGGCCCGGCCAACAAGACGTCTGACATCACTGGAAAAGATGGGCTGTCATTGGCTGTGGGGAATTTTGCCAGGAATATTGACATGAATTCAGTCCATAAAACAGGTTACCCAGCTTGAGAGAAAATTATGAATTAAGGAGCAGATTTAACGAGTGATATTCTTGTTATCACTCGTTACGAAAATTAAATGGTGCTGTAGCCAATCAGCTCCCAACAGCCATTTTTCAAACACATGACAGGAGATTATTGGCTGGAGCACCATTTAGCATTTGTAACGAGCGATAACAAGACTATCACTCATTGCCCAAAGTTCTGGAAACTGAAATATGCAAAAAAATATGCAAAAAATAAGATTTTACTCACCGGTAAATCTATTTCTCGTAGTCCGTAGTGCATGCTGGGAACTCCGAAAGGACCATGGGGAATAGCGGCTCCGCAGGAGACTGGGCACAACTAAAGAAAGCTTTTAGGTCACCTGGTGTGCACTGGCTCCTCCCACTATGACCCTCCTCCAAGCCTCAGTTAGGACACTGTGCCCGGACGAGCTGACATACTAAGGAAGGATTTTGAATCCCGGGTAAGACTCCTACCAGCCACACCAATCACACCGTATAACTCGTGATACTATACCCAGTTTAACAGTATGAAAACAACTGAGCCTCTCAACAGATGGCTCAACAATAACCCTTTAGTTAACAATAACTATGTACAAGTATTGCAGACAATCCGCACTTGGGATGGGCGCCCAGCATCCACTACGGACTACGAGAAATAGATTTACCGGTGAGTAAAATCTTATTTTCTCTGACGTCCTAGTGGATGCTGGGAACTCCGAAAGGACCATGGGGATTATACCAAAGCTCCCAAACGGGCGGGAGAGTGCGGATGACTCTGCAGCACCGAATGAGAGAACTCAAGGTCCTCCTCAGCCAGGGTATCAAATTTGTAGAATTTTGCAAACGTGTTTGCCCCTGACCAAGTAGCAGCTCGGCAAAGTTGTAAAGCCGAGACCCCTCGGGCAGCCGCCCAAGATGAGCCCACCTTCCTTGTGGAATGGGCTTTTACTGATTTAGGATGCGGCAGTCCAGCCGCAGAATGCGCCAGCTGAATTGTGCTACAAATCCAGCGAGCAATAGTCTGCTTAGAAGCAGGAGCACCCAGTTTGTTGGGTGCATACAGGATAAATAGCGAGTCAGTTTTCCTGACTCTAGCCGTCCTGGAAACATAAATTTTCAAGGCCCTGACTACGTCCAGTAACTTGGAATCCTCCAAGTCCCTAGTAGCCGCAGGCACCACAATAGGTTGGTTCAAGTGAAAAGCTGATACCACCTTAGGGAGAAACTGAGGACGAGTCCTCAATTCCGCCCTATCCATATGGAAAATCAGATAAGGGTTTTTACATGACAAAGCTGCCAATTCTGACACACGCCTGGCTGAAGCCAAGGCCAATAACATGACCACTTTCCACGTGAGATATTTTAGATCCACGGTTTTAAGTGGCTCAAACCAATGTGATTTTAAGAAACTCAACACCACGTTGAGATCCCAAGGTGCCACTGGAGGCACAAACGGGGGCTGAATATGCAGCACTCCTTTCACAAACGTCTGAACTTCAGGTAGTGAAGCTAGTTCTTTCTGGAAGAAAATCGACAGAGCCGAGATCTGTACCTTAATGGAGCCTAATTTCAGGCCCATAGTCACTCCTGCTTGTAGGAAATGCAGAAATCGACCTAGTTGAAATTCCTCTGTTGGGGCCTTTTTGGCCTCACACCAAGCAACATATTTCCGCCATATGCGGTGATAATGCTTTGCAGTTACATCTTTCCTGGCTTTAATCAGCGTAGGAATGACTTCCTCCGGAATGCCCTTTTCCTTCAGGATCCGGTGTTCAACCGCCATGCCGTCAAACGCAGCCGCGGTAAGTCTTGGAACAGACAGGGCCCCTACTGCAGCAGGTCCTGTCAGAGCGGCAGAGGCCATGGGTCCTCTGAGATCATCTCTTGAAGTTCCGGGTACCACGCTCGTCTTGGCCAATCCGGAACCACGAGTATTGTTCTTACTCCTCGTTTTCTTATTATTCTCAGTACCCTTGGTATGAGAGGCAGAGGAGGGAACACATAAACTGACTGGTACACCCACGGTGTCACTAGAGCGTCCACAGCTATCGCCTGAGGGTCCCTTGACCTGGCGCAATATCTCTCTAGTTTTTTGTTTAGGCGGGACGCCATCATGTCCACCTGTGGCCGTTCCCATCGATTTACAATCAGCGTGAAGACTTCTGGATGAAGTCCCCACTCTCCCGGGTGGAGGTCGTGCCTGCTGAGAAAGTCTGCTTCCCAGTTGTCCACTCCCGGAATGAACACTGCTGACAGTGCTAGTACGTGATTTTCCGCCCATCGGAGAATCCTTGTGGCTTCTGCCATTGCCATCCTGCTTCTTGTGCCGCCCTGTCGATTTACATGGGCGACTGCCGTGATGTTGTCTGACTGGATCAGTACCGGCTGGTGTAGAAGCAGGGATTTTGCCTGACTTAGGGCATTGTAAATGGCCCTTAGTTCCAGAATATTTATGTGTAGGGAAGTCTCCTGACTCGACCATAGTCCTTGGAAGTTTCTTCCCTGTGTGACTGCCCCCCAGCCTCGAAGGCTGGCATCCGTGGTCACCAGGACCCAGTCCTGTATGCCGAATCTGCGGCCCTCTAGAAGATGAGCACTCTGCAGCCACCACAGCAGAGACACCCTGGTTCTTGGAGACAGGGTTATTAGGCGATGCATCTGAAGATGCGATCCGGACCATTGGTCCAACAGGTCCCACTGAAAGATTCTGGCATGGAACCTGCCGAAAGGAATTGCTTCGCAAGAAGCCACCATCTTTCCCAGGACCCGCGTGCAGTGATGCACCGATACCTGTTTTGGTTTCAGGAGGTCTCTGACTAGAGATGACAGCTCCTTGACTTTCTCCTCCGGGAGAAACACTTTTTTCTGGACTGTATCCAGAATCATACCCAGGAACAGTAGACGTGTCGTCGGAACCAGCTGTGATTTTGGAATATTCAGAATCCAACCGTGCTGGTGTAGCACCTCCTGAGATAGTGCTACTCCCACCAACAACTGCTCCTTGGACCTCGCCTTTATTAGGAGATCGTCCAAGTACGGGATAATTAAAACTCCCTTTCTTCGAAGGAGTATCATCATTTCCGCCATTACCTTGGTAAACACCCTCGGTGCCGTGGAGAGTCCAAACGGCAGCGTCTGGAATTGGTAATGGCAATCCTGTACCACAAATCTGAGGTACTCCTGGTGAGGATAGGAAATGGGGACATGCAGGTAAGCATCCTTGATGTCCAGGGATACCATGTAATCCCCCTCGTCCAGGCTTGCAATAACCGCCCTGAGCGATTCCATCTTGAACTTGAATTTTTTTTATGTATGTGTTCAAGGATTTCAAATTTAAAATGGGTCTCGCCGAACCGTCTGGTTTCGGCACCACAAACAGTGTGGAATAGTAACCCCGTCCTTGTTGAAGTAGGGGCACCTTGATTATCACCTGCTGGGAATACAGCTTGTGAATTGCCGCTAGCACAGCCTCCCTGTTTGAAGGAGTAATCGGCAAGGCAGATTTTAGGAACCGGTGGGGTGGAGACGCCTCGAATTCCAGTTTGTACCCTTGGGATACTATTTGCAGGATCCAGGGATCCACCTGTGAGCAAGCCCACTGATCGCTGAAATTTTTGAGGCGGCCCCCCACCGTACCTGGCTCCGCCTGTGGAGCCCCACCGTCATGCGGCGGACTTGGAAGAAGCGGGGGAGGACTTTTGCTCCTGGGAACCTGCTGTTTGTTGCAGCCTTTTTCCCCTACCTCTGCCTCTGGACAGAAAGGACCCGCCTTTTCCACGCCTGTTTTTCTGAGTCCGAAAGGACTGTACCTGATAAAACGGCGCCTTTTTAGGCTGTGAGGGAACATGGGGTAAAAATGCTGATTTCCCAGCAGTTGCTGTGGAAACTAGGTCCGAGAGACCATCCCTAAATAACTCCTCACCCTTATAAGGCAAAACTTCCATGTGCCTTTTTGAATCTGCATCCCCTGTCCACTGGCGAGTCCATAAGCCTCTCCTAGCAGAAATGGACAATGCACTTATTTTAGATGCCAGCCGGCAGATCTCCCTCTGTGCATCTCTCATGTATAAGACTGAGTCTTTTATATGCTCTATGGTTAGCAGAATAGTGTCCCTGTCTAGGGTGTCAATATTTTCTGACAGGGAATCTGACCACGCAGCGGCAGCACTGCACATCCATGCTGACGCAATAGCTGGTCTAAGTATAATGCCTGAGTGTGTATATACAGACTTCAGGATCGCCTCCGGCTTTCTATCAGCAGGTTCCTTGAGGGCGGCCGTATCCGGAGACGGTAGTGCCACCTTTTTAGACAAACGTGTGAGCGCTTTATCCACCCTAGGGGGTGTCTCCCAACGTGACCTATCCTCTGGCGGGAAAGGGAACGCCATTAGTAACTTCTTAGAAATTACCAATCTTTTATCAGGGAAAGCCCACGCTTCTTCACACACTTCATTTAATTCTTCTGATGGGGGAAAAACTACGGGTAGTTTTTTCTCCCCAAACATAATACCCTTTTTAGTGGTACCTGGGTTTATATCAGAAATTTGTAACACCTCTTTCATTGCTTCAATCATGCAACGAATGGCCTTAGTGGACATTAGACTAGACTCATCGTCGTCGACACTGGTGTCAGTATCCGTGTCGACATCCGCATCTGCCATCTGAGGTAGCGGGCGTTTTAGAGCCCCCGATGGCCTTTGAGACGCCTGGACAGGCACGAGCTGAGAAGCCGGCTGTCCCGCATTTGGCATGTCGTCAAATTTTTTGTGTAAGGAGTCGACACATGCACGCAATTCCTTCCATAAGTCCATCCACTCAGGTGTCTGCCCCGCAGGGGGTGAAATCCCTTCTATAGGCATCTGCTCCGCCTCCACATCATTATCCTCATCAAACATGTCGACACAGCCGTACCGACACACCGCACACACACAGGGAATGCTCTAACAGAGGACAGGACCCACAAAAGCCCTTTGGGGAGACAGAGTGAGAGTATGCCAGCACACACCAGAGCGCTATATAATGCAGGGACTAACTGAATTATGTCCCCTATAGCTGCTGTTATATATACTGCGCCTAAATTTAGTGCCCCCCCCCCCTCTCTTTTTTACCCTTTTCTGTAGTGTAGACTGCAGGGGAGAGCCAGGGAGCTTCCTTCCAGCGGAGCTGTGAGGGAGAAATGGCGCCAGTGTGCTGAAGGAGATAGCTCCGCCCCTTTTTCGCGGACTATTCTCCCGCTTTTTTATGGATTCTGGCAGGGGTAATTATCACATATATAGCCTCTGGGGCTATATATTGTGGTATTTTTGCCAGCCAAGGTGTTTTTATTGCTGCTCAGGGCGCCCCCCCCTAGCGCCCTGCAACCTCAGTGACCGGAGTGTGAAGTGTGTATGAGGAGCAATGGCGCACAGCTGCAGTGCTGTGCGCTACCTTGGTGAAGACTGATGTCTTCTGCCGCCGATTTTCCGGACCTCTTCTTGCTTCTGGCTCTGTAAGGGGGACGGCGGCGCGGCTCTGGGACCGAACACCAAGGCCAGTTCCATGCGGTCGATCCCTCTGGAGCTAATGGTGTCCAGTAGCCTAAGAAGCCCAAGCTAGCTGCAAGCAGGTAGGTTCGCTTCTTCTCCCCTTAGTCCCTCGCTGCAGTGAGCCTGTTGCCAGCAGGTCTCACTGTAAAATAAAAAACCTAATTATATACTTTCTTTTTAGAAGCTCAGGAGAGCCCCTAGTGTGCATCCAACCTCGGCCGGGCACAAAATCTAACTGAGGCTTGGAGGAGGGTCATAGTGGGAGGAGCCAGTGCTCACCAGGTGACCTAAAAGCTTTCTTTAGTTGTGCCCAGTCTCCTGCGGAGCCGCTATTCCCCATGGTCCTTTCGGAGTTCCCAGCATCCACTAGGACGTCAGAGAAAATTATAATAGTATAACAACAACTTGACAACTTCACCTTACCTATAATATGAAGACATCTCTCTCTCTCTCTCTCTCTCTATTATATATACATATACATACATACATACATACATACATACATACATACATACATAAGGGATGTGTAATATGGTTCCAGATGAGCAGTGCATAGGTAGAGTAGACTGTCTGACTGTCTGGTTGTGAACTGTAATCTCTGGCTAAAGCTGTGAAATGTCAGGACACAGAACAGTATATAGGCAGCAGTATATATAAGCAGCACTGCACACCTGAGAAGGCAGCATGTTCACTTCCTTCACTAACTCATTATGGAGCTCAACAGAGGCCACTGGAGATCCATGATCCTCTGCGACTACAAGAGTGATCTGCGACAGCAGGAGAGTTTTGAACAACTGTGACCTGTTTTTTTGGGGAGGAAGCACCGTCCTGAACCACTGTGTTGGAGTGGTTTGCAGAATTTTGGTGCAGGAGATGGTCCCTGGAAGAATAGGAGTGCTGCGGCCGACCTGTGTCCACCCTCACTGAGGACAACGTTGCTGCTGTATTGGCCATGCTTGAGGTGTACGCCAGGGTGACTGTGGCCCAGTTAGAGAAGACACATCTCATCCAGATTCATCCACTGGATACTCCACAAAAAGCTTGGCCTGAGCAAGGTTTCTGCACTCTGGGTGTCCCATCAGCTGACCCAAGAGCAGAAGGTGGCTGTGGTGACTTAGTGCCACAACATGCTGGCCATGTTTGCTGGCGGTCGCTCAAACTCTGTCTGGGAGATCATCAGTAGCGATGAATCCTGGATCTACAGTTTCCACCCTGAGACCAAACAGTTGGCCCGGTGGACCCCAGTTGAAGGTGCACTGTCACAGAAGATCTGACGTTGCGTGGCCAAGCAGATGGTGTCTGCGTTTGTGGCCAAGTCATGTAGCTACCGTACCACTCGTGCAGCAGCACACCATCACTGGGGAATAATACGCCAACCAATGCCTGAGTCAAGTGCTAGAAGCCATTTCCAGGTACCATCCAAGAATTCGCGCTCGTGGTGCCCATCTCCATCACGACAATGCACTTGCCCACAAGTCCAGGAAAGTGGTGGATTTTATGGCCCATGAAAGCATCCAGGAGCTTGCTCATACGCCGCAGTTCAGAACTGGCCTCCTGCGACTTCTTTGTGTTCCGACAAATCAAGAGCAAGATGTGTGGGATTGGTTTTGAGTCTCCGGAGCTGCAGTGGAGACCTGCGTCCAGCGTGTAGAAGACATACCCGCTGCAGACTGGTCCAGCTGCTTCACCAAGTCGTTTGAGCCCATGCAACTTTGCACAGACTCCTCTGGCGAATCCATTGAAAAAATGTAATGTTCCCTTTGTTTGTAAATGTAATACTTTTTGTGCACCCGGAAACTTATTGCACAACCTTCGTATTTATATATTAGGTGTATGTTTTTATCAAAGGTAAGACATAAGTTTATCAAAGTTTGATTTTCTTAAAACTTTGTCCCAGAAATGTATTTAATTTTTAACTCCGTGAAGATGTCAAATTACTATTATACTTTTCCTAATTAGTTAGGGCAGTTTTTTTTTTTTTTTAAACACACAAAAGTGTATCATGGGATGAGTGTGTCTGGTTCTCTCCTGCTTTGTGTCAATGCAAAAACACAAAATGCATTTTTCCCATTCAAAAATGACAGCAAAATTCCTCAGTGGCAGCAGAAGCGGAGCTGGTTGCACTCCTCTCACAGACGTGTGGCCACAAGATCTGAAGTATTGGATCACAGGCACCTGGGGATCTGAGTCACGAATCTCCTCACTTCACCCCACCCAAACGAGCACGGTCCCCACCTACCCCTGCAGGCAGGGAACCACATGAAACAAAACCTGGGAATATCCCAACATGGAAAAGGGACTGAGGGCTACGGTCTCACCTGGAAACTCTTCTGGCCTGTAATGTAACGACACATGGATCATCTATAAACTGAATTATGGTGACCTCCCTCCCTAGTACAGACGTGTCCTTCCTTTTCTATGTTCGGTGGTGTGCACAGCACCAGAGACCTAGTAGGCCACCCACCTAGACCACTTCCCTCCCGCACTGACATACCCACCAGTGACAGGTGTCTGTGGCCCATACTGATTGCTACTCTACAATAATGCCATGTAGGTAGTGCTCAGGAAGTACTATCCCAGACACTCTGCAGCCGGGAAAAACAAACATTCTGCCATGAAGGTGGGACTCTCCTCCAGAAACAGGTAGCTTCCATATATCTACATTACATCACCTGTCACGTTTTCCGATGCCGTTTGCCATTTGGAATAAATCTTTCTGTATGTAGTTAATAGAATGCCCCGTGTTCATAACTTTACAAATATGGGCACATTATAGTTCAGGACATCAAAAAGAACATTAGAAATGACTGGTCCGATACTGTTGCCTTGGGCACACCACTAAAGCATCAGCCCAGCATGAATTACAAAACGCTGAACATGTGTGGAATCTTGGCATTGTCCTGGATGGTGGCATCTGATCTGACACTGATACATCATGTACTAGGCACAATCAAACCCTCATTCTTTCTTCTGAAGAACATAGTCAGACTCAAGCACTTAATTTCTTCAGAAGATGCATTTGTACCATCAGGCCTAGACTACTGTAATGCCCTCTACCTTGGTCTCCCAGCAAAAGAATTGCACCACTTACAGCTGGTACATAATGCAGCTGCCAGGCTGTTACCCAACCAGCCCCGTTCTAGCCACATAACACCCATCCTCTACTCCCTCCACTGGCTGCTTGTAAGATGGCAAATCGTTCTCAAGATTGTCTTACGGACTTTCACAGCCCTACATGACCAGGGCCAAGGTACCTGAAACAGCTTCTGACTCCATACTGCCCCACTCGATTACTGCGATCTGTAGATGAAGGACTATCAGCAGTACCAAGAATCTCCCAGAATTCATCTGGGGTCCAGCTTTCAGCTTTGCGGCTTTGACTCTATGGAACTCACCCCCCCCCCCCCCATCCTCCCCTACAGTGTGTGAGACCTCCACTCTAGAATCCTTCAGAAAAAGACTCAAAACTTTCCTATTTACTCAGCATTTCCGTAATGTCCCTTGTTAAGTTTGTTCTGTATTTTGTGTTGAAAAGGCAAATGTAAAGCACTCTGTGGGTGATTCAATTCAACGCAATAGAAATAGCGCCGGGAAGGAGGCCATTGAGTTATTCAATTGGTCCCACTGCGTCCTGCACTTAGTTGGCAGACGCTGGTGACTGCGCCTTAAGCCAGGTGTTTAGTCGCGGTAATTGGCATTCTCGGACCTATCTGCGACAGCGATGCTATTAGTGAACGCGCTACGGCAGAAAACAGCATTGCGGCACTAGTTTACTTGGATTTTTGATAGCACCTCATGAGGAGTGCAAACCTCTAGTCGGACTTAACAGCGAGGTCAATTGAATAGCTCCAGGACCTCCTTCTTGGCGCAATTCATATCGCGCTGAACTGAATCGCCCCCTTTGAGTCCTATTGGGAGATAAATGCTATATAACATATTATTCCAGTTATAGCTAACTTTGGCTTCTACCTTCAAACAATTCTGTCCCTGCCTAGATACGCCCCACTCACCCTAACACTCCTCCTCTTATGTATGGTGTGGTATGGGGAATAATATTGAACATTTTTGAAAAACCCAATATATTTATTCAGTTGGAAGAACCAGTTTAAACCTGACTGTCAAATACTATTGTTCAGACGTGACCGGTTTTTAACGAAACCATGGAAAGTTTCATCAAAGTACATTCTGCAACGTATCGGAGAATCGCATGCCTCAGAATCCATTTAAATGAGAACCTGAAATCAGTATCTCAGATCTGTAAGTACCTGGTTTCAGCTTGTTCCCTTTCAAATTTTGGCACCACATTTGCTTTCTGCCAATCTTGTGGTACGAACCAGGTTATGAATCTGTGTCGGTCACCCTGACATGTTGCTACAGCGGCATCGCCGGGTCCTTACCCAAATTTTGGTATGAGAAATGGCGACGCCTGTTCCCCCTCTTGATTTGTGCAAGATACACCTAGCGTCTATATACCATACAGTGCGAGATGGCTGACGTGACTGAGGCTCTCCTATAGGTGTAGCATTTTCTTTCTTTAAAGTTTGCGTCTCATTTGCATTACAGACGCAGCGAAACATCACTCCGTGTACCAGGGACGCCAGCCTGTGACTTTACATGCACAGGGAATACTGTAGTTTTAACCACGTACAAAGTCACAGATGAAGCACAAGAAAAAGCTGCGTCCGCGGCATTCTTGGGCTCCGTACACAGATTCACGGGTAGATAGGTGCACAAATGACGTGCGTCACATTGATCGGTGCAATCTGGCAGAGTCGTCTTGTCGCTCACAGTTGTTTTACATGCGAATAAGACGCACATTTAGAGCGAGAAAGAAATTTGGCGCAGACAAGTTGCCCGCTTCCTGGCACGCCCAGAGGGGCTGTTCCGACTCTTTCATGACCCTACTTCTCCTTTGTGGGTGTAGATGAAAAACAAACACATAAAAGCTAAGTATTTATTTATCTTTACAATCATTGTTCCTATATGATCAGTTATCACGCTTTCACATCGCGGGGCCGAGTCGCACCCGAGAATTGGAAACAGTAAATTTTATTGTCACATGACAATTAACCTACCAGTATGTTTTTGGACTGTGGGAGGAAACCAGAGCACCCAGGGAAAACCCATGCAAATAGGAGAACATACAAACTCCACACAAATAGGAATGGAATTGAACTCACGACCGCAGTGCTGTGAGGCAGTAATGCTGATGCTGACCACTACACCATCTGAACTCTTTACATAAGCACAGAGCATTGAGAAATAAAACCAATGTCCAGAACCATTTGCCTTCCTACTTGTATCCGAGTTGCAGCACTGGATCTTGGCTGCTATCTACCCCATTAAAATGTGTTCAAAGCTTGTCGAAACACTTAAATAAGTCTTTTTATCTCTATGGGAGTACACGCTATCATTATTATTGTGTACGTAACCTACCAGGGATTAACAAGAGCAGTTACATCAGCAATTGTAATATTTCCTATTTAGGTCAATGGTTCATTCATTTCAATGGGGTTCTGAGCAACTGTACAAACCTCACAGAAAGGAATAGGCTACTGTCGTGTAAGGGGATTGTTTATTAGAATTTTTTATGCTTATTCTTGTGGATAAGAAGAGGATGATTTTCCAGAGGATAACAACATTAAGATCTTGTATACGTTATATTATTATAACAGTGCGGTTGACCACTATATGTATATGGTGCTATTATTAAATTATAATGAGTGAGGTACTAATTAAGGCATCTGTGATTGAGGTTGGATATCCTTAAAACCTGGACTGTTCTAGATGCCGTGAGGGCCGTGTCTGGGAAACAGTGGCATATATTGTCCAACCACCACCAAATGCAATGTACATGCCTACAACAGTAATGTAACACGCTGCGTGGCATGATACACACATGACAAAGGTCTCCAACATGTCACCACCGATGTCTGAAGTAATTTGTGCGTGTATTTTATTTCCACAGGTCATAGAATAGTAGTATGCGTTACGTGGGTCTTTTCTGGCCCCCGGAGTGTCCAGGACACACGGACTGCGCGTTGACTGCATGCGCGACGCTGAGTGGCTGTGTGTACATCAGCGTGCGATGCTGTGGGTGTTTGTACAAGAGAGTGTTTGTGGTTTTATGTGTGTGTGAGCGTGGGACAGTGAGTGTGTGTGTCTGAGCAGGGGATCATGGAGGTGGCAGGATGTTGGCCCTCAGAAGTAGAGGAAACCGGCTGCGAGCTCACTTCTCTCTTCCCAGATGCTGAACTCAGAGCCGCAGTGTTTACTAGCTGCCTTCCGACCGGACGCAGGGAAGGAGAGGAGAGGCGTTTAATGAGCGGAAGCCCCCCCACCAGGAAACACGTGGCTTGGATGAGAGAAAAGGATATCCCCTTGAAAGAGCTTCTCCTGGGTTAAAAGGAAGATGGTTTCATGTTGGCAATCAAAGTAAGGGTACAAAATTACAGGCAATGGCTGATCACCATAGGCCAGAGGTTCTCACACGCGGTCCTCAAGGCACCCCAACGGTCCAGGTTTTAAGGTTATCCATGCTTGGCCACAGGTGACTTAATTAGCACCTCAGTCAATTTGGAAATCCTGCAGTACCGCATCTTACGCTGGTTTTGGCCTACGACAGAGGTCGTCAAGCGCAGTCCTCATGGAACCCCAACGGTCCAGGTTTTCGGTATATCCATGGCTCAGCACAGATGTTCGGACAGTATATATCATTATTTCACAGAACTCGGCCCTCATGTGCTGAACCATGGCTATACCTAAAACCTGGACCGTTGGGGTCCCATGAGGACTGCGCTTGACAACCTCTGTCATAGGCCAAAACCAGCGTCAGATGCGGTACTGCAGGATTTCCAATACTACCCATATATATGTATTATCATGTATTTATACAGCCTCCCCATATCACATAGTGCTGTATTACCAGTATGTTTTTGGACTATGGGGAAAAAAACTGGAGCACTCAAAGGAAATCTAAGCAAACATGGGGGAGAACATACACACTCTACACCTATAGAGGTCAGGTTGGAGTCATAGTTGCGAGGCAGCAATGCTAACCACTGTGCATCTGTGATAAGAAATATAAAAGATTAACTGACTGATCAGCGACTGGTCACAAAAGGGACTAATTCATAGGATGGACGCAAATTCCTTTGCAGCTGCGCTCCCATACGCAGTCCTTATGCGAAAATACTAGCACTGCCACAAGTTTGGCTTTTAGGGGCATGGTGAAACTGCAGTAGTTCCACAACCTGCAGTAGCCAATGATACGCCATCTTCCGTACCTTTCCGGCATTCTGCAACGCCACGATCGGCCTATCAGGTGGCCACCAAGTTAAATCCAGATCTGTATTTGGGAGGTAGAATACCAAAACCATTTCCTTCATGGATGTGATAAATAAAACACAGCAATAACAGCGAAAGAAGCGATGAGGGAGAACATTCCCCAAAATAGGAAATTCATAAAGTAACACTGGGCAGGGTAAGAAAAAAAAAAAGCTTTAGAGGGGAAACCAGGAGGAAAAAGAGCCGAGGAGAAATGAGAGATATCAGCGGAGCAAGGGGGGGGGGGGGGCGAGGAGGGCGGAAGTTCCAGCCTGTCTCACACAGATCTGTGTATACTGTTCAGATGGTGGCTCACACCTCCTGTAACCCCCTCCAGAACCCGGGCTCTTCCTGCTGGCCTGCGCTGCTCCTCATCTCTCGGAGAGATCTTCTCTCCGTACACAAAGAGCACTTGGAACGCAAGAGGCCCCGGGAGGAAGCGCTTCCACCGGCTGACGTATTTGTTATTGTGTCTGGCTCAGGCTGTTCTCACGGTTCTTGAACCTGCGCCAAAGATGCATAACAGCCTAACCTTGAGCGAGAGTTCTTTTTTTTTTTCCCCTCAGCAGTTCAGGGAGTACATGGGGGAACGGGGGCGGTGCAGGCAGCAAGGTGTCTGGGTGGGGAGATCCGATAGTGACAAGGGTTAACCACTTTAAGGTGTGTTATTTCCAGAGACACATACACCGTAGGTCTTGTGTTCTGCCAGGCGGTGGCTCTGAACTCAAAAACACTCCTCAAATTTAAAAAGAAACAAAAAACTTTTTGCAGCAAAAAGAAAGCTGAATTTGACAGCAGACTGATAATTGTTTTGCCCAGTCTGGCTGTTTCAGCGTCGCACAATAACCTTATGTTCATCCCGTGGATTTCGGAATTTTTCCGCTGTCTGACTCCCCGCCACCTCATGAATCTCTCAACCTGTAAAGTGCTTCCTTATGTCAGCTCCTAGGCTCCCTTGTACTAGAAATAACATTGCAGCTCTCTGACTGTGCACAAAACAAATACATTTATGCTTGGCCGAGTCAGATACACTCACTAGGAATTGGTAGACCCTTAGCAGGGGAACTTTGGATGATGCTAGCAGATCAGTTCTGGAAAAATATCAGCCAACCAACTAGAAGGGTATGGACTTCTAAAAAGGGCAAATATCACGCACGCCAATCAGCTATCGAGCACGTTAGACAATCAGGGTGGGTATCCAATTCCTTTGCCATACATTTTTAGGCGCTAAAAACGACCTGATATCGCGATTTTTAGACCGATGGTCATTATCACGGTATTCAATTAGAGGCCGTTTTTATTGGGTGAAAAGGGACCCGCCATCGTGCGTCAACACGTGGGATTCGGGATAAGTTCCTGATGCCATGTGTTGTCGCGGCTCCGACGGCCGCTTATCGTGGATTATGCTTCAGTTGTCCGAGTTGCTAATTGGATGGCCCCCGGCGAACCTATTAGCAGCGGTTAATCACTGTTGTTAATAGGATTACCCCCCCCGGGTGGGTGTGGTTCGTTTTATAGACAGTATCTAGGTCGACAATGTTTAGGTCGACCACTATAGGTCGACAGTCACTAGGTCGACATGGATGGAAGGTCGACAGGGTTTCTAGGTCGACATGTCTAAAGGTCGACATGAGGATTTTTATTTCTTTTGGTGTCGTTTTCTTCGTAGAGTGACCGGGATCCCAAATTAGTGCACCGCGTCCCCTCGCATGGCTTGCTTCGCTCGCCATGCTTCGGGCATGGTGCCTTCGCTCCGCTACCGCTTCGCTCGGCACACTTTACCGTTCCAATCGTAGTCCACGTGGATCGTTAAGTATGAAAAAAAATAAAAAATGTGAAACTCATGTCGACCTTTAGACCTGTCGACCTAGCACATGTCGACCTACAAACCCTGTCGACCTTCCATCCATGTCGACCTTCCATCCATGTCGACCTAGTGACTGTCGACCTAAACATTGTCGACCTAGACACTGTCGATCTTCAGACCGGACCCCCCCCAGGGTATGAGTTGCATACAGCAGCGTTGATTGGCAAAGTGCAGACTTCATGCATATACTGCTACAAACGCCTTCCCTTGTGTAGATCTGATTGGTGCGTCCTTATACACCATCAAACAAAGATTTTCATACAATACTCGAACTGCGCTTAATACAAACGCGTAATTGGAAGGTGCAAAATGCATCCCATTAGCTGATTTTGGCAGTTCCCTATATATTATAAGCTTGCGAGCAGGGCCTTCCTACCTCTATGTCTGTCTGTTTTTGCCCAGTTTCGTTCTATTAATGTTCGAACTGTAAAGCGCAACAGAATATGCTGCGCTATATAAGAAACGACTAATAAATAATAAGAATTTACTTACCGATAATTCTATTTCTCGGAGTCCGTAGTGGATGCTGGGGTTCCTGAAAGGACCATGGGGAATAGCGGCTCCGCAGGAGACAGGGCACAAAAGTAAAGCTTTTACAGGTCAGGTGGTGTGTACTGGCTCCTCCCCCTATGACCCTCCTCCAGACTCCAGTTAGGTACTGTGCCCGGACGAGCGTACACAATAAGGGAGGATTTTGAATCCCGGGTAAGACTCATACCAGCCACACCAATCACACCGTACAACTTGTGATCTAAACCCAGTTAACAGTATGATAACAGAGGAGCCTCTGAAAGATGGCTTCCTAAACAATAACCCGAATTAGTTAACAATAACTATGTACAAGTATTGCAGATAATCCGCACTTGGGATGGGCGCCCAGCATCCACTACGGACTCCGAGAAATAGAATTATCGGTAAGTAAATTCTTATTTTCTCTATCGTCCTAAGTGGATGCTGGGGTTCCTGAAAGGACCATGGGGATTATACCAAAGCTCCCAAACGGGCGGGAGAGTGCGGATGACTCTGCAGCACCGAATGAGAGAACTCCAGGTCCTCCTTTGCCAGGGTATCAAATTTGTAAAAATTTACAAACGTGTTCTCCCCTGACCACGTAGCTGCTCGGCAGAGTTGTAATGCCGAGACCCCTCGGGCAGCCGCCCAAGATGAGCCCACCTTCCTTGCGGAATGGGCCTTAACAGATTTAGGCTGTGGCAGGCCTGCCACAGAATGTACAAGTTGAATTTTGTTACAAATCCAACGAGCAATCGACTGCTTAGAAGCAGGTGCACCCAACTTGGTGGGTGCATACAGTATAAACAGCGAGTCAGATTTTCTGACTCCAGCCGTCCTTTAAATGTATATTTTTAAGGCTCTGACAACGTCCAACAACTTGGAGTCCTTCAAGTCGTCTGTAGCCGCAGGCACTACAATAGGCTGGTTCAGGTGAAACGCTGATACCACCTTAGGGAGAAAATGCGGACGCGTCCGCAGCTCTGCCCTATGTCGAATGGAAAATTAAATAAGGGCTTTTATAAAACAAAGCCGCCAGTTCAGATACTCTCCCGGCCGAAGCCAGGGCCAGTAACATAGTCACTTTCCATGTGAGATATTTCAAATCCACATTCTTTAGTGGTTCAAACCAATTGGATTTGAGGAAATCTAAAACTACATTTAGATCCCACGGTGCCACCTTAGGCACCACAGGAGGCTGTATATGCAGTACTCCTTTGATAAAAATCTGGACCTCAGGGACTGAGGCCAATTCTTTTTGGAAGAATATTGATAGGGCCGAAATTTGAACCTTAATAGATCCCAATTTGAGACCCATAGACAATCCTGATTGCAGGAAATGTAGGAAAACGACCCAGTTGAAATTCCTCCCTCGGAGCACTCCGCTACTCGCACCACGCAACATATTTTCGCCAAATACGGCGATAATGCTTCGCGGTGACTTCCTTCCTTGCCTTTATCAAGGTAGGAATGACTTCTTCTGGAATGCCTTTTCCTTTTAGGATCTGGCATTCAAACGCCATGCCGTCAAACGCAGCCGCGGTAAGTCTTGAAAAAAAAACAAGTACCCTGCTGAAGCAGGTCCCTTCTCAGAAGTAGAGGCCACGGATCGTCCGTGACCATCTCTTGAAGTTCCGGGTACCAAGTCCTTCTTGGCCAATCCGGAGCCACTAGTCTTACTCCTCTTTGCCGTATAATCCTCAATACCTTTGGTATGAGAGGCAGAGGAGGAAACACATATACCGACTGGTACACCCAAGGTGTTACCAGCGCGTCCACAGCTATTGCCTGCGGATCTCTTGACCTGGCGCAATACCTGTCCAGTGTTTTGTTGAGGCGAGACGCCATCATGTCCACCATTGGTTTTACCCAACGGTTTAATAGCATGTGGAAAACTTCTGGATGAAGTCCCCACTCTCCCGGGTGAAGGTCGTGTCTGCTGAGGAAGTCTGCTTCCCAGTTGTCCACGCCCGGGATGAATACTGCTGACAGTGCTATCACGTGATTCTCCGCCCAGCGAAGGATCCTGGCAGCTTCTGCCATTGCCCTCCTGCTTCTTGTGCCGCCCTGTCTGTTTACATGGGCGACTGCCGTGATGTTGTCCGACTGGATCAACACCGGTCTTCCTTGAAGCAGAGGTTCCGCCTGGCTTAGAGCATTGTAGATTGCTCTTAGTTCCAGAATGCTTATGTGAAGAGACTTTTTCAGGCTCGACCACACTCCCTGGAAATTTCTTCCCTGTGTGACTGCTCCCCAGCCTCTCAGGCTGGCATCCGTGGTCACCAGGATCCAATCCTGCATGCCGAATCTGCGGCCCTCCAATAGATGAGCCTCCTGCAACCACCACAGAAGGGATACCCTTGTCCTCGGCGACAGGGTTATCCGCAGGTGCATCTGAAGATGCGACCCTGACCATTTGTCCAACAGATCCCTTTGCATGGAATCTGCCGAAAGGGATTGCTTCGTAAGAAGCTACCATTTTTTTTCCCAGGACTCTTGTGCATTGATGTACAGACACCTTTCCGGGTTTTAGGAGGTTCCTGACCAGGTCAGATAACTCCTTGGCTTTTTCTTCGGGAAGAAAAACCTTTTTCTGAACTGTGTCCAGAATCATCCCCAGGAACAGCAGACGAGTTGTCGGCATTAATTGGGATTTTGGAATATTCAGAATCCATCCGTGCTGCTTTAGCACCTCTTGAGATAGTGCTAAACCCATCTCTAGCTGTTCTCTGGACCTTGCCCTTATTAGGAGATCGTCCAAGCATGGGATAATTAATACGCCTTTTCTTCGAAGAAGAAATATTATCTCGGCCATTACCTTTGTAAAGACCCGAGGTGCCGTGGACAACCCAAACGGCAGCGTCTGAAACTGATAGTGACAGTTTTGTACAACGAACCTGAGGTACCCCTGGTGTGAGGGGTAATTGGTACGTGGAGATACGCATCCTTGATGTCCAAGGATACCATAAAGTCCCCTTCTTCCAGGTTCGCTATCACTGCTCTGAGTGACTTCATCTTGAACTTGAACTTCTTTATGTACAGGTTCAAGGACTTCAGATTTAGAATAGGCCTTACCGAGCCATCCGGCTTCGGTACCACAAAAAGAGTGGAATAATACCCCTTCCCTTGTTGTAGAAGAGGTACCTTGACTATCACCTGCTGAGAATACAGCTTGTGAATGGCTTCCAAAACCGTCTCCCTTTCTGAGGGGGACGTTGGTAAAGCAGACTTCAGGAAACGGCGAGGTGGCTCTGTCTCTAATTTCAACCTGTACCCCTGAGATATTATCTACAGGATCCAGGGATTTACCTGCGAGTGAGCCCACTGCGCGCTGTAATTCTTGAGACGACCGCCTACCGCCCCCGAGTCCGCTTGCGAAGCCCCAGCGTCATGCTGAGGCTTTTGTAGAAGCCGGGGAGGGCTTCTGTTCCTGGGAAGGAGCTGCCTGTTGCTGTCTCTTCCCTCGTCCTCTGCCTCGTGGCAGATATGAATAGCCCTTTGCTCTCTTATTTTTAAAGGAACGAAAGGGCTGCGGTTGAAAGGTCGGTGCCTTTTTCTGTTGGGGAGTGACTTGAGGTAGAAAGGTGGATTTCCCGGCCGTAGCCGTGGCCACCAAATCCGATAGACCGACCCCAAATAACTCCTCTACGCATCGCCTGTCCACTGTCGTGTCCATAAAGCTCTTCTGGCCGAAATGGACATAGCACTTACCCGTGATGCCAGTGTGCAGATATCTCTCTGTGCATCACGCATATAAAGAAATGCATCCTTTATTTGTTCCAACGACAGTAAAATATTGTCCCTGTCCAGGGTATCAATATTTTCGATCAGGGACTCTGACCAAACTACCCCAGCACTGCACATCCAGGCAGTCGCAATAGCTGGTCGTAGTATAACACCTGCATGTGTGTATATACCTTTTTGGATATTTTCCATCCTCCTATCTGATGGATCTTTAAGTGCGGCCGTCTCAGGAGAGGGTAACGCCACTTGTTTTGATAAGCGTGTTAGCGCTTTGTCCACCCTAGGAGGTGTTTCCCAGCGCTCCCTAACCTCTGGCGGGAAAGGGTATAAAGCCAATAACTTCTTTGAAATTAGCAGTTTTTTATCGGGGCACCCCACGCTTCATCACACACGTCATTTAATTCTTCTGATTCGGTAAAAACTACTGGTAGTTTTTTCACACCCCACATAATACCCTGTTTAGTGGTACCTGTAGTATCAGCTAAATGTAACATCTCCTTTATTGCCAAAATCATATAACGTGTGGCCCTACTGGAAAATACGGTTGATTCGTCACCTTCACCACCGGAATCAGTGCCTGTGTCTGGGTCTGTGTCGACCGACTGAGGCAAGGGGCGTTTTACAGCCCCTGACGGTGTTTGAGGCGCCTGGACAGGCACTAATTGAGTGTCCGGCCGCCTCATGTCGGCAAACGACTGCTTAAGCGAGTTGACGCTATCCCGTAATTCCACAAATAAAGGCATCCATTCTGGTGTCGACCCCCTAGAAGGTGACATCCTCATATTTGGCAATTGCTCCGCCTCCACACCAATAACGTCCTCATACATGTCGACACACACGTACCGACACACAGCAGACACACAGGGAATGCTCTATACGAAGACAGGACCCACTAGCCCTTTGGGGAGACAGAGGGAGAGTCTGCCAGCACACACCAAAAAGCGCTATATATGACAGGGATAGCCTTATGATTAAGTGCTCCCTTATAGCTGCTTTTATATTAATATATTGCCATTTATTTTGCCCCCCCTCTCTGTTATACCCTGTTTCTGTAGTGCAGTGCAGGGGAGAGACCTGGGAGCCTTCCTGACCAGCGGAGCTGTGACAGAAAATGGCGCCGTGTGCTGAGGAGATAGGCCCCGCCCCTTTTCCGGCGGGCTCGTCTCCCGCTATTTAGTACATTTAGGCAGGGGTAAATATCTCCATATAGCCTCTGGGGCTATATGTGAGGTATTTTTAGCCTTTTTAAAGGTTTTCATTTGCCTCCCAGGGCGCCCCCCCCCCCAGCGCCCTGCACCCTCAGTGACTGCCGTGTGAAGTGTGCTGAGAGGAAAATGGCGCACAGCTGCAGTGCTGTGCGCTACCTTAAGAAGACTGCAGGAGTCTTCAGCCGCCGATTTTGGACCTCTTCTTGCTTCAGCATCTGTGAGGGGGCCGGCGGCGTGGCTCCGGTGACCATCCAGGCTGTACCTGTGATCGTCCCTCTGGAGCTTCATGTCCAGTAGCCAAGAAGCCAATCCATCCTGCACGCAGGTGAGTTCACTTCTTCTCCCCTCTGTCCCTCGTTGCAGTGATCCTGTTGCCAGCAGGAATCACTGTAAAATAAAAAACCTAAGCTAAACTCTCTAAGCAGCTCTTTATGAGAGCCACCTAGAATTGCACCCTTCTCGGCCGGGCACAAAATCTAACTGGAGTCTGGAGGAGGGTCATAGGGGGAGGAGCCAGTACACACCACCTGACCTGTAAAAGCTTTACTTTTGTGCCCTGTCTCCTGCGGAGCCGCTATTCCCCATGGTCCTTTCAGGAACCCCAGCATCCACTTAGGACGATAGAGAAAAATCGGCTTTAACGGTTTCTTGCTCTGGTGATACCAGATTTTATTGGCACCAATTTATAAAAATGTTCCCCTCCGAATTGATAGGCTGCACTCTTATAAGTGTCCGCCTCCAACAGGGCCGTATTAACAATGGAGTCATTGGGAACACAGCCCCCAGGCCTCTACGTAAAAACAGGCCCAGCACCGTGGCTGCATGATAACCTGCCACCCAGCTGGCCACACAGTCAGCCATAAATCACACGTTTTATTAAAACTGCATTTCTATTTTTCTCACATGGTGCAATATTTTTTTACTTTTAAGTGTTTAGGGAGACTTTGGGGGTCATTCCGAGTTGATCGCTCGCTACGGATTTTCGCAGTGCAGCGATTATGGCAAAACGGGGCTAATCTGTGCATGTGTACGCACTGCAATGCGCGCGTGATTCGTACGAGTACAAACAGCTTTGTGGTTTTGTACAGGTTCTAGCGACGCTTCCAGTCGCACTGGCGGACGCAAGGAGATTGACAGGAAGTGGGAGTTTATGGGTGTCAACTGACCGTTTTCAAGGAGTGTCTGGAAAAATGCAGGCGTGGCCGGGTGTTTTCTGGGCGGGTTTCTGACGTCATTACCGGGACCTTCGTCGCAGCAATCATCGCACAGGATAAGTAACTACAGGGCTGGTCTTGTTCTGCACAAAATGTGTTTGCTGCCGCGCGGCTGCACAGGCGTTCGCACTCCTGCAGAGTGTAAATACACTCCCCCGTGGCCGGCGACTATGCGTTTGCACGGCTGCTAAAAGTAGCTAGCGAGCGATCAGCTCGGAATGAGGGCCTTTGTGTCTGACAGTGTGGGAGATGTACATGTCCACACAGCACTGGTCGCGCCCACAACAACACTGGCCACACCTCCTTCACTAATCACAATAGGCCCTTGATCATTTTCAGACCCAATCCCATATGGCCCCTAATACGGCCCTGGCCTCCACTAAAGTGTAGTAGTCAGATGCACCTGAAACCCCAGTGCAAACAGCAACAAGGTAGTGTAACCTGTATCCACCAATCAGATGTAAGCTTTTAGCAGTTTAGCGTAACCGGCTGAATGACAGCATTTGTTGTTACGGGTTACAGGCACGTGTTCTGCTTGCAGTATTTTATTACATAAATCCACCACCTTATTCTAATATTAGGATAGATGGTGCATACATTTCAGATTACATCAAAATAGCTACAATTTAGAAAAAAAAAATTTCAAAAAAACATCTATTTGTGCAAGTTATACGTCCGGGATTACCGACAACTTTAACGTACACCTCTGACCTCCACATTCTGGGGGCAGCTATAATGTGGGCTGCAACTCACAGTCAGCCAATCCATTGCAAGCAGCTAGTGGCATCACTGAGGCACGAGGCATCAACTAGTTCTTTGTGCATTCTCATGAATAGAGATTCAGCACAGAAAGCACGAAACCTGGCACCAAAGAGTCACACACAGTACTCCAAAATCCCCTGTACTGGAACCTATGTACCTCTTGATCTGATTCCATCACCTGCTATTCCCCCCCGCCCCCCCTTAGTCCCCTGTATAAAAACATCACTCCTATTGTCTGATCACTGAAACAATGCAGTCCATCGCCCGCCCAACCAACTCCAGCGGAGTCCTGCAGCAACTTCCCACCCGCCCTTGGGAACACTGATCCCCCCCCTCTCTCAGCGGCTCCCAGTAGCTCCCAGGGGAAGATACAGAAATAATGGTGTTCCAGTGGGGTCAGAGGACTGACCTCTTGTGGAATAGGAAAACTCAGGCCATGGCAGAGAGAGAGAGAGAGACGGGTGGGAAAGGGGAGTGTGAGCTGGAGGTAGGAGAGAGGGGGCTATTGTGTGCAGCGAGGGCTCCTCAGTGCCTGATGCTGACTATAATGCACCCCCATCCCCCCGCTGCATTTATAATATGCTCTCGGATTAAAGCTAAACTACCTGCAAGATCACAAGTAGCAGATTATCTGCAGACGCAGGCGCACCAGACCTGTGATTATCTATACACAGAACTGACATGTAGACAAAATGCTCCATATTCTGTACATTAGTGGAGTCAGCAACGCTGCCTGGGTATTTTGTCACGTTCACTTCCATCCCCTCTCTACAGTGCGTCCACTTTTCTTCTCTCGTCTGCCTCTTGTTCCATCCGCTATCTTCTTCATCCAGTGGCTGACGCTTTCTCCCTCTGAAACTCCGCCCCCTCTTTCTTCTGTATCCCCCACTTTCTTTCTCTCCCACTACTGAACTGTAGAAGAGATATTCCCTTCCCGAATCCGGTGTGATATACCGGCAGACAGGATGACGGCTGTGAGTATACCGACAGCGGCATCCCGTCTGTCGGAATCCCCGCAGCGAGTCCACTTGCCACACTTCGGTGAGCGGACTAGCCAAAGTGTGGTGAGTCCACACTTTGGATTACCGGGTGGGTATCGGGCTTCTGTCCGTCGGTAAAATGTTGGCTGTCAGGATTCCGGCCTCTGTCTCCTCCAGGATCCTGACAGCCGCCATTTTAACTACATCCCTTCAACGAGGCTATAGGTTCTCAAACTCTTTCCTCAGGACCCAAACAGTTCATGGTTTCCACGGTCTCTTCACAGAATCACAAGTGAAATAATCAGCTCCAATTAGCTTGAAATGTATCAGTGAGTAATGACTACACCTGTGCACCTGCTGGGTGACCTGGGAAATGTGTCAGTGAGTAATGACTATACCTGTGCACCTGCTGAGTGTCCTGGGAACTGTGTCAGTGAGTAATGACTACACCTGTGCATCTGCTGGGTGACCTGGGAAATAGGTCAGTGAGTAATGAGTACACCTGTGCACCTGCTGGGTGACCTGGGAAATGTGTCAGTGAGTAATGAGTACACCTGTGCACCTGCTGGGTGACCTGGGAAATGTGTCAGTGAGTAATGAGTACACCTGTGCACCTGCTGGGTGACCTGGGAAATGTGTCAGTGAGTAATGAGTATACCTGTGCACCTGCTGGGTGACCTGGGAAATGTGTCAGTGAGTAATGAATACACCTGTGCACCTGCTGGATGACCTGGGAAATGTGTCACTGAGTAATGAGTACACCTGTGCACCTGCTGGGTGACCTGGGAAATGTGTCAGTGAGTAATGAGTACACCTGTGTACCTGCTGGGTGACCTGGGAAATGTGTCAGTGAGTAATGACTACACCTGTGCACCTGCTGGATGACCTGGGAAATGTGTCTGTGAGTAATGAGTACACCTGTGTACCTGCTGGGTGACCTGGGAAATGTGTCAGTGAGTAATGGATACACCTGTGCACCTGCTGGGTGACCTGGGAAATGTGTCAGTGAGTAATGAGTATACCTGTGCACCTGCTGGGTGACCTGGGAAACGTGAGCTGTTTGGGGTCTTGAAGACCCAAGTTCGAGAACCACTGCTTTAGATGCAATGCAATAGGGGCTGGCAGGGCATCCTGACACTTGTAGTTTATCTGGAGAAGTAAAAAAGGTGGTCTGACCTACTGTGAATGTGATCATCTATCATCTGAAATCACTGTTACCAGAACACTATGACAATGTATATCAGTAGTTCTACAGTAAAACTATCCGGACATCACATCGCTCAGTGGGCCTAATTCAGACCTGACCGCTAGGGTGCGTTTTTTGCATCCCTGAGATCAGGTAGTCGCCGCCTACAGGGGAGGGGGAAATCGCTGTGCAGGGGTGCGATCACATGTGTAGGAGAGCTGCACAAACAGAAGTTTATGCAGTCTCCGCACAGCTCAGGGCTTACTCTCCCAGTGTGATGATCGGGGCCGGAGCAGACGTCAGAAACCCTCCTTCCAAACGCCTGGTCTCTCCTGCGTTTCTCTGGACACTCCTTACAAATGGTCAGTTGCCACCCACAAATGGCCTCTTCCTGTCAGTCATCTTGCGATCGCCCGTGCGATCACTTTTCTCGCACCATCCCATCGCTGCACGGCGCTCCCTGGCGCTGTGGACCAACACTCCTGCGCATTGTGGTGCATACGCATGCACAGTTCAGACCTGATCGCAGGCTGTACGAAAACGCAGCCTAGCGATCAGGTCTGAATTAGACCCAATGGGGCAGCCGTATTAAGCATGCAGAAGGGATAAAGAAGTGATAAAGCAGTGATAAGTGAAAGGTGATAATGCACCAGCCAATCAGCTCCTAACTGTCATTTTTCAAATCTGTAATGATTGGCTGATGCGTTATCTCCTTCCACTTATAACTTCTTATTGCAGCATTTGGAGAAGTCAGTTGAATTCCCTGCCTGGAATGATGATGAAACATTTAGGGGTCTATTCATGAAGCAGTGAAAAGAGAGAAGAGAGCTGCTCCGTACAAATGTATAGTATGAAAATTATAAATGTTACATCAATGCTGATTGGTTGCCATGGGCAACTTCTCCACTGGCTCACTTCTCCACACTTTTCACTGCTTCATGAATAGACCCCCTAGTATGGGAAATATTATACTGTTATACACTGATTCAGGACGCAGCGGCGAGGTCGCACACAGCTGCCCAATGTCTGCACATGTATGCCAGTCGCAGCGTGAATCTATCCCAATTTAGTTTGTACAGTAACACAATTTAAATGCACAGTTGCAGAAATGTAAGGGGCGTTCCTGGACGCTGACTGGGCGGTAACAGGGGTGTGGCTATAGGAGTGTCGCGGGCATGGCGCTGAAAGCGGCTTCGTAGAGATACACGCATACCTGTTCATATAGTCACACGGAGAAGCCGCACCTGCTAGAGGGCTGGTGCTTGTGGGAGTCTCAGTCCGGGTGCATCATCATTGAAAACCCTTTTTACATTGAACACTGTGGGTATCAGAAGCGCGCTTACTTGCGGTAATCCAATATCGGGTGCAAGGTTTCAAGTCAATTCAACTGGGCGTGAGGTTTAGCCTGCAAAAAACAAACAAACTTGCAGACCTCGCGTCTAAATGAATTCCCCCCTTACAGTGTGCGACGGGGGGATTTAGACTGTAAGCTCCAAAGTCACAGGGACTGAGGTGTTTAACAAATATTCTCTTTACAGTGCTGTGCAGTTGGTGTTGTAGGATGTTGAGAACTTGTCGACAGTCAGAATATCAACAGAGAAAAGCGTTATGTCGAACGTAGCACGCCGACACTGCAGTAATGCAATTTGCCCTCGTGTTTACAGTTACAATACTTTACATCACACTGATACTATGTCGGCATGCCGGGTTCAACAGAAGGCGGTGTTCCTTCCACTTGTCGCTGTTCTGTCGATAAGACATACCCCTTCTGCTATATAAATGAGCAATAAGACGACGGGGAATATCAGCCTCTCTATCTGCAGATAGTTCTCTATAGCCGTGCTTCTCAAGTCCAGTCCTCGTGGCACACTAGCAGTGCATGTTTTCCATATCTCCTTGCTGGAGCACATGTGCATTCATTACTGACTGAAACCTTTTACAAGATTCACAAGTGGTGCTCATTATCACCCTTGTGGTTCTGTGAGGAGACCTGGAAAACATGCGCTGTTAGGGGCGTATTCAATTACTGTCGGAAGCTGCTGTCTTGTTGGAAAGACGGCAGCTTCCAACAGGTTTAGGTCGGAAGGGGTTCCGACCTATTCAATGCCGGCTGATATTTTCCGACAAGTCGGGAATTCCTGACTTGCCGGAATCCACATTGGCTGCCAGAAGCGCGGCCATACCTGACAGGTTTTAGCCCCGTTTCCTACAATGGTGGTCATTCCGAGTTGATCGCTAGCTGCATTCGTTCGCTGTGCACCGATAAGGCAAAAAAACGGCACTTCTGCGCATGCGTATGCAGCGCAATGCGCACGCGCTACATACTATTACAACTATTTCACACAAGGTCTAGCGAAGCTTTTCAGTCGCACTGCTGGCCGCAGAGTGATTGACATGAAGTGGGCGTTTCTGGGTGTCAACTGACCGTTTTCAGGGAGTGTTCAAAAAAACGCAAGCGTGCCAGGAAATACGCAGGCCTGGCTGGGAGAACGAAGGGCGTGTTTGTGACGTCAAAACAGGAACTGAACAGTCTGAAGTCATCGCAAGCGCTGAGTAGGTCTGAAGCTACTCTGAAACTACACAAAATTATTTTGTAGCCGCTCTGCGATCCTTTCGTTCGCACTTCTGCTAAGCTAAAATACACTCCCAGTGGGAGGCGGCATAGCGTTTGCACGGCTGCTAAAAACAGCTAGCGAGCGAACAACTCGGAATGACCACCAATGTCAATCCAACTTTAAAGAAACCTGTTGGGTTTGGCCCGGCATTGAATACTGACCTGTTGGATCCTATTGAATACACACCTTTGTGAGTTGAGAAGCGCTGCTTCGTACTTTCCACCGTGGCCCCTGTTCTGGTCCTCCTAGCATAATTTCTCTGTTTTGTCTGTGAAGAGCTTTCTCCTGGGCTGAGACTTATCCTGGAACGTGCAGCCAACACCAGACCCTTAATGTCCATTGCTAGCCTCACTTCCCGGCTTTCTTTGTATCCACGTGTCTCCGGCTGGAGGGCTGGGAAACGCTGCATTGTTTTCATGTTGTTAAATATACAGACTCTATACAGCCGGAGTTTCATTTTTACACCACAATGAATTTAGCACTAAATATACCCGGTGAGAATAGGAATTTACATCCAGATATTTCCTATGGTGTGCGAGAGGTGTGAGGTATGCAGTGCCTCAGGGGTTAACATGCAGTAAAAAAAAAAAAACCCCTAGATGTGACTCTTGGTAGCTTGCAAACCACAAGCACCGCTGCTGGAAAGAACCAAGAATCCAGACCTGGGTTTGCACTGGCCAGATTACTCCGCAGATACAAATGAGATCTATTGGAGACCTTTCAATACAGATTAAAGGGAACTTTCCCCATGCACCTACCTGGCCAAGCACGGCGGATAATCAGCTGCAGGCACACATGACACACGCTATCACACAACGTCACACCGGCTATCGGTTGGCAGTCTACGGTTTCAAAACATAGTATTTACTGGCAGCGCGTACCGCAAAACCCGGTAAATGACATCAAAGAGCGGAAGACAATGGCACAGGTCATGACAAGTTAGCACAGTACAGAACGGCACATACAATCCCAGCTGAGCAGATGCCTGGTATATCACGGAGCAGTATACAATGACACGGAACAATGAGAGTCACTCATTGCTATCAGACGATACTATGTAATGCTCAGGGAGCACCATATGGTGTCACAAAGCGGTATGTAAGGGCAGAAGATAAAGGAGGGCTGACCCAGTCATGACCACTTTGCGGCAAGCCTACACACACACACACACACACACACACACACACACACACGGCCTGATTCGTACACAGCGGTGGGACAGAGTCGGAGTTGCAATTAAGAATCACGGTCTCGGAAATGTTTTTGAAAAATGTATGGGCGGTGACGAGGGTGGGTGTGGCTAAGTCCGCGAGTTATAGGAGTGACGCGGCTGTTTTGCGCCGATAGTGGATGTGTACAGAGACGCAGAATCGTTCAGGTCGGGGACTTAGGGGGACATTTACTAAGCAGTGATAAGAGCGGAGAAGTGAGCCAGTGGAGAAGTTGCCCCATCAACCAATCAGCAGCTCTGTATCATTTTATAGTATGCAAATTATAGATGTTACTTCAGTGGTGATTGGTTGCCATGGGCAACTTCTCCACTGGCTCACTTCTCCGCTCTTATCACTGCTTAGTAAATGTCCCCCTTAGGGGTATATTTACTAAGCCTTGGAAAGAGATAAAATGGAGAGAGATAAAGTACCAACCAACCAGCCCCTGTCATTTTTCAAACCCAGCCTGTAACATGGCAGTTAGGAGCTGATTGGCTGGAACTTCATCTCTCTCTCTCTGGGGCTTAGTAAGTAGACCCCATCTTCAGAAGGCTAATCCGCACCTGCCACAGGGTTGGGGCATGTTTCCATTTTGCAGGGAGACAAATATAGCGTGGCCCCTGCCAAACCGGGAAGGTCGCCCCGATATGTGGCTTCTCCAGCCTCTTGGGTCTCATTTTCCAAATCTGATTTTTCGCTAGGACCCCCGATCGGCCCAGTTCATCCAATCAGGTGGTGCAATGTATTGCACCCAAAAATCATTTTAACCCCCCCACAAAAAAAAAATAATCTATGGCCTTCCCCACAAAAAGAGGTGCTTTCGGGAAAAGTAGTGCGGAAGATGCGTGATCTGTTCTTCAGTGTGTCTAGAGTTTCTCAGCACAATTCCCAGACCTACAGGAATCCGAGCTGTAGACGCACAGCTCCTGAAATTCACACCTCGCCACATGGCAGGACCAGGCATGTATGGCACAGAAGGCTCTGAGGCGGGTGACATTGTTCGTGAACTGTGACTCTGGCCCCGAGGGCAGAGAGGGGGAGAATGAGGGGGGTATAATGTCTGTGCCAGGGAGTGACGAGGAAAAGCCGTGTAGAGGAAAGACTGAGCTTTTTCCCAAGCAGAGAGTGGATTCAGCCATTGCTCCGCTCACCTTCCAGCTGTTGGTCTGGGTAATATCACACAAGGGAGATGAAACTGTGACAGCCCCTTATATCAGGTATCTGGGTTCTCTCTCACGGCAATGCACTTCCCCCGCCTCTCTTAACCTCAAGTCAAACGTTCTAGATAAATTAAATATAAGATCCAGATTTACTTATAACCAAAGCTAGGAACAGTAACATCCAATGAGACATCAGCTGTCATTCAGTGGGACTTGCGCTACAATGCTGCAATCTGAAATCTGATTGCACAGATGGCAACTGTATAGAAAGTAATATGACGCGCAACACCCTCTTACCGCTCTGCACAACTGGAGAGATTTATCAAAGTCAGGAGAGAGATAAAGTACCAACCAATCAGCTTCTCGCTGTTATTTTACCGGCTGCGTTTGGAAAATTACGCTTTGCTAAATATACCCCTAATCGCCTACATCGCTCAGTGTGTACGGGTGATTGTGCGCTCTCGCGGTTTGCTAGTGACGGTCGCTAGGATTGATGGGCCGCACATCCAACCTAGAGATAACGCTGGCCACCTGGTTTATGATAATGAAGGATAGAACACGATCGTTCGTCCTTCATTAAACTCGTTCCAGTGTGTACACTAAAATCTGGGCTCAAGGGCATTCGTTTTGATGTCGGAACGAACGCCCGTCTCTCCAGTGCATGCCAAATGCAAAGCTGCAACATCATTCTTTGCTTATTTGTGCAAACAAGTGGAAGCGTTGATTTGTGGTTTGCACACTTATCTTACACTTTTATTAGAAACTGTGCATTATATAAGTCTGCATTGCACAAGTCCAACCAAAGCCAATTGGTAACTGAACTGCGCAAGCACTGCCCTTCCGTATATAAACCGCTCTGACGGAGCGCAAAGGGCAATTATCGCGTCCAGAATGAGTAACCGGTACAACAACGTGAAGATATATGAAACTCCTGGAAGAAGGAACGGGCCGTATCCCCCTGATGAAACAAAGTGGCCACATAACGCCGCCGGATAGCGACTTTGGCGCGGCTAATAGCTGGTGTAAACGCGGTCGCTCCCAGCCTTGCTCTGCACCCGGAGAGAGAGCGAGAAGATCCAGCTGTTGAGTTTATGACATGCAGCTGCAGGATTGTCTCTGACACTTTCCCTTCCGATCTCCTACTCCCTCCTGTTTTACTTCTCTCCTTCTTCCAATTAAACTGTGGGCTCCGGCTTTTAACCCCCGACCCGCCAGGCGGGATCAGCTCCTACAAACGCTTTTAAACCGACATCGATGTAGCGGCGCCCTCTAAACGCAATGGGAGAGTGACGACTAAAATGGGGATCCCTGCGGGTGACAAATGAGATGCTGGACGAGTATTTATTATTTTACCCTTTCCTACAAATGACATAACATAAGAGGTTACACGAATCTCGGCAGGGGGGCTCTTACAGACGTTTCTCTCGCAGTCACATCTGCAGATGACAACGTGTCGTGTGACGGCTCACAAGTCTGCACGGGGCCTAAATTGGTGGAATGATGGTGAACAGAGCCAAAGTGGTTCCCACGCTCTCACCTTTTAATAGGGAGCGTAGAAATCCACATACCCAGTCTCTGTTTAATCCCAAGATAGACAACATCTGTAACAAATGTCGTTTCTTAAATCTCCCTTATTAACACCCCTCCCCCCCCCCCCCCCGAATTCTTCATGCGAGTCTACTATAATTGACAATGCACGCATTACAGACAAATCATATTTGTAGCGCGTTAATCTCCCGTTGAATATATTCGGCGCGTAATAAAATCATAGGGACGACCACGGAATGACGACGTCGCAGGAGTATTTACACTGTTACACCTGGGTTTATAAGGAAATATGGCGTATAACGGCAAAGAATAATATACGGGAGCCCCCAGTGAAAATTAAAATGGCATTTAACGCTCTATTTATTGATGCTATGGGAATAACATTGCTAAGAACGGTTTATGGCAACAGACGGTATTCTGCAGGAGATAAGAATACCTATATTAATAAATCTGTGTTATACTAGTGCTGCATAAAATGTTACTGTATGCACATTTCTGCTTTATAACATAAAGCTGGATACACAAGTGGCCGACGGGTCAATACGCCGATCTAATGATTGGTAAGTGCATGCAAACTTACCAATTGTTCGCACGATGGGGGTCATTCCGACCCTGATCGCTCGCTGCAGGTTATCGCAGCTCAGCAATCGGGTCGGAAAAGCGCATGCACCGGCGCCGCAGTGCGCCGGCACATGCCAGACGGCCAAAGTCCGTCGTTGCCTAGCGATCGCCTCTGCCTGATTGACAGGCAGAGGCGGCCGCTGGGCGGGAGGGGGCTGGACAGCGGCGTTAAGCCAACGCAGACGTGGCCGGACCGTTTGCAGCCGCTGCGACCCGGGCAGCAAAGAGGTTCTCCCGGCCAGCCACAGAAGCTGCGCTGGCCGGGAGTTACTCCTCAAATGCAAAAACACCGCCGCTGTGCAATGCTTTTGCATTTCTGCGGGGGGGGGGGGGGCGGCACTGACATGCGGGGCATGTCTGAGTGCCTGATCGTAGCTGTGCTAAATTTAGCACAGCTACGATCAACTCGGAATGACCCCCGATGCGTCGTGTCTGACATCACAACTGGGCGGCCATTTAAAAGAGCTCGCCCAGTTGAGATGTCAGTCAACAGCGGTCCCTGCAGCAAGTGTACAGGGAGATTGGCAGACTGCCCGTACACACAGCCAGATGCGTCGCTCTATCTGCAGATATATCGGCCATCGGCTGAGCTCCAGGGCCGACACCATATGTTGTTTACAGAAACATCGAGCGTACACACCCGTCGACAGGCTCGCAACACATCAGCCGTTCAACTGAACACCCAATATATTTCTCCGTGTGTACCCAGCTTCAGTTACACAGCGCTTAATAAACAGGCAAACAATACAAGGAATGTATACAATAAGGGAACACGATAAACAGAAATGCGGCAAGAAAACCAGAGACGTGATTTATTTCCCAAAGAGCTTAGTCTTATATTACATTATTCGTAGACATCACATTTGTCTGAGCTCAGGACAAGACTTCTTATACGATATTTCCTTTAAGACAGGAAGGGTTAAATCTGAGACTAGAAGCCATTATTAGTACATCAGGTGTGGTTACACTGCAACCTGTGGACAAAATGTGGTACTACATGCTTGACAAAATAGCTATACCACTGGGTAGTACTAATGAGGTATTTTTTTTTTATTATACAAAAAAACACATGTATTTATTTGTTACCAGTTATTTATATATCGCACACATATTCCAGAAGTGTTTTAAAATGCCTTTAACAAGGGTAAGATGTGCAAATAAACATTAGCTAACACAATCACCTTTATGTAGGTCAGTAGGATGCCTTTTATTGTGTAGAGTCACAAGAATGCTCTCTATATTGTATGGCAGTCACTAGGATGTGTTCTGTATTGTATATCAGTCACTAGGATGCTCTCTGCATGGTATATCAGTCACTATGTTGCTCTCTGTATTGCAGGAGTCTCTGTTGCTTTCTACAGTGTATGGCAGTCACTAGGATGTGCTCTGTATTGTATATCAGTCACTAGGATGCTCTCTGCATGGTATATCAGTCACTATGTTGCTATCTGTATTGCAGGAGTCTCTTGCTTTCTATAGTGTATGAAGGTCACTAGGATGTGCTCTGTATTGTATATCAGTCACTAGGATGCTCTCTGCATGGTGTAGATCAGTCACTATGTTGCTCTCTGTATTGCAGGAGTCTCTGTTGCTTTCTACAGTGTATGGAGGTCACTAGGATGTGCTCTGTATTGTATATCAGTCACTAGGATGCTCTCTGCATGGTGTATATCAGTCACTATCAATCGACAATCACCCGGAAGAAATCACAGTTTCTGTCAAATGAGATCACGGCAGCAAACAAAAGGCCAGCTCAAATTTTCCGCACAGTGGAGATGCTTTGCAAGCCAGCAGACTGATGAAACCCTCTCCCAGGCAAGATGCAACGAGTTTGCAAACTTCTTTGTAGATAAAATATCCACTATTCGGGCTGGAATCTCCACAGTGCCATCAAAGGAGTGCCAAACTACAAAACCTGCCAATATAAGCCACCTGCCTTCATGGACCAGCTTTCACCCAGTGGATGTAAAGGACATTGCTGAAATTGCTCTGATTTTGCGTCCCACCACCTGTGATCTGGACCCAGCCTCAACCAAGCTTCTAATAGGTTGCATGGATATAATTGGTCCCGTCTTTGCAAAAATTGTTCAATGCTCTTTGCAGACAGGCATATTTCCTGGACCCCTAAAGGAAGCAATTGTTAGACCTCTTCTTAAAAAATCTAATTTAGATCCCGACTGCATGACCAACTATAGACCGGTATCAAACCTTCCTTTTCTAGGAAAGGTTATTGAGAAAGTGGTTGCAAATCAACTGGAAACCCGCCTGACAACCCATGATAACTATGATCCATTCCAATCAGGATTCAGGAGAAGCCATAGCACTGAAACAGCCCTGGTGTGTGTGTTAAATGATCTTCTGACGGCAAGAGACAGAGGCGACTATTCAATATTAATCCTTCTGGATCTCTCTGCAGCATTTGATACCGTGGACCATGCGCTTCTGATTGAGCGTCTGATACATTTTTTTAGACTGGATGTCACAGTCCTAAATTGGTTCAAATCATTTCTCACCGGCAGGTCACAGAGGGTATCGTCTGGATTATACTCATCACCACCAGTGCCATTGCCATGTGGTGTCCCACAAGGTTCTATACTATCCCCCATGCTTTTTGCAGTATACATGCTCCCGCTGGGCGAAATATTCAGGCGTCATGGGCTAGTCTACCACTGCTATGCAGATGATACACAACTGTACTTGTCCTTTGCTCCGGGCACTGATAACCCAATAGCAACCCTAAATGGCTGTCTAGCTGAACTCCAGGAGTGGATGAGCGCCAGTTGGCTGCGACTGAACCCGGATAAAACAGAGGTCCTTATGATAGGACCGCAACATCAAAGGACAAGACTGCAGCATAGCCAACCAACTGGACTTACACTCGGGGATTCGGAATTACAAACCACTGATCGTGTGTGGAATCTTGGAGTTGTCCTGGATGGTGGCTTGACACTTAAACATCAGATATCAGCCACAATCAAATCCTCATTCTTTCACCTGAGGAACATAGCCAGAATCAAGCACTTAATTCCCTCAGATGTTCTGCCAAAAGTCATCCACGCATTTGTATCATCTCGATTAGACTACTGTAATGCCCTCTACCTTGGTCTCCCAGCAAAAGAATTGCACCGCTTACAGCTGGTGCAAAACACAGCTGCCAGGCTGTTAACCAACCAGCCCCGTTCTAGCCACATAACACCCATCCTCTACTCCCTTCACTGGCTGCCTGTAAGATGGGGAATCATCTTCAAGACTGGCTTACTGAGTTTCAAAGCACTACATGACCAGGGCCCAAGGTATCTGAAGCAGCTACTGACCCCATACTGCCCCACTTGATTACTGCGATCTGTAGATGAAGGACTTTTAGCAGTACCTAGAATCTCCCGTAATTCATCTGGGGGTCGAGCTTTTAGTCATGCGGCTCCGACTCTATGGAACTCACTTCCCCGCACAGTACGAGAGGCCCCAACTATAGAATCCTTCAAAAGTAGACTCAAGACTTTCCTTTTTACTCAAGCATTCCCATAATTGTCCCTGTAGTATCTTCATGCTTCTGTATTTTATGAAAAGCTGTTCTGTACTTCATTATTTTCTGTACTATATTATGCTATGTATCTGTTAAGCGCCTTGAGTCCTATTGGAGAAAGAGCGCTATATAAATAAAATTATTATTATTATTATTACTATATTGCTCTCTGTATTGCATGACAGTCACTCAGTTGCTTTCTATATTGTATGTAGGCCCAAGAATAGTCTGCCAGGTGTGTAAGCACAGGGCCTATGGGTGGCACCAGCCCTGCCCTTAGGACACAGCTGGCAGGGCTCTACTTATAGGAGCCGGTGGTGGTGTCAGGTGGATAGGATCCTGAGTGTACTTATGACATTGGATAATCTACCATATGGGCCATGACATGGTTACCATCGATTAAAGATTCTCCTTGGTTTATAGGACTACAAAACCTGACAAATTGGTTTATAGGAAAGAACTGATCATAACTTCTTATCAATATTTATATAAAAGACTAGTTATAAGAGCAGAAGAAATGTGAAATTAAGTAGTTAGGTTGGGGTGGGGTGGGGGGAAGGCAGGATTGTCCTGTGCAGAGCCGACATGCTGTCTAGAATTCCACTGATGGAAACTGCACAAAATATGTAAGGTAAATGAACGCTCCTAGTAACGGTTATATACAGCCCTCTCCACTTCAGTGTCTGCAGTCCTTTAATGGTGTCAGGGGTTAAGAGGAACCCTTTTCATTAGAAGTGTCCCTGAACAGAGAAGGTCCTGGCGGAGGCGTATCTACAGGAGGACACACTTGGATCTCCATGACCCGAGCTGGACAATGCAGCACATAAGTGGCCCCTAACACTGCAGCTCTGGGGGCACTAAATTCTCTGCACAAATGGAAGGGGAGGGCAGATAATAACTTCTTGTGGATGGAAATGAAGGGCGTGCTATAAAACTGACCAAGGTGGGGAAGATGGATTGCGGAAATGGAGGGGTGGAGAAGGTAGCTGGAGTGTGAATGACCCAGGAATTTATAACCTGCATTCACAGCTCATATGTTCAAAGAAGTATAAAACAAAGGCCAGGCCAGGGGTGGCAGTCATTGAGCTGTCACTGCCTCATTATACACTTTGGAATGTGCTAAAAAAAAAAAAAAAAAAAAAGGATGGACGCTTACCCCCTTGTCCGGGACCGCTCCATCTTGTGTATGATGGGTCTGGGCATATTGGACGATTAGGGTTTATAGAGAATGGAAAGACACGAAAAATGAGAAGGGACTGTAAAGTGAAGATAAAAGGGGCTTTCTACTATTGGATGACATTAATGTACAGTACTGTGCTGTAACCCACGGCGATGCATATAAACAACGCCTTAACCACACGCATGGCAAAATAACAAAGAGGACGTACAATATAAAATCAGTGCATTTTGTAAAATCAGCATAAGCTATCGAATGCGTTTCTTTGCCCTTACACCGTGTGCACTACATATACTACAATCAGGGGCCGCACACCAGTTTCCACCAAGGCCCTTGCAAATCTAAGCCTCCACACAATCGAGTCATTACATACATTATCCAGGCCTCCGGCCTGGCCTCAGTAACCGGTGTTACGTCCAAGATGGCTGCTTCCCTGGTTTTATGGTACAATTTGTTTGGTAATTCCTCACTGCTTATCACATTTCTATAAACTGCTCTTCCCACCCGCTGTAACCTAGGCGATACACCCAAGATGGCTGCCGCACCTGGTACTTTTATGTGTAGGATGAACAACATGTGAGAACATTAATTCAATGGGTATCCTGTTCGTATCTTTTCATATTTACACAACGTGTCCTATCAGTATGTACTGCTCACCTCACGCATTGTAACCTATGTAGTGCACCTAAGATGGCTGCCTGGTCTGGTGTGCTCATGGGTAGGATGAACAATGGGTGTATCCGATGATTCTGTAAGGATCTTCTATTTAGTATCTCACTTTATTATTCTATAGCTCCCACACTACATGTCACCTCTTCCAGGCATTGCTTGTTACATGCAGTGTAATCCATGTGGTGCACCCAAGATGGCTGCCTAGACTGCTACCTCACCTAGTTGCTCAAATCAATGTACTTGTCCATTCACAGGTGCGTGTAATAAAGGGATTAATCTACACAAGAAAATTCAAACAAATTGAGCAAACTACCATCCTGTGGGGTCTATTCATGAAGCAGTGAAAAGTGTGGAGAAGTGAGCCAGTGGAGAAGTTGCCCATGCCAACCAATCAGCATTGAATTAACATTTATAATATGCATACTATACAATTGTACGGAGCAGCTGATTGGTTGCCATGGGCAACTTCTCCACAGGCTCACTTCTCCACTCTTCATGAATAGACCCCTGTGTATCAGTGTTCTAAGAGGCGTGGATGTAATCAGTAGCTAGAGGGTATGCGGATCCTTGTAGTGCTCTACTGAAGGATCTTGGGGTGCCTCCAGGTGAGTTGACTCTCAATTCAGAAATACATAAACGTATGAACCAAAATAGGTGCTATTATCATGTAGTGTAGGACCACCAGAGCAGAGACCCCTTGCCATGGCTGGCACTTTACCATATGTTTGCAAATGTATGTAACGCATTGCTATTATCATGTAGATCTATTTTGCTGGTCCATTATGGTGTGCTGGGGGAATTTGCTTTTTCTAGGATACCTAAGCCTGTTACACAATTTAACACATGTTGTATTTCCTTCAACAACAAGGTGTTTACTGTTCAAGCAAAACTTTTCTATAACACGGACTTCAGTTGGTGTCAAATGTCGTTAAATTAATATACGGTCTTATACTCTACTTCTCTTGCTGGGAGCGTTATTTCCTGCAGGTGTTCTATCGGTACAGTATTACTCATGTAGTGGAAATGCGCCAAAAGACCACAGAATTGACTGCTGGCGTTTTTCCACCAAACTTACCTACGGAATGGACTCATTCACTCACTGTACCTCTCCCACTGAAATATATAGACTTCTCTATTCTACTGGGCTGCAGTCAGTAGAACAGATATGACATCTATTTATACTGACAAATGTATTCAGTTCACATTAAACCAATGTCAGGCAGACATTCAACAAAAGGGATTATCTGCAAAAGCCTTTATAAGCTACGAGCGTCAGGAACAGGTAAGAGGGAGCGAAGGATTAATCCCAAACGGGGAACAGACTCTCCGAAAAAGCGGCTCAACGTAGGGAAATGAAAGGTCTACAGGGTATTCGGATGATAGATCGACAATGTATTGGTCGACAGTCAATAGAACGACACCATATGGTCGACAGCTAGAAAAAGGTCTACAGGTTCAAGAGGTCAACATAGTGGGATTATTATTATTATTATTACATTTTATTTATAGGGCGCAACAAGTACTACTTGGGGCTGGTAGCAATAGATGGAGATGAGCTTTTACCAGCAGGAGAAAAAGCGGGTAAAGATGGTCGCTGAGTAGTAGAGAGCTGTGAGTGAAATGTGTTAAGTAGAGACAACAAGAGGAAAGAGGGCCCTGCTCTGAAGAGCTAACATTCTAGTGGGAAGGGGCAACAGACAGATGACATGAGGTGCAGGCAAGCGGGAGGTAGCCTGATGGCAGTATGTAAGGAAAGCAGAGATGGTCAAGGCATGAGGCAGGGGGATGGAGGAGCTGCCTCAAGACTAGGTTATGCATTGGAAGGGTACGCTTTGATGAGTAGGTGGGTTTTCAGTGCCCGTTTGAAGCTTTGCAAGGTCGGGGAGAGTCTAATGGAGCGGAGGAGCGCGTTCCACTGAAGGGGTGCAGCACGGGCAAAATCTTGAACTCGAGCATGGGAAGCAGTGACCAGGGTAGAGGAGCGGCCACAGTCATTGGCAGACCGTAGGGGGCGGGAGGGAGTATGAAGGGAGAGGAGGTTGGAGATGTAGGCAGCAGTGGAATTAGAGATGGCCTTGTATGTGAGGGGGAGGAGTTTGAAGAGGATTCTGTAGGGGAATGGGAGCCAGTGCAGATTTTGTCGAAGGGGAGGGCAGATGTGGAGCGGCGGGAGAGGAAGATGAGCCTAGCTGCGGAGTTGAGGACAGATTGGAGGGGAGCAAGATGAGAGTGAGTGAGGCCAGTGAGAACTTTGCAGTAGTCGAGTTGTGAGATGACCAGTGAGTGGATGATAAGTTTAGTTGCACTCTGGGAGAGAAATGGCCTGATGCATAGAATCTGACGGCAGATAAGAACCACTTGGCCCATCTAGTCTGTCCTTTTTTTTAACCATATTTTTATCTCAATACTTAATTGATCCTTTTTTCTGTGTAAGGATATCCTTAGGTCTATCCCATGCATGTTTAAATTGCTCTACTGTCTTAGCCTCTACCACTTCTGATGGGAAGCTATTCCACTTGTCCACTACCCTTTTTGTGAAGTAATTTTTCCTCATATTTCTCCTGAACCTCCCCCGCTCCAGTCTCAGTGCATGTCCTCGTGTCCTATTGCTTCTCTTCATTTGGAGAATGTTTCCCTCCTGGACTTTGTTAAAACCCTTGATATATTTGAAAGTTTCTATCATGTCCCCCCTTTCCCTTCTCTGCTCCAAACTATACATGGAGATTTTTTAGTCTTTCTAGGTATGTTTTGTGATGCAGGCCATGCACCATTTTAGTTGCCCTTCTTTGTACAGTCTCTAATGTATTAATATCCTTTTGAAGATATGGCCTCCAGAATTGAACACCGTATTCTTGATGAGGCCGTACCAAACACCTATACAATGGCATTATTACTTCTTTCTTTCTGCTGCCGATTCCTCTCCCAATGCAGCCAAGCATCTGACTAACCTTCCTCATTGCTTTGTAACATTGCTTACCTGCCTTTAAGGCACCTGAAATATTGACTCCTAGGTCCCTTTCCTCCTCGGTAGATTCCAGTATAGTGCCATTAATACTATATTTAGCCTTTGGATTTTTGAGACCCAAGTGCATGATTTTGCATTTTTTGGGCATTAAACTGTAATTGTCACACTCTTGACCATTCCTCTAGTCTACCTAGATCCTCAGTCATTTGCTTTACCCCACCTGGTGTGTCTACCCTGTTGCATACCTTTGTGTCATCTGCAAAAAGGCATACTTTCCCTTTAACGCCATTTGCAATGTCACCAATAAAGATATTAAAAAGCACTGGTCCAAGTACAGATCCGTTGGGTACTCCACTGGTAACATTTCCCTCCTGTGAATGCACTCCATTTACCACAACTCTCTGTTTTCTATCCTGCAAACAAGATCTTATACATTCAATAATCCTAGTATCCAATCCCAAACTTCCAAGTTTATTTAGCAGTCTGCGATGTGGGACAGTGTCAAAAGCCTTACTAAAGTCTAGATAAGCTATAGCCACGGCTCCACCTTTATCCATCACTTTAGTCACACAGTCAAAAAAGTCAATAAGATTTGTTTGACATGATCTCCCCCCAGTGTATCCATGCTGTTTGGGATCCTGTACATTGCCGGATTTGAGATAATCTACAACTCTCTCTTTTAAGAGTGTTTCCATCAGTTTCCCTACTACTGATATAAGATTCACTGGTCTGTAGTTATTTGCCTCTTCCTTGCTTACACTTTTGTGCAGTGGGACTACGTTTGCTCTTTTCCAGTCCTCTGAAATTACTCCTGTAGCTAATGACTGGTTGAATAATTCTGTCAATGGTGCTACCAGCACCTCTTTAAGTTCTTTTAGTATCCTTGGATGTATCCCATCTGGCCCCATAGATTTGTCCACTTTCAGCTTTGAGAGTTCTGTTGGGACCTTTTCCTCTGTAAATGTACTTGTTTCCTTTTCTTGAATATCCCTGCAACTTAACTGTGGCCCCTTCCCCTCTCTTTCAGTAGTGAATACTGAGCAAAAATAATTATTAAGATGATCTGCTATTACATTGTCAACCTCAACAAGACTCCCAGTCTCTGTCTTTAGTTTTATAATTCTGCCTTTTGTTTTTCTCCTTTCGCTTATATACCTAAAAAAAAGTTTTGCCTCCTTTACCCACTGACTGGGCCATTTTTTCCTCAGCATGTGCCTTTGCACATCTGATTACCTTCTTAGTCTCCTTCTGTCTAACAAGATATATCTCTTTGTCTTCATTATTTTGTGTCTGCTGATATTTCCTAAAAGCCATCTTTTTTTCTATCACAATATTTGCTACTTCTTTCGCAAACCACACTGGCTTCCTTTTCCTTGTGTTTTTCCTAACACTTTTGATACAAAGGTCTGTTGGCTTTAATGTTGCACTTTTTAAAGTTTCCCACCTCTCCTGCACTGCTTCCAAGTTCCTCCACTCTGCCAGAGAATCGCTTACACATTTTCCCATCCCTACAAAATCAGCCTTCCTAAAATCCAACACCTTTGTTTTTGTATGGGATGAGTCAGTCTCTGTCTTTTTGCTGAACCATACTGCTTGATGATCACTGGATCCCAGGTTTTCACCCACTTTTACGTCTGATATTCTGTCTCCATTTGTAAGTATTTTAGTCTAATATTGCGTCTTTCCGAATGGGTTCCCTCATCAATTGGTGGAGGGATGCTCCCTGAAGGGAATTTAAAATGTCCCTACTTCTAGTGAAACAAGCAACAGACACCTCCCAGTTTACATCAGGAAGATTAAAGTCTCCCATGAACCATTATTACCTCTCCTTTTAATGTCATTTTAGTTATGTCCTGCAATAGGTTCTTGTCCAGTTCTTCTTCCTGTCCTGGTGGCCTGTATACCACGCCAATACGAATAATAGACTTCTTCCCTGTTGCTATGGTCACCAAAGGGTCTCAGTTTTTTCTTCAATACTTTGTAGTATTTATGCTTTTTTTTTTTTTTTTTTTACATACATTGCTACCCCTCCTCCGATTTTTCCCATTCTGTCCTTCCTAAATAAAGTATATCCCGGTATAGCAATGTCCCAGTCATGATTTTCATTGCACCATGACTCTGTAATTGCCACAATATCTAAATCATCCCTTGTCATTATTGCAGTTAGTTCTGGAAATTTATTTCCCAAGCTCCTAGCACTTGCACACATAGCTTTTAGAGCGTTTTGTGCTTTTCCTCTTCCTAGCTATGTTCTTTTGTCTGCCTATGTTTATTTGGTTTTGATCTGAATTATCTTCTGTTGCTGTGGATATGCTTCCCATTTTCTTTGCCTGCAGAAACAATACCGCTGTGTTGGGGGAGAAGATTGCTTTATTCCTATTTGGTTCACTGCCCCCCTCTGTTAGTTTAAATTGTTCTTGATGAAACATCCAAACTGTTGCGTAGCTGGAATCCACAGGATTGTGCCAGAGCTTGGATGAGGAGTGCAAAGTAGAGGGAGGAGTCAAGAGTCAAGAGTGACGCCCAGGCAGCGGAGTTGGGGAACGGGGGAGGCGATGGTGTTGTCAACAGTGATAGAGATATTGGCAGTTGGTGTAACTCTGGCTGGGGGAAAGATCATGAGTTCAGTTTTGTCCATGATGAACTACAGGGAGCGCTCAGACATCCAGGAGGAGATGGCGGAGAGGCAGCTGGAAACCGGAGGACAGAGGGGGACAGATCGGGAGAGGAGAGGTAGAGTTGTGTATCATCAGCATAGAGGTGGTATTGAAGGCCAAAGAAGTTAATGAGCGCACCCAGAGAAGAGGTGTATAGGTCAAGATCCCGGCAGTCGAAATACCGACGCAAGAATCCTGACACTACTCGGAATGCCGGTGCCGCAGGGGGTGGGAGGTTAGGTTTAGGCTGCGGGGGGAGGGTCAATGTTAAGCTGCGGGGCAGGGGATTTAGGGTTAGGCACCCCCAGGGAGGGTGCACATTAATTGGGACAGATAAATTAAAAGCGATGTACCAGTGACGGGCCGCTGTGATGGTGTTCGAACGCTGGCAACGACACCCTAATTTCTGCATTGTCCTGCCCCATAGGTGTGCATGGGAAAATGCACAATATACGCCTATTGTACGTAAGGGATTTCTGCGCACTGCACACCTCCCAGACACCGCGCCGAAACCTGCGATTACTTCTACCTGATTTGACCCCTTTGAAAAGTGTTATAACTGTCAAGAAGGCAGATGTACCAAGCCTTGGAGTGAAACAAAGTGGAGAGAGATAATCTACCAACCAACCAGCTCCTGTAATTTTTTTCAAAAACAGCCTGTATGTAACATGGCAGTTAGGAGCTAATTGGTAGGTACTTTATCTCTCTCCAAGGCTCGGTACCTTTGCCCCTATATGAGAGTTGGAATCCGATTGGTTGCTGGTTATAGTAGACTCATATACCTATATGTCCAAGTACAGTTTATAATAATAATAATAATAATAATAATAATAATGATAATGTCATTTTTATTGCAGTTAACTCCCAATAGAACTCATTAGGGGGAATTCAATTGAGGGTGGGAAATTTAAAAAAACCCTTTGGGCTGGGGTTTCCCTATTCAATTAAAGGACAGAAGATGAGAAATCATTGCTGCTTTTGTCACGCACATCCAGAGCAAGTCTAATTTTTACTAATTGTTATTTTTAGGAAAAATCCCCGTGACTTGCTCTGGCACCCCCTCCCAAGGACTAATTAAGCAATTGGAAATCTCCAATTAGCTTAATTAGTCTGTAATTACTCACCTTCCGAAGCGGTGTCTTCTCCTGCAGCGTCAGGATCCGGACTACTGCAGCAGCGGTGAATGTAGCAATGTGTGTGTGTGTTTGTAAGTATGTGTGAGTGTGTGTGCGAGTCCCCCACACTCCAGAGGCTGCAGCTAGGAGAACTACATCTCCCAGCAGCCCCCAAGCCTCTCAGCAGCTCCCTCCTTAGTGCAAAGATGGAGAGGAGACCACCGGGAGCCACGGAGACCTCTGGAAGGGTATCTTTTTTTTCTTGCACCGCAGGGTTTTCGGAGATGAAAACCACAGAAACATTTTTTACATTGGATACTGTAGGTATCGGGTGTGACGGGTGCACAAATGAATCCTTCCCCCACCATGTTTTACATTTGACCCCCCCCAAAAAAATACACAAAATAAACTTAAGTATTAATAGAGTACAGAAAAGAGAGTTTTTTTTTTTATTGTTTATTAGAAAATAAGAGGTATTAGTGAAACGCGTGAGTTACAGGTCAGTCTTTGCTGTGTTTTTGAAAGTTTCTAGAGTGGAGGCCCCTTGATTTGTTTGCATTACAGAGGGTCGGAGCAGCAGAGCTATAAGCTCGGGCCCCTAATTAAAGAGCCTAGGTACTGCTACCGGTATTCATCTACAGATCGCAGTAATCGAGTGGGGCAGTAAGGAATCAGAAGATACTTCAGGCACCTTGGGCCCTTGTCATGTAGGGCTGTGAAAGTCAGTAAGCCAATACTGAAATAGATTCGCCATCTTACAGGCAGCCAGCGACGGGAGCAGAGAACAGGTGTTATGTGGCTGAAACGTGGCTGGCTCGCCAATAGCCTGCTTGCTGCATTATGTTCCGGCTGCAACCGTTGGAACTCTTTTGCTGGGAGACCCACGTGGAGGGCACTGCAGCAATCCAAATAAGATGATACACATGCATGTATGACTTTAGGTAGATCTGAGGGAATGACGTGCTGGATTCTGGCCATGTTCCTCAGATGAAAGAGTGAGATTTTGATCATGGCTGTCACTTGATGTTTAAGTGTTGGTCTACAGTCCAAGACAGCCCCACGCTCTGTGCACTGCCGCTCAGTTTCCCCCAGCGCCAGTCCGGTGGATTGACTAAGCTGTAATTACAAAATTGAAAGCAAACTTTGTGATCTGCAAATTTCACAAGCGCCCCCAGTAATGTTTTTCCCAATTCACGGCCCTCCCCTCCTGTGGCGGAGGTTCTCCGCCTCTGTACAGATGAATGTGGTCTCTCCCTCTGTGCTGTAATGCAGTGTGGATGACACTAACAGCACACCTGGGATAGCCAGGTGTATACAATACCACTGCCCTGCAGCTATGGGGATTAAATAGCACAGCATCGTACGGAAATGCCTTTGAATAGAGATTTTGCTGAAACAGATCGGTGCGGATGGGGCACAGGGTAGTGTTTTGTTAAATAATATTGCTATGCCCCTGGGAGTTCAAGAGGAGGTTTGCCGGGGAGGGAAAAAGGTTTATTCATTAACTAATTCAAAGGTAATTAAGCCTTCAGAAGAAAGGCCATGGTCTCTTTAACAGCAAAGTGAATAAGCCCCCACCTCTGGGACGGGGAGACCAAATGATTTACTCATGGTTGCAAAGGGAATGCACGGCTATTGTTCAGAAACCCTCCCCTCTCCATGAACTGAAGTACGGACGTAGACGTACAGACTGCAGGCAGCTAACACTAGAACACATAGGAGACTTGTGACCCTAGATGAGGTGAGGGAAAATAACCAAAGCGGTCTTTGTACACACAGATCTACTCACTATAAACTGTACAAAATAACACAAAGTTCATAAACAACGTAAGCAGTCAGCCAGCCCTCTTACTACATGTGTACTGGGTCCTATATTACCGCATACTGGAGGTATCAGAATCTGACACTCGTGATAAATATCACTAAACGGCTTGTCAATACTTATAGTCATCCACGTAGACCAAGACGGGTCTGCCAAATGCATATGGCGTCATCTGTGCCGATGGACAGTGCGTGGATACAATGTACGGAAATATGGCATAATATTTAGACCAGACAGGCATTAAATGGCTACACATCAGACCAGAAAACCACAAAGCGGGCATTTCCAAGCCAACTTGCACATCATTATAACAGTGTTTTCATGAGATCTGAGGTCGGTAAAAAAAAAAAAAAAGACATTTCAAACAGTTAAGCTGCTGTGACATCACTGCAACTTCCCATATGTCTAAACCCATCAATTCACAGAGTTCCTGTCTACCCAGCAAACCTGCCATCCTGTCACACCGACTACACTGGATAAGACAGAGAGAGGCGCCACCCTCTTAACATGGTGTCCCACTCCTGCAGCACAGGAATGACATTTCAAACAGTTAAGCTGCTGTGACATCACTGCAACTTCCCATATGTCCGAACCCATCAATCCACAGAGTTCCTGTCTACCCAGCAAACCCGCCATACTGTCATCCTGTCACACCCACTCCACTGGATAAGATAGAGAGGCGCCACCCTCTTAACATGGCGTCCCACTCCTGCAGCACAGGAATGACATTTCAAACAGTTAAGCTGCTGTGACATCACTGCAACTTCCCATATGTCCGAACCCATCAATCCACAGAGTTCCTGTCTACCCAGCAAACCCGCCATACTGTCATCCTGTCACACCCACTCCACTGGATAAGATAGAGAGGCGCCACCCTCTTAACGCGACCGACCCCTGCAGCACAGGAATGATACATAACACAGAGGATAGATTTAGTTGTTCATGAACCCTCTGGTGTTTTAGCAGTATTGTTCGGCTCAGCAAAACACAGGCTTTGATATATATTAAGAAACAGTTAGTGACTTAATTGCAAACTTAAATGCTACAAAATAGACTACAGTTTATCAATGGAAAGCCATAGGCATTAGTGGCTGCTGGGAGACAGACAGAACACGGGGGAAGAGACTTTAAGACGTCATAAGCAGACGCAGGACCAATGCACACTAAATCACAGCTACAAATGTGCCATTAGGGAGCTGAAGGCTGAGGAGGCCTTCGACTAACATGTCCAAATAAACACAGGACGTGTTAGTGGCTTTCATACGAGAGGTCCCACATTTGCAGCCATTCATTATACGGGCGGTCCGGCTTTGTAGGGGAATTAAGATGTTGAGTGAATTGGCTTTACAGTAATAGGAGAGGCGCAATTAGTGGTTACACTGAAACTGAACCAAACCTATTGCTCCATCTACTCGGCCAACCCACGGCTCTTACAAGTGTTGTGGGATAGCAAAGCATGGCAGGCTGGCAGTGTATTGCTAGCGAGCGGCTGCAGGAACTACAACTCCCAGCGTGCCCTGTCAGACTAAGGTAAGCTAACTGCAGCTGTTGTGGAACTTCTTATTATTTCTTTCAATATTTGGTGCCATATTGCTCATTAAAGTGAACTGAAACACATGTCCTAATGCACATTCCTCAGTGGCTATTGGCTTATGACTGTAATATGGAGTTTTCTACCTACAATGACGTTCATGTGCGGATCTGTACCTGCCAGCCTGAAAATCTTCCCAAAACACAACACCACTGTTTTTCTGACTTCCTCCTGTGTTTCTCAGCCATGCGTTTATATCATCACATGCCCCCGGATACGAATGTATTCTGTTGTGCTCCCCGGGTGAGATGCAACTAAGGGCCTAATTCAGAGCCGATCGCTGTTGTGCGAATTTGCACAGCGGACGATCGAATGACTGCGCATTCATACGGATCATAGTGCGCAGGCGCGAGGCCAAAATACCAAAAAGTCCCGCGCTTTTTTATTGCTAGGCGAACGTAGGCTGACTGACAGGATGCGGGCGTTTTTGGGTGGTAACTGGACGGTTTCTGGGAGTGTCAGGAAAAACGCAGGTGTTCCCAAGTGTTTTCAGGGCGGGTGTGTGACGTCAGCTCCGGCCCCGATCAGCCTGTGTGTATCGCACTGTAGGAGTAAGTCCTGGGCTACGCACACACTGCACACACTGGTAAAATCATTCGACGGTGAGTGAGTTGCGAACGGATTTGCAGATGTCCGCTGTCTGGTGAAGTTTTCGCACGGCGCACGCATGCATTCACACACTTGCACGGGGCGAGTGACGCTGACCTGTCGGTACCGGTTTATAGTTTCTGGGCTGCCTTGCGAGTCGCTCTGCTACATAGTAAGGTGCAGGGTTCGCCTTTAGGTTAGGACACATCCACGCACCTCTTCCTGCTGCAGCTCCGATGCTCATTGCGCGACGGCATGAAGTCACGTGCGCCAGGTGGGGTGTGCCGACACAGTGCGCTACTCATATGTAGCCAAGTACAAACGCTCACATTTTTTCAGGTACTGTATATCATTCATCTAAGTAGTCCACAACCCTTGATACATACTACAGTTATGCTGCAGCCATATATGTTATTGGAGGAATAATATTGTATGATAGTGCCAAGTCGTCTGTCATAGAATTCACATCTACGGCTTGATGGCACTAGAACCCCACGGAGCCCACCTGCCCGGCTGCTCTGTCCCGTGGGGAGGAATCAGAAGGGAGAGACGAACTAGACTCATTCCCTAGAGAAGCAAAGGGGTTGAATACAGGACAGAGTTTAAAGACCCCCAAGTTGGCGGCTTTCCCTGACCTTAACGCCCTATTGCCTCTGTGAAGATACTGAGATCTTGGCAGGAAAGAGGGGGACAGTTTGTGGGAAGGAGCCCACGGATGCTGGGCTGAGGAGGCAGGGTAATAAGGAGTGCAGCTGCAGGACGGGGGCCCAGCACAGCAAACAGATGAGACGTAAATGAGCGCAGAGCCGCCGGGACTTATTTCCTAACCAAACTACAAATGAGCAGTAACTCATGGCAACAGAGACTGGCCGGTAAGGGTTAATAGAAAATGCACCTTTCAGTGCTATCAGAAGGGCTTTGTACATACTGGACTTTGGTGATCATTCCGAGTTGATCGCTCGCTAGCAGTTTTTAGCAGCCGTGCAAACGCTATGCTGCCTCCGGGTTCACTACGGCTGGCCGGCGGTCGGGCTCCCGGCGACCAGCATCCCGGCGCCGGGAGCCCGACCGCCGGCTTACCAACAGCTTGGCGAGCGCAAATGAGCCCCTTGCGGGCTCGCCACGCTACGGGCACGGTGGCGCGCTACGCGCGCCACACTATTTTATTCTCCCTCTGTGGGGGTCGTGGACCCCCACGAGGGAAAATAAGTGTCGGTATGCCGGCTGTCGGGCTCCCGGCGCCGGTATACTGAGCGCCGGGAGCCCGACCGCCGGCAAACAGAAGACCACCCGCTGCCTCCCACTGAGAGTTTATGTTAGCTTGGCAGAAGTGCGAACGAAAGGATCGCAGAGCGGCTACAAAATATTTTTGTGCAGTTTCAGAGTAGCTTCAGACCTACTCAGCGCTTGCGATCACTTCAGGCTGTTAAGTTCCTGTTTTGACGTCACAAACACGCCCTGCGTTCTCCCAGCCACGCCTGCGTTTTTCCAGCCACGCCTGCGTTTTTTCGAACACTCCCCCTGAAAACGGTCAGTTGCCACCCAGAAACGCCCTCTTCATGTCAATCACTCTGCGGCCACCAGTGCGACTGAAAAGCTTCGCTAGACCTTGTGTGAAATTACATCGTTCGTTGCAATAGTACGGCGCGCGTGCGCATTGTGCCGCATGCGCAGAAGTTCCGATTTTTTTCCTCATCGCTGCACAGCGAACGAATGCAGCTAGCGCTCAACTCGGAATGACCCCCTTTATACAAATTCCCCTCTGAGCAGGACTCTCGCAGTATGGAACGGACGACATCAGTGATGACTTATGCAGAGGAACAAGTACCTATCGCGGACTCCCCTTTAGCCCAGGGGGTAAGGGGACAATAGCCCTCATTGAGCCAATCACTGTCCTCCTAATGTTGGAACTCCCATTGTCTACCTTCATCTTGTCTTCTCACCTCCATTGTGGCCACAGGCGCACCAGGGCAGCCTGCTTGGTAGATGTTGGAGACTTATCAGTTGGCGGGAGAAAAGATTGTCAATACAGGCCACACAGCTAACGTCCTGATGATATGGAAGGTGTCAAAGTCAGAAAAATATCACGATGCACACTGCCATATTTGCACCTCATACAGGTCCGCGCTGCGCATGCGTGCGCTCTCCCGTGCGTGCGCATACTCGCTGTTGCGGGCACCCGCAGGCGCACGGTATGCGCATTTACGGTAGAGTTTCTGTGCGCCCAGCGTGCGACTCAATCATTATATATTTTCTCCATATAATGTATTTTGTAGATCATGGTCCCCTTGATAGATTCTGAAAGTTTAGTTAATATAGCATGTTCATGGACAGAGAGATCCCTCTTTGTTTGATACGAAGGGTCAGACATGGGTCATACAGTGGTGTTTAGTATCCATCGGAAGAGTATTTAATTAGCAATATTCCGGTGTTGGTTTGAAGCGGATTAATCGCTCGTGCGAATAGTTATGGACATAAGAAGTTTATGTACTTTTACTATTATTTGCACTTACTTATCCATGCGGCGGGAAACCTAGTTTCCCACCCACCTGAGCAGTTGGAAATGGTCCCAGCCCACCTGTATGAATCAACCTATGACCTCTTGTTATAATGCGAAGACGAATTCCTGTGTCCAATGAACAATGAGATTGTAGGGACCATTGAATTGTATTGTGTGTGGGGCATAAATAGACAAGCCGATCATATCCAGCTCACTCTCTTCAACGGTTCTCATCACTGATAATCGGGAGCTGGATATTCAGAAAGGCGCATGCGATCGTTCCTTTGTGCGTAAGTTTTCTCCGCAATCATATTGTCTTTATTGTTATTGTGAGCCATAATTCTCTCTCTCTCTCCTCCTCCTCTTTCTCTCTCATTTTCCCTTAAACGTAATTGTATTGTATTTCCTGTGTAGTTATCTGGTTAGTTAGTCTATGTTATATTGTAGTGTATGACTTGTATTGTATTATTCTTTTTCAAGTATAACATTCATATAAGGCGTTAGACCCTAAGCCCGGTATTTGTGTATTTCTTATAGTGTTAAGTATTCTCAGAGCGTCGGTGACGCTCGAACAGCTTTTAAGTTAATAAGGTTACACTGTGTTGCATCTACACTCTATCACTACTTAAAGGTTTCACTGCATATTACATTGTTTATGGTTTAGATACAAAGGTTTAACATTGTGAGCGTTAGCGCCGCTGGTGATCTCCTCGTGGTCCCGAGCGTCCGCTACGCTATAGCGACTCATTACGTTAGTCGGCAGCCAATAGCCTGCCTGCCTGTGATCTCTTGGCCGTGAGCGAACGTGACGCTTGAGCGTCTCGATTACGGCTAAGCGATTGTCACGCAACGTGCGTACCCTTACGGTACTTCATACGTAGATAGCGTACAGTGTTCTTAGACCTCATAAAGGGTTTTAAATAAGATAAATATTTAGCTTTATCAAAGGGTAAAGGAAGCAACACTGGCCCCACGTAGTAAGTAGGGGTCAGAAATAGTCTTCCGCTCCCCAGGTCTAGTTCCTACCATTGCCACCTCTATGTAGACGCAGCCGATGGCGGGAACAAAATAACATAATAGGAAGCACTGCCAGTGACATGAACAATGGAAATAACACAGTAGCGTAAATAGGTTTATATGGACATCGAAATAATCTGCCTCTTTATCCTCTGCAGCCCACGTCTCCATGTGTGCCCGCCCCACACTGTGCCAGCGTAGGACTGGGACATGAAGGGCATATTGGGACCTTATTCAGTAAGGATTGCCGTTTCTGCTAAAGAGCGATCATATAATTGCCACCCAGAAATGAGAAAAAACGACCATCGTAAAAATTGCGAACGCCTCGCAATATGCGGGCCGATCGCAAAACCATACGCAATTACCGGAACATAAAAGATTTTTCCAATCTGCGCCAGGCAAGGTCGTTCACAATTTTTGCGACGCAAGAGGCTGGAAGTGGTCATCGCTGACGTCAGAGGCCCTCCTTAAAAACGCCCGGGCACGCCTGCATTTTTCCAGACACAACCAGAAAACATTGGGTTTCCACCCCCAAACACCGGCTTCCTGTCAGTCAAACAGCGGCCGCATTGCGATCACGATCTGTACACAATTTTAGTCGCTATTCTTGCTAGGGCGTGCAGGGGTGCGATCGGGCAGATTTTGATTCGCAAATTTCGCAATCCTGACTGGATGAGGTCCATAGTAACGAGGCATTATGTGACTGAAGTAAAATCGCTATACATTTGCTCTATGTCCTAGCTGGGGATAGCGGTACAAATATTAGTTATCAGCTATGTCCGATCACTGAGGAAATACAGGATCCGGTTGATAGATCGGCAGTAAAAAGATAGACAGTCAATAGATTGACCCCAAACGGTTGACATGTAGGGTCAAAAGGTCAACAGGTTCAAAAGATGACATGGTCTACACAAGTTTTTTTTTTTTTTGGGGGGGGGGGGTTAACTTTTTCATCATTTACCATCCACATGGACTACGACTGGGAATAGTAACCTGTGACGAGCGTTGCCGCAACAGCAGCGTAGCGAGGCACCTTGCCCATAGCGCGGTGAGAGACGGAAGCCCGCGAAAGGTACACATTTTCCCTTTTTTTCTGTCAGCCATTTTCATGACGACCTTTTCTACTGTCGACCATTTGGGGTCTATCCCTTTTGCTGTATCTCTAATGAACCACACCCAGAATATACAGAATATACATAGTCGCAGGCAGAAGCGTGGAGTGTACTTGTTTGTGCGTATTAAACCGCAGTTCCCACGTGTACACCGGGCATCGTGTCCTCCTGCTGTTATAAGGCCAGAGCAATCCTCAGTCACTTATGCTCTACTAAAACACAAAACAAAAAGAGCAGAGATAGGCAGCCTGTGGCTCGGCATTTGCTGTAGGACTACAAGTCCCAGTGTGCCCCGAAGCAACAGGCGGACAGCCCATGGTTGCATGAACCAGATCTAGAGGACTGTTTACATCCACTGAGGGTGAGCGCTAATTATGTCACGTTAATTCATGTCACCCCCAAGTGCTTTGTTCACATGCTAAAGGAGCCACCCAGTGAGATTCTGTATCAGTGCTGACTGGAAGAAGAGGGTAGGAGAGTGAGGGTAGGAGAGTGAGGGTAGGAGAGTGAGGGTAGGAGAGTGAGGGTAGGAGAGTGAGGTGGGTACTGGGAGGCCATCAGCACTGACAATAAAAGCCTCAGAGTCTTACATTCTGTGGTCCATGGTCCATGTGGGTACCACAGGATGTTCCCCCATATATCACACTATAAAGGGTTAATTCAATTAGGGGTGGGCAGGGGGAAGTGCTGTTGCAACCCTGTGGAAGCGGTTATGGGGTTGCAAACAAAAAAATCAGCAAGTCCATGGTTACCGTAACTTTTACATATGTCTGCACTTACTCACTGCTAATTAAATTGACCCCATAATGTCACACCTGTTGTCCATCTCTCCACCAAGACTGAAAATCTCATATGTACTAACAGGTTACAGCTGACATCTGAGGCTACCTAGGACCAGAACATCCACTAAACATCACGTCCTATCTGACTGGCCAAGTCCCACCATGCCCTCTCTCTTCTCCGCCTTCATCCCCAAATCCACTAACACACTATGGGGGTCATTCAGACCCGATCGCACGCTGTCTTTTTTCGCAGCCGTGTGATTGGGTATGAACATCGCATGCACGTGGGCCGCAATGCGCAGGCGCATCTGTCGCCGGCGACAGAACTAACGAAGAAAGCGTTTGCAGCAGCAAACGCAAGAAGATTGACAGGAGGAGGCCGTCCGGGGCGGTCAACTCACCATATTCAGGGAGTGTCCAGGAAAACGCAGGTGTGCCTGGCCGTTTCCAGGGAAGGTTCCTGATGTCAGTTTCTTCCCTGATCATCGTGGCGGGTGAGTAAGTCCTGGGCTGTGCAGAAACGGCACAAACTTTTGTTTGTGCAGCTGACTGCACAGTCGATCGCACCCCTGCACAGCGATTCCCCCCCTCCCCTGTAGGCAGCGATTACCTGGTCGCAGCAGTGCTAAAAATAGCCTGCGTGCGACCAGGTCTGAATTAGGCCCTATGCTTCAATTACAATACTACCAATCTCCTAAATCCTATACTCCAATAGACGACCCCCAATAACACTAACAATTACACAGCCCACGTCACCCCCCTCTGGCATCCAAAGATCTCAGTCACCTCCTTATCTCCAATTCCACCATCTACCCACTAGGGGGACCAATCCCAGGATCAGGCTCAGCGGGATCCCAGGATTTAGGAATAAAATCATTCGCGATTCAATTCCGGGATTGGAAGCTGCAATCCCGGGGATTGAGGGATCAGGCGGCCCTTTGTTTTTGTTTTTTTAAGATGGGCAGCGTTGAGCGTCTTCAGGACACTCAGACGTTTCCCGGCTCCCTCTGCGCAGCGTGACGTGCAGTCACAGGTCAAGCTGAGCAGTCAGCTGTTACCCGCCGCTGACCGCAGCCGAGCCCGCAAGATGACCTGCCGCCGTCCACAGCCGCCGCCGAGCCCGCTGGATGACCCACCGCCGAGCCCGCATGACAGACCTGCAGCTGCCGCCGAGCCCACAGGATGCCCCGCCGCTGACCCCGCAGGATGTGCGCTTAACTCACCATACGACGGGGGCGGGAGTTATGTGTGCGAGGCGGGAGGGGCGGGGTGGGGCGAGAGGGGCAGGCACATAGAAAAAAGCCAATCCCGGGATTGAGCATTTTTCAATTCTGATACCCAGTCTCTCCATTCAGTAGATCACAGACTGATTCAATGTCACGTTTCACCATGACTTCAAATATTCTGCATTTATAGTCTATACAAACGACATAAATGTTATGCCAGTCATTCCTTCAAGAGACCGTAATGTCCAACTTTTCACTTTCATTGTTGGCTGTCCTCCCCAAATGCCGGTAACACGATAAAGCAGGAGACAACATAGCCGGACGGCCACAAGACTGCTCTAGAACACTGTCTCTTTCGATAGATAGATAGATAGATAGATAGATAGATAGATAGATAGATAGATAGATAGATAGATAGATAGATAGATAGATAGATAGATAGAGCAATGTCGGTACAATGCGTTGGGTAGAGGATGCCGGCGGTATGAATATCGACAGCGGCATCCAGTTGCTCATAATCCCAACAGGGACAGGTAAGTGTACTTACCTTCCCCAAATGTTTCCCTAACCCTGACTCTCCCTCCCCGCAGCCTGAACCTTACCCTCCCCCCTCCCTGCATCCTAACCCTCCGTGGTCATGCCTGAACCTAACTCCCCCTTTCCGCAGCCTAAACCTAAACCCCCAACCCGCAGCCTAACCCTAACCATCCAGGTGGGGTCCCTAACCCTAACCCCCCCTCAACAGGCGGATAAGTGACCATGTCGGTATTCCGACTGCCGGGATCTTGACCGGATCCTGGTACGATGGCGCAAAGCTACTTTGCGACCAGAACTTTCACTAATTTCCCAGTTAACCACAAAATTAGCACAGATTTATTTTTTTACCGTAATAGGCAGTAATGTGCGCAGCCGTACATAGTGGTTATGTCCAGCGGAACACTGCTAAGAACAAAGGGGTCTATTTACTAAGCCTTGGAGAGAGATGAAGTGGAGTAAAAAACAAGTCCAAACCAATCAGCTCCTAGCTGTCATGTTACAGCCTGTGTTTGAAAAATGACAGAAGCTGATTGGCTGGTACTTTCTCCACGGCTTAGTAAATAGACCCCTAAATTCACCCCAAAATCTGCTGCTGACCAATTAACACTGTGATTCTATGGGGCAGATTCAATCAGCCGCGAGGTTCGGAGGATGCGTGGCTACGCACTTATGACGTTATTTCCGGAGGAAAAGGCTACTTTATTTTTTCTTGCACTTCTATGGGGCAGCACGGATGGTGTAATGGTTAGCATTACTGCCTCACAGCACTGCTCCGGTTTCCTCCCACAATCCAAAAATATACTGGTAGGTCAATTGGATCCCAATAAAATGAACCCTAGCATGAATGTGTGTGCGTACATATGGTAGGGAATAATAGAGTGTAAGCTCCACTGGGGCAGGGACTGATGTGAATGGCCAGATATTCTCTGTAAAGCGCTGCGGAATATGTGTGCGCTATATAAATAACTGGTAATAAATAAATAATGGGACAGGAGGAAAAAAAAAAAACACATGAGGTTTTCCCGCCCGAATAACCTGCGTTGTATTAGCGGCTTATATAATCTGCTGCGGTTATTAATTCCTCATATTGCTGCTGGGCTTTTCTTTACAATTTCTAATAGAGGAAGGATTGTTTTTCTCTCATATAAAATAAGATTTTACTTACCGATAAATCTATTTCTGAGTCCGTAGTGGATGCTGGGGTTCCTGAAAGGACCATGGGGAATAGCGGCTCCGCAGGAGACAGGGCACAAAAAGTAAAGCTTTTCCAGATCAGGTGGTGTGCACTGGCTCCTCCCCCTATGACCCTCCTCCAGACTCCAGTTAGGTACTGTGCCCGGACGAGCGTACACAATAAGGGAGGATTTTGAATCCCGGGTAAGACTCATACCAGCCACACCAATCACACCGTACAACTTGTGATCTAAACCCAGTTAACAGTATGATAACAGCGGAGCCTCTGAAAGATGGCTTCCTTCAACAATAACCCGAATTAGTTAACAATAACTATGTACAATTATTGCAGATAATCCGCACTTGGGATGGGCGCCCAGCATCCACTACGGACTCCGAGAAATAGATTTATCGGTAAGTAAAATCTTATTTTCTCTATCGTCCTAGTGGATTGCTGGGGTTCCTGAAAGGACCATGGGGATTATACCAAAGCTCCCAAACGGGCGGGAGAGTGCGGATGACTCTGCAGCACCGAATGAGAGAACTCCAGGTCCTCCTTAGCCAGAGTATCAAATTTGTAAAATTTTACAAACGTGTTCTCCCCTGACCACGTAGCTGCTCGGCAAAGTTGTAATGCCGAGACCCCTCGGGCAGCCGCCCAAGATGAGCCCACCTTCCTTGTGGAGTGGGCCTTTACAGATTTAGGCTGTGGCAGGCCTGCCACAGAATGTGCAAGTTGGATTGTGCTACAGATCCAACGAGCAATCGTCTGCTTAGACGCAGGAGCACCCATCTTGTTGGGTGCATACAATATAAACAACGAGTCAGATTTTCTGACTCCAGCTGTCCTTGCAATATATATTTTTAATGCTCTGACAACGTCCAGTAACTTGGAGTCCTCCAAGTCACTTGTAGCCGCAGGCACTACAATAGGCTGGTTCAGATGAAATGCTGACACCACCTTAGGGAGAAAATGCGGACGAGTCCGCAGTTCTGCCCTGTCCGAATGGAAAATCAGATATGGGCTTTTGTAAGATAAAGCTGCCAGTTCTGACACTCTCCTGGCCGAAGCCACGGCTAGAAGCATGGTCACTTTCCATGTGAGATATTTCAAATCCACCTTCTTTAGTGGTTCAAACCAATGAGATTTTAGAAAGTCCAAAACCACATTGAGATCCCACGGTGCCACTGGAGGCACCACAGGAGGCTGTATATGTAGCACTCCCTTAACAAAGGTCTGGACTTCAGGGACTGAAGCCAATTCTTTTTGAAAGAAAATCGACAGGGCCGAAATTTGAACCTTAATAGATCCCAATTTGAGACCCATAGACAATCCTGATTGCAGGAAATGTAGGAATCGACCCAGTTGAAATTCCTCCGTCGGAGCACTCCGATCTTCGCACCACGCAACATATTTTCGCCAAATTCGGTGATAATGTTGCACGGTTACTTCCTTCCTTGCTTTAATCAAAGTAGGAATGACTTCTTCCGGCATGCCTTTTTCCTTTAGGATCCGGCGTTCAACCGCCATGCCGTCAAACGCAGCCGCGGTAAGTCTTGAAACAGACAGGGACCCTGCTGAAGCAAGTCCCTCCTTAGAGGTAGAGGCCACGGATCTTCCGTGATCATCTCTTGAAGTTCCGGGTACCAAGTCCTTCTTGGCCAATCCGGAACCACTAGTATCGTCCTTACGCCTCTTTGCCGTATAATTCTCAATACTTTTGGTATGAGAGGCAGAGGAGGAAACACATACACCGACTGGTACACCCAAGGCGTTACCAGCGCGTCCACAGCTATTGCCTGCGGATCTCTTGACCTGGCGCAATACCTGTCCAGTTTTTTGTTGAGGCGAGACGCCATCATGTCCACCATTGGTCTTTCCCAACGGGTTACCAGCAAGTGGAAGACTTCTGGATGAAGTCCCCACTCTCCCGGGTGAAGATCGTGTCTGCTGAGGAAGTCTGCTTCCCAGTTGTCCACTCCCGGGATGAACACTGCTGACAGTGCTATCACATGATTCTCTGCCCAGCGAAGAATCCTTGCAGCTTCTGCCATTGCACTCCTGCTTCTTGTGCCGCCCTGTCTGTTCACATGGGCGACTGCCGTGATGTTGTCCGACTGGATCAACACCGGTTTTCCCTGAAGCAGAGGTTCTGCCTGGCTTAGAGCATTGTATATTGCTCTTAGTTCCAGAATGTTTATGTGAAGAGACGTTTCCAGGCTCGTCCATACTCCCTGGAAGTTTCTTCCTTGTGTGACTGCTCCCCAGCCTCTCAGGCTGGCGTCCGTGGTCACCAGGATCCAATCCTGTATGCCGAATCTGCGGCCCTCCAATAGATGAGCACTCTGCAACCACCACAGAAGAGACACCCTTGTCCTTGGAGACAGGGTTATCCGCAGGTGCATCTGAAGATGCGACCCTGACCATTTGTCCAACAGATCCCTTTGGAAAATTCTTGCGTGGAATCTGCCGAATGGAATTGCTTCGTAAGAAGCCACCATTTTTCCCAGGACTCTTGTGCATTGATGTACAGACACCTTTCCTGGTTTTAGGAGGTTCCTGACAAGCTCGGATAACTCCTTGGCTTTTTCCTCCGGGAGAAAAACCTTTTTCTGAACCGTGTCCAGAATCATCCCTAGGAACAGCAGACGAGTTGTCGGCATTAACTGGGATTTTGGAATATTCAGAATCCACCCGTGCTGTTTTAGCACTTCTTGCGACAGTGCTAATCCCATCTCTAGCTGTTCTCTGGACCTTGCCCTTATTAGGAGATCGTCCAAGTATGGGATAATTAATATGCCTTTTCTTCGAAGAAGAATCATCATCTCGGCCATTACCTTTGTAAAGACCCGAGGTGCCGTGGACAATCCGAACGGCAGCGTCTGAAACTGATAGTGACAGTTTTGTACAACGAACCTGAGGTACCCCTGGTGTGAGGGGTAAATTGGAACGTGGAGATACGCATCCTTGATGTCCAAGGATACCATAAAGTCCCCCTCTTCCAGGTTCGCTATCACTGCTCTGAGTGACTCCATCTTGAACTTGAACTTCTTTATGTACAGGTTCAAGGACTTCAGATTTAGAATAGGCCTTACCGAGCCATCCGGCTTCGGTACCACAAAAAGAGTGGAATAATACCCCTTCCCTTGTTGTAGAAGAGGTACCTTGACTATCACCTGCTGAGAGTACAGCTTGTGAATGGCTTCCAAAACCGTCTCCCTTTCGGAGGGGGACGTTGGTAAAGCAGACTTCAGGAAACGGCGAGGTGGATCTGTCTCTAATTCCAACCTGTACCCCTGAGATATTATCTGCAGGATCCAGGGATCTACCTGCGAGTGAGCCCACTGCGCGCTGTAATTTTTGAGACGACCACCCACCGTCCCCGAGTCCGCTTGAGAAGCCCCAGCGTCATGCTGAGGCTTTTGTAGAAGCCGGGGAAGGCTTCTGTTCCTGGGAAGGAGCTGCCTGTTGCTGTCTCTTCCCTCGACCTCTGCCTCGTGGCAGATATGAATAGCCCTTTGCTCTCTTATTTTTAAAGGAACGAAAGGGCTGCGGTTGAAAAGTCGGTGCCTTTTTCTGTTGGGGAGTGACTTGAGGTAGAAAGGTGGATTTCCCGGCTGTAGCCGTGGCCACCAAATCTGATAGACCGACTCCAAATAACTCCTCCCCTTTATACGGCAAAACTTCCATATGTCGTTTTGAATCCGCATCGCCTGTCCACTGTCGCGTCCATAAAGCTCTTCTGGCCGAAATGGACATAGCACTTACCCGTGATGCCAGTGTGCAGATATCCCTCTGTGCATCACGCATATAAAGAAATGCATCCTTTATTTGTTCTAACGACAGTAAAATATTGTCCCTGTCCAGGGTATCAATATTTTCAATCAGGGACTCTGACCAAACTACCCCAGCACTGCACATCCAGGCAGTCGCTATAGCTGGTCGTAGTATAACACCTGCATGTGTGTATATACTTTTTTGGATATTTTCCATCCTCCTATCTGATGGATCTTTAAGTGCGGCCGTCTCAGGAGAGGGTAACGCCACTTGTTTAGATAAGCGTGTTAGCGCCTTGTCCACCCTAGGAGGTGTTTCCCAGCGCTCCCTAACCTCTGGCGGGAAAGGGTATAATGCCAATAATTTCTTTGAAATTATCAGCTTTTTATCAGGGGCAACCCACGCTTCATTACACACGTCATTTAATTCTTCTGATTCAGGAAAAACTATAGGTAGTTTTTTCACACCCCACATAATACCCTGTTTAGTGGTACCTGTAGTATCAGCTAAATGTAACGCCTCCTTCATTGCCAAAATCATATAACGTGTGGCCCTACTGGAAAATACGGTTGATTCGTCACCGTCACCACTGGAGTCAGTGCCTGCGTCTGGGTCTGTGTCGACCGACTGAGGCAAAGGGCGTTTCACAGCCCCTGACGGTGTTTGAGTCGCCTGGACAGGCACTAATTGATTGTCCGGCCGTCTCATGTCGTCAAACGACTGCTTTAGCGTGTTGACACTATCCCGTAGTTCCATAAATAAAGGCATCCATTCTGGTGTCGACTCCCTAGGGGGTGACATCCTCATATTTGGCAATTGCTCCGCCTCCACACCAATATCGTCCTCATACATGTCGACACACACGTACCGACACACAGCAGACACACAGGGAATGCTCCTAACGAAGACAGGACCCACTAGCCCTTTGGGGAGACAGAGGGAGAGTTTGCCAGCACACACCAAAAGCGCTATATATAACAGGGATAGCCTTATAATAAGTGCTCCCTTATAGCTGCTTTATATATATCAAAATATCGCCATAAATTTGCCCCCCCTCTCTGTTTTACCCTGTTTCTGTAGTGCAGTGCAGGGGAGAGACCTGGGAGCCATCCTGACCAGCGGAGCTGTGAGAGGAAATGGCGCCGTGTGCTGAGGAGATAGGCCCCGCCCCTTTTCCGGCGGGCTCGTCTCCCGCTATTTAGTGAATCCAGGCAGGGGTTAAATATCTCCATATAGCCTCTGGGGGCTATATGTGAGGTATTTTTAGCCTTTATATAGGTTACATTTGCCTCCCAGGGCGCCCCCCCCCAGCGCCCTGCACCCTCAGTGACTGCGTGTGAAGTGTGCTGAGAGGAAAATGGCGCACAGCTGCAGTGCTGTGCGCTACCTTTAGAAGACTGCAGGAGTCTTCAGCCGCCGATTCTGGACCTCTTCTGACTTCAGCATCTGCAAGGGGGCCGGCGGCGCGGCTCCGGTGACCATCCAGGCTGTACCTGTGATCGTCCCTCTGGAGCTGATGTCCAGTAGCCAAGAAGCCAATCCATCCTGCACGCAGGTGAGTTCACTTCTTCTCCCCTCAGTCCCTCGTTGCAGTGATCCTGTTGCCAGCAGGACTCACTGTAAAATAAAAAACCTAAGCTAAACTTTTTCTAAGCAGCTCTTTAGGAGAGCCACCTAGATTGCACCCTTCTCGGCCGGGCACAAAAATCTAACTGGAGTCTGGAGGAGGGTCATAGGGGGAGGAGCCAGTGCACACCACCTGATCTGGAAAAGCTTTACTTTTTGTGCCCTGTCTCCTGCGGAGCCGCTATTCCCCATGGTCCTTTCAGGAACCCCAGCATCCACTAGGACGATAGAGAAAGAAGTAATTCGGCATTGTTTGAGATGGGCCCCCCCCTCCCATCTGGGCTCGGGAGTCCGTGCACGCCCTTTGCAAATTCCACTTTGCGCTCAGCATGCGGGTAATTACACTTGTTATTTGTACCTCATACCTGAATGGCAGATAACCATAAAAATATATCTAGCCTTGCAAAAATAAAAGTTTAAATAAATAATAATCAGACAATGGCTGCAATCCTTTCCTGTTAGAGCCTCTCGCTTTCATCTTGGCTTTCTAGTAGACGGAACAATACAGTTTGGTTTACAAACCGGAAAAACTTGTTCTAGAAAATACATTTCGTGTCAGTTCGGCGACTTAATAAGCGCACAGCTCCCCTGAAGGAGGTCAGCCATTAACACGCTGAGGGACAGCACCAGGCAAAACCTTTGATGACAAAAAATACATTTCACCATTAATGCAAAACATAGGCCAGGCCGCATAATATTATGTTGGCAGGATTGGCAAACATTAGAATATAAATCTCTGCTGGATTTATTCCTGTCAAAGTAGACAAGTCACAATGAGAAGTAGCCATTTTGTGCGCTGAATGAATATGGAAAAGATATACATTAGGGACTAATGCAGAACTCCTTATGAATGGATAGGCTGCCTTCCCAAGAGTATTTGTTCAGAAAAACAAGATGGCTGCCTCAGTGATGTCACTGACTCCTTGCTGCATTTTCATTATTATTGGTTCAGGCCACAAGATGGCCTCCGTCACACAGTGTAAGCTACAGATGCACTTTTAACGGGAACTCAAGCTAATGGGATATCTTTGATACATGTTAGTAGACCTTTGATACGTACTGGATGACATTTAAGTGTATCCTTACAGATAGCTTTGTGCAGGAAAATAAAAATTAGTGAAATAAGGAGAGTTATAGTAGACTTACCCTTGTTAATTCTCTTTCTTCGAAGTTCATAGGGTCCCACAGGGCACATCGGGTTGTAGTGGTGGATGAGAATCCCTGATGTTCCCTGTGGAACCTATGACCGTTGATGAAGAAAAGGAGAGTTATGGTAGACTTACCCTTGTTAACTCTCTTTCTTCGAAGTTCATTGGGTCCACAGGGAACATCGGGGATTCTCAACCACTACTACAACCCAATGTGCCCTGTGGAACCTATGAACCCGGATGAAGAAATTAGTATATTTTGGTAAATTTACTTTGTTTCATGCAAATATAAACACAGCAAATGAAGTATTTCTATGGGCATAAACCGGCATTTCCTGTCGGCATACAGAGAACAGTACCGACTTCCAGCAAAATTATTATGGCAGCTCTCAATTAACAAAAAAGCGGACATGGATGCCAGGATACAATCTACATATTACCTACAGCAATTTCAATGAAGCTTACAAAGAGTCCTACTGTAGCTAGAATTGAGGGGCTGAGTGGAAAAGGGGCACATGCTAGGTTTAGGCTGCGGGTGGGGCGGTGGGGTTTGGGATAGGCACCCCCATGAAGGGTTAGGCTGCGGGTTACTGGCGGTGGGGGGGGAAGTGTTAGGTTTAGGCTGCGGGAAGGGGGGAGGGGGGGGGATTGGTTAAGTTTAGGCATCACCAGGGGAGGGTTAGGCTGTGGGAAGGGAGGTGTAGGCGGGCAATGGGGAAAGGTAAATATACTTACCTTACCCCTGTCGGAATTCTCACCATGGGGGATGCCACGGTTGGTATTTGGACTGCCGCCATTTCGAACCCAACCCGTTAGAAGTTAGTGGAGTAGATATTAGTCGGCAGAACCTACTTCACAGCAAAAATTCTACGTAGATGTGGCATGTGCCCCTTTTCCACGGAGCCCCCCCACTTACTAACCATATCTGATCATTTAGTTTCATCGCAATCAGTTTGATATGCAAAAGAGGGCTCTGTATTCCACAATAGCATGAAATACAGACTTGGTGCAATGCTGCATAAAACAGTTACCAGGCAGAAGAAAATCACAAGCTGCACCAGCCCAGCCACACATGTAATCTGTATATAAACACAGCGTGTTATTGCTAGCTGCGTATACTAACTGCTCTATGATCCTTATCGCACAACCATTAACCCTTCTCATGCCATTCGAGGGCAACGCATAGACACTGAGGGCCCATGTAAAGAACACAGCGCCTCGTCCCCTACGGGTTATAAAACAAACGTTCCACTCAATCTTGGAGAAAACTGCAACCTTGCAATGCATCCACAGACCACGTGCAAACCGTCATATAATACTTCAGTATTAAAAATAAAGCAAAATCGAGGTCTACTATAGATACACCCTTTCTAGACGTAAGGAGGCTAATTCCCCTGCAAGCACAGAACGTTCTAGATCAGTGTACGGACAATGCTTTCCTTTGTTAACAGATCAACCCTTAAAGCTTTCTAGACCATAGCACAAACACTTATTCCTTCACTAAGCAAACAGCCCCACAGGACAGGCCAGCACCTTACCTGGCAGCGGCTGAACACATCAGCGAGGGTGACGCAGACGTTAAAGTGCTTCAGGACCCTGATCGCCTGCTCCCGGGCTTTTTCCGAACAGTCTACCGAGAAGCATTTCCCTTCCCCGATTTGTGAACGGAGCTGTGAGATGAAAATGGTAACAGAGAGCTTTTACATGTGCAATATTTCTGCAGGTAGTATTGTATACAGTCACAGACACATAAACAGGCCAGGCTATAAGGGGGTGGTGCATCTAGCCTTCTAAAGAGTGAAAAAGTCGAAAAGTGGTTGCTACGGGCAACTTCACTAGTTACAAGGCTTGATACACCCTTACCGAGGGTGGTCTTCAGTATGCCAACTGTCCGGATCCCGGCGCACAGTATACCGGTGCCGGAATCCCGACAGCCGGCATACCGACACTTTTTCTCCCTCGTGGGGGTCCACGACCCCCCTGGATGGAGAATAAAATGCGCCACAGTGCCCGAAGCGTAGCGAGCCCGCAAGGGGCTCATTTGCGCTTGTCACGCTGTCGGTATGCCAGCGGTCGGGCTCTCCTTACCGATGTGTCTTTCAAGACAGGAAGTCTGGTACAGGTAAGGAAAACCAAAAATATGGAACACTTGGGTGTACTTTTACTAAACTAAAGCATCTAAACCAGACAAGTGGAGGTGTTGCCCGTAGCATCCAATCAGAGTCTGTCCATCATTTTCTAGAATGCAACAGAGAATGTGTAGCTAAAATCTGACTGGTTGCTATCGGCAACACCTCCACTTTTCATTTTTAGAGGCTGCAGTAAATCTACCTAGGGCCATCTTAACATATAGGCACACTGGGCAACTGCCCAGGGCCTCCCCAATTCTGGGGGCCTTTGAGCATGAATGTGCATCTGCCTCCCAGGCTGGTGTCTCCGCAGCTCCTAGGGAAGCAGGTAGAGAATGGCTGTCAGCTTGCTGATTGGTGGATGGCTGGAGCTATCCACCAATCAGAGTGCAGCATTCTCTACCTGCCTCCAGCCTGCAGCCAGGAAGCATATTGCTGTCTTCTTGCTGATTGGTGAAAGACTCCTAACTGGTGCACAGGCGCTTACATTCTGGCCGGCATCAGCAGCAGTTGGGTGACCACACCCTCACTGACCTTTGCCACCATGAGGTGGTCACCACGCCTGGATATGACATTGCAGCCAAACGTCACACTCCTAAGAATAGTACGAGGAAACCTCCCCACCCTCCCTCCACAAGAGACACAACACTCTAATTATCTCACCGTCTGGTAGGGCAGGCCACAGGTCAGGATGACTCTTCCGTCCCGTCTGGCAATCTGCAAAGTGAGAACAGCACGTACAGTTATAATTAACCTCAGCTTGACAACGCGGTAACACCATCATACGCTGCGTTACCGAAACGTGTACAATATAATAGCTGCCAGGAAATGGTACAGTGACAGACAGCCCGCCTACATCCCACGCTGGCCCAAACGACTCACCTCGGCTGCTTTCCGGTGGTCATCATCATTGTCCAACATCAGGACATCCACGCCCAGGCAGCGAAGGTAGCGTCCGAGTCCCTGCAGCATGTTGTCACAGATGACTCTGAACTCCCGGGGGGACAATGGTGCGCTCTGGGAAGAGGGGACCGCTTTGGCTGGTGGAGATGTAAACTTCTAGTACGATAGAAGGCAGTTTGTTACAACGTAAACACTTGTTCAACTGTGCGATGTCCAATAGACGGGATGAAGTGCATAAACCGCAAACGATGGCAGGGTAAATAAAATTTTGCTCCGCTATGTTCTGCGGGATGGATCGCCTTATAAAATGCACCAATTTACCAAAGTGCTAGATCGCAGTTACTGTAATGCCGTACACACCTGCTCATAGGAAAAAGCTTGGTTTCTTACGGGTGATCATTTTGGACGCTTTCCTGGTTTAGACTGGATATCTGCTTATACGTCTATCGAAAACCCTTTCAGCAATAGGGATGCAGTCAATTTACCTCCAATCAAAATCCCGAAATTCAAAATCCCGACACCAATTGACCGATGGTCAAAATCCCGATATGGACAAAATACCGACATTTAAAATACCTACAAGGTCAAAATACCGACATGTAGAATGCCGACAGGTCAAAATACTGACATGAGTTTTTCATGATTTTTTCATTGAAACCGACTTGTTCAAACTTTACCATCCCAGTGGACTTGGAGGGGGAAGCATGGACTTGGAGGGGGAAGCATGGCGAGCGAAGCGAGCCATGCGAGGGGACGCGGTACACTTTATATGGTGTCCATGTCGGCTTATGTCGACATACACACACACACACACACACACACACACACACACACACACACACACACACAAAAAACAACCAAAAACGCATGTCGGTATTTTGACCTGTCGGCATTTTATATGTCGGTATTTTGACCTTGTCGGTATTTTAAATGTCGGTATTTTGTCCATGTCGGGATTTTGACCTTGTCGGGATTTTGACCACCGGTCAATTGGTGTCGGGATTTTGAGTGGAGGTATTTCATACCGATCCCCAGCAATACTCTATATGGGAATTCATGTCTGTACTCTGATCTAGAACGTTCTGGCTATAATCCAGTAAATACATGCAACCACCGTCTATGTTCAGGTTGCTAGGATTATAAATGGTACCAGTGTCGCACCTCCATTCTCCAATGTTCTATCTATAAGATGCATTCTTTATACTGTGACAGAACAATCATTTAATGCGCCGGCTGTCGGCGGAACGCATTTTTTTTTTAAAGGGGCAATCACTTACAAAATCATGCCTTCTAAGTGATTGCCCCTTTAAAAAAAACTCCCGATTTCAGCCGGCATCCCGCACAGCCGGCGGTCAGCATACAGACACCGGGATCCCGGCAGCCGGGGGGGGGGGGGGGGGGGGGGAGGAATGGCGCAGAGAGCCACCAAGGGGCTGTGTTGCGCTCGCAACAGGGAATAGTCCCTGTGGGTCGGCATTCCGTCTGCCGGCATTTTTAGCGTTCGGAATTCCGGCGCTGGTAACATAACCGCATCCCGTTAATTACTTAAAAAGGAATTGAGACTGTTGTCATTGAAATGTGACTACCTTGGTAATGACACCGTAATAATGGTAAGAAGCCTTTGTATAACGGGGGGGGGGGGGGGGGGACGTGACTGACCGATACGTGACCGTACCTGCTTAGGTTGTGCCGGCTGCTTCTGGTGCGGAGATTTTCTCATGTTTGGTCCGTAGGTTACTTTGCCCTTGGTGCATTCATGGAAATTTGATTTCAGTCCAAACTTCTCTGGGAAACCGCGCAGAGTCTCAAACACCTCCAGTAAGCAGTAGGCATCAGCGGCTGCAGCAAGGGAAGACCATATAAGGAGACCAGCCGATTCCAAAATCACGTAAGTGTTGACTAATAATTATTATTATTTATTAACAGTTTCTTATATAGCGCAGCATATTGCGTTGCGCTTTAGAATTGGAATAACAGTAATAGAACAGAACTGGGTGATAACAGACAGACATAAAGGTACGAGGGACCTACTCTCAAGCATACACTCTATAGGGCAATTACACTCTATAGGGCAATAGGCATTGCTATACAAGGATAGATGCTACCGAATGCATAATGGACCAGCCAGATTGCTAGGTTCTTAATGGGCTGTATGATATGATCACACAACGATGATGGCCAAGAGTCAGGAGGATGGGAAGGCGAAGAATGAGAAGACATATGAGGTTGTGTGTGGACTACACAGAGAGGATGTAATTAGATAGGGAGGCATTGAAGGTTACGCGGGTGGGTCCAGAATTTGATAGGCTTGTCTGTAAAGGTGAGTTTTCAGGGAACGCTTGAAGGTTTGGAGACTAGAGGTGAGTCTTATTGTGCGTGGGAGGGCATTCCACAGAGAGGGCGCAGCCTGGAAGAAGTCCCGTAATTTTGAGTGTGAACAAGTAATGCGTGTGGATGAGAGACGCAGATCTTGTGCAGATCGGAGAGGTCGGGTAGGGAGATATTTTGAGACGAGTGAAGTGATGTACGTTGGTGTAGTTTGGTTAATGGTCTTGTGTGTAAGTAAAAGTATTTTCAATGGAGGAACTGACAGAGCGGATCTGCAGACGATGAACGTCTAGCGAGGGAGATTAGCCTCGCAGCTGCATTCAGAATGGATTGTAGTGGTGAGAGCCAATGTTTGGGAAGACCGGTCAGGAGACTATTACAATAATCAATGCAGGAGATAATGAGAGCATGGATTAGAGTTTTTGCAGTGTCTTGTGTAAGGTATGGTCGTATTTTCCATGGCCGGATTAAGGGAGGGGCGTCAGGGGTGGCTCTGCATGGGCCCCCACATAGTGCATGCCTCTCAGCTGTCCTGACATCCCATCACGGGGCTGCAGTATCCTGTTGGCAGGAGGAGGACGGGGGATTGCCAAGTATAGTAAGCCAGTAGGGACACTGATACATGCAAGTTTAAAATTCACTAGGGATCAGTGTCATGACTAAGCACACAGCCAATCCATTCACTAGGAGCCAGTGACATCACTGAGAATGCAGCCTATCCATTTACTAGGAACCAATGACATCACTGAGAGCACTGCCTATCCATTCACTAGGAGCCAGTGACATCACTGAGAATGCAGCCTATCCATTCAATAGTAACCAGTGACATCACTGAGACTGCAGCCTATCCATTCACTAGGAACCAGTGACATCACTGACCGTGCATTTATCAAGCACGTTCTACAAAATGATAGGCATAAGTTGATTGGATGCCATGGTCAATTGTCCACTCTTTAGAAAGTCTGAAACATCTCCCACAAACCACAGCTGCCCCTACATGACACATGTCTAAGGATAAACCAATAATATCTGCCCTTTGCAAGCATGATCATATCATTTCTAATGTACATACAGTACTCATTAGTTAATTAAATACCTGCATAGACAATCTGATGTTCCCTAAGGGGTCGCTTGTCCCAGTTTGATAACTGCTCCGTCTTGTCCAGTGGTTTACCCAACACGTCCTTCACTAGTAGGCTCAGTCCCTTCTCTTGCTGCCGAATGCCTTCTTCCCCCGGACAATCCTCCAAGACCTCCACCGGCCCACCGGCCCCTCTCGGCCGGCTGTGATTACGCTGGATCTGTACATAAAGGAGGGTAGCTCATATGTACATATATATGAAATGTGTGGTTTAGGGGAAAAACACTAATACCCCTTGAACTCTGCCGTAAAAAACGCACTATCCTGGGTCGCGGCTTGATGTGAAAGGTTCCCTGAAAAAAATCTGTGTTGGATTCCCAGTGACTTCGGAATCCAACCCCGGCAGGGAGCATGGTTAGACTCGGGAAGGACCACGGTTTAGGGGCAGTGTGGATGGGTGACCCGGGTCATCCAACCAGGAGTCCCAGTAACACTCTACGGAAAGCCATCTCAGCTGCGCTTGGGGATGATGTCATCTCCAAACGCCAGCAGAGGAGAAGCCCCGGCAATAACCCTGCGGTGTGACCGGGTTTCAAGCCGATGTGACACGGGTTGAAATCCGTGTTCACTGACCCGGGCTGGACACTGGACTTTGGTAAGAAAAGGACAATTGGCAGTGTGATATGATGCAATACGATGATCTGTCTTCATCTGAGGTCTGCTGGCGGTAAGATTACTATGGGGGGCTTTGCAATTCATTACAAATCAGTTAATCGCTGATATAAAGTTTGTTACCTGCTTATGCACCTCACAGAGGTCAATAACATTTCGCAAGTCAAGTGCCTGGAACGCTGCGTCGGTGGCATCCAGGCTTTGAAGATCCCCCAGCATTCCATAACCTGCAGACAGACATACAGGAACTGTTACTGAGATCATGATATGGACTTGGTCAAACTAGTCCCTACTTAAGCGCCATTGTCAGACCAAGCAGGAGAAGAGGGAACGTGTGGGAGCAGAGTACAATCCTGATGTAAAATATAAATTGTAATACAATTTAGCTTTTTTGGGACTCTGCGTAAAATTTCCTTTAAAAATAAATAAACATAAAACCTTAAAGTAATAAAAATTACATTTTATATTTCCATCAAATTTGTGCACTGCACCCATTAACTCCTTTCTCCCCTTTTGAACGATGATATATGCGAGTCTACGGCAGGAGCACCGCTGGAGGATAATCAGAGAAGTAGAATGATAATTATGAGTATTTTTGATGTTGGCATAAGTGCAGTGACAACGCTCTAGTAGTACAAGTCCAGGCAGCGTAGGCAGGGGACAGGAACACCTTAGAGAAACGTGCACTGTTAGGAAAACGTTCACACATTTCGTAATACGTAGTGTCGTGTCAGGTGTTCTACTGCTTCTCTTAACATGTTGCTTTCTTTGGAGGGATATTAGTCGCAAGCTGTCAAACAATGGGGGTCATTCCGAGTTGTTCGCTCGTTATTTTTTTCCGCTACGGAGCGATTAGTCGCAAACTGCGCATGCGCAATCTACGCAGCGCGCCTGCGCCAAGTAAATTAGCACAAAAGTTTGGTATTTTACTCAGGGCGTAACAACGTTTTTTCATCGTTCTGCTGATCGGAGTGTGATTGACAGGAAGTGGGTGTTTCAGGGCAGAAACTGTCCGTTTTCTGGGAGTGTGCGGAAAAACGAAGGCGTTTCTGGGAAAAACGCGGGAGTGTCTGGAGAAACAGTGGAGTGGCTGGGCGAATGCTGGGCGTGTGTGACGTCAAACCAGGAACGAAACTGACTGAACTGATCGCTATTTGTGAGTAGGTCTGGAGCTACTCAGAAACTGCTAAGAAATTTCTATTCGCAATTCTGCTAATCTTTCGTTCACACTTCTGCTATGCTAAGATTCACTCCCAGAGGGCGTCGGCTTAGCGTGTGCAATGCTGCTAAAAGCAGCTAGCGAGCGAACAACGCGGAATCACCCCCAATGTGTATACAAGCATTTTTCATGCATTATTGACCAGTGGTGGATCTAATGGGGGGCGACCGGGGTAATCACCCCCCTATGCCACACACCCCTTTCCCCAGTCAGTGCGGCAGACCCTGGAGGCGACGGCAGGTGTGATGGAACTGATGGGCATGAGTGACGCCAGGGTTCGCTAACAACTCAATGACCCCTGCCCAGCCTCCGGGTTTCACGGCACAGGCTGCTCTACTCCTCCGGATAAAGGGGGAGGGGGGGGGCGGGTTGTTATAGGGGTGATTGCCCTGATCACCCCTCCCCCCCCCCATCTGCCACTGTTATTGACTTGTATCCTCTTACAAGTGAGGAGTGTAACAGGATCGAGCAAGCTTAGGTCAATTTTGTAAGGACATGTTGATATAAATGTGACATCATTAGAAGTGGTCACATCTGCAGACATATCTTTTAGGAGGACAAATCTTGCGGGTGCTGGAGGGATGATGCAACGTTGTGTAATGATGACAATGACGCTGCAGCAATATTATATAAGGTTGCGGCTGTCTATTTGCATCACTTGACATTTCCATTTGAACTACTGCAGTTAAATAGATGAATTTTGAAAAGGGTAAACGACCAGTGTATCAGTGTTTGTATTTGACTACATTTTATTTGGAAAATGCGACTGTCACATTTATAAATACATGTCAAAACATCACGTGTATGACCCTTCATTACATTACTATATTGTGTACAAATAGGGTAGCACTCACAACTAACTCTGCCAGGCCACGTCTAATTATAATGGGGCGCAAGTACGCCCACTTGCACGGGATCGGTATGAAATACCTCCAATCAAAATCCCGATGGTCGAAATCCCGACAGCAATTGACCGACGGTCAAAATCCCGACATGGACAAAATACCGACATTTAAAATACCGACATGTAAAATGCCGACAAGTCAAAATACTGACATGCGTTTTTCATTGTTTTTTGTGTGTATGTCGATATAGGTCGACATGGACACCATATAAGTGTACCGCGTTCCCTCGCATGGCTCGCTGTGCTCGGCACACTATTATATTCCCCCTCCAAGTCCACTGGGATGGTAAAGTATGAACAAGTCGGTTTCAATGAAAAACTCATGTCGGCATTGTACATGTCAGTATTTTGACCTTGTCTGTATTTTAAATGTCGGTATTTTGACCTTGTCGGTATTTTAAATGTCGGTATTTTGTCCATGTCGGGATTTCGACTGTCGGGATTTTGATTGGAGGTAAATTGGCTGCATCCCCACTTGCACGTCTAGGGCAAATACTAATTTTCTTTTTACTATAAATTCGCTAGAAAGCAGTGGCCTCGATAGGCTACACCAATACGTGCTCAGCCCATAAACTGGCTGCACTATAGACACAGCTGATATAAATGTAAGGTCGCATATATTTGTGAATGCTAGGCGCAAAGGTACACAAGGAGACGTCTATGTTATAGGCCGGTAACCGTCTCTTACCCAGCTTGGTAACGCCGCTAGAGGAAAACAGATCTTTGATGAATCTGGCTAGCTCTCGGTTATCTCGCTCCCCTTCATCCCTGTTCTGGACGAAGTTCCCTTGCAGAACATCCAACAGAAACACCTCCCCCTGCACTGCAATCTGTATCAGCGACACATTCGGCTTCCCCAGGCCGCCAAATGAGGGTCTCCACTCCATGTCCACTCCCACGACTTGTCCGTCCTAGAAGACAACCGCTTACACCTTCTTACAAACATAACTTCAACATGCAATCACTCAGCAACAACATGGGTTTAACATAAGACAGACCCTAAAAGGACCCCAGAATTTATTTTTATCTAGAACATTCAAATATTGCTTACTATGCATTGCCATATTTAGTGAAAGGCTCTCACATTTCAAGTAACTGTATTAGTTTGATAAATAAAGAGTCCCGTTTACAGCAGTGTGTCCAAGTAGGATCCCTCTAGACAGTATAGTATATGAACAAACTTAGAGAAATGTGACTGCCACCCATGTGTGGGGCATGCTGGAACGTATAGTTCCACCAACACTGGAGCGCCAGCCGTGCTAGCTAGGAGGTTTATGTTAAACGTAGAAAGGGAGGTTACCTAAAGCTATCCTATAGTTACCAGGATGTAGGAAGGTGCTGGCGTTTGTAACACTGCAACATGGCAGCAATAGACGGGTGTCACCACTGTTACTGGAGTTGTACACTTGGTCTTAAAAACAAATCAACAATTTGTAAAAGGGAAATGCGACAGATGTAGACTTGGACACAGCTATGTGCCTGCCAGGAGAAGAACCTCTTGTGTAGAACTGGACACAGCAATGTGCCTGCCAGGAGGAGAACCTCTTGTGTAGACCTGGACACAGCTATGTGCCTGCCAGGAGGAGAACCTCTTGTGTAGAACTGGACACAGCTATGTGCCTGCCAGGAGGAGAACCTCTTGCGTAGACCTGGACACAGCTATGTGCCTGCCAGGAGGAGAACCTCTTGTGTAGACCTGGACACAGCAATGTGCCTGCCAGGAGGAGAACCTCTTGTGTAGACCTGGACACAGCTATGTGCCTGCCAGGAGGAGAACCTCTTGTGTAGAACTGGACACAGCTATGTGCCTGCCAGGAGGAGAACCTCTTGCGTAGACCTGGACACAGCTATGTGCCTGCCAGGAGGAGAACCTCTTGCGTAGACATGGACACAGCTATGTGCCTGCCAGGAGGAGAACCTCTAGCGTAGACCTGGACACAGCTATGTGCCTGCCAGGAGGAGAACCTCTTGCGTAGACCTGGACACAGCTATGTGCCTGCCAGGAGGAGAACCTCTTGCGTAGACCTGGACACAGCTATCTGCCTGCCAGGAGGAGAACCTCTTGCGTAGAACTGGACACAGCTATGTGCCTGCCAGGAGGAGAATCTCTTGTGTAGACCTGGACACAGCTATGTGCCTGCCAGGAGGAGAACCTCTTGCGTAGACCTGGACACAGCTATGTGCCTGCCAGGAGGAGAACCTCTTGCGTAGACATGGACACAGCTATGTGCCTGCCAGGAGGAGAACCTCTAGCGTAGACCTGGACACAGCTATGTGCCTGCCAGGAGGAGAACCTCTTGTGTAGACCTGGACACAGCTATGTGCCTGCCAGGAGGAGAACCTCTTGCGTAGACCTGGACACAGCTATGTGCCTGCCAGGAGGAGAACCTCTTGCGTAGACATGGACACAGCTATGTGCCTGCCAGGAGGAGAACCTCTTGCGTAGACCTGGACACAGCTATGTGCCTGCCAGGAGGAGAACCTCTTGCGTAGACCTGGACACAGCTATCTGCCTGCCAGGAGGAGAACCTCTTGCGTAGAACTGGACACAGCTATGTGCCTGCCAGGAGGAGAACCTCTTGTGTAGACCTGGACACAGCTATGTGCCTGCCAGGAGGAGAACCTCTTGTGTAGACCTGGACACAGCTATGTGCCTGCCAGGAGGAGAACCTCTTGCGTAGACCTGGACACAGCTATGTGCCTGCCAGGAGGAGAACCTCTTGCGTAGACATGGACACAGCTATGTGCCTGCCAGGAGGAGAACCTCTAGCGTAGACCTGGACACAGCTATGTGCCTGCCAGGAGGAGAACCTCTTGCGTAGACCTGGACACAGCTATGTGCCTGCCAGGAGGAGAACCTCTTGTGTAGAACTGGACACAGCTATGTGCCTGCCAGGAGGAGAACCTCTTGTGGGTGTTCAACCTCCGCTGCAAAATACACACAGATGGCAGCTGCTTCTCATTGGCTGCCTGCCTCTGGACCCCTCCCATTAATGGTATATAAAATATTAGGGTGTGGTATAGAAGGTCGACAGGGTCTCTGGGTCGACAGGTCAAAAGGTCGACATGAGGTTTTTTATGTTTATTTTTGTGTCGTTTTCTCCGTACAGTGACCGGGAACCCCAATTAGTGCACAGTGTCCCCTCGCTTCGCTCGCCATGCTTCGGGCAAGGTGGCTCGCTCTGCTACCGCTGCGCACGGCACAGGTTACTATTCCCAATCGTAGTCCACGTGGATCTTAAAGTATGAAAAAGTTAAAAAAAAGAAAAAAAATGCAAAAAACTCATGTCGACCTTTTGACCTGTCGACCAAGAACATGTCGGCCTAAACACCCTCTCGACCTAGTTACTGTGAACCAATAGTGGTCTACCTAGAGACCGGATCCCAAAATATTAGTGTATCTTAAAAAACAAACAAAAATATTGATGATATCTGCAGAACTTGTGTGTTTGGGCCACGGCTCCTCTTTATTCCCTTCCCTCTTTCCTCCTTTTCTTGGATTCAGGTCTGCACTTTCTTTCTCATAAGTCTCATACACACGGGGAGATTTCTCCCAGAGATGTGTGCTGAGTGATCTAGCACAGACTGCTCAGCACACATCTCTCCCTGCGCTCAGCACAGCGCGATGTGTACTGTACTGTGTATGTGTACAGATTGCTTAGAACTTAAGCACAGATCTCTCCGTGTGTACCCCCCTTCATTCTTTCATTTTATTTATTTCTTTTCATCATCTCTGATTTTGTATTCTCCAGTGTATTTACTTTAATGCATCCAGATGTATGTATCAACTTTTACATGTTTCAGATATGGTTGCCGGGTTTTCAACTTTGAAAACCTTGCAGCACAAGAATAAAATAATATAATATATATATATATATATATATATATATGAACCTGAGTGCCGCACCTCTGTCCATCTACCTCTATTAAAATTCTGTGAGGGCACCGGGTCAAGGGTAACATGTATATAGGAGTGACGGATATACTGCAAAAAATATATATATATATATATATATATACACATACATACATACATACATATACTGTATATTTACCGGTCCAGTGGTCTCTGTACTTAGAAGTAGGCTGCTGGGAGGGCAGGTACGCCCCCGTCCTTTCGTACGCATTTTGCACCTGCGTCATTTACGTAAAATGCTTTCAAAACTACATGGTTCCAAAATATATATTTTCTAGAGCAATAATCACAATATTTAATGTCTGCAATATCTTCAGTGCAAATCTATGCAACGCCAGGGACTGATGCAGCAGACACCGATAAGGTTATTCTCAGGCATTGCAAACGACCCAGACGGCACATGTTCGCCGTCCAGCCTGTTTGTGAGGTCATATATTTACCTCCAGAGCTGGATATTTTCCACACCTCCGGCAATGAGCTGTGACAGGCGCAGGACAGCCAGGGGATGCGTGCGGTGACATTTATCACTGCGGACGACACTGGGAAAGCTTCCCATTACCTTGAGGACCAGGTCTCTGCAGCCGGACAGCTCTGCATGATCCTGCAGGAAATGAACTCTGCTCCTGGGAATAGGAAGCTGGTAAAAGTGTTTCTTCCTCGCTTGAGAATCCTCAGAGTTTTTCTCACTCTCTGACAGCCTGTAACATTGAACAGAAGAAGTTGGGGGGGGATCATTAATAAAACCTTTGGGAAATTGGAGTCGGGGGAGGGGATAGACACAAGAGGAAGTCACTAATAGGTGAAAGATTTGGGATGCGGAAAGGAAATCTGACAGGAGGGTGTTTATCAGGGTGTGAAAAGAATGACATCTATTGCTGATGGGATAGTGTTTTTACCCACACTGGGGCCAGCCCAATGGTTCCGGTATGAATGGTCGACCATGTTATGGGCGACAGTCATTAGGTCGACCACTATTGGTCGACATTGACATGGTCGACATGGACACATGGTCGACACATGAAAGGTCGACATGAGTTTTTTAACTTTTTTTGGTGTCGTTTTTTGCGTAAAGTGACTGGGAACCCCATTTAGTGCACCGCGTCCCCTCGCATGGCTCGCTACGCTCGCCATGCTTCGGGCACGGTGCCTTCGCTCCGCTACCGCTACGCTCGGTACACTTTACCGTTCCAATCGTAGTCCATGTGGATCGTAAAGTATGGAAAAGTTCCCCAAAAGAAAAAAAAAAAAGTTAAAAAACTCATGTCGACCTTTTCATGTGTCGACCATTTTCATGTGTCGACCATGTGCCCATGTCAATGTCGACCAATAGTGGTCGACCTAATGACTGTCGACCATAACATGGTCGACCATGTGAACGGATACCCAGCCCAATTACCTCAGAATACATTTTTAAAACATAAAGAAGTAACCACTTTATCACGCTGAACAATCTGCCAGTTATTAATGACAGTGCAGAATGTATACCTCTCAGCGTGTCTGTGTTATTGCATACTGTGACATGGAGGGCAGACAGCATGAAAGGGACACATCACAAAAATAAGTTTTGTTACTGTACTGATGATCTAGGGGGCCGCTCCCAAAACTAGGATGTGGGGAAATACTGACAGAAGTGTCCTCATACATCCAGCCTCAGTACACCATGCAGCGCGAGATGCCTGGCGTGCGTGAGCCGCCAAGCCCCGCGCCAATCTGCTAACGTCGGGCGGCTTTTTTTTTTGCCGACAATGTGACTAGCTACGTGACGCTTGTATATTGTGTGTGACTGAGTCTGTATACGGAGCAGAACAGAACTTGTATTGGAAAAATGGGAGACTCAGCCGCACACAATATACAAGTGTCATATATAACATTCATCGCCACAGTCTCCTCGTGCGCTGCCACTAAGACACATTTTTAAAAATAAAAAAAAGAAGCAAAAACAAAAAAAACGCCCTATGCTGAAAGATTCTCATGCGACCTGGCGTGCCAAGAGGGGCTGTTTGGCGTGAGTGCAGTCTAGATGTATGAGGATAAATCTGTATCAATATCAATCTGCATGACAGGCAAACAGGTACATTTGTGCAAATAGGAAAAATTGTAATTTTTACACTTTTGTAATTCCCCTTTAGTGTAAGATATGTATACAATAAAATATTTATTATTAACTAACCCTGAGGGATGAATATGCATTTATGAGTCATTTAGTTCACTAGGATCCAGAAACATCACTGAGAATGCAGCCTAACTATTCACTAGGAGCCAGTGACATCACTGAGAGTGCAGCCTATCCATTCACTAGGAGCCAGTGACATCACTGAGAATGCAGCATATCCATTCACTAGGAGCCAGTGACATCACTGAGAGTGCAGCCTAACTATTCACTAGGAGCCAGTGACATCACTGAGAGTGCAGCCTATCCATTCACTAGGAGCCAGTGACATCACTGAGAATGCAGCCTATCCATTCACTAGGAGCCAGTGACATCACTGAGAATGCAGCCTGTCCATTCACTAGGAGCCAGTGACATCACTGAGACTGCAGCCTATCCATTCACTAGGAGCCAGTGACAACACTGAGAATGCAGCCTGTCCATTCACTAGGAGCCAGTGACATCACTGAGAATGCAGCCTGTCCATTCACTAGGAGCCAGTGACATCACTGAGACTGCAGCCTATCCATTCACTAGGAACCAGTGACATCACTCAGAATGCAGCCTAACCATTTACTACAAATCAATGACATCACTGAGAGTGCAGCCTATCCATTCACTAGGAACCAGTGACGTCACTCAGAATGCAGCCTATCCATTCACTAGTAACCAGTGACATCACGGAGACTGCAGCCTATCCATTCACTAGGAGCCAGTGACATCACTGAGACTGCAGCCTATCCATTCACTAGGAGCCAGTGACATCACTGAGACTGCAGCCTATCCATTCACTAGGTGCCAGTGACATCACTGAGTGCAGCCTATCCATTCACTAGGAGCCAGTGACATCACTGAGAGTGCAGCCTATCCATTCACTAGGAGCCAGTGACATCACTGAGTGCAGCCTATCCATTCACTAGGAACCAGTGACATCACTGAGAGTGCAGCCTATCCATTCACTAGGAACCAGTGACATCACTCAGAATGCAGCCTAACAATTCACTACAAATCAATGACATCACTGAGACTGTAACCTAGCCATTCACTAGGAACCAGTGACATCACTGAGAGTGCAGCCTATCCATTCAACATCACTGAGACTGCAGCCTATCCATGCACTAGGAACCAGTGACATCACTGAGACTGCAGCCTACCCATTCACTAAGAAATAATGACATCACTCAGAATGCAGCCTATCCAGTCACTAGGAACCAGAAGATCAAAAAAAAAATGATTATTATCCGTCTCTTTATTACCCAGCAATCTCTTTGGAGCAATTTGTAAATCTACTGACTTGTGTACAGTAATGAAACATTTAGTAGTGTAGCGTGTTATTAGGCATAGTGTCACAATGGTGGCCACACACCAAATTGAGGACAGCAATAAAACCAGGATATTAATTCCAGGTATATTTTAAACAAACGGAACTTAGAAATTGCCGATTTGCGACTTAAGAGAGAATAATGAGCGGTATAACACGAAGGTTCTCATTTGCCCACACCCGTCACACCGCCGTGTAAATCTGAGCTAGTGACAGCTGTGGCCTTTAGTCGTCAATACCAAATATAAATATCTACCGATTTACCGAGTTTATTTTCATTTCATCCATTCCAGAAACGTTCAGCAAAACAAATATCCCAAACCCTGAATTCTATGCAAGTATAATTTATTAACTTGAACAACAACTAAACATAATACTAGCTTGGTCCGCAGATATTAAAACATCCTAAAAACAATATTTAACAAATAAAAGTTAAATGCCATTGTCCAATAACGACTGGCTAGACAAACTGCGGGCACCCCGTGGCTCCTCAGCTGTTGCAGAACTACAAGTTCCAGCAGCCCTCTGCTGGGCAACCCACATGCCTACCTCGGCTCTGTACCAGCGCATCTGATTCCCAGAGACCGGGTATGGGTGCAGACTTGTTGTAAGCGAGGTTCCCAGGACTGTGAAAGTGTCTTTCAGCGTTTCTTGTGGGAATTGGACAGATTCCAAGCACACACTGAGATCTCTCCCTGAGAACTGACGTGCGGCGGTGAATGTGTTAAACTGTGGAGAGCCGGTTCTCAGGCAGACAGGTAAACTCACAAAAACAAAAAAAAATAATAATAATTCATTGCCCTGTCTCATCCTCTTGAGCGGGCCAGGTCGGCGCTTCCCACGCTGTACCCTGCATTAGGAGATAGAGGACAGTGCAGAGTTCTGGGACGCTTTGCTCTGCGGAGCCTGTTGTGCAAACACCGTGCAGTATTCTACGTGTGTGTGTGTGTGTCTGGAGAAGTCAATATTTGTGATAACTATTTAGCGATGGTGTGCGTTTTCATGCAGCACAGAGAGGACTGTGATCCGGCCGAGGACCGAGTGCCAAGCAGGGGTGATGAGACCTGTTTACACTGCGGCTTCCAGGCCTGGGAATGGCAGTTCTCACACGCCCTGAACCAGGAGCCCCGGCACCTGAGCGCTGGGAACTGCGGAAGGCAGGATGTCAGCATCCTTCATGAAGGCACCTATTGGGTTCCGTCTGCATATATGTGATACAGTTCACACACACGTGCCAGTTCTGTGTTAGTCTTTCGCTAAAGGATTCAATGCCAGCGTCGTCTCTGTTGCTACAAAGCACAGAACCGCACCGTTTTCAGGAATTCCATATGCTTTGGCGCACTGACTGTGTGTATTAACCGCACCGGTGCCACTGAAAATGCAGATAGGTGACAATCTGGCAAGGACAGGTTAGTAAGTGGATGAAAGAAGTGCATTCAGACGTTTGTACTAAGGGGGTCATTCCGAGATGATCATAGCTGTGCTAAATTTAGCACAGCTATGATCATTCACACTGACATGCGGGGGGACGCCCAGCACAGGACTATCCCGCCCCGCATGTCAGCGCCGGCCCCCCTCGCAGAAGTGCAAAGGCATCGCACAGCGGCGATGCCTTTGCACTTCAAGAGTAGCTCCCGGCCAGCGCAGCTTTAGCGTGCTGGCCGGAGCTATTCATTGCTCCCCGGCCCGCAGCGGCTGCGTGTGACGTCACGCAGCCGCTGCGGCCCGCACCCCGTTCGGTCCGGCCACGCCTGCGTTGGCCGGACCAAACCCACGAAACGGCGGCCAAACGCCGCCGTTCCGCCCCCTCCCGCCCAGCGATCACCTCTGCCTGTCAATCAGGCAGAGGCGATCGCATCCCTGCTACGGCCTTTGGCCGTCTGGCATGCGCCGGCGCACTACAGCGCCGGCGCATGCACAGTAGGGACCCGTTCGCTCTGCTGCTTAAAAACACAGCGAGCGAACGGGTCAGAATGACCCCAAGGGCCTAATTCAGACCTGATCGCTGTCATACGAAATCACAAAGCGGCCGATTATCGAATGGCTGCGCATACGTACGGATCGTAGTGCGCTCGCGTGAGGCTAAACTGCAAAAGAAATTAGCATCCTTTTTGATCACTAGGCGAATGCAGGCTGATTGACATGAAGCGGACGTTTGGGGGTGGTAACTGGCCATTTTCTGGGAGTGTCAGGAAAAACGCAGGCGTTCCCAAGTGTTTTCAGGGAGCGTGACGTCAACTCTGGCCCCGATCAGCCTGTTTGTACCGCACTGTAGGAGTAAGCCCTGGGCTACGCACACACTGCACAGACTGGAATAATCATTCGATGGTGAGTGAGTTGCGAATGGATTTGCAGCTGTCCGGCGTTTGCAAAGCTTTTCGCATGGCGTACGCAAACTTGCACGGGGCGGATTTTCACTCTGTCTGGGCGGCGACTATCCGATCGCAAACCTCTGCAAATTCACAGAGGAGCGATCAGGTCTGAATTAGGCCCTTAAACCACTAACAAACCAGGCGAACAACTGGAATTTTGGCGCGTGTGTGTGTGTGTGTGTGTGTGTGTGTGTGTGTGTGTGTGTGTGTGTGTGTGGCATGTCCTTACTCAAATAAGGAACAAATGGCATGGCAAATGTTCGGACAGCTTTCGGTGCACCAATGGACGAAAATGTTAAAAACGTTGTCCACTTTATTACAAACACTTTTACATTTATTTATTTATTTATTACCAGTTATTTATATAGCGCACACATATTCCGCAGCGCTTTACAGAGAATATTTGGCCAGTCACATCAGTCCCTGCCCCAGTGGAGCTTACAATCTAGATTCCCTATCACATGTACACACACACACAGTCATACTAGGGTTAATTTTGTTGAGAGCCAATTAACCTACCAGTATATTTTGGATTGTGGGAGGAAACCGGAGTACCCGGAGGAAACCCACGCAAGTGCGGGGAGAATATACAAACTCCACACAGTTAGGGCCATGGTGGGAATTGAACCCATGACCTCAGTACTGTGAGGCAGTAATGCTAACCATTACACCATCCGTATTGCCTACATATAAAACATGTCCGCCCAAACTCTTATAGCTAATAGGGTCTCCTCCATCCTGAGAGCTATCTCCTGGTTATACGACAGTGACAAAGGTTCGCACCCCACCTAACACTACGGAACACTTTAAGGGGTCCACTCAAATCAGGGCGATGTATACATCGATGCTACCCTGTACAACTAGCGCTGTAGAGGGTAACATATAGATCGGATGTGTGCAGCAGAACATTGCAATGATGATCTGCTATATAAGGTATCCTCTACAATGCCAGGTTTTCCTGATCACACCACTACGGGGTGCAAAGAGATTTAGCAATGCATTTGATGGAATCGCTCCTCTATCCATCCATCATTTATCAACTGAGGTACAGGACTACAAAGACGATTTAGAGTCATCTCATTTTCAACAGGAGGATTGAACAAGCTGTGGTGCAATCTAGCCCCCAACTTCAGGTGCCTTCAGTCCGAGTTATAGGCCTACCACGTTACCATATCCAAAAACATCATGGCTTCCTGGCTTCTGTGTAGCCTACTTACTTCTCCTGCATAGACAGGTCCTGGAGAATGTCGGCCAGGCTGTGATGAAGAGATTCTTTGGGCAACTCAAACTTCAGAGCCCAGCGCCCGGCTGTTTCCAGGTCACAATAGCGGCACAGCAGCGAAACGCACTGCTCCTGTAACCAGCGGTTTTCCCCCACCGTGCTCTGCAAAGTACAGAAGACAGGACAGTGTTACCTGCCGCCCTATGGATACGGAAGGTACAGAAGCGGCATTAGTACAGGAGCTCTCGCCCTCTATTCTGTGTCCAACAGGAGGAGAGACGGGAATTCCCATACAGATCATTGATCTCCGACGAGAGACACAGAATTAGTATACATGGACGGTTTACCAAAGCAGATGAAGGGGCTGGGGCGGCCATCTGCTTTCATGAGTTGTGTATGTAACTGGCGTCTCTCCATACAGATCAATAGCATCTGTCAGAAAGAAACGGGGGGGGGGGGGGGGGGGGGGGGAATGCGCTAAGGGGCAGCTATGTGCAAATTACCACAGGCAGCACTGACTGAGGAGGTCAGCACAGCAAAGAGTCAATGGGGTCTCAGGGGGAGATCTATCAAAGCTTGGAGAGAAGTAAAGTACCAATCAGCTCCTGTCATTTTTCAAACATAGGGGGACATTTACTAAGCAGTGATAAAGAGTGGAGAAGTGAGCCAGTGGAGAAGTTGCCCATGGCAACCAATCAGCACTGAAGTAACATCTATAATTTGCATACTATAAAATGATACTGAGCTGCTGATTGGTTGATGGGGCCACTTCTCCACTGGCTCACTTCTCCGCTCTTATCACTGCTTAGTAAATGTCCCCCATAGCCTGTAACATGGCTGTTAGAAGCAAAATGGCTGGTACTTTATCCCTCTCCACTTAATCTTCCTGTGTGTGTGAAAAATGACAGGAGCTGATTGGTTGGTACTTTATCCCTCTCCATGCATTGATACATCTTCCCATCAGACTAAAAAACATCCACTGACAAGTCTGGGGGAAAGTAATCCAGGTTGAACAAAACATAAAACAGGAAGTTCCGGGTCATATTATATGAACTCTCAGCACTTGTCCCAACTATTTATAACAGAAGCCAAGGGAGAAAAAAACGACACTGTAACCCTCAGCAACCAATTGGATTGTAACATCCATATTTCGGTCATAGTTTAGATCAGTGATGGGCAACAGGTGACCCCTTCCAGGCTGTCCCACTTGTTCAAAATGCCTGGCAGTGTGTTATTACAGGTAGGTGTCTCTCATTGTTTAAATGTATTGATTTAGTGTATAACTGAGTGTGTTGCCCTTTTTCAAGGTTAGAGGGAATCGCAATGCCCCCCATCCCCCCACAGTGTATAATTTTGCTGATGGTTTAGATTATATTAAATTAGAAGATTTGAGAACTTTTCCATCTTTATCATGTATGTACCAGTTTTTATTAATGCTCACAAATTTATTCAGTATCAGTGCGTAGGAAGATCATTTATTTTCAACAGCAAGAGTATTTAAAATATAGGAATAAAAAACGTTTTTTTTTACCCCTACACAAATACTCTGAAATGCACCCATCTGGTAAGACAGGTCTGTAGGACTGGGACTCCGAGAACCTGCTGTATACTGAGTGCTCTACAGCAAACCAGACAGAAGCCACGGTGGGTGACCTTTCACCCCCACACAGGCCCACGCATACAGCACAGATGGGGAAGAGATAGAGTTACCTGCACGTGGTCCGTCCAGTTCTCCTGCGTCATTGTTTTCTGGAAGGTAAAATGGGAAACACCTTACACTCCACTCATCATTGCCCGTAATAATTTTCCAAACATTATTCACTATAAAATAAACAGGTGACATCAAAGTGTGGACTACAGGACTTAGAAGCATAGAACTCTGTGAGGCGGCCATTTTGAGGACTACTGAAGCAATATTTGTGAGAATGCAGCCTATCGATATAACTAACAAAATGGCAGCATCCACGCAGTGTGCAATAGCCAAACTGTAATTATTATCTTTATGGTACTGCTAACTACTTAACAGCTTACGCTATCCTTACACTGGGAGCGTTACAGTCGTCTACACTAAGCAGAGGTAGCCATTTTGCAAGCAGAACCAACATTTAATGAGTGCAGCCTGTCCATTCACTAAGTACAAGCGACATCACTGAGTGCTTCATGACGCTTGTAACGTAAAACACATGTAGCACAGTAACACAATAAATACTTTTACACTGAGGTACAGACACTGGAATAATGCCATCTGTATATTTTCACACATACAATGTAATACAGTACAAACAAACAAACAAAAGCAATACAAACATACAAATGGCATATTAAGTGCACAGTGTCAGTATAAGTACATAACCCTCAACTTCAGACATGTGAAAATCAAGGCCTTCTGCCGACACAGAACAGCGAAGCAGCCTTCAAAGTACCGGGTACGCCTCTGCTGTAAATCTCCACTCTTTAACACTCATTTAAGTATCTTGTTTTTGTATGTCAGCTAAATATGGGGGACGCAAGTGTACTCAGGCTAAATTTAGCAGAGAATGTCTGTTGTACAAGTAGATTTACACCCCCCTGCACTCAGCTCGCCCTTGTTCGGCTATAAAGAAACAAGCTGCACATTTAAAAAGTGCATGAAGCCACAAAACGACAATTGCGCTGCAGGTCTGCGTTTGTGAAGCTTCACAAAGGACCTTTAATTTGCTCCGACGGTGGCAGGAGGGATCGGGCCTACAAAACAAGGGCAGTATACACATATAATGTGCATATATATATATATATATATATATATATATATATATATATATATATATACACACATTGTTTTATATATATAAAATAGGGACAGCTCTGTCTGGTTCATACAGGAGGCCAGCAAGCGTACACCCATCACTTCCAAGTCTTGTGTTTGGGCCAGTGAACTGGCACTAATTTCTAATAATTACTTCATGCTGCAATTAGCAGAGGGCTGAATAAGCTGACATCTCTCCTAAACCCTAAACACAAACGACTTGTTTCATTAGAATATTCCCTTTCCCTTTAAAGACATCACACAGTCTGTGAACTGCAGTGATTTTCATACATCTGTATCCATCATCCACACGTAGGCTACACAGATCTGCAGTGTGCATGCTATGTTATGTGCAATTTTACACTATACGCCAAACAAAACTACACTGCATTAATAAAAGGTGCTGTTATGGGCTCATCACAGCAGCTTCATCTCTGCAAGATAGAACAGCCGCCAACAGGAACCATTTACATCTAGCAAACCGCAACGGCACTGTAATCACTATGCACCACACTGGGTGTTCACTGTTCACTAGCTACTAAGCCAGAAGCTAGCAACTCACCATCCACCAGGTTGGAGGTTCTGTAATCTCTATGCACCAGACTGGGTGTTCACTAGCCACTAAGCCAGAAGCCTGATGTTCACCAGATGCCAGGATGGAGGTTCTCTAATCACTATGCACCAGACTGGGTGTTCACTATTCACTAGCCACTAAGCCTGTTATTCACCAGTCGCCAGGCTGGAGGTTCTGTAATCACTGTGCACCAGACTGGGTGTTCACTATTCACTAGCCACTAAGCCAGAAGCCTGTTATTCACCAGTCGCCAGGCTGGAGGTTCTGTAATCACTGTGCACCAGACTGGGTGTTCACTATTCACTAGCCATTAGGCCAGAAATCTGCTATTCACCAGTCGCCAGGCTGGAGGTTCTGTAATCACTGTGCACCAGACTGGGTGTTCACTATTCACTAGCCATTAGGCCAGAAATCTGCTATTCACCAGTCGCCAGGCTGGTGGTTCTCTAATCACTATGCACCACACTGGGGGTTCACTATTCACTAGCCACTAGGCCAGAAGCCTGTTATTCACCAGTCGCCAGGTTGGAGGTTCTGTAATTACTGTGCACAAGACTGGGTGTTCACTATTCACTAGCCATTAGGTTTTTTAAGCGAGGAGGACTGGCGTAATCCACTGGATTAAGCCTTTTTAAATGTGAATTATTCCAGAAAAGCCATAACTTATTTTTATAATATATTACGATTGCCCTATCATCTTGGTCAATTCCAAACGGGTATCACCAAGTGGCAAGCACATTTCCCCAACCTAGAGGAAGGGGATGTTCTGAGGACTCTCCTATATTCTATCAAAACAATTTCGGCCACATCCTACAAAGACATGTTTTTCAAAATATTTTAGAGAGGTTACTTATCTCCCCACCGCTGTAAATTAATTGGTAGGACTAACACATCTACGTGCCACAAGTGTAGCTGTCCTGAAGCAACACAATACCATTGCCTATGGGAATGCCCCATGATTCAGCGTTTCTGGTTGACGATAAGACAATTTATGAAAGACCACCTGGTGAACTTTTTATCAGTGACCACAGAGTGGGCAGTCCTCGGATTTTTGCCAAACATTCCAAAGATTTCAGTTGGATGTAAAAAGTTATTATTGTTTGTCTCCTCGGTAGCCAGAAAGTGCATATTACAACAATGGATCTCTTCCACGCCCCCATCACTTAATATGTTTAAAGATAAACTATTCCAAATGTTTAAACTTGAATGGACCGAAACTACACTTCACAAAGATTCGCAAGCTGAGGATTTTTTTTCAGTTTGGGAAAGTTACATAGACACCTTACCCATAGAAATGAGACAGCAAATACATAAGTGTTTCCGTATGACCCTTTGGTATGAAACTAGATCAGTGGTTCTCAAACTCGGTCCTCAGGACCCCACACGGTTCACGTTTTCCATTTCACCCGGCAGCTGCACTGTGTATCACCAACTGCCACATTTTAAAAATCTACAGGTGACCTGCAAAACATGAACCGTGTGGGGTCCTGAGGACCGAGTTTGAGAACCTGTGAACTAGATCATTCATACAGGATCCGCCAATTGCCTTGGATTGAAATACAGAATGTGACTCGGACATGCAGACATGTAGTATAGGCGGGATCCGCAGGAGACATGGGCACACTATAAGACTTTGAATGGGTGTGAACTGGCTCCTCCCTCTATGCCCCTCCTCCAGACTCCAGTTATAGGAACTGTGCCCAGGGAGACGGACATTTCGAGGAAAAGGATTTATTTAATTATTTTAAACTAAGGTGAGATACATACCAGCTCACACCACTAACACGCTGTACAACATGGCATTCAACAACAATGCATGCAACGGCATGACCAACATCAGTCACAGATTGACTGAACTCAACGCAACATGAGCGTAACAATAATCAATCTGCAGATACAGCCCGCACTGGGACGGGCGCAAAGCATTCCTCTACGGACTAAGAGAAAAGGATTTACCGGTAGGTATTAAAATCCTATTTTCTCATACGTCCTAGAGGATGCTGGGGATGCTTCAAGAACCATGGGGTTTATACCAAAGCTCTAGAACGGGCGGGAGAGTGCTGATGACTCTGCAGCACCGATTGACCAAACAAGAGGTCCTCCTCAGCCAGGGTATCAAACTTGTAAAACTTCGCAAAGGTGTTTGAACCCGACCAAGTAGCAGCTCGGCAAAGTTGTAACGCCGAGACTCCCCGGGCAGCCGCCCAGGATGAGCCCACCTTTCTGGTAGAATGGGCTTTCACAGATTTCGGTAACGGCAATCCTGCCATAGAATGAGCCTGCTGAATTGTATTACAAATCCAGCGCGCAATAGTCTGCTTATAAGCAGGAGCCCCAATCTTGTTGGGAGCCCACAGGACAAACAGAGCCTCTATTTTCCTAATCTGCGCCGTTCTGGCGACATAGATCTTCAAAGCACTGACCACATCGAGAGACTTTGACTCCGCCAAGGCGTCAGTAGCCACTGGCACCACAATTGGCTGGTTCACATGAAATGATGAAACCACTTTTGGCAGAAATTGCTGACGAGTTCTCAACGCCGCTCTATCAGCATGGAAAATCAAATATGGGCTTTTGTGAGACAAAGCCGCCAACTCAGATACTCGCCTTGCAGACGCCAAGGACAACAACATGACCACTTTCCAAGTGAGGAATTTTAACTCAACCTTGCGCAAAGGTTCAAACCAATGTGATTGCAAGAATTGCAACACCACATTAAGGTTCCATGGTGCCACTGGGGGCACAAAGGGAGGTTGGATATGCAGCACGCCTTTTACGAAGGTCTGAACTTCTGGAAGGGAGGCCAATTCTTTTTGAAAAAAAGATCGACAAGGCCGAAATCTGTACTTTAATAGAGCCTAACTTTAGGCCCTCATCCACACCTGCTTGTAGGAAATGGAGCAAACGCCCCAGGTGAAATTCTTCCGTAGGAGCCGTCTTGGATTCACACCAAGACACATATTTTCTTCAAATACGGTGGTAATGCTTTGCCGTTACTTCTTTTCTAGCCTGAAGAAGTGTAGGAATGACTTCACTGGGAATACCCTTTCGGGCTAGGATTTGGCGTTCAACCGCCACGCCGTCAAACCCAGCTGCGGTAAGTCCTGATACACGAACGGCCCCTGTTGTAACAGGTCCTCCCGAAGAGGAAGAGGCCAGGGATCTTCTATGAGCAACTCCTGAAGATCTGGATACCAGGCCCTTTTTGGCCAATCCGGAACAATGAGGATCGCCTGAACCCTTGTTCTTCTTATAATTTTTATCACCTTTGGAATGAGTGGAAGTGGAGGGAACACATATACCGACTGAAACACCCACAGTGTCACTAGGGCGTCCACCGCTATCGCTTGAGGGTCCCTTGACCTGGAACAATATCTCTGAAGTTTCTTGTTGAGGCGGGACGCCATCATGTCCACTTGAGGAACTCCCCAACGACTTGTCACTTCCGCAAAGACCTCTTGATGAAGACCCCACTCTCCTGGATGGAGATCGTGTCTGCTGAGGAAGTCTGCTTCCTAGTTGTCCACTCCTGGAATGAAGACTGCTGACAGAGCGCTTGCATGTCTTTCTGCTCAGCAAAGAATCTTCGTGGCCTCGGCCATCGCTGCTCTGCTCTTTGTTCCGCCTTGGCGGTTTATGTACGCCACTGCTGTCACGTTGTCTGACTGAATCAAGACCGTCAGACCTCGAAGATGTTCTGCTTGCAGTATGCCGTTGTAGATGGCTCTTAATTCCAGAATGTTTATGTGTAGACAAGCTTCCTGGCTTGACCACTTTCCCTGAAAGTTTCTTCCCAGTGAGATTGCTCCCCAGCCTCGGAGGCTTGCATCTGTGGTCACCAGGATCCAATCCTGAATCCCGAACCTGCGTCCCTCCAGGTGGTAAGAACTGTGCAGCCACCACAGAAGGGAAATTCTGGTCCTGGGAGATAGAATTATTTTCCGGTGCATGTCCAGGTGAGACCTGGACCACTGGTCCAGCAGGTACCATTGAAACACCCTGGCATGGAACCTGCCATACGGAATGGCCTCGTAGGCCGCCACCATCTTCCCCAGCAACCGAGTGCAGTGAAGAACTGACACCTTTGCCGGTTTCAGAATCTGTTTTACCATGTTCTGTATTTCCAGAGCTTTTCCCACTGGAAGAAAAACTCTCTGTAATTCTGTATCCAGAATCATACCCAGGAATGACAGCTGTGTCGTTGGATCCAACTGTGATTTTGGCAAATTTAGGAGCCAACCGTGTTGTTGCAGAATCGTCAGTGAAAGGCCAACATTCTTCAACAATTGCTCCTTGGACCTCGCCTTTATGAGGAGATCATCCAAGTACGGGATAATTGCGATTCCCTGCTTGCGCAGGAGAACCATCATTTCCGCCATTACTTTGGTGAAAATCCTCGGAGCCGTGGACAGACCAAACGGCAACGTCTGAAATTGGTAATGACAATCCTGCACAGCAAATCTCAGGAAAGCCTGATGTGGCGGATATATGGGGACATGTAAGTAGGCATCTTTTATGTCGACCGACACCATAAAATCCCCCTCCTCCAGACTGGAGATCAGTGCTCGTAGAGACTCCATCTTAAACTTGAATTTGTTCAGAAAGAAATTGAGGGATTTTAGGTTTAGAATCGGTCTGAGTGAGCCATCCGGCTTCGGGACCACGAACAGGCTCGAATAAAAACCTTCCCCCTGTTGAGACGGGGGTACCGTGACAATCACCTGATTTTGACACAACTTTAGTATCGCAGGGCTTACTATCTCCCTTTCTGGAAGAGAAGCTGGCAAGACCGATTTGAAAAATCGGTGAGGGGGCACATCTTGAAACTCTAACTTGTACCCCTGGGTTACTATGTCTACTATCAAAGGATCCAGGTCCGAGTGCACCCAGACCTGACTGAAGAGTTTGAGACGTGCCCCCACCGGTGCGGACTCCCGCAGAGGAGCCCAAGCGTCATGCGGTGGATTTGGTAGAAGCCGGAGAGGACTTCTGCTCCTGGGAACTTGCCACAGCCTGTGAACTTTTTCCCCATCCTCTCCCCCTCGCAGCAAGGAAGGAGGACCCACGTCCTTTTTTTAATTTATTGGGCCGAAAGGCCTGCATCTGATAGTAAGGCGATTTCTTCTGCTGTGCAGGGACATAAGGTAAAAATGAAGACTTACCCGCGGTGGCCGTAGACACCAGGTCAGTGAGGCAGTCACCAAACAAGACCTTACCGTTAAACGGTAGAGACTCCATCGCCTTCTTAGAGTCAGCATCAGCATTCCATTGATGTAACCACAACGCTCTCCTTGCAGAGACAGCCATGGCATTGGCCCTTGATCCCAAAAGGCCAATATCCCATACAGCTTCTTTTAAATATGCTGCAGCGTCCCTGATATGACCCAGAGTCAAAAGTACACTATCCCTGTCTAGGGTATCTATCTCAGATGACAAGTTATCTGCCCACTTTCCAATAGCGCTACTCACCTATGCCGAAGCAAAGGCCGGCCTGAGTAGCGACCCTGTAGTGACATAAATGGATTTCAGTGTATTTTCCTGCTTACGATCCGCAGGATCCTTTAGGGCTGCAGTGTCAGGGGACAGAAGCGCCACCTTTTTGGATAGACGCGATAAAGCTTTGTCTACCGTGGGGATTGACTCCCACCTTTCCCTGTCCCCAGAGGGGAACGGATATGCCACTGGAATTCTTTTGGGAACCTGTATCTTTTTGTCAGGATTTTCCCAAGCCTTTTCAAAAATAAGATTTTACTTACCGATAAATCTATTTCTCGGAGTCCGTAGTGGATGCTGGGGTTCCTGAAAGGACCATGGGGGAATAGCGGCTCCGCAGGAGACAGGGCACAAAAAGTAAAGCTTTTTCCGATCAGGTGGTGTGCACTGGCTCCTCCCCCTATGACCCTCCTCCAGACTCCAGTTAGGTACTGTGCCCGGACGAGCGTACACAATAAGGGAGGATTTTGAATCCCGGGTAAGACTCATACCAGCCACACCAATCACACCGTACAACTTGTGATCTAAACCCAGTTAACAGTATGATAACAGCGGAGCCTCTGAAAGATGGCTTCCTTCAACAATAACCCGAATTAGTTAACAATAACTATGTACAATTTATGCAGATAATCCGCACTTGGGATGGGCGCCCAGCATCCACTACGGACTCCGAGAAATAGATTTATCGGTAAGTAAAATCTTATTTTCTCTATCGTCCTAGTGGATGCTGGGGTTCCTGAAAGGACCATGGGGATTATACCAAAGCTCCCAAACGGGCGGGAGAGTGCGGATGACTCTGCAGCACCGAATGAGAGAACTCCAGGTCCTCCTTAGCCAGAGTATCAAATTTGTAAAATTTTACAAACGTGTTCTCCCCTGACCACGTAGCTGCTCGGCAAAGTTGTAATGCCGAGACCCCTCGGGCAGCCGCCCAAGATGAGCCCACCTTCCTTGTGGAGTGGGCCTTTACAGATTTAGGCTGTGGCAGGCCTGCCACAGAATGTGCAAGTTGTATTGTGCTACAGATCCAACGAGCAATCGTCTGCTTAGACGCCGGAGCACCCATCTTGTTGGGTGCATACAATATAAACAACGAGTCAGATTTTCTGACTCCAGCTGTCCTTGCAATATATATTTTTAATGCTCTGACAACGTCCAGTAACTTGGAGTCCTCCAAGTCACTTGTAGCCGCAGGCACTACAATAGGCTGGTTCAGATGAAATGCTGACACCACCTTAGGGAGAAAATGCGGACGAGTCCGCAGTTCTGCCCTGTCCGAATGGAAAATCAGATATGGGCTTTTGTAAGATAAAGCTGCCAATTCTGACACTCTCCTGGCAGAAGCCAGGGCTAGAAGCATGGTCACTTTCCATGTGAGATATTTCAAATCCACCTTTTTTAGTGGTTCAAACCAATGAGATTTTAGGAAATCCAAAACCACATTGAGATCCCACGGTGCCACTGGAGGCACCACAGGAGGCTGTATATGCAGCACTCCCTTAACAAAGGTCTGGACTTCAGGGACTGAAGCCAATTCTTTTTGAAAGAAAATCGACAGGGCCGAAATTTGAACCTTAATAGATCCCAATTTGAGACCCATTGACAATCCTGATTGCAGGAAATGTAGGAATCGACCCAGTTGAAATTCCTCCGTCGGAGCACTCCGATCTTCGCACCACGCAACATATTTTCGCCAAATTCGGTGATAATGTTGCACGGTTACTTCCTTCCTTGCTTTAATCAAAGTAGGAATGACTTCTTCCGGCATGCCTTTTTCCTTTAGGATCCGGCGTTCAACCGCCATGCCGTCAAACGCAGCCGCGGTAAGTCTTGAAACAGACAGGGACCCTGCTGAAGCAAGTCCCTCCTTAGAGGTAGAGGCCACGGATCTTCCGTGATCATCTCTTGAAGTTCCGGGTATCAAGTCCTTCTTGGCCAATCCGGAACCACTAGTATCGTTCTTACGCCTCTTTGCCGTATAATTCTCAATACTTTTGGTATGAGAGGCAGAGGAGGAAACACATACACCGACTGGTACACCCAAGGCGTTACCAGCGCGTCCACAGCTATTGCCTGCGGATCTCTTGACCTGGCGCAATACCTGTCCAGTTTTTTGTTGAGGCGAGACGCCATCATGTCCACCATTGGTCTTTCCCAACGGGTTACCAGCATGTGGAAGACTTCTGGATGAAGTCCCCACTCTCCCGGGTGAAGATCGTGTCTGCTGAGGAAGTCTGCTTCCCAGTTGTCCACTCCCGGGATGAACACTGCTGACAGTGCTATCACATGATTCTCTGCCCAGCGAAGAATCCTTGCAGCTTCTGCCATTGCACTCCTGCTTCTTGTGCCGCCCTGTCTGTTCACATGGGCGACTGCCGTGATGTTGTCCGACTGGATCAACACCGGTTTTCCCTGAAGCAGAGGTTCTGCCTGGCTTAGAGCATTGTATATTGCTCTTAGTTCCAGAATGTTTATGTGAAGAGACGTTTCCAGGCTCGTCCATACTCCCTGGAAGTTTCTTCCTTGTGTGACTGCTCCCCAGCCTCTCAGGCTGGCGTCCGTGGTCACCAGGATCCAATCCTGTATGCCGAATCTGCGGCCCTCCAATAGATGAGCACTCTGCAACCACCACAGAAGAGACACCCTTGTCCTTGGAGACAGGGTTATCCGCAGGTGCATCTGAAGATGCGACCCTGACCATTTGTTCAACAGATCCCTTTGGAAAATTCTTGCGTGGAATCTGCCGAATGGAATTGCTTCGTAAGAAGCCACCATTTTTCCCAGGACTCTTGTGCATTGATGTACAGACACCTTTCCTGGTTTTAGGAGGTTCCTGACAAGCTCGGATAACTCCTTGGCTTTTTCCTCCGGGAGAAAAACCTTTTTCTGAACCGTGTCCAGAATCATCCCTAGGAACAGCAGACGAGTTGTCGGCATTAACTGGGATTTTGGAATATTCAGAATCCACCCGTGCTGTTTTAGCACTTCTTGAGACAGTGCTAATCCCATCTCTAGCTGTTCTCTGGACCTCGCCCTTATTAGGAGATCGTCCAAGTATGGGATAATTAATACGCCTTTTCTTCGAAGAAGAATCATCATCTCGGCCATTACCTTTGTAAAGATCCGAGGTGCCGTGGACAATCCGAACGGCAGCGTCTGAAACTGATAGTGACAGTTTTGTACAACGAACCTGAGGTACCCCTGGTGTGAGGGGTAAATTGGAACGTGGAGATACGCATCCTTGATGTCCAAGGATACCATAAAGTCCCCCTCTTCCAGGTTCGCTATCACTGCTCTGAGTGATTCCATTTTGAACTTGAACTTCTTTATGTACAGGTTCAAGGACTTCAGATTTAGAATAGGCCTTACCGAGCCATCCGGCTTCGGTACCACAAAAAGAGTGGAATAATACCCCTTCCCTTGTTGCAGAAGAGGTACCTTGACTATCACCTGCTGAGAGTACAGCTTGTGAATGGCTTCCAAAACCGTCTCCCTTTCGGAGGGGGACGTTGGTAAAGCAGACTTCAGGAAACGGCGAGGTGGATCTGTCTCTAATTCCAACCTGTATCCCTGAGATATTATCTGCAGGATCCAGGGATCTACTTGCGAGTGAGCCCACTGCGCGCTGTAATTTTTGAGACGACCCCCCACCGTCCCCGAGTCCGCTTGAGAAGCCCCAGCGTCATGCTGAGGCTTTTGTAGAAGCCGGGGAGGGCTTCTGATCCTGGGAAGGAGCTGCGTGTTGCTGTCTCTTCCCTCGACCTTTGCCTCGTGGCAGATATGAATAGCCCTTTGCTCTCTTATTTTTAAAGGAACGAAAGGGCTGCGGTTGAAAAGTCGGTGCCTTTTTCTGTTGGGGAGTGACTTGAGGTAGAAAGGTGGATTTCCCGGCTGTAGCCGTGGCCACCAAATCTGATAGACCGACTCCAAATAACTCCTCCCCTTTATACGGCAAAACTTCCATATGCCGTTTTGAATCCGCATCGCCTGTCCACTGTCGCGTCCATAAAGCTCTTCTGGCCGAAATGGACATAGCACTTACCCGTGATGCCAGTGTGCATATATCCCTCTGTGCATCACGCATATAAAGAAATGCATCCTTTATTTGTTCTAACGACAGTAAAATATTGTCCCTGTCCAGGGTATCAATATTTTCAATCAGGGATTCTGACCAAACTACCCCCGCACTGCCCATCCAGGCAGTCGCTACAGCTGGTCGTAGTATAACACCTGCATGTGTGTATATACTTTTTTGGATATTTTCCATCCTCCTATCTGATGGATCTTTAAGTGCGGCCGTCTCAGGAGAGGGTAACGCCACTTGTTTAGATAAGCGTGTTAGCGCCTTGTCCACCCTAGGAGGTGTTTCCCAGCGCTCCCTAACCTCTGGCGGGAAAGGGTATAATGCCAATAATTTCTTTGAAATTATCAGCTTTTTATCAGGGGCAACCCACGCTTCATTTCACACGTCATTTAGTTCTTCTGATTCAGGAAAAACTATAGGTAGTTTTTTCATACCCCACATAATACCCTGTTTAGTGGTACCTGTAGTATCAGCTAAATGTAACGCCTCCTTCATTGCCAAAATCATATAACGTGTGGCCCTACTGGAAAATACGGTTGATTTGTCACCGTCACCACTGGAGTCATCGCCTGTGTCTGGGTCTGTGTCGACCGACTGAGGCAAAGGGCGTTTCACAGCCCCTGACGGTGTTTGAGTCGCCTGGACAGGCACTAATTGATTGTCCGGCCGTCTCATGTCGTCAAACGACTGCTTTAGCGTGTTGACACTATCCCGTAGTTCCATAAATAAAGGCATCCATTCTGGTGTCGACTCCCTAGGGGGTGACATCCTCATATTTGGCAATTGCTCCGCCTCCACACCAATATCGTCCTCATACATGTCGACACACACGTACCGACACACAGCAGACACACAGGGAATGCTCCTAACGAAGACAGGACCCACTAGCCCTTTGGGGAGACAGAGGGAGAGTTTGCCAGCACACACCAAAAGCGCTATATATATATCAGGGATAGCCTTATAATAAGTGCTCCCTTATAGCTGCTTTGTTATATCAAAATATCGCCATAAATGTGCCCCCCCCTCTCTGTTTTACCCTGTTTCTGTAGTGCAGTGCAGGGGAGAGACTTGGGAGCCGTCCTGACCAGCGGAGCTGTGAGAGGAAATGGCGCCGTGTGCTGAGGAGATAGGCCCCGCCCCTTTTCCGGCGGGCTCGTCTCCCGCTATTTAGAAAAATTAGGCAGGGGTTAAATATCTCCATATAGCCTCTAGGGCTATATGTGAGGTATTTTTAGCCTTTATAGGTACTCATTTGCCTCCCAGGGCGCCCCCCTCCCAGCGCCCTGCACCCTCAGTGACTGCCGTGTGAAGTGTGCTGAGAGGAAAATGGCGCACAGCTGCAGTGCTGTGCGCTACCTTTAGAAGACTGCAGGAGTCTTCAGCCGCCGATTCTGGACCTCTTCTGATTTCAGCATCTGCAAGGGGGCCGGCGGCGTGGCTCCGGTGACCATCCAGGCTGTACCTGTGATCGTCCCTCTGGAGCTTGATGTCCAGTAGCCAAGAAACCAATCCATCCTGCACGCAGGTGAGTTGACTCCTTCTCCCCTCAGTCCCTCGCTGCAGTGATCCTGTTGCCAGCAGGAATCACTGTAAAATAAAAAACCTAGCTAAACTTTCTCTAAGCAGCTCTTTAGGAGAGCCACCTAGATTGCACCCTTCTCGGCCGGGCACAAAAATCTAACTGGAGTCTGGAGGAGGGTCATAGGGGGAGGAGCCAGTGCACACCACCTGATCGGAAAAAGCTTTACTTTTTGTGCCCTGTCTCCTGCGGAGCCGCTATTCCCCCATGGTCCTTTCAGGAACCCCAGCATCCACTAGGACGATAGAGAAAAGAGCATTCAGTTCATGAGAGGGAGGAAACGTTACCTCAGGGTTCTTTCCTTTAAACATACAGACCCTAGTATCAGGAACAGCAGGGTCCTCAGTGATATATAATACGTCTTTTATCGCCACAATCATGTACTGAATACTCTTAGCCAGTTTTGGATGTAATCTGGCATCACTATAGTCGACACTGGAATCAGAGTCCGTGTCGGTATCTGTATCTGCTATCTGGGTAAATGTACGTTTCTGTGACCCCGAAGGGGTTCTGGTCCTGTGACAAAGCATCTTCCATGGATTTCCTCCATGTCTGGTTCTTAAGCTGGCCATACATCAGGACAATATCTTTCCAACCAGCCAACTAGTTGGCTGGTTGGAAAGATAATGTGGCAGTCAGGGCCGGTTCAAGGGCGCAGAGCGCCCCGGGCAGGAAAGGGGCGTGACCTAATACAGGGGGCGTGGTGAGCCACGCCCCCTGTACATTGAAAGCGCCGCTTGAACGCTGAGCGGTGCGCGATGACGTCATCGCGCACCGCACAGCAAAAGGTCCTCTCCACGAAGAGAAACTAGACGCTATGCGTCTAGTTCCCTTCGTGGAGAGGACCTTTGCTGTGCGGTGCGCGATGACGTCATCGCGCACCCCTCAGCAGTTACTCTCCACGAAGGGAAACTAGACGCATAGCGTCTAGTTCCCTTCACAGGAGGCGCCGGGGACGGCAGCGGGCAGCGGACACAGCGGGCAGCAGTGGCGGATCTTGCCACCGTCCTGCTCCCTCCGGATGGTGCCAGCGCCCTCCGGAAGGCGGCGCCCCGGGCAAAAGTCCTGCTTGCCCGTGGCAAGAACCGCCACTGGTGGCAGTGTGTGGGAGCAAACGATTATCAGCCGTTTGCTCCCACACGCTGAAAAACGGACAGAAACGGTCTGTCCAACTAGTTGGGAAAATCAAACCTGTTTGATTTTCCCAACCAATCGTTCAGGTGTAGGGGAAACTTTCCCCCCAACTGAACGATAAGTAGGCGGACACTGCCTGCTAGTGTCCGCCTACTACGCGGCAGCATGAAAAGCCCCCACCCCCCCAATCACCTGTGACAGCGGGCTGTGCAGTTCGGGGCCTGAAAAGGGGGCGGAGCTACGGCGGCACGAGGGGGCGGAGCTACACGGAATAGAGGGGCGGAGCTACACGGGACCAGACACAGCTTAAGTTTGCAGTGACGGCCAGCCAGACTTGGTAAGTGGAGGGTGAGAGAGAAGTGTGTGTGTGTGTGTGTGTGTGTGTGTGTGTGTGTGTGTGTGTGTGTTTGTATATATGTGTGAATTGTGTGTGTGTGAGGTATGTCTGTGTGTGCGCGCTTTATGGACGCCACTGCTGGGGGGGCCATTACATGCAAGGACACTACTACTATAGGGGGGGCATTACGTATAAGGACGCTACTATTGCTGGGGGGGGGGGCATTACATATAACGATACTACTGCTGGGGGGGCATTATGTATAAGGACGCTACTATTACTGGGGGGGCATTACCTATAACAATGCTACTACTACTGGGGGGCATTATGTATAAGAACGCTACTACTACATGAGTAAGGAGGCTACTAATACTGGGGGGGCATTACATATAAGGACGCTACTACTGGGGGGGCATTATGTATAAGGACTCTTACTACTGGGGGGCATTATGTATATGGATGGTGCTACTACTACTGGGAGGGCATTACATGTAAGGATGCTACTACTACTGGGGGGGGCATTATGTATAAGGACGGTACTACTACTGGGGGCACATTACGTATAAGGGGGGTCATTCCGAGTTGTTCGCTCGGTAAATTTCATCGCATCGCAGCGTTTTTCCGCTTAGTGCGCATGCGCAATGTCCGCACTGCGACTGCGCCAAGTAAATTTGCTAAGAAGTTAGGATTTTTCTTCGCTCAGGCGATCGTAGTGTGATTGACAGGAAGTGGGTGTTTCTGGGCGGAAACAGGCCGTTTTATGGGCGTGTGGGAAAAAACGCTACCGTTTCTGGGAAAAACGCGGGAGTGGCTGGAGAAACGGAGGAGTGTCTGGGCGAACGCTGGGTGTGTTTGTGACGTCAAACCAGGAACGACAAGCATTGAACTGATCGCAGATGCCGAGTAAGTCTGGAGCTACTCAGAAACTGCACAGAGATGTCTTATCGCAATATTGCGAATCTTTCGTTCGCAATTTTAAGAAGCTAAGATTCACTCCCAGTAGGCGGCGGCTTAGCGTGTGCAATGCTGCTAAAATCGGCTTGCGAGCGAACAACTCGGAATGACCCCCAAGGATGCTACTACTAAAGGGGTGGCATTACGTATAAGGACGCTGGATCAGATGAGTATAATTATCTTTTATTTTCAGGTACCCGTGGATTCTACTTGGAGAAGAGGACCGACTGCTTCGTGTCAACATAGGTAAGTATGTGTGTGTCGACATGTGTGAAATAAAGTTTTACTGTCACGGTGTGTGTCTCCTGTTTTTATTTGGGTATTTTTTTTTCCATTAGAACTACAGGTACCAGCGGGCCCGTTTTTCTCCCGCATGCTGGTATTTGTGGTTCTCCAAGTACCAGCTTGCGAGGGATGCTTGCTGGGACTTGTAGTACTACTGGAAAAAACAATATTCTTTCAATTTTCTCAAGGCTATCAGCCCCCCATCCGCAGCCTTTGGATGGGGGGGACAGCCTCGGGCTTCACCCCCTGGCCCTTGGGTGGCTGGGGGGGGGGACCCCTTGATTGAAGGGGTCCCCACTCCCCCAGGGTACCCCGGCCAGGGGTGACTAGTTGGATATTTAATGCCATGGCCGCAGGGCACTGTATAAAAGTGACCCCCGGCTGTGGCATTATCTGTCCAGCTAGTGGAGCCTGATGCTGGTGTAAAAAATATGGGGGACCCCTACTCTTTTTGTCCCCCGTATTTTTTGCACCAGCACCAGGCGCAGAGCCCGATGCTGGTTTTAAAAATACGGGGGATCCCCTGTCCCTTTTTTCCCCGGATTTTTAGAACCAGGACCGGCTCGAAGAGCCCGAGGCTGGTTATGCTTTGGAGGGGGGACCCCACGCAATTTTTTTTCGGGGTTTTCCCATTCCATTTAAAAAAAAATATATATATATATATAATAATAATCTTTTTAAAAATATATAAATAATACTTGTGCCTCCAAAAAAGAGGGCACCAGGCAAGCTGTACATTTTACTACATTGGGAGTGCCGAATATCTACATCTTATATATATATATATATATATATATATATATATATATATATATATATATATATATATATATATATATATATATATATATATATATATATATATATTTGCCTTGGCAGCCCAACCATGCTGGTATCCATAGTTCAGTATAAAAATAAGTAAATCTAATAAATGTATGGTGGTGAAAGAAAAGCCCAGTTTCACTGAAAAAAAGACACTTCTGCATGTTTTGAAATTAAAAAACAAAACAAAACTGAAGAACTGTAGGCAGGCACTGTCCGCCTACTTCGGTGACATCACAAGTTGGACAGAAGTTGGAAGGTTGGTTGGTCTGATGAAAAGTTGGTTAGATGTGTGGAGCACTGGTAAAAAGTTGGTGAGATGTGTGGGGCACTGTTTTAGTTGAACAGACAAGTTGGATGGTTGGAAGTTTGGAGTGTTGGAGAAAAGTTGGTCTGATGTATGGCTAGCATTAGACTCAGATTTATCAAATCTCTTAGTCAACTTAAGCTAGCCATACACCAAGACGATATCTTTCCAACCAGCCAACTAGTTGGCTGGTTGGAAAGATAATCTGGCAGTGTGTGGGAGCAAACGATTATCAGCCGTTTGCTCCCACACGCTGTAAAACGGCCAGAAACGGTCTGTCCAACTAGTTGGGAAAATCAAACTTGTTTGATTTTCCCAACTAATCGTTCAGATGTAGGGGGAACATTCCCCCCAACTGAACGATAAGTAGGCGGACACTGGCCAGCAGTCTCCGCCTACTTCTTTCACCATCACTGCCTGCGGGCAGCACTGTGTGGAGAAGGAGCCGGGAGGAAGTGCAGGGGCAGCTGCGGCAGTCTATCACTGCTGCCGGGCTGCCCCTGTCACCCTGGCAGCAGCAGAAGTGGTGTGGGAGCCAGGAGGAGGTTCAGGGGCAGCAGCGGCAGTTTATCATTGTTGCCGGGCTGCCCCTGTCACACTGACACTTCCAGTAACGAACGCGACACCTCCGCCGGCCGCCCCATCCATCCCGCCAGCCTCCCTCAGCCCTGCTCAGCCCGGCACCGCAAATTTACACCCCGCCCGCCAGCCTCCCTCCGCCTGCACCGGCTGCCACACCGGTAATTCGCCGGCCGGCCGCCCGCCCGGCCGCCAGCCTCCTTCCCCCGCATCGGCCGCCCGCCCGCCAGCCACCATCCCACCCCCGCACCGCTAATCAGCCGCACCCCCCCTCCCCACCCGCACCCGCACCGCTAATTTGCCGCACCCCCCCGCACCCTCACCGCTAATTCGCCGCACCCCCCCCCCCCCGCACCGCTAATTCGCCGCACCGCACCCCCGCACCGATAATCAGACCCGCACCGCTAATTTGCCGCACCCCCCCCCAGCACCCTCACCGCTTATTTGCCGCACCCGCGCCGCTAATTCGCCGCACCCCCCCTCCGCACCCACACCGCTAATTCGCCACCCCCCCCGCACCCGCACCGCTAATTGCACCCGCACCGATAATTCGCCGCACCCCCCCCGCACCCGCACCGATAATCAGACCCGCACCGCTAATTTGCCGCACCTCCCCCGCACCGATAATCAGCCGCACACCCGCCCCGCTAATTCGCCGCACCACCCCCCGCACCGATAATCAGACCCGCACCGCTAATTCGCCGCACCCCCCCCGCACCCGCATCGCTAATTCGCCGCACCCCACCGCTAGTTCGCCGCACCCCCCCCCCCCCCCGCTACGGTAGCACATCACTGCTGCCGGGCTGCCGCCGTCACAGGACACCCAGCAGTGGCACCCCTCCCGCGATACCCACCCCACGATCGCGGCACCCCCCGCACCCCACCCATGATTGCTGCACCCACGCACGCCACCCCCGATCACTGGCACCCCACCTGCGGTTGCGGCACCCCCGCACCCCACCCGCGATCGCGGCACCCCCCGCACCCCACCCGCGATCGCGGCACCCCCGCACCCCTACTACTTGGAGAAGAGGACCAACTGCTTCGTGTCAACATAGGTAAGTATGTGTGTGTCGACATGTGTGAAATAAAGTTTTACTGTCACGGTGTGTGTCTCCTGTTTTTATTTGGGTATTTTTTTCCCATTAGAACTACAGGTACCAGCGGGCCCGTTTTTCTCCCGCATGCTGGTACTTGTGGTTCTCCAAGTACCAGCTTGCGGGGGAGGCTTGCTGGGACTTGTAGTACTACTGGAAAAAACAATATTCTTTTAATTTTCTCAAGGCTATCAGCCCCCCATCCGCAGCCTTTGGATGGGGGGGGACAGCCTCGGGCTTCACCCCTGGCCCTTGGGTGGCTGAGGAGGGGAACCCCTTGATTGAAGGGGTCCCCACTCCCCCAGGGTACCCCGGCCAGGGGTGACTAGTTGGATATTTAATGCCACGGCCGCAGGGCACTGTATAAAAGTGACCCCCGGCTGTGGCATTATCTGTCCAGCTAGTCTAGCCCGATGCTGGTGTAAAAAATACGGGGGACCCCTACTCTTTTTGTCCCCCGTATTTTTTGCACCAGGCGCAGAGCCCGGTGCTGGTTTTAAAAATACGGGGGATCCCCTGTCCGTTTTCCCCCCGGATTTTTAGAACCAGGACCGGCTCGAAGAGCCCGAGGCTGGTTATGCTTTGGAGGGGTGACCCCACGCAATTTTTTTTCAGGTTTTTCCGATTCCATTTAAAAAAAATAATAATAATAATAATAATAATAATAATCTTTTTAAAAATATATAAATAATACTTGTGCCTCCAAAAAAGACAAACCAAGTACCTAATCCCTTCTAATATAAATAGATATGCTATTACCCACCCCAAAAAACACAAAAAAAAACATGTTTTTAACATTTTTTATTAGATTCCGCCAGCAAAGTGTGGCGGATTGAAAATGACCGAAACCGAAACGTTAAGCTGTCAGAACAGGGTCACGTATGTTCTTGATTTTTGAAAAGTCCTAGAGTGCCGCCTATCGTTTGTGATATGTTTGCTTTTTGAAGCTCAGGAGGGCACCAGGCAAGCTGTACATTTTACTACATTGGGAGTGCCGAACATCTACATCTGGTATATATATATATATATATATATATAATTTGCCTTGGCAGCCCAACCATGCTGGTATCCATAGTTCAGTATAAAAACAAGTAAATCTAATAAATGTATGGTGGTGAAAGAAAAGCCCAGTTTCACTGAAAAAAAGACACTTCTGCATGTTTTGAAATGAAAAAAAACAAAACAAAACTGAAGAACTGTAGGAAGGCACTGTCCGCCTACTTCGGTGACATCACAAGTTGGACAGAAGTTGGAAGGTTGGTTGATCTGATGAAAAGTTGGTTAGATGTGTGAAGCACTGGTAAAAAGTTGGTGAGATGTATGGGGCACTGTTTTAGTTGAACAGACAAGTTGGATGGTTGGAAGTTTGGAGTGTTGGAGAAAAGTTGGTCTGATGTATGGCTAGCATTAGTCACATTTGCGTTTAAACCACTCAACATATTCACCCAATCATCCGTCTGCGGTGCCGACACGGTCACTCTCACAGTATTTTCTGTCCCCACTCCAGCCTCCTCCTGGGAAGAGCATTCAGCCTCAGACATGTCGACACACACGTACCGACACCTACAACCACACTGGGGCTATAGGAGACAGACCCACAATAAAGCCTGCAAGAGAGACACAGAGAATTTTCTGCCAGCTCACACCCAGCGCCTATCCCGGTACTGAGGCCAGTAAAATGACTGCCAAGACCTGTTAGCGCTTTATATATATAGAAATCAGCACCAAATTATTTGTGCCCCCCTCCCATTTTGCACCCTGTTACTTGTACCAGCAGTGTGGAGGACAGGGCCAGCGTCTCTGCAGCTTCTGAGGAGAGAAAATGGCGCTGGTCATAGTTGCGTGGGCTAAGCCCCGCCCACTACATGGCGCGCTTCAGTCCCGCTTAAAAATATGTTTATACTGGCGGGGGTCCCTTAACTAGTGCCCGGGGCACTATTATAACTCATGCCAGTCTGATTTGAGGTGTTGATGCTGCCCAGGGCGCCCCTCCTGCGCCCTGAGTTTTGTGTGGGAGCATGGCGCGCAGCGCGGCACCTCTTCTGCCGTCACTGAAGTCTTCTGATCTTCTCATACTCACCCGGCTTCTATCTTCTGGCTTTGTGAGGGGGGTGACGGCGCGGCTTCAGGAACAAGCAGCTAGGCGTACCGTAGTGATCGAACCCTCTGGAGCTAATGGTGTCCAGTAGCCTAAGAAGCAGAGCCCTTGAACTTAGAAGTAGTAGGTCTGCTTCTCTCCCACGATGCAGGGAGCCTGTAGCCAGCAGATCTCCCTGAAAATAACAAACCTAAGAAAGTCTTTTTCAGAGAAACTCTGGAGAGCTCCTCAGTGTGCATCCAGTCTCACTGGGCACAGTTCCTATAACTGGAGTCTGGAGGAGGGGCATAGAGGGAGGAGTCAGTTCACACCCATTCAAAGTCTTACAGTGTGCCCAAGTCTCCTGCGGATCCCGTCTATACCCCATGGTTCTTGAAGCATCCCCAGCATCCTCTAGGACGTATGAGAAAGGAAGATGGGAGGTCTGTGTTTCACATCCATGGTGGTCTCATACTCAGAGCCATGGATTACAAGTCTCAAGTTCTTTTTAATGCTGAGTACAATACAGAAAAGCAAATAGAACAACAGTAGGAGCTCACACGAAGCAGATCTACCACGGACAGGGAAACCAGCAGCTGGAGAACACGTACCTCCACAAATCTCTTGTACATTAGGTATTTCAGGGTGCCCAGGTGACGCTGATTTATCAGGTTTGAACAAAGAGCTGAAAAGGAAACAATGTGTGTGAATTAGGTACAGGGTTTATATAAAGAAAACCTTATTATATGCATCAAAATCAATCAAATACTGCAACAAACCACATATTGAATAGGTACAGACAGATCATCCACGTAAGAAATCTCAGAGGTGCAAGAACACTGGTGAGTACAGGTGTGTCAGTAGTGACAGAAGAGGTGCGAGTACACTGGTGAGTACAGGTGTGTCAGTAGTGATAGAAGAGGTGCGAGTACACTGGTGAGTACAGTTGTGTCAGTAGTGATAGAAGAGGTGCGAGTACACTGGTGAGTACAGTTGTGTCAGTAGTGATAGAAGAGGTGCGAGTACACTGGTGAGTGCAGGTGTGTCAGTAGTGATAGAAGAGGTGCGAGTACACTGGTGAGTACAGGTGTGTCAGTAGTGATAGAAGAGGTGCGAGTACACTGGTGAGTACAGGTGTGTCAGTAGTGACAGAAGAGGTGCGAGTACACTGGTGAGTACAGTTGTGTCAGTAGTGATAGAAGAGGTGCGAGTACACTGGTGAGTGCAGGTGTGTCAGTAGTGATAGAAGAGGTGCGAGTACACTGGTGAGTACAGTTGTGTATGTACTCTCAGTGGGCTGAGAGGTGCGAGTACACTGGCGTGTAACGGTGTATTAGTAGTGGGCTGAGGCGTGCGAGTACACTGGTGAGTACAGGTGTGTAAACAGTGAGCTGAGAGGTAAGAGTACACTGGTGAGTACAGGTGTGTCAGTAGTGGACTGAAAGGTGAGTACACTGGAGAGTACAGGTGTGTCAAGAGGGATCTGAGAGGTGAGAGTACACTGGTGAGTACAGGTGTGTCAGTACTGAGCTGAGAGGTATAAGTACACTGGTGAGTACAGGTGTGTCAGTACTGAGCTGAGAGGTATAAGTACACTGGTGAGTACAGGTGTGTCAGTAGTGGGCTGGGAGGTGAGTACACTTATGAGTACAGGTGTGTCAGTAATGAGCTGAGAGGTATAAGTACACTGGTGAGTACAGGTGTGTCAGTGGTGGGCTGAGCGATAGGAGTACACTGGTGAGCACAGGTGTGTCAAGAGGGATCGGAGAGGTGAAAGTACACTGGTGAGTACAGGTGTGTCAAGAGGGATCTGAGAGGTGAGAGTACACTGGTGAGTACAGGTGTGTCAGTAATGAGCTGAGAGGTATAAGTACACTGGTGAGTACAGGTGTGTCAGTACTGAGCTGAGAGGTATAAGTACACTGGTGAGTACAGGTGTGTCAGTAGTGGGCTGGGAGGTGAGTACACTTATGAGTACAGGTGTGTCAGTAATGAGCTGAGAGGTATAAGTACACTGGTGAGTACAGGTGTGTCAGTGGTGGGCTGAGCGATAGGAGTACACTGGTGAGCACAGGTGTGTCAAGAGGGATCGGAGAGGTGAAAGTACACTGGTGAGTACAGGTGTGTCAGTAGTGAGCTGAGAGGTGAGTACACTGATGAGTACAGGTGTGTCAGTAGTGGACTGAGAGGTACAAGTACACTGGTGAGTACAGGTGTATAAGTAGTGGGCTGAGAGGTGAGTACAGGTGTGTGAGTAGTGAGCTGAGAGGTATAAGTACACTGGTGAGTACGGGTGTGTCAGTAGTGGGCTCAGAGGTGGGAGTACATTGGTGAGTACAGGTGTGTCAGTAGTGAGCTGAGAGGTACAAGTACACTGGTGAGTACAGGTGTGTCAGTAGTGATCTGAGAGGTACAAGTACACTGGTGAGTACAGGTGTGTCAGTAGTGGGTTGGGAGGGGAGTACACTGGTAAGGACAGCTGTGCCAGTAGCAGGCTGAAAGGTGGGAGTACACTGGTGAGGTACAGGTGTGTCAGTAGTGGGTTGAGAGGTGGGAGTACACTGGTGAGTACGGGTGCGTCAAGAGGGATCTGAGAGGTACCAGCACACTGGTGAGTACAGGTGTGTTAGAAGGGGGCTGAGAGGTGAGAGTACACTGGTGAGTACAGGTGTGTCAGTAGTGATCAGAGAGGTGAGTTATCAGTGTGTCAGGTGAGCAACAGGAAGTGTACAGGTAAGTGCAGGTGAGTTACAGTGTCTCAGGTAAGCAATGGGAAGTATACAGGTAAGTGCAGGTGAGTTACAGTGTCTCAGGTAAGCAATGGGAAGTATACAGGTAAGTGCAGGCGAGTTACAGCGTCTCAGGTGAGCAATGGGAAGTGTACAGGTGAGTTACAGTGTCTCAGGTAAGCAATGGGAAGTATACAGGTGAGTTAGTGTATCTCAGGTGAGCAGTGGGAAGTATACAGGTAAGTGCAGGTGAGTTAGTGTATCTCAGGTGAGCAGTGGGAAGTATACAGGTAAGTGCAGGTGAGTTACAGTGTCTCAGGTGAGCAATGGGAAGTATACAGGTAAGTGCAGGCGAGTTACAGCGTCTCAGGTGAGCAATGGGAAGTGTACAGGTAAGTGCAGGTGAGTTACAGTGTCTCAGGTAAGCAATGGGAAGTGTACAGGTGAGTGCAGGTGAGTTAGTGTATCTCAGGTGAGCAGTGGGAAGTATACAGGTAAGTGCAGGTGAGTTACAGTGTCTCAGGTGAGCAATGGGAAGTGTACAGGTGAGTGCAGGTGAGTTACAGTGTCTCAGGTGAGCAATGGGAAGTGTACAGGTGAGTGCAGGTGAGTTACTGCATCAGTGTGTCAGGTGAGCAATGGGAAGTGTACAGGTAAGCACAGGTGAGTTACAGTATCAGTGTATCAGTAAGTGCATGTGAGTTATCACTTAGTACTGGGACCACTCACCTGGGTCAAGGTGATACATTTCCAGCAGCCGGAATGCCAGTTTGCTCACAGTTTTCAGGTTTAGTTTGTCTGGTTTCACAGGGGGAAGACCCTTATACTCTCTAAAGACAAGTTCGGGAGGCAACGGATGTTATTGGACAAAATAACCATGGACAGCAAATGTTATGGCTCTAGATCTCTGTAATATTTTATATTTACTTGCTAAGTTTCCTGGGGTTGAAGCTGGAGTCGCTCCACCGATCCAACATCTGGAGCAGCCGAGACTGCAGCTCCGGGTGCCCGGCCACATATCCCTCCACCAGGTTAAATCTCTCCATCAGCAGCAAGGGGGCGCACATCTTCAGGAGCAAAGACCATCGGTGAGATCAGAGGCAGACTAGAACCAAACATTTCCCTAATTGTGGAGTGAGCGGTGGTGCAAGGCCTACGCCCAAGCTCCATCCACTACTTACCCAAATGAGGTACAAATAAGACATTGGGCACATATAATGAGGGAAATTAGGGGTCAGTATCAGGCAACAGGTTTTGGGGGCACCAATATCAAGGTTTTGGAACTCAGAACAAAGGTGCTAAGAGCGCTTAGAGCAGGGGTGGCCAACCTGTGTCTCTCGAGCCGCATGCGGCTTTTTCTTTGTGTTAATGCGGCTCCCTGGCTGCCATTGCTCACTCATCTCCGCTCTGTGCGTGCAAAGTGACTTCATGATGTCAAAGCCGCACAGCGCTTGAGAGGCGGAGCCGCGAGGAGGACGGATCCCAGGTGCGGGAAGACTGCAGACAGTTGGCACCCTGAGAAGGGAGAACGATCAACAAGGCATGGTAAGTGAGCGTGTGGTGCTAAGCCCTCTCTATTACTCTATTATGTGAACAATAAGAGGTGCACGGGGGGGGGGGGGGCGCGTTGTTTTGATCTGGAAAGGAGCTGTCTAAGAACCAGTGGGGGGGGGGGGGGGGGGAGAGGTGCTGTCTAAGAGTGGGGGGGGGGGGGGGGAGGAGCAGAGGGGGGGGGTGCTGTCAGAGCTGGGGATGGGGAGGAAGAGAGATGTGCTGTCTGAGAGCTGGGGATGGGGGAGGAGAGAGGTGCTGTCTGAGAGCTGGGGATGGGGGAGGAGAGAGGTGCTGTCTGAGAGCTGGGGATGGGAGAGGAGAGAGGTGCTGTCTGAGAGCCGGGGATGGGGGGGGGGGAGGAGAGAGGTGCTGTCTGAGAGCTGGGGATGGGGGGGGGGGGGGAGGAGAGAGGTGCTGTCTGAGAGCTGGGGATGGGGGGGGGGGGGAGAGGAGAGAGGTGCTGTCTGAGAGCTGGGGATGGGGGGGGGGGGGAGAGGAGAGGGGAGCTGTCGGAGAGCTGGGGATGGGGGGGGGGGGAGAGGAGAGGGGAGCTGTCGGAGAGCTGGGGATGGGGGGGGGGGAGAGGAGAGATGTGCTGTCTGAGAGCTGGGGATGGGGGGGGGGGGGAGAGGAGAGATGTGCTGTCTGAGAGCTGGGGATGGGGGGGGGGAGAGGAGAGAGGTGCTGTCTGAGAGCTGGGGATGGGGGGGGGGGGAGAGGAGAGAGGTGCTGTCTGAGAGCTGGGGATGGGGGGGGGAGAGGAGAGAGGTGCTGTCTGAGAGCTGGGGATGGGGGGGGGGGGGAGAGGAGAGAGGTGCTGTCTGAGAGCTGGGGATGGGGGAGGAGAGAGGTGCTGTCTGAGAGCTGGAGATGGGAAGGAAGAGAGATGTGCTGTCTGAGAGCTGGGGGGGAGAGGAGAGAGGTGCTGTCTGAGAGCTGGGGGGGAGAGGAGAGAGGTGCTGTCTGAGAGCTGGGGGGGGAGAGGAGAGAGGTGCTGTCTGAGAGCTGGGGATGGGGGGGGGGGGGGGGAGGAGAGAGGGGGTGTGGTTTATCACATCGACAGTTTCTAGGTCGACAATGTTTAGGTCGACCACTATAGGTCGACAGTCACTAGGTCGACATGGATGGAAGGTCGACAGGGTTTCTAGGTCGACATGTGCTAGGTCGACAGGTCTAAAGGTCGACATGAGGATTTTTATTTTTTTTGGTGTCGTTTTCTTCGTAGAGTGACCGGGATCCCATATTAGTGCACCGCTTCGCTCGCCATGCTTCGGGCATGGTGCCTTCGCTTCGCTCGGCACAGATTACTGTTCCAATCGTAGTCCACGTGGATCGTTAAGTATGAAAAAATTCAAAAGATTTTTAAAAAAAAAAAAAAACCTCATGTCGACCTTTAGACCTGTCGACCTAGCACATGTCGACCTAGAAACCCTGTCGACCTTCCATCCGTGTCGACCTAGTGACTGTCGACCTATAGTGGTCGACCTAAACATTGTCGACCTAGATACTGTCGATCTTCAGACCGGATCCCGGAGAGAGGTGCTGTCTGAGAGCTGGGGGGGGGGGGAGAGGAGAGAGGTGCTGTCTGAGAGCTGGGGGGGAGAGGAGAAAGGTGCTGTCTGAGAGCTGGGGGGGAGAGGAGAGAGGTGCTGTCTGAGAGCTGGGGGGGAGAGGAGAGAGGTGCTGTCTGAGAGCTGGGGGGGAGAGGAGAGAGGTGCTGTCTGAGAGCTGGGGGGGAGAGGAGAGAGGTGCTGTCTGAGAGCTGGGGGGGAGAGGAGAGAGGTACTGTCTGAGAGCTGGGGGGGAGAGGAGAGAGGTGCTGTCTGAGAGCTGGGGATGGGGGAGGAGAGAGGTGCTGTCTGAGAGCTGGGGGGGAGAGGAGAGAGGTGCTGTCTGAGAGCTGGGGGGGGGGGGAGAGAGGTGCTGTCTGAGAGCTGGGGGGGGAGAGGAGAGAGAGGTACTGTCTGAGAGCTGGGGATGGGGAGGAGAGAGGTGCTGTCTGAGAGCTGGGGATGGGGGAGGAGAGAGGTGCTGTCTGAGAGCTGGGGATGGGGGTGGTGGAAGGAGAGAGGTGCTGTCTGAGAGCTGGGGATGGGGAGGAGAGAGGTACTGTCTGAGAGCTGGGCATGGGGAGGAGAGAGGTACTGTCTGAGAGCTGGGGATGGGGAGGAGAGAGGTACTGTCTGAGAGCTGGGGATGGGGAGGAGAGAGGTACTGTCTGAGAGCTGGGGATGGGGAGGAGAGAGGTGCTGTCTGAGAGCTGAAGATGGGGAGGAGAGAGGTGCTGTCTGAGAGCTGGGGATGGGGAGGGGGGGGGGGAAGGAGAGAGGTGCTGTCTGAGAGCTGGGGATGGGGGAGGAGAGAGGTGCTGTCTGAGAGCTGGGGATGGGGGGGGGGGGGGGGAGGAGAGAGGTGCTGTCTGAGAGCTGGGGATGGGGAGGAGAGAGGTACTGTCTGAGAGCTGGGGATGGGGAGGAGAGAGGTACTGTCTGAGAGCTGGGGATGGGGAGGAGAGAGGTACTGTCTGAGAGCTGGGGATGGGGAGGAGAGAGGTACTGTCTGAGAGCTGGGGATGGGGAGGAGAGAGGTGCTGTCTGAGAGCTGGGGATGGGGAGGAGAGAGGTGCTGTCTGAGAGCTGGGAATGGGGGGGGGGGGGGAGGAGAGAGGTGCTGTCTGAGAGCTGGGGATGGGGAGGAGAGAGGTGCTGTCTGAGAGCTGGGGATGGGGAGGAGAGAGGTACTGTCTGAGAGCTGGGGATGGGGAGGAGAGAGGTACTGTCTGAGAGCTGGGGATGGGGAGGAGAGAGGTACTGTCTGAGAGCTGGGGATGGGGAGGAGAGAGGTGCTGTCTGAGAGCTGGGGATGGGGAGGAGAGAGGTACTGTCTGAGAGCTGGGGATGGGGAGGAGAGAGGTGCTGTCTGAGAGCTGGGGATGGGGAAGGAGAGAGGTGCTGTCTGAGAGCTGGGAATGGGGGGGGGGGAGAGAGGTGCTGTCTGAGAGCTGGGGGAGGAGAGAGGTGCTGTCTGAGAGCTGGGGATGGGGGGGAGAGAGAGGTGCTGTCTGAGAGCTGGGGATGGGGGAGGAGAGACGTGCTGTCTGAGAGCTGGGAATGGGGGGGGGGGGGAGGAGAGAGGTGCTGTCTGAGAGCTGGGGATGGGGAGGAGAGAGGTACTGTCTGAGAGCTGGGGATGGGGAGGAGAGAGGTAATGTCTGAGAGCTGGGGATGGGGAGGAGAGAGGTACTGTCTGAGAGCTGGGGATGGGGGAGGAGAGAGGTGCTGTCTGAGAGCTGGGGATGGGGGAGGAGAGAGGTGCTGTCTGAGAGCTGGGGATGGGGGGGGGGGGAGAGAGGTGCTGTCTGAGAGCTGGGGATGGGGGAGGAGAGAGGTGCTGTCAGAGCTGGGAATGGGGGGGGGGGGGGGAGGAGAGAGGTGCTGTCTGAGAGCTGGGGATGGGGGAGGAGGGAGGTGCTGTCTGAGAGCTGGGGGGGAGAGGAGAGAGGTGCTGTCTGAGAGCTGGGGGGGGGGGGAGAGAGGTGCTGTCTGAGAGCTGGGAGGGGGGGGGGGGAGAGAGGTGCTGTCTGAGAGCTGGGGGGGGAGAGGAGAGAGGTGCTGTCTGAGAGCTGGGGATGGGGAGGAGAGAGGTGCTGTCTGAGAGCTGGGGATGGGGGAGGAGAGAGGTACTGTCTGAGAGCTGGGGATGGGGAGGAGAGAGGTACTGTCTGAGAGCTGGGGATGGGGAGGAGAGAGGTACTGTCTGAGAGCTGGGGATGGGGAGGAGAGAGGTACTGTCTGAGAGCTGGGGATGGGGAGGAGAGAGGTACTGTCTGAGAGCTGGGGATGGGGAGGAGAGAGGTACTGTCTGAGAGCTGGGGATGGGGAGGAGAGAGGTGCTGTCTGAGAGCTGGGGATGGGGGGGGGGGGGAGAGGAGAGAGGTGCTGTCTGAGAGCTGGGGATGGGGGGGGGGGAGAGGAGAGAGGTGCTGTCTGAGAGCTGGGGATGGGGGGGGGAGAGGTACTGTCTGAGAGCTGGGGATGGGGAGGAGAGAGGTGCTGTCTGAGAGCTGGGGGGGAGAGGAGAGAGGTGCTGTCTGAGAGCTGGGAATGGGGGGGGGGGGAGGAGAGAGGTGCTGTCTGAGAGCTGGGGATGGGGAGGAGAGAGGTACTGTCTGAGAGCTGGGGATGGGGAGGAGAGAGGTAATGTCTGAGAGCTGGGGATGGGGAGGAGAGAGGTACTGTCAGAGCTGGGGATGGGGAGGAGAGAGGTACTGTCTGAGAGCTGGGGATGGGGAGGAGAGAGGTACTGTCTGAGAGCTGGGGATGGGGAGGAGAGAGGTGCTGTCTGAGAGCTGGGGATGGGGAGGAGAGAGGTACTGTCTGAGAGCTGGGGATGGGGAGGAGAGAGGTGCTGTCTGAGAGCTGGGGATGGGGGGGAGAGAGAGGTGCTGTCTGAGAGCTGGGGATGGGGGAGGAGAGAGGTGCTGTCTGAGAGCTGGGGATGGGGGAGGAGAGAGGTGCTGTCTGAGAGCTGGGAATGGGGGGGGGGGGGGGGGAGAGAGGTGCTGTCTGAGAGCTGGGGGAGGAGAAAGGTGCTGTCTGAGAGCTGGGGATGGGGGGGGGGGGGAGAGAGGTGCTGTCTGAGAGCTGGGGATGGGGAGGAGAGAGGTGCTGTCTGAGAGCTGGGGATGGGGGAGGAGAGAGGTGCTGTCTGAGAGCTGGGGATGGGGGGGGGGGGGGGAGGAGAGAGGTGCTGTCTGAGAGCTGGGGTTGGGGGAGGAGAGAGGTGCTGTCTGAGAGCTGGGAATGGGGGGGGGGGGGGGAGGAGAGAGGTGCTGTCTGAGAGCTGGGGATGGGGGAGGAGAGAGGTGCTGTCTGAGAGCTGGGGATGGGGGGTGAGGAGAGAGGTGCTGTCTGAGAGCTGGGAATGGGGGGGTGGGAGGAGAGAGGTGCTGTCTGAGAGCTGGGGGAGGAGAGAGGTGCTGTCTGAGAGCTGGGGATGGGGGGGAGGAGAGAGGTGCTGTCTGAGAGTTGGGGATGGGGGAGGAGAGAGGTGCTGTCTGAGAGCTGGGGATGGGGGGTGAGGAGAGAGGTGCTGTCTGAGAGCTGGGAATGGGGGGAGGAGAGAGGTGCTGTCTGAGAGCTGGGGATGGGGAGGAGAGAGGTGCTGTCTGAGAGCTGGGAATGGGGGGGGGGGGGGAGGAGAGAGGTGCTGTCTGAGAGCTGGGGATGGGGAGGAGAGAGGTGCTGTCTGAGAGCTGGGGATGGGGGGGGGGGGAGAGAGAGGTGCTGTCTGAGAGCTGGGGATGGGGGAGGAGAGAGGTACTGTCTGAGAGCTGGGGATGGGGGGGGGGGAGAGAGGTGCTGTCTGAGAGCTGGGGGGGAGAGGAGAGAGGTGCTGTCTGAGAGCTGGGAATGGGGGGGGGGGGGAGGAGAGAGGTGCTGTCTGAGAGCTGGGGGGGAGAGGAGAGAGGTACTGTCTGGGGGGGCGGGGGAAGGAGAGGAGAGAGGAGTTTTTGGAGAGCTGTGGATGGGGCGTGACCTTGTGCCAGCTAGACCACACCCATTTTTACTAGGCTACGCCCACTTTTGCGTGCGCGCCTATGGCACGGGCATGATACCGGCTCTTCAGCTTTCTTGGAGACTATTCTGGGCTCTTTGACTCGGACTAGTTGGCCACCCCTGGCTTAGAGGGTTCCAGGGCTCCGCACAGTGCAGGACACAGGCCCTCTACTGCAACCCCATGGCTGTGATAACCAACTCACCTGCTCCAAGTCCAGATCAGGCTGGAGGTTCAGCTTGGTACTCACAATGACCGCCTAGGAAAGAGGAATCCCTGCACATTAGACACTCCATAGCCGAACACACCGCCAGCCCAAAGCCGTAACAAGCCCACATTATCTAACTGCGGGAAGCCGACCCCAACAGAGGAATACCAGCCCAAACCGGAGTATCTGGAGGTAACCCATGCAAACACTGGGAGAACATGCAAACTCCACACAGATCGATTGTGGTGGTGGGAATCGAACACAGTGCTGTGAGGCCACAATACTAACCATTACACCAACCATGCTACACGTTGCTAAGATTGCTAGGCCTATCTGAGTAAGTAAACCTGAATCTTCAAATCCCATAGCACTAAAAATGACAGACCTGGTGTAAATGGGACAGAAATATACATTTTGAAATTATTTTTTATTTTAATGTATTTATATCAACACTTGGGATTGACTGCCGACCATCAAGCGACCGCTCTCATGACTGGAATCCCTACCTGCCGAGTCTACAGGTAAGTGACTATTTAAAAAATATATATTTAGTGCACTATTACGCCATAACAATTATTTAGGGTTTATTAATTACGTTAAACCTTACTGGAGTGCAATGCAAATCCGAATGTAAACACGCCCGCTAACTGGTGATTCCATAGTATAATGGTGCTACGTGCACAGTAACCAATCAGAACGCATCAGACATTTCTCTATGGCATATTATAAAATAAAAGCAAAAGTCTGATTGGGTACCACAAGTTACAGCATATGTCTGTGCGCAATGGAAATATAATGGAGCTTAGGTCATAGAACAGTGTTTAGTTTCTTTTGACCACCAGAAATATGGATCCAGTCATCACAGGGGGACCGTCAAGGTATCTGTAGGAGCCGGGGTTCCCTGAGTAACATTCTGTATTGCACCCAAAACGGAGCGCACTCGGCCTGCGCAGACAAGAGGCCACCCTGAGACATGAAATACATCACAGCCCATTCATTCACAGGACCCTTTGCTAATCCAAGCTGACAAGAGGCTGAATGCATTTGCTGCACTATCAGAAGGCAGTGAAGCATGCAGGGCCTGCCAGACTGGCCCTCTGTGTGCCTGACAATGGCCGCTCTCAGTGGGAGGGGCAGCCCTGCGACAAGAGGCACCTTTGTCCTCGCCTCTCTGCCTTTTGGAGTGCAGGAAAGCCTCATTCAGCCGGCCACAGTCACTCTTTGAAAAGGCTGAAGTGTAACATGAGACGGCCGTGAAACACTAGCCAGCCTTCTGCCTACCCCTTATTATTCTCAGGCACCGCTTGCTCCATTCAGGGGGTCTGCAGAGAATAGCAGCACACTATACCAGCCTCTCTGCGCTCTGAATTCCACCATTGTTTGTGTATAATCATAAGAAGGGAGGAGAGGGAAGAACAGAGGCCACAGGCATCAGTGAAGCCATCTTGTATTTCCCGGAAGCCATTTTAGTGGAAGCTTCTTAAAGTATTTCAGTGTTTTCAACAGGGCAGGGACCAAAGTGCTGCTTTATATGACGGCGCTACACAAACAATAGTAATAATAAGAATTTACTCACCGGTAATTCTATTTCTCGTAGTCCGTAGTGGATGCTGGGAACTCCGTAAGGACCATGGGGAATAGACGGGCTCCGCAGGAGACTGGGCACTCTAAAAGAAAGATTAGGTACTATCTGGTGTGCACTGGCTCCTCCCACTATGACCCTCCTCCAGACCTCAGTTAGGGAAACTGTGCCCGGAAGAGCTGACACAACAAGGAAAGGATTTAGAATCCAGGGTAAGACTCATACCAGCCACACCAATCACACTGTAGAACTTGTGATAACCATACCCAGTTAACAGTATGAACAACAACTGAGCCTCCTTTTACAGATGGCTCATAACAATAACCCTTTAGTGAAGCAATAACTATATACATGTATTGCAGAGAGTCCGCACTTGGGACGGGCGCCCAGCATCCACTACGGACTACGAGAAATAGAATTACCGGTGAGTAAATTCTTATTTTCTCTGACGTCCTAGTGGATGCTGGGAACTCCGTAAGGACCATGGGGATTATACCAAAGCTCCCAAACGGGCGGGAGAGTGCGGATGACTCTGCAGCACCTAATGAGCAAACTCAAGGTCCTCCTCAGCCAGGGTATCAAACCTGTAGAATTTAGCAAATGTGTTTGAACCCGACCAAGTAGCAGCTCGGCAAAGCTGTAAAGCCGAGACCCCTCGGGCAGCCGCCCAAGAAGAGCCCACCTTCCTTGTGGAATGGGCTTTCACTGATTTAGGATGCGGCAGTCCAGCCGCAGAATGTGCCAGCTGAATCGTGCAACAGATCCAGCGAGCAATAGTTTGCTTTGAAGCAGGAGCACCCAGCTTGTTGGATGCATGCAGGATAAATAGCGAGTCAGTTTTCCTGACTCCAGCCGTCCTGGAAACATAAATTTTCTAAGCCCGGACTACGTCCAGTAACTTGAAATCCTCCAAGTCCCGAGTAGCCGCAGGCACCACAATAGGTTGGTTCAAATGAAACGCTTTGGGAGAAATTGGGGACGAGTCCTCAATTCTGCCCTGTCCATATGGAAGATCAGATACGGGCTTTTACATGACAAAGCCGCCAATTCTGACACACGCCTAGCTGAAGCTAAGGCCAACAGCATGACCACCTTCCACGTGAGATACTTTAGCTTTACGGTCCTAAGTGGCTCAACCCAGTGTGATTTCAGGAAATCCAACACAACGTTAAGATCCCAAGGTGCCACTGGAGGCACAAATGGGGGCTGAATATGCAGCACTCCCTTTACAAACGTCTGAACTTCAGGCAGTGAAGCCAGTACTTTTTGAAAGAAAATAGATAGGGCCGAAATCTGGACCTTTATGGACCCCAATTTTAGGCCCATAGTCACCCCTGACAATGCAAGTAAGCATCCTTGATGTCCAGCGACACCATAAAATCCCCCTTTTCCAGGCTTGCAATAACCGCCCTGAGCGATTCCATTTTGAACTTTAACTTCTTTATATAAGTGTTCAAGGATTTTAAATTCAGAATGGGTCTCACCGAACCGTCCGGTTTCGGTACCACAAACATTGTGGAATAGTAACCCCTGCCCTGTTGAAGGAGGGGGACCTTGATTATCACCTGCTGGAGGTACAGCTTGTGAATTGCCGCCAGTACTACCTCCCTTTCCCTGGGAGCAGCTGGCAAGGCTGATTTGAGGTAACGGCGAGGGGGAGTCGCCTCGAACTCCAGCTTGTATCCCTGAGATACAATTTGTACAGCCCAGAGATCCACTTGTGAGCGAACCCACTGGTTGCTGAAGTTTCGGAGACGCGCCCCCACCGCACCTGGCTCCGCCTGTGGAGCCCCAACGTGATGCGGTGGACTTAGTGGAAGCAGGGGAGGATTTTTGTTCCTGGGAACTGGCTGCCTGGTGCAGCTTCTTTCCTCTACCCTTGCCTCTGGCCAGAAAGGATGCTCCTCTGACCCGCTTGCCTTTCTGAGGCCGAAAGGACTGCACTTGATAATACGGTGCTTTCTTAGGCTGTGAGGGAACCTGAGGTAAAAAAGTCGACTTCCCCAGCAGTTGCTGTGGATACGAGGTCCGAGAGACCGTCCCCAAACAATTCCTCACCCTTATAAGGCAAAACCTCCATGTGTTTTTTAGAATCAGCATCACCTGTCCACTGCCGAGTCCATAATACTCTCCTGGCAGAAATGGACATTGCATTAATTCTAGATGCCAGCAGGCAACTGTCCCTCTGGGCATCCCGCATATATAAGACGACGTCTTTTATATGTTCGATGGTTAGCAAAACAGTATCCCTGTCGAGGGAATCAATGTTGTCTGACAGGGTATCAGTCCATGCTGCTGCAGCACTACACATCCAGGCTGAAGCAATAGCAGGTCTCAGTAGAGTACCAGAGTGTGTATACACAGACTTCAGGATAGCTTCCTGCTTTCTATCCGCAGGCTCCTTTAGGGCGGCCGTATCCTGAGACGGCAGTGCCACCCTTTTAGATAAGCGTGTCAGCGCCTTGTCCACCCTAGGGGATGTTTCCCAACGTAACCTATCCGTTGGCGGGAAAGGGTACGCCATCAGTAACCTCTTAGAAATCACTAGTTTCTTATCAGGGGAACTCCACGCTTCTTCACACAAATCATTTAATTCATCAGATGGGGGAAAGTCACTGGCTGCTTTTTCTCCCCAAACATAATACCCCTCTTGGTGGTAACCGGGTTAATATCAGAAATGTGCAACACATCTTTCATTGCAGTAATCATGCATCGGATGGCTTTTGTAGACTGTACATTTGTCTCATCCTCATCTACACTGGAGTCAGACTCCGTGTCGACATCTGTGTCTACCATCTGAGCTAGTGGGCGTTTATGAGCCCCTGACGGCTTCTGAGTCGCCTGGGCAGGCGCGGGCTGAGACCCCGGCTGTCCCAAGGCTGCTGCGTCATCGAACCTTTTATGTAAGGAGTTGACACTGTCGGTTAAGACCTTCCACATATCCATCCAATCAGGTGTCGGCCCCGTCGGGGGCGACACCACACTTATCTGCCCCTGCTCCGCCTCCACGTAACCCTCATCAAACATGTCGACACAGCCGTACCGACACACCGCACACACACAGGGAATGCTGAGACTGAGGACAGGACCCCACAAAGTCCTTTGGGGAGACAGAGAGAGAGTATGCCAGCACACACCACAGCGCTATATAACACAGGGATTTACACTATAAAAAGTGATTTACCCACTAGCTGCTTAAATATCTAATTTGCGCCTAAATTTATGTGCCCTCCCTCTCTTTTTTACCCTTCTTGTATCAGGATACTGCAGGGGAGAGCCTGGGGAGCTGCTTCCAGCGGAGCTGTGAAGGGAAAATGGCGCTGGTGTGCTGAGGAAGAAGGCCCCGCCCCCTCAGCGGCGGGCTTCTGTCCCGCGTTTTATGTAACTTAATGGCGTTTTTTTTTTTACACATATACAGTTTTCAGACTGTATTATGTGTATTTTAAGTGCCAAAAGGTATTATAATTGCTGCCCCCCCCCCCCCCCCCCCCCCAGCGCCCTGCACCCTACAGTGACCAGAGTGTGTGGTGTGCTGTGGGAGCAATGGCGCACAGCTGCGGTGCTGTGCGCTACCTTAATGAAGACAGGAGTCTTCTGCCACCGATTTCATCGCTTCTCTTCTGTCTTCTGGCTCTGCAAGGGGGACGGCGGCGCGGCTTCGGGAACGGACGATCGAGGTCAGGCCCTGTGTTCGAACCCTCTGGAGCTAATGGTGTCCAGTAGCCTAACAAGCACAAGCTAGCTGCAAGCAGGTAGGTTTGCTTCTCTCCCCTCAGTCCCACGTAGCAGTGAGTCTGTTGCCAACAGATCTCACTGAAAATAAAAAACCTAACAAATACTTTCTTTTCTAGTAAAGCTCAGGAGAGCCCACTAGGAGCACCCAGCTCTGGCCGGGAACAGATTCTAACTGAGGTCTGGAGGAGGGGCATAGAGGGAGGAGCCAGTGCACACCAGATAGTACCTAATCTTTCTTTTAGAGTGCCCAGTCTCCTGCGGAGCCCGTCTATTCCCCATGGTCCTTACGGAGTTCCCAGCATCCACTACGGACTACGAGAAATAGAATTACCGGTGAGTAAATTCTTATTATTACTATTGTTTGTGTAGCGCCGTCATATAAAGCAGCACTTTGGTCCCTGCCCTGTTGAAAACCCAGCATCCACTAGGACGTCAGAGAAAATACGATTAATTATTAATGAATTAATTACTGCAGGTGTCATCGGCCAGGGCTATCCTAGCCGCAGCCCCGATAAGCTGCAGCTCATGCCGGCTTACCGGGGCTTTTGTGTACTACACTAGCAGCCAACTCCTAACAGACAAACCCCTGTCCCGCACCCGGTCACATGACCGCTGCCAGGGGCGTGGGAAGAAGGGGGGTGATTTAGGTCACAGTGCTGTCCCAGTTTCCCCGCCGGGGGTCACAGTGCCGAGCGCTGGGTCCTGGGCCGTGGCTCCCTCCCTGCAGTCCCGGCCTGCTACTGCAGTAGACACGGGACACCGCAGGTTGCCGCGGTTATTCTGGATTTTGTTTTGCATGCCTTAAGTCCCCAGAAACAGACCCGTTTTAAAGCGAAAACGGGACTGTTTCTCATGAAAACACACAAGTTTCACTGAACCTAAGTGTTTTCCGGAGAAAGGGCTTTTTTTTTTTTTAACCCAATGTTTACCGTGGGAATAGGATACCGGACAAACTGCATCCCTCACATATGGACAAAGTGGAGGCAGCCATTTTGTGAGCGGAAGGAGACTCAGCTTTACAATGAAGTGATGCCGCCAGATCCCAGGAACAGAGAATTTCACGGCAGATAATAACCACTTGGCCCATCTAGTCTGCCCATGTACACACACAGGCTAGGGTTTGTTTGTTTTTTGTTTTTTTTGCCAATTAACCTACCAGTAGTGAGAGGAGACGCTGCAGGAAAGTTCATATCGGTTCAGCCCACAAAATGGCTGCTGTTCCAGTTTCCATATGGGTTGTGTCTATGTTACCTTCATGCTCAGGACCTGGAAGTGACAAAACGAGTGGGCAGGAGAGAACTTCCGCCCTTACAGCGCCTAATTGTTTTCTTTGTTCTCCGTTCGTTTGGGGTAATTTTCTTTTCTATGCAGCATTGGACCCTCGCGTTCTCGCTTCACTCGCCACGCGTCGGGCTCGGTATCTCGCTCCGCTTCGCTCCGCTCGCCACACTTTACTATTCCAAATAGACTGTGACATGGACCCAGGGGGTTATGGGAAAGGTCCTCTCCACGAAGGTAAACTAGACGCTACCTTTCCATATGAGGGACGTAGTTACAGTCTGCTACGGTCATCCTTAGGTCAAGGATATTCCCCCCACCCCACCCCACCCCATACACACACAAAGCTGGACAGTAAGTCCTCCGACACTTACCTCTTTATACTTTCCCACCTGGTGCAGGTGTGTAACGTGCCCCAGCAGAAAACATTGGTCGGCATCCTGCAGCCGGTAGATGGACATTAGGATATCCAAAAGCGGCCCTTCCACGACTAAACTGAACACGCGCGTCTGCAGCTTCTTCAATTTCAAGCCAGACTGAAAGACACAGAGGAGTCTGGGGACATTAATGACCATTAAAAGGATACGCTACATTTGCTCTACTTTCCTGCTTAGTGCACGCCTTCCTGCAACTTTCACTAACTACTGCTGAACATTTCTTCTTACCTAACTTCCAAGCTTTTACATTATCCTGCTCAGTGGCTTCTCCCCCCCACCCACATCTTGGATAGAACATAAACCTGCTTTTCACAATTTTATCCAATGCAGAGACACAAGACAGATGACAAAGGTGGTCATTCCGAGTTGATCGCTCGCTAGCAGTTTTTAGCAGCTGTGCAAATGCACAGTCGTCGCCCACTGGGGAGTGTATTTTCGCTTTTCAGCTGTGCGAACACCTGTGCTGCAGAGCGCCTACAAAATCATTTTGTGCAAAACAAGACCAGCCCTGTAGTTACTCTTCGTGTGCGTTGATTCTAACGTTGGTGGGTTGGCTTTTGACGTCTTGCACCCGCCCAGCGTTCGCCCAGCCACGACTGCGTTTTTCTAAGCACTCCCTTAAAACGGTCAGTTGACACCCAGAAACGCCCACTTCCTTTCAATCTTCTTGCGGCCGCCAGTGCGAATGAAAACGTTGCTAGAACCTGTGCAAAACCACAAAAGCGCAGAAATGCCGATTTTTAGTCTGATCGCTGCGAACAACGGCAGCTAGCGATCAACTCGGAATAACCCCCAATATCATTACCGGATGGTGAAAGTGTACGGAAAGGTCCTTTCTGCAATGTATTGATTATTGCATGAGGCTATTTATATAGCAGTATATTATAGTCATCAGAAGGTGGGCAACCTATCTAAAATGGGATGCCGTTAAGAGACCAGCTGTCGGGATCCTGACCGGAAGTATAGCGGGCAGGTTAGGGCTAGGGCCGGTGGGGAAGGTTAGGTTAGGTATAGAGGTACAGGTGGGGGGGGGGGGGGGGGGGACATTTTTACTGTGCCCCTATCGAGCCGGCATCACAATCTTTAAAATCCCAACAGGGCAAAGTAAGTATGCTCCCCCCCCCCCCCCCCCATTTTTACTGTGCCCCTATCGAGCCGGCATCACAATCTTTAAAATCCCAACAGGGCAAAGTATGCTCCTCCCCCCCCCCGTTCAGTATGTGTAAGCGGTCACACATACCGAACCCGACTGATGGGTTGATGTATTTATAGTGAAAAGAGTGTAGAAGTGGACAGGTGAAGTTGCCCATAGCAACCACCAGCTTTGAGGTAACAATTATCAAGTATATTCTATAAATTCCCAGTTAGAAGCTTCTTCACTCCTTTATATACTTATCCCTTATCGGCTACAATAAATTCCTGGAATGACCACTGGTAAAAAGTCCGATCTTTATATAATATAATACATGAGTACTGCTGATGATGTACTGTAGATTACACGTGTCATTATACCCATCAGTAGGGATGTCATTTCAGTACTCAATACCATGAGAGCATCATGAGGAGTTATGATATCGACACGTTCACAATGTCTACATGTGAAAAGCCGCAGTTTTGCAAAGACCGAAAGGTTAGAGTCAGGCGCTAGGGGGAGACTTAGGGTCAGGCACTGGGAAGAGGGTTAGGGTCAGGCACTAGGGGGAGGGTTAGGGTCAGGCACTAGGGAGAGGGTTAGGGTCAGGCACTAGGGAGAGGGTTAGAGTCAGGCACTAGGGAGAGGGTTAGGGTCAGGCACTAGGGAGAGGGTTAGAGTCAGGCACTAGGGGGAGGGTTAGGGTCAGGCACTAAGGGGAGGGCTAGGGTCAGGCACTAGGGAGAGGGTTAGGGTCAGGCACTAGGGAGAGGGTTAGGGTCAGGCACTAGGGGGAGGGTTAGGGTCAGGCACTAGGGGGAGGGTTAGGGTCAGGCACTAGGGAGAGGGTTAGGGTCAGGCACTAGGGAGAGGGTTAGAGTCCGGCACTAGGGGGAGGGTTAGGGTCAGGCACTAGGGAGAGGGTTAGGGTCAGGCACTAGGGAGAGGGTTAGGGTCAGGCACTAGGGAGAGGGTTAGGGTCAGGCACTAGGGAGAGGGTTAGGGTCAGGCACTAGGGAGAAGGTTAGGGTCAGGCACGAGGGGGAGGGTTAGGGTCAGGCACTAGGGAGAGGGTTAGGGTCAGGCACTAGGGAGAGGGTTAGGGTCAGGCACTAGGGAGAGGGTTAGGGTCAGGCACTAGCGGGAGGGTTAGGGTCAGGCACTAAGAAGAGGGTTAGGCACTAGGGAGAGGGTTAGGGTCAGGCACTCGGGAGGGTTAGGGTCAGGCACTGGGAGAGGGTTAGAGTCAGGCACTGGGGAGAGGGTTAGGGTCAGGCACTGGGGAGAGGGTTAGGGTCAGGCACTGGGGAGAGAGTTAGGGTCAGGCACTAGGAAGAGGGTTAGAGTCAGGCACTGGGGAGAGGGTTAGGGTCAGGCACTGGGGAGAGGGTTAGGGTCAGGCACTGGGGAGAGAGTTAGGGTCAGGCACTAGGGGGAGGGTTAGGGCCAGGCACTGGGGGGAGGGTTATAAACTTAAGACACCGCTGGAGCTGCTGGACCTGGTTAAGTCACCAGTAGACCACAAGGAATGTCTTGTCAGCAGTCTAATCATTTATCATTATGAATGCCGACGTGGTCAGTGTGGACACGCGTAGCATTGTGACAAAATATACGGATTCCATTAGGAAGACTTGTGTAATAGGAGCTATGCACAATCACCAGTAAATTATTACTATCTCTGTACTTTATAGGTGGGTGACATGGGTGATACATTATACATAATATAATCTACAGCAATCCTAGAGCAATCCAGTTTCCTTCTTGTACAAAGCACAATGTAATGTCTCACCTGATGGCTTTCCGGATGATCTATGAGCCACCTTTGAAATTCATTAGCCAAGAAAACGGGAAGAGAATTCCCTCTTCCCTTAGAGGAATTACAGTCGTCCAGCAGGTCCAAGAGCGCGGTCTCCGGGTCGTCCAGTGTTGCGATGAATTGTCTCACGTTGCCCTGGGCCTGTTGCGGCACAAATCAGCTGGTTATAGGCGTATATGTATTTTCTGGGACAACAAACTATCCGCCATAAACAGGATACTTGTTCAACCTCATATCCAGGAACATTCCTCTTACAACGCGCACAATTACCCACGGAACACAAGCGGGCAGAGGCTGGTTCTGGAGCGCAAACAACTGCCAGGCAATTTGCTGATTTAGTCAGTGTGGCCTTCATATGTTGCCTTATAAACGTATATTTCACTGTACCAATGAGAAGGGAAGTTCTATGTGCAGGAAAGCAGTAACAGTCTGCAGTGTAAAGTCATGTGACTAGACGAAGCGGTACAGGACCAGCACATCCTGAAATCCTGCCTTGTTGCTATATGAATGCTTAATGCAGCATGGCTCCAGTTATTCAGCGGGAAGACATTAAGTGACTTACCTGCTCCATATCCTTTAGGGCCCATGCGATACGGAGGGAGGACAAAAACAGGGAGTAATCTGGTCCTGAGAGACAAAAACAAACAAAACAACACTGCTCGTTAAACATAAATAGAAAATCTACAATAGAACAGCAAAATCTATCAATGTAAAGAGTTTAACATAACTGTTACGGAGGGTGCAGAGAAGGAGTCGTCACCATGGCGATATAGTGGGTCTATACATAGCTGGTCATACACGGAACGATAAATACAATCAGACGATAAATCGGCTGACGGACATGAACGATGATCGTTCACAGTTTGGAAAACGGTCTGGATTGTTTGGTTGGTTATCACACCTGCCAGACTCTCCCGACCATCCTTCAGCCGACTCCAGACTGCGAATGGATGTTTCCTCCGTATATCTTACTTATATTGTCGCCTCAACTATAGTGGAACCATGGTGGGCTGATCCCCGGAACCCCAATGAGAATTGTACATATAAGCTACTCGTCCTTAATCGCTCCAATCAGTAGACTGTACTGACTCTGTGTCGCTGCAGCTGATTGGATGATGCTGCCAACCTGCAAATTTAAAGGTCTACAGGCTCTTATCCCGGGAGAAGGAGCCATTACTGCCACCGCTGGGGGTACACAGATCACGTGAGCTATTAGTAAATGTATTTAATACAAATCACCTATGACGTACAGTATATATAAATATCCCCATTGCCTGGCTATAGTATGACAACACTGGGCAGACAGTTTCCATTGCAATCAAAATCCTATATGTTTGGTCAAAATCACAAGTGGCCAATCAGGTTTCACAATGCATTGTTCCACAGTAGGCCATTCTGTGTTAAAGGAGAAGAGTGGTGTGCTTTATACACGGTCCTATTAATGCCAAGGTAATATGGAATGGGTGAAGGGAACATATGCTACATTACAATAATAAAAGGAAGAACTAGTGGAAATGGAGCAGTCTGGGGTCCCTCCTCCAATCCTGGGTACATTAAAATGTGGACAGAGAGGGGAAGGGGGGTGTATCCCCCCAGTACACTAAAAATTACTTGCAACCATACCTGAACCTATCTGGTAACAGAATTTCAGAGAAATTGGTCGCATGTGTAGTGTTAGGAATGCTGATATTGGAGAAGCCTTGACGCAGCTCAGCAGCTAAACATGTCTTTGCAAACGCATGCAACCAATTTCTCTGAAGTTCTATTACCAGATAGGATCAGGTATGGTTACAGGTAATTTTTAGTGTGCTGGGGGAATACCAGGGTGGAAGGGGGTGGGGGGGGAGATCCTGGGGGTGGCTCCCAGGTAAGCTTGCCCTCTATCTGGATGCCTTTTTGTATGAGCCTTTATCATGAGGAGACAAATCACATGGCCCTATGTGGGCACTGCCATTATGTAGTGTTAGGACTGCCGATATCAGAGAAGCCGTCAAGCAGCTCAGCAGCTAAACATGTCTTTGCAAACGCATGCGACCAATTTCTCTGAAATTCTATTACCAGATAGGTTCAGGTATGGTTACAGGTAATTTTTAGTGTGCTGGGGGGGATACACCCCCCCCCCTGTCTGCGGTTTGTTTGTGACCTCTCCCCTTTTGGGAAACCTCCCCTGTGACCACTCCCCTTTTCTAGAAACCCCCCCCCATCCTCTGTCTGCTGTTTGTTTGTGACCCCTCCCCTTTTCTAGCACCTGATATATAATATATAATTATCTCCAGGAATGATTGAGCAGCTACCATTGTTTGTTTGACCTTAAAATGTACCTACTGCCCACTGCGGAGGCAGCCATTTTGTAGGAATCTAAGCATATATTACATGTGTCAAATGAAATAACAGGGTGAGCCAATATCGAGCTTACAAAATGGCCGCCTACAGTGAGAGTGGACGGCGGATACACTTTAATTGTGCAACATGCGTTCCCGTCAAAAGAAGGAATTAAGCAGAGTGCTTCTGTTACAGGAGCAGGAAAGGGGAACAGTAAAGGTGGAGAGTCAGAAAAGGATAAGGTCCCAAATGTGTCTTTGCTGGATGTTACCGGCAGATAACACAAGATAGCAAGTTTTTGCACCCGGATGGGTGTGCAGCGGGGACCTCGCGCTTAATTAAATCTCCCCCAAAGAGAGAGAGAGAGAGACACACGCAGATGAAAAGAGAATAAGATAATTGGAGTGTGGAAAAAAAAAAAAACCAGACAGGAGAGACGACCTAACATGGGGTCATAGAGGGAGAGAAGGAAGGAACACAGACAGGAGACATGAAGGATTACAGAACAGACTAAATTCCACTAAAGCCCTAGGCCACGGGGTCAGTAAACACATCTGATCTGTGACTGAACATACAGATACATTAGCACTGATAAATGATCAATCCCGGGGCTCCGGGTTACACTAAAGGTTTGGTCTTCTGTAAACAGATGGACGTAGAGAGGATGTTCTCTGACTGATAATATCCCCCCCCATCCGTGTATGACATGTAGAACCTGTGAGCTACTACATCCTGTCAGCTTGGACAGTGTCAGTGTCCCTCTTTATCCATCCATCCTGGGGCGGGGGTCAATTATAAACTGGGAAATATGCACCAGCGCTTGGGGGCTGAGTGTCATGATGTATTACTTAATAGCCCCCCTTTATGTTCTTGGAATGTTAAATATTCACTAAGATCCGGTCACTAAAAATGGGAGGGGCACTATACTGCACCTCGGTCAAGGTGGGAAGTACTAGATGCGAGATCCGGTCACAATAAATAGGGGGGGCGCACTATACTGCACCTCGGTCAAGGTGGGAAGTACCAGATGTGAGATCCGGTCACTATAAATGGGGGGGGGGGGGGGGCACTATACTGCACCTCGGTCAAGGTGGGAAGTACTATATGCGAGATCCGGTCACTATAACTGGGGGGGGGGGGGGGCAGCACTATACTGCACCTCGGTCAAGGTGGGAAGTACTAGATGCGAGATCCGGTCACTATAAATGGGGGGGGGGGGGGGGGGGCGGCACAATACTGCACCTCGGTCAAGGTGGAAAGTACTAGATGCGAGATCCAGTCACTATACATGGTGGGGGGGGCTGCGGCACTATACTGCACCTCGGTCAAGGTGGGAAGTACTAGATGCGAGATCCAGTCACTATACATGGGGGGGGGGGGCGCTGCGGCACTATACTGCACCTCGGTCAAGGTGGGAAGTACTAGATGCGAGATCCGGTCACTATAAATGGGGGGGGGGGGGGGCACTATACTGCACCGCGGTCAAGGTGGTAAGTACTAGATGCAATACTGTCATAACAGCAACTCATGAGAGGATGAAAAGCAATGCATGCGATGTACGGTAAGCCAAGCTGTAGCTACCTAATATGAATCAGCTCTGCTATAGCTGGATGACCCCCCAGAACTGCAGCCTGCCGATGAGACATCACATGGATCACACTAGGGGACCGAGCTCCTGTCACATCCATTACCATCACTCCCCGCCATACACATCATTGTCGCTCCATAAGGTGGGATTACACATACATCAGGAATGGACACAACACGGATAAAGCATCTTAATATAAAGGTAACCCTTACCGTCTTTATTGTCCCCCAGACTCTCCATTACTTCAGGGAAAGGGACAGGGCCCAAGGTTTACTCCTGTAAGGTCCTGCAAAGGTAACAATACACTGTAAGCAGTCAAAGAAATGGCCGGGGCGCAGTGCAAAGTCAGCAAGATGGCGGCAGATGTGGGGAAGAGGCTTGCCCTGAGCGATGATTTACTGCACATATTTCAATCTGACAGTGGCTAAAGTATTACCTCAGTGATCACCATATCTACATGTATATAGATGTATAGAGTGAGCGCCATATCTACATGTAATATATATATATATATATATATATATGTATAGAGTGACTGCCATATCTACATGTACATAGATGTATAGAGTTAGCGCCATATCTACATGTATATAGATGTATAGAGTGACCGCCATATCTACATGTATATAGATGTATAGAGTGACCGCCATATCTACATGTATATAGATGTATAGAGTGAGCGCCATATCTACATGTATATAGATGTATAGTGACCGCCATATCTACATGTATATAAATGTATACAGTGACTGCAATATCTACATGTATATAGATGTATAGAGTGACCGCCATACCTAAATGTATATAGATGTATACAGTGGCCGCCATATCTACATGTATATAGATGTACAGAGTGACCGCCATATCTACATGTATATAAATGTATACAGTGACAATCACATGTACATATATATATATAAATGTATACAATGACCACCAAAAAATGCAATAAGTAACGTTAGAATAAAACAAAACAACATCAATGCTTTGGGAAATTTCATTTAGTGCAATAGATCACAGATACAGAAACGAAGACAACCCTTGTTTCCAAGAGCTTACACTCAAGTGTCATAAGAGGCGCACAGAACTATAAACACAATACATGGTCAATTAAAAACATGACAAGTTCTTTAGTCAGGGAAGGAAACATCACATATCACTCAGGGAAGATTCATTTTCCAACTCGGAAATAAAAGCATTAACTGTACGTGATTTCTGACATATGGCAAACAGGGTAAACTAGGGTTTGGTGCCCTCTACTGGAAATGCCACATCACTACAATCAGATACAAAATGGTTGTGGATTAGAAATTAATAATTGGGGGGGGGGGGGGGGGGGGGGGATGGCTACTTTAAAATATTTTTTTTTTATGGCAGTTCAACAATAATTTTTCGACACTGCCTGTGTCGGAGTCTGGTTGCCGGCTCCAGTATGACAACAATGTTAAAATGCTGCTCAGAGCATTTTAATGTTAATATCCCAACTGCATACTTTAATATAGCCGAAACTAAATTGCACTGGCTATGGACGATCGGTTTGGCAGAGCTACTGGGGACCCCATTGGCCATGTGGGACATTACCGGGATCTCGCACACATCATTTTCTGATATTAATATTTGAGGTTATCATGTAATAGTGATGGTTCTCTTCATCTGTACGGAACACTATGCATTTATAACATGTTTAATCACTGGATGAAATTTTGTTTTGAACTGTGAGCTGAACCGACAGCCAGTCTATCAATTCACTATGAATTAGGGTATGAAGTCAAATATAATGTCGACACCACAATGTCGACCGTCATGATGTTGACATTTTATTTATTAACAGTTTCTTATATAGCGCAGCAAATTCCGTTGCGCTTTACAATTTGAAATAACAATAACAAACTGGGTTATAAACAGTCATAGAGGTAGGACATTGTTGAAATGTCGACAATGAACGTGTTGGCATGTTCACAATACCGATATGTGAAATGTCAACATTTTGCAAGGACTGGAGGGTTGGGGTTAGGCTGTGGCAGTGGAGGCTTAGGGTTAGGCACTAGGGGGAGAGTCAGGGTTAGGTACTAGTGGCGAGAGTTAGGCTACGGGAGGGGAGGGTTAGGCACTAGGGGGAGAGTCAGTGTTAGGCTACAGGAGGGGAGGGTTAGGCACTAGGGGGAGAGTCAGGGTTAGGTACTAGTGGTGAGGGTTAGGCTACGGGAGGAGAGGGTTAGGCTACGGGAGGAGAGGGTTAGGCACTAGGGGGACAATCAGGGTTAGGTACTAGTGGTGAGGGTTAGGCTACAGGAGGGGAGGGTTAGGCACTAGGGGGAGAGTCAGGGTTAGGTACTAGAGGTGAGAGTTAGGCTACGGGAGGGGAGGGTTAGGCACTAGGGGGAGAGTCAGGGTTAGGTACTAGTGGTGAGGGTTAGGCTACGGGAGGAGAGGGTTAGGTACTAGGGGGAGAATCAGGGTTATGTACTAGTGGTGAGGGTTAGGCTACGGGAGGGGAGGGTTAGTTACTAGGGGGAGAATCAGGGTTATGTACTAGTGGTGAGGGTTAGGCTACTGGAGGAGAGGGTTAGGTACTAGGGGGAGGATCAGGGTTATGTACTAGTGGTGAGGGTTAGGCTACTGGAGGAGAGGGTTAGGTACTAGGGGGAGAATCAGGGTTATGTACTAGTGGTGAGGGTTAGGCTACGGGAGGAGAGGGTTAGGCTACGGGAGGAGAGGGTTAGGCACTAGGGGGACAATCAGGGTTAGGTACTAGTGGTGAGAGTTAGGCTACAGGAGGGGAGGGTTAGGCACTAGGGGAGAGTCAGGGTTAGGTACTAGTGGTGAGGGTTAGGCTACAGGAGGGGAGGGTCAGGGTTAGGCTACAGGAGGGGAGGGTCAGGGTTAGGGTGAGGGAGGGGAGGTTAGGCAATAGAATGAGGGTTAGATTGTGGGAGAGAAGGTTAGGTACTAGCAGTGAGGGTTAGGCTACGGAAGGGGAGGGTTAGGGTTGGGTGCGGATGGGAGATTAGGGGCACCAGGGTGAGGGTTAGGATTTAGCACTAGGGGGAAGGCTGGGGTTAGGCTGTGGGGGGGGGGGGGAGGAAGTTAGAGTTAGGCTACAGGAAGCGAAGGTTAGGGCTATGCAGTAGGGTGAGGGTAAGCCGGGGTAGGCAAGTCTCTCAAGAAGGTTGGAGGTGCAAGTGAGCCGAAACCTGGGACGGTAATTTCAGAGAAAGATTGGTTCAAAATTCAGTTTTATTTATCAAAATAGTGAGAGTAATCACCTGCATGCTTGAATAATGATGGAAGGATACAAGGAGAGAGAGAGAGAGAGAGAGATGACAGAGTTAAGGTTGGGATGAGCACAGGAGACAGAGCTTTTTGATTTGTGAGGGTATACGGTAGGATCAAGAGGAGAGCTGGTAGAGTTGGAAGATGAGAAGAGTGCAGATACTTAGGGGGACATTTACTAAGCAGTGATAAGAGCGGAGAAGTGAGCCAGTGGAGAAGTGCCCATGGCAACCAATCAGTCCTGAAGTAACATCTATAATTTGCATACTATAAAATGATACAGAGCTGCTGATTGGTTGATGGGGCTACTTCTCCACTGGCTCACTTCTCCGCTCTTATCACTGCTTAGTAAATGTCCCCCTTAATCTTCATTTGTGGGATGAAATGCAGAGAAGGTGCCAGATGGTGCAGGGAAGAAACGGAGCAGGCTTCTGGCTGAGGAAGAGCATACCATTTCATATTATCTGCCTTACCCTTGAAGTATGAAACATTGATAGTATTATTAAACTTTATTTGTAGGGCACCACAAGTGATCCACAGAGCCGTACAGGGAGCAAGCAAAAAGACGGTCGAGGGTAAAACAGTACAGTACAGAGAACACTACAATAAAGTAGACAAGTAGCAAATAGCACTACATGGTTAAGTGGTGGACAGATAAGCTTTTATGAACAGGTGCCCGCTTGAACCTCTGATGGAAGGAGGGAGATCGTTCCAATGGAAAGGGGCAGCACAGGAGAAATCTTGGATTCTGGATTGAGAGGAGGTAACCAGAGGGGAGGAAAGCTGGTGGGCACTGGCTTTCCAGAGAGGGCGTGAGAGGGAGTGTGTATGGAGATGAGGTTGGAGATGTGGGGATCAGTGGAGTCAGAGAGGGCCTTGTACATGACAGTGAGGAGTTTGAAGAGGATTCTGTAGCGGAAGAGGAGCCAGTGAAGGGCCTGACAGAGAGGGGAGGCAGGTGTGGAGCGGCGGGATCGTAGCCGGTGGATTGGGTGTGGGAGGGCCCAGAGGAGATGTGGGAAGTCTACATTTGCAGAAATGCGGTTTTCTTTGGATGATTCATACACAGGGACCTGGCCAGTGATGCCACAGCAAGTCAGTCTGAGCTTTTCGACCCGCATCAGATCCCATTACAACACAGCAGGTGGTTCAACCTTGATGGTGCCACGGGTACTTTACATCAATGGCAAGAAACCACTGACTAAAAACTACTGACAGTTTCAACCATTGATGGGCGTCAATACTGTCAGACATGTGACTGTGGTGGGCCAATCAGAGGACAGGGCACACCAGGGGGAAGGCAGAGTCCCATGAAAAAAAAATAAGATTTTAAACCTACCGGTAAATCTTTTTCTCGTAGTCCGTAGAGGATGCTGGGACTCCGTAAGGACCATGGGGAATAGACGGGCTCCGCAGGAGACATGGGCACTTTAAGAAAGAACTGAACTCTGGGTGTGCACTGGCTCCTCCCTCTATGCCCCTCCTCCAGGCCTCAGTTAGAGAAACTGTGCCCAGAGGAGATGGACACTACGAGGAAAGGATTTTGATAATCTAAGGGCAAGATTCATACCAGCCACACCAATCACACCGTATAACTTGTAATAAACTACCCAGTTAACAGTATGAACAAACAACATAGTCTCGGCCAAACCGATGACACTACAACATAACCCTTATGTAAGCAATAACTATATACAAGTCTTGCAGAAGTAGTCCGCACTTGGGACGGGCGCCCAGCATCCTCTACGGACTACGAGAAAAAGATTTAACGGTAGGTTTAAATCTTATTTTCTCTAACGTCCTAGAGGATGCTGGGACTCCGTAAGGACCATGGGGATTATACCAAAGCTCCCAAACGGGCGGGAGAGTGCGGATGACTCTGTAGCACCGAATTGAGCAAACAGGAGGTCCTCCTCAGCCAGGGTATCAAACTTATAGAAATTTGCAAAGGTTTTTGACCCCGACCAAGTAGCAGCTCGGCACAGCTGTAGTGCCGAGACCCCTCGGACAGCCGCCCAAGAAGAGCCCACCTTCCTAGTGGAATGGGCCTTAACCGATTTAGGTAACGGCAATCCTGCCGTAGAATGCGCCTGCTGAATCGTGTTACAGATCCAGCGAGCAATAGTCTGCTTTGAAGCAGGGCCGCCAACCTTGTTGGCTGCATACAGGACAAACAGTGCTTCTGTTTTTCAGATCCTAGCCGTTCTGGCTACGTAAAGTTTCAAAGCCCTGACCACATCAAGGGACTCGGAATCCTCCAAGTCACGCGTAGCCACAGGCACGACAATAGGTTGGTTCATATGAAAGGATGAGACCACCTTAGGCAGGAATTGAGGACGGGTCCGCAATTTCGTTCTATCCATATGGAAAATCAGATAGGGGCTTTTAGGTGATAAAGCCGCCAATTCCGCAACTCGCCTAGCCGAAGCCAAGGCTAACAACATGACCACCTTCCAGGTGAGATATTTCAACTCCACTGTCTCAAGTGGTTCAAACCAATGTGACTTAAGGAACCGTAACACCACATTAAGGTCCCAAGGCGCCACCGGCGGTACAAAAGGAGGCTGAATATGCAGTACTCCCTTCACAAACGTTTGTACTTCTTTTTGGAAGAAAATGGATAAGGCCGAAATTTGAACCTTTATCGATCCTAATTTCAGGCCCAAATTCACTCCAGTTTGAAGGAAGTGAAGCAGACGGCCCAAAAGGAATTCCTCCGTAGGAGCATTCCTGGCCTCACACCAGGAAACATATTTTCACCATATTCGGTGATAATGTTTCAATGTCACTTCCTTCCTAGCCTTAATTAGGGAAGGAATGACCTCCTCCGGAATACCCTTTTCCGCTAGGATCCTGCGTTCAACCGCCATGCCGTCAAACGCAGCCGCGGTAAGTCTTGGAACAGACAGGGCCCCTGCTGCAGCAGGTCCTGTCTTAGCGGAAGAGGCCACGGATTCTCTGTGAGCATTTCCTGCAGATCTGGATACCAGGTCCTCCGTGGCCAATCTGGAACAATGAGAATTGTTCTCACTCCTCTTTTTCTTATTATCCTCAACACTTTGGGTATGAGAGGAAGAGGAGTAAACACATAGACCGACTGGAACACCCACGGTGTCACTAGGGCGTCCACAGCTACTGCCTGAGGGTCTCTTGACCTGGCGCAATAACTCTGCGGCTTTGTGTTGAGGCGGGACGCCATCATGTCTATCAGTGGCAGTCTCCACCGAATTGCAATCTGTGCTAAGACTTCCTGATGAAGTCCCCACTCTCCAGGACGCAGGTCGTGTCCGCTGAGGAAGTCTGCTTCCCAGTCGTCCACTCCCGGAATGAACACTGCTGACAGTGCACTTACATGATTCTCCGCCCAGCGAAGAATTCTGGTGGCTTCCGCCATCGCCACTCTGCTCCTTGTGCCGCCTTGGCGGTTTACATGAGCTACTGCGGTGACGTTGTCTGACTGGATCAGAACCGGTTGGTCGCGAAGTAGGGTCTCCGCCTGAAGTAGGGAGTTGTATATGGCCTTTAGTTCCAAGATGTGAAGACAAGTCTCTTGACTTGACCAAAGACCTTGGAAATTTTATTTTTCCCTGTGTGACTGCTCCCCAACCTCAGAGGCTCGCGTCCGTGGTCACCAGTATCCAGTCCTGAATGACGAACCTGCGACCCTATAGAAGGTGAGCACCCTGCAGCCACCACAGGAGAGATACCCTGGCCCTGTGGGAGAGGGTGATCAACTGATGAATCTGTAGATGTGACCCGGACCACTTGTCCAGTAGGTCCCATTTGAAAGTCCTCGCATGGAACCTGCCGAAGGGAATGATTTTCCCCGGACTCGGGTGCAGTGATGCTCTGACACCTGTCTTGGTTTCAATAAGTTCCTGACCAGAGTCATGAGTTCCTGGGTCTTCTCTATCTGAAGGTAAACCCCTTTCTGGTCCGTATCCAGAATCATACCCAAGAAGGGCAGACTAGTCATAGGAACCAACTGTGACTTCAGGATATTGAGAATCCAGCCGTGTTGCTGTGACACCTTCAGCGAAAGTGACACACTGTTCAACAACTGCTCTTTTGATCTCGCCCTTATAGGAGATCGTCCAAGTATGGGATAACTGCGACTCCTTGCTTGCGTAGGAGCACCATCATTTCTGCCAATTACCCTGAAATTGGTAATGACAATACTGTACCGCAATTCTCAGGTACGCCTGATGGGGTGGATAAATGGGAACATGAAGGTATGCAGCCTTTATGTCTAGATACACCATCAAATCCCCCCTTTCCAGGCTGGCCATGATCGCTCTGAGCAATTCCACTTTAAATTTGAACCTTTTCCAGTATAGGTTCAGAGATTTTCATTTTAAATAGGTCCGACCGAAACGTACGGATTCGGGACTACAGCCAAGGTTGAGTAATATCCCCTTCCTTGTTGCAGGAGGGGAAACTTGAGCACCACCTGTTGGAGATACAATGTGTGAATTGTATTTAATATAATCTCCCCTTCTGGGGGAGAAGCCGGTAGGTCCGATAAGGAAAACCGGCGAGGAGGCACCTTTCGAATTCCTTTGTAACCCTGAGAACAATTTTTATTGCCCCGGGATCCACCTGTGAGTGAACTCAGATGTGGCTGAAGAGTCGAAGACGTGCTCCCCCTGGGACGGACTCCCTTAGCGGAGCTCCTGCGTCATGCGGTGGATGTAGTAGAGGCCGGGGAGGACTTCTGTTCCTGGGAACTAGCTGTGCCCCGTGCCCTTACCTCTGGTAAGAAAGGACGCTCCTCATACTTTCTTGTTATTCTGCGACCAAAAGGACTGCATTTGATAATGTTGTGCTTTCTTATGGGCCCTACACATATGGCGATGTGCCGCCGAGGTGCCCGACGGCCGTTACGGCCGATGGGCGACCCGGCGGCAGGGGGGCAGTAACGGGGGGAGTGAAGTTTCTTCACTCCCCCCGTCACCCGGCTCCATAGACGTGCAGGCAAATATGGACGAGATCGTCCATATTGGCCTGCATGCACAGCCGACGGGGGACCAGCGATGAACGAGCGCGGGGCCGCACTTCGTTCATCGCTGGAGCCTCCACACTGAAAGATATGAACGAGTTCTCGTTCATTTATGAACGAGATCGTTCATATCTTTCAAAAAATCGGCATGTGTGTAGGGCCTCTTAGTCTGTGAGGGAATATAAGGCAAAAGATCAGAACTACCAGCTATAGCTGTGGAGACCAGGTCCGAGAGCCCTTCTCCACACAATTCCTCAGCCTTGTAAGGTAAACCCTCCATATGCCTCTTTTAGTCGGCATCACCTGTCCATTGCATGTTCCACAGGACACGTCTAGCAGAAATCGACATAGCGTTGACTCTAGAACCCAGTAGACTAACGTCTCTTTGGGCATGTCTTTATATATATATATATATATATATATACACATATACACACACACACACACACACATACATACTAGGGACAATAACATGGCATCCTTATCTAGGGTTTCAATCTCCGCTGATAAGGTATCTGTCTACGCTGCTACAGCGCTATAAACCCATGCCGACACAATCGCCGGTCTGAGTAGTGTACCAGAATGTGTGTAAATGGACTTCAAAGTACTTTTACTGCATGCTATCTGCAGGATCCCTGAGGATAGATGTTAAGTCAGCGCTACCTTTTTGGGTAAACGTGTCAATGCATTGTACACCCTAGGGGAAGATTCCCATCGTATCCTGGCCCCATTAGGGAAAGGATACTCCCTGAGAATTCTTTTTTGGGAAGCTGCAGCTTCTTGTCTGGAGATTCCCGCTCTTTTTCTTCATGAGAGGAGGGAAATTTACCTTAGCTTTCTTCCCCTTAAACATGTGTACCCTCGTATCAGGGACAGATGAGTCATCAGTGATATGCAAAACATCTTTTATTACAATAATCATATATTGAATACTTTTCTGCCAGTCTTGGCTGTACTTTGCATTATCGTAGTCGACACTGGAGTCAGACTCCGTGTCGATATCAGTGTCTATTATTTTGGATAGTGAGCGTTGTGAGACTCTGAAGGTCTCTGTGACATAGGGACAGACATGGGTAGATTCCCTGTCTGTTCTCTAATCTTTTGTAATAAATTCATCTTAGCACTTAATTTCACATATCCAATCAGGTGTCGGCGTTGTCGACGGAGACACCACACACATTTGCTCCATCTCTTCCGTAGGAGAGCCTTTTACCGCAGACATGTCGACACACACGTACCGACACACTCCACACACACAGGGAATCTCTTATCTGAAGAAAGGTTCCCCCCTAGGCCCTTTGGAGAGACAGAGAGAGAGAGTATGCCAGCACACACCCCAGCGCTATATGACCCAGGAAAAAACACAGAATGTTTACCCAGTAGCGCTGCTGTAATGTATAATCGCCAAATATGTGCCCCCCCTCTACTTTAAAACCCTCTTTCACCGTGTGTCAAGCAGGGGAGAGTCCGGGGAGCTTCCTCTCAGCTGTGCTGTGGAGAGAAAATGGCGCTGGTGAGTGCTGAGGGAGAAGCCCCGCCCCCTCGGCGGCGGGCTTCTGTCCCGTTCAAACTTACTAAAATATGGCGGGGGCTCTTTTATATACATGTACAGTGCCCACCTGTACATGTATATAGACTTTTGCCATAGCAGAGGTGTTTTATTGCTGCCCAGGGCGCCCCCCCTGCGCCCTGCACCCTTACAGTGACCGGAGTGTGTGAGGTGTGTGGGAGCAATGACGCACAGCTGCGGTGCTGTGCGTTACCTCAGTGAAGCACCGAAGGCTTCTGCCGCCTGAGACGTCTTCTGACTTCGTTTCTTCTGGCTCTGTCAGGAGAACGGCGGCGCGGCTCTGGCGGTGGACGCCCAGGATGAACCGGTGTTCACTCCCTCTGGAGCTAATGGTGTCCAGTAGCCGAGGTAGCAGAGCCTATCATTTAAGTAGGTCTGCTCCTCTCTCCTCAGTCCCTTGATGCAGGGAGCTTGTTGCCAGCAGTGCTCCCTGAAAAAGATAAAAAATCCTAACAAAAATGCTTTCTAAGCAGGAAACTCAGGAGAGCTCCATGCAGTGCACCCATCCTCCTCTGGGCACAGTCTAAAACTGAGGTCTGGAGGAGGGGCATAGAGGGAGGAGCCAGTGCACACCCAGAGTTCAGTTCTTTTTTAAAGTGCCCATGTCTCCTGCGGAGCCCGTCTATTCCCCATGGTCCTTACGGAGTCCCAGCATCCTCTAGGACGTTAGAGGAAAAAAAGTACGTCCCCATCAGATCAGGCTGCGCAGGCAGGGGTCTGCCTCTATTTGATGCGTTTGCAATTATATTGCGAATGCATCGTGAAGCGGCGCCGTACAAGCTGGGTGGCCCCCAGCATGCGAGTATATGGATGTCAGATTTTGCTGCGAGAGGCCAAGTTGGGAACCAAACCCATGACCTCAGTGCTGTGAGGCAGTAATGCTAACCCTTACACCATCCGTACTACAATAAATACTATACATTTTTGCCAGAAATATCTGCTTAAAGACTCAGAAACACACTGATGCTGACATTTGACTGGTTGTGAATAGCAGACTCCTCCTTTGCCACACCTGTAACCATGGAAACAACCAGTGCAGTCCACACTTTGTAGCAATGGTTCTAATCTACAGACTCTTAAGGGTTGTCAGCCGATTCACATCTTGTCAAATAGCAGCAATAGAGATTTCAGGAACGATTCCGGAGAGCTCTAGTACCCAGCATACGGGCTGTAATTAGACACACGCACGTTTTCAGTGGAACGGTGGCCTTTAAGAGACACGGGTTTTATTTACTATACACCCCTATGTCCAAACCACCGATCGGAGCTCTGGAACCTGCCTCAGTGATGGCGAGTCTCCGCCACTCCAAGACTGGGCCCCAACTATTCCATCCACTGAATATTTCTCCAGTACAACAACTTTCACATCAACCCTGCAACCGGTTCTAAGACCCTAAAAGGCTCTACTTCCAGAATGTGCTCTTTATACATTATAAATAAAACAGGGAATAATGATAGTACACACAATGTTAGTACATAGCAGAGGGAAGGGGAGGGGGAGGGGGGTGCAATAACATCAGGTGAAGCAGTACCTCCTCTAATACGCAGGCCCCCAGGACAGAGGTATGTGGTTCCCATTAGAAGGACGCGGCAGACACGATCCCTTAGGACATTCTACACAAAAGGAAATAGATGCTATCCCGATTTTAAAAGGAGACTGGGAGGGAGGCATCCATAGTTATGTAAATGTGCCGCCTCGTACAGAAGCAAGGAGCAGATGCCTCCGCAGCTTCACTGAGTTAAGTAATCCGTTACCCAAGCCCCTGCCTAATTAAACAACGCCCTTGTCAAAGAGACAGCCAGTGTGAGTGTGGCGGGCACTCAGTAAATATTGGCAGTGATGGGCTTGCCCCTTCCCCGAGTCCAGCAGCTGGATGATGCTCCCCGCCCCCTCCAAAAAAAGCATGCATCATCTGTCAGCTCTCTGGACCCCTGGCCCAAAAGTTACACCAAGCGGCTTTGGAACCCAAGCCGGGGGGGGGGGGGGACCTCCAGAGAGAGGCTGCTTGTGTCATGTATTGGGATTCAGAATACAGTAAGGCTATTTATCAGCTTTTACTTATATAGCGCCAGCACCTTCCGTTTAGTTTAGTTGGAAACACAGAAAGATAACAGATAGAGAGGTAAGAGGGTCCTGCTCGCCAGCATAACCTCTATAGGGAAAGAGGGATGTGCTACAGGAGGATAAGGGCTCCATAATGCATACTGGTCCAGCCAGATTGCAGAGGTCGTTATTGGGCTGTATGATCCAGTCACACAGCGATGTTGGCCAGTGCCACCAGGGAAGAGCAAAATGACAGAGCACAGATAGCACAGCAATGTTGGCCGGTGCCACCAGGGCAGACCTACCAGGCAGAGCAGATAGCATACAGCGATGTTGGCCGGTGCCACCAGGGCAGACCTACCAGGCAGAGCAGATAGCATACAGCGATGTTGGCCGGTGCCACCAGGGCAGACCTACCAGGCAGAGCAGATAGCACACAGTGGTGTTGGCCGGTGCCACCAGGGCAGACCTACCAGGCAGAGCAGATAGCACACAGTGATGTTGGCCGGTGCCACCAGGGTAGACCTACCAGGCAGAGCAGATAGCACACAGTGGTGTTGGCCGGTGCCACCAGGGCAGACCTACCAGGCAGAGCAGATAGCACACAGTGGTGTTGGCCGGGGCCACCAGGGCAGACCTACCAGGCAGAGCAGATAGCACACAGTGGTGTTGGCCGGTGCCACCAGGGCAGACCTACCAGGCAGAGCAGACAGCTTACAGCGATGTTGGCCAGTGCCACCAGGGCAGACCTACCAGGCAGAGCAGATAGCATACAGCGATGTTGGCCGGTGCCACCAGGGCAGACCTACCAGGGCAGCGATGTTGGCCGGTGCCACCAGGGCAGACTTATACCAGGCAGAGCAGATAGCACACAGTGGTGTTGGCCGGTGCCACCAGGGCAGACCTACCAGGCAGAGCAGATAGCACACAGTGATGTTGGCCGGTGCCACCAGGGTAGACCTACCAGGCAGAGAACATAGCACACAGTGGTGTTGGCCGATGCCACCAGGGCAGATCTACCAGGCAGAGCAGATAGCACACAGTGATGTTGTCCAGTGCCACCAGGGCAGGGGAACCTGACATAGAATAGATAGTATGCAGCAATGCTGGCCAGTGCCACCAGGAAAGAGGTACCTGGCAGCACAAACAGCACACAGCGATGTTGTCCAGTGCCACCAGTGCAGAGGTACCTGACAGAGCATAGATAGCACACAGTGATGTTGGCCAATGCCACCAGAGCAGGGAAACCTGATACAGCACAGACAGCTTGCAGCGATGTTGGCCGATGCCACCAGGGAAGGAACCTGACAGAGCACAGATAGTAAGCAGCAATGCTGGCCAGTGCCACTAGGAAAGAGGATCCCGATAGAGCACACATAGTATGCAGCAATGTTGGCCGATGCCACCAGGGAAGGAACCTGACAGAGTACAGATAGTAAGCAGCAATGCTGGCCGGTGCCACCAGGAAAGAGGAACCTGACAGAGCACAGATAGCATACAACGATGTTGGTTGGGGCAAATGCTAATTTTATACCCCCTGTGAAGGCGGCAGGGAGAGACAGAGGGTGACAGGAGCAGGCACGGAGTGGCAGAGGATGACTTGGAGAATCATTGGGTGACTGTAGTAGGCAGAGGGTGGCAGGGAAAGGAAGAGGGTAGAAATGAGTGAGAGGATGCCTTGGACAGGCAGTGGGTGACTGGGGAAGGCCGGAGGGTGACTAGGGAGAGGTAGAGGGTGGTCAGGTAGAGGCAGTGGGTGATTAGGTAGATGCAGAGGGTAATAGGAAGACAGAGGGTGGCAGAGGAAGACAGGGGGGACTAGGGAGAGGCAGTGTGTGACAAAGGGAGGGAGAGTGGGTGTAAATATGGCTGATACTAGCCAGTGGCTCACCAGCCACTGCGCTCACCGCACCTTTCTGAATTACATCACAAGCAATGACATTACTAAGCACCAGTCACAAATAACGGCATGTCTATGTGGATAACATACATATTATACCTAGATGTTTTTAGAATGGCCCTTATACCCTTGATGGCACAAGTCTGATTTGTTGTACAAAAAAAACAATTCCCTTAGAATACTATTTGCTTGGGATTAGACCTTAGTAAGGCCCTCTGCATGGAGATTATGCAGGGACAGCGGCGGACTGGCGTATGACTGTAACGGGCATATTACTGAGGTGACTGGGTTACACGGCGCAGTCAGGGGGAGCAGGAGGGAAGCCTCTGCAGACAACACATTTCTGAATTCCCTGACTCACATACTAATACTCCCCCCTCCGCCCCATATGTATAATGTGCAGCCAATTGTCCAAACAATAGCTTCCAATCTGTTCCTGGAATGGCCCAGAAATGAGGCCAAATGACATCCAGAGACCGTGGGGAGGGCCTGGCCGGGTGAAGCGCTTGTTACTCTTGGCTGCATGGCTGGCGTTTATTTACAATCTACAGCAGGTATTTTGGATAGGCCGTAACTCCAGTAGCAGATGCAGGCTGTGTCCTATTCCTCCTGCCGCCTCTATCCCTGTCATTACGAGGGGCACTGTGCCAATCGCCAGCCTATCATGCAAGGCCCTGAAGAGAGGAGCATTGTAAGTCCTCAGCCTGGACAACCTCATTAAATGTACATACAGGTTAGGGAAGCCAATCACAGGAACGGCGGGAACCTGGGTTTTTTGGCCCAAAAATGCTGGGATTTGCAGGATTAGATTGCACATGCGCAGTTTTGCCGGGCAGCGCTGTGCAGTAGCAGTACTTGGCTCAGACGCTGGCCAGCTGTGCGGCCCAGGTGGCAGCGGTGTATATGGTGCTTAGGCGGGCAGCCATTGACACACAGCAGCAACATTTCCCTACACCCATCCTCCCTCACTGCTCTCTACACTCACCCTCACCTGCTGCTCCCTACACCCATCCTCCCTCACTGCTCTCTACACTCACCCTCACCTGCTGCTCCCTACACTCATCCTCCCTCACTGCTCCCTAGACTCACCCTCACCTGCTGCTCCCTACACCCATCCTCCCTCACTGCTCTCTAGACTCACCCTCACCTGCTGCTCCCTACACCCATCCTCCCTCACTGCTCTCTAGACTCACCCTCACCTGCTGCTCCCTACACTCATCCTCCCTCACTGCTCTCTAGACTCACCCTCACCTGCTGCTCCCTACACCCATCCTCCCTCACTGCTCTCTAGACTCACCCTCACCTGCTGCTCCCTACACCCATACTCCCCTCACTGCTCTCTAGACTCACCCTCACCTGCTGCTCCCTACACTCATCCTCCCTCACTGCTCTCTAGACTCACCCTCACCTGCTGCTCCCTACACCCATACTTCCCTCACTGCTCTCTAGACTCACCCTCACCTGCTGCTCCCTACACTCATCCTCCCTCACTGCTCTCTAGACTCACCCTCACCTGCTGCTCCCTACACCCATCCTCCCTCACTGTTCTCTAGACTCACCCTCACCTGCTGCTCCCTACACTCATCCTCCCTCACTGCTCTCTAGACTCGCCCTCACCTGCTGCTCTCTACACCCATCCTCCCTCACTGCTCTCTAGACTCACCCTCACCTGCTGCTCCCTACACCCATCCTCCCTCACTGCTCTCTAGACTCACCCTCACCTGCTGCTCCCTACACCCATACTCCCCTCACTGCTCTCTAGACTCACCCTCACCTGCTGCTCCCTACACTCATCCTCCCTCACTGCTCTCTAGACTCACCCTCACCTGCTGCTCCCTACACCCATACTTCCCTCACTGCTCTCTAGACTCACCCTCACCTGCTGCTCCCTACACTCATCCTCCCTCACTGCTCTCTAGACTCACCCTCACCTGCTGCTCCCTACACTCATCCTCCCTCACTGCTCTCTAGACTCACCCTCACCTGCTGCTCCCTACACTCATCCTCCCTCACTGCTCTCTAGACTCACCCTCACCTGCTGCTCTCTACACCCATCCTCCCTCACTGCTCTCTAGACTCACCCTCACCGCTCTCTAGACTCACCCTCACCTGCTGCTCTCTACACCCATCCTCCCTCACTGCTCTCTAGACTCACCCTCACCTGCTACTCTCTACACCCATCCTCCCTCACTGCTCTCTAGACTCACCCTCACCTGCTGCTCTCTACACCCATCCTCCCTCACTGCTCTCTAGACTCGCCCTCACCTGCTGCTCTCTACACCCATCCTCCCTCACTGCTCTCTAGACTCACCCTCACCTGCTGCTCCCTACACTCATCCTCCCTCACTGCTCTCTAGACTCACCCTCACCTGCTGCTCCCTACACCCATCCTCCCTCACTGCTCTCTAGACTCACCCTCACTGCTCCCTACACGATCCATACTGCAATTTCAGAATCCCGGGATTAAGCGTTTTTCAATCCTGAATGGAAAAAACGGCCCGGGATTGGCCTCCTTAATACAGATCAATGCATTAGCCTCAATTTGATGCAATGAGTTGATAGAACGTAGATAGAAACAATACACAAAGTGTCTCTGTCACCGACGCGTAGTGGAAGCGGCCATATTGTGCTGTGATTTGATTTTCAGGATGATCAATTCATTGGTAATTAGGTACGTCACTGAAGCATAAGTACCTCAGTGATGTTGATAGCTCACTGTGCATTGACAAGCAGTACTCTCACGTATAGCAGTACAGCCCACAAAATGGCAGCCTGCACTGTGTGTAAGTGTCTGGCCCACTTTAAATAACAAGAACCCACTTATTGAGCCTGACCATTAAGCCCCATACACACTAAACGAGAAAGTGAAAGATCTCGCTCAGAAGAGCCAATCTGAGTGAGATCTTTCACAATCTTGTCTAGTGTGTACACTCAATGTCGCTAACGATGCGCGGTCCTCGTTAACGACAGCCACGCTGCAGATGCAGCATGGGCGTCGTTCCCCCACGCCGTTGCTCCCTTTCCCGCTGGCATCGGCAATTGTGTATGCATTTGCCGATGCCAGCACCCTGCCACCGCCAATATCGGCGCCGGCTCACCTAGTGCGTATGGGGCTTTAGTCCGACCCAGTCGTAGCCGCAGTAGCAAAATGCCGCTACAAAGCCCTTCCCCGGTATGCATCCGTACGTCAGAATGAGCCAGGACTGAACCGCCCCAGAGCACAGGACTTGAACCTAATGTAAGGGACTTCAAATTAAAACAACTCGCAATTGCGGAGTTAGTTCATTTTTTGCCACTGACCCCCGGAATGGGCTATTTTTGGTATACTGACAACTACCTCACAAATTTCACCAGGATGTCATAAATTACTTATAAAATATTCTCAGCCGTAGCGAGAAAATGTATACTTCAGCAACGGATACATCCCTCTCCGCCTTCTATACATATGATAAACTCTTTCATGTGTTCCAAATGGACTGGATGGAGACACCGGTACATAGAGAACAACGCATTGAGAAGTTCTTTGACGTTTGGAAATCTTTTGATACCGTGAACATTTTGACTAAGTGACAAATTCATAGCTGTTTTAGCGTAACTTTATGGTATGAAACAAGAATATTTCTATCTGACCTCCCTACTCAGCTTGGTTACTGTATTGTACGATGGTGGTCATTCCGAGTTGATCGCTAGCTGCATTCGTTCGCTGTGCAGCGATGAGGCAAAAAAACGGCACTTCTGCGCATGCGGCGCAATGCGCACGCGTGACGTACTATTACAACGAACGATGTAGTTTCACACAGGGTCTAGCGATGCTTTTCAGTCGCACTGGCTGCCGCAGAGTGATTGACATGAAGTGGGCGTTTCTGGGTGTCAACTGACCGTTTTCAGGGAGTGTTCAAAAAAACGCAGGCGTGGAAGGAAAAACGCAGGCGTGGCTGGGAGAACGCAGGGCGTGTTTGTGACGTCAAAACAGGAACTGAATAGTCTGAAGTGATCGCAAGCGCTGTGTAGGTATTGAGCTACTCTAAAACTGCACAAAAAAATTATGCCGCCGCTCTGCGATCCTTTCGTTCACACTTCTGCTAAGCTAAAATACACTGCCAATGGGAGGCGGCATAGCGTTTGCACGGCTGCTAAAAACTGCTAGTGAGCGATCAACTCGGAATGACCACCTCTATGTAGGGGGTAACGGACTACAGGCGACCTCCCCTTCCACCTTCTTTTTCTTCCCCTCTTCCTCTTTATCAGGATGCCACTTAATTGTAATGTGCAATTTGGGTATGGGTCTTTGGGTCGACAGTCATTAAGTCGATCACTATTGGTCGACATGGTCATTAGGTCAACATGTACTAGGTCGACAGGTCAAAAGGTAGACGTGAGGTGGGGTTTTTTTTACATTTTTTTGGTGTAATTTTCTTCGTGAAGTGACGGGGAACCCCAATTAGTGCACAGTGTCCCCTCGCTTGGCTCGCCATGCTTCGGGCAACGTGCCTCGCTCCGCTGCCGCTGGGCACAGGTTACTATTCCCTATTGTAGTCCACGTGGATCGTAAAGTATGAAAAAGTCCAAAAAAATTAAAAAAATTTGAAAAACTCATGGCGACCTTTTGAACTGTCGGCCTAGTACATGTCGGCCTAATACCCTGTCAACCAATAGTGGTCGACCTACTGACTGTCGACCTAAGTAGTGTCGACCTAATGACCGTATCCCATTTGCTAAGTAATCTCTTGTATTCATTTCTCTCAATTACGATTACCTCTGTTGTTGTTACAAATTTTGTAATTATTATGTTCAAAATCCATTTGTTCTTATGAGGATATCACTCAATCATAATTCGGAAATTGTCAAGTGATCTTTGTATTACTAATATTTATTTATTTGCACATCAATTATTATGGCCACATCTGTTATTACAGATTTTGTAATTAATATGCTCAAAATACCAAAAAAAAAAAAAAAATGAATGTTAGGTACCCACACGATAAGGTCACCGTGACATGGTAGATGGGACCGTATGTTGGCCAAAATTATGCTAAGAACCTCAATTTTAGTGTTTAGAGTGTGAAGCACCTCTTAGTATGTTCAGAATTAGGGTGTGCAGTCGTGTACTCCCCCCCCCCCCCCCTCCCCCAACCTCTATGGGGTACAAGCAAAAAGGAGCAAGATTGAGGTTCCAACAGAACATTGCAGCTAACTGAATATCCCCCTTAATATTGCAAAATCAGGTTAAAGTGTACCCATGGACTGAATTAATAATTGTGGCAATGCAGACTATGAACACACAATTCAATAGATACATCAATGACATACGAGGACCTTGTGCCTCATGCCTCAGTGATGCTACAAGATCCTGGTGAACAGATAGGCTTCCTGGCGCATAAAGTAAACCATAATTGCAGAACGAATCAGCTATGCTGTCCATAGAACACATATAGGGGTATGCATACTTTTTTTTAGCTCCTATCCGTTTCCCGGGGCTAGGAAAGCAGCGTTTCCTCTACTCTTACACCAGCTAGCAGTAAATAGGGTCCACAGACCACGGCAACACACTCCCCCCAGAGGCGCAGTGGGACGATGTAACACAAAGATGCCTCCGGATATAGGAAGTCAGTCCTGTAAATTGCTGATTGGTCATGGATTCAGTGTCAGACCTCCTGATGAGTAAGTCACGGTCCCTTGGTCACTGATTGGAAGAATGCAATAGGCCAGAGCCAGGTCCCTGATTAAACTGCATTGGAATTCAACCTTGTAACTCTTTCATCACAGCCAGACCTCCAGGAAAGAGAGACCATCATTAAGGCTTTCCCTGCAATGACAAGCTCCATGATTAAACGCTTCTTTGTGTAAGGGGGTAAACGCACTCGCCGTGTCCAACACAAAACATATTAAATTGTCTATTCAGTTTCTACATAATTTCCCTGTAACCGCCTCTGGATTACATGTATATGATCCTACAGTCATCTGGAATTCAGCAAGGTTGATCAGTCTGACAAAAGAGCCAGAGGTTACAGTTATTATTATTATCCTTTATTTATATGGCGCCACAAGGGTTCCGCAGCGCCCAATTACAGACTACATAAACAAATAATCAAGCAGGAAAACAGCAACTTACAGTTGACGACAATATAGGATAAGTACAAAGTAAATAAACATAGTTACATCAGCAGATGACACTGGAATAAGTATCAGGTGGCAGAAGACTGCTGGATGTGGTGCAGTTGAATATTATTAGAGTAAGAAAAGGATAAGCACATGAGGGAAGAGGGCCCTGCTCGTGAGAGCTTACATTCTAAAGGGGAGGGGTAGACAGACAGGGGTGAGACAGATGGGGTACATAGAGAGCGTAGAACAGAGGGTTAGGATGAGATTTGGCTGGGTTTGGTGAAGAAGTGGGTCTTGAGAGCCCGTTTGAAGTTTTGTAGAGAGGTGGAGAGTCTGAGGGGGAGAGGTAGGGAATTCCAGAGAAGTGGTGCAGCACGTGAAAAATCTTGGAGGTAGGAGTGGGAGGAAGTAATCCGTAGGCAGGAGAGTCGGCGTGCATTAGCAGAGCTAAGAGGACGGGTGGGAGTGTAAAGGGAAATAAGGTCAGAGATGTAGATGGGAGAGGAGTGGGTGAGGGCTTTGTAAGCAAGTGTGAGAAGTTCTGTAATCGTCCACTGCCCAAAACTTCACAGTCCCCATCCTGCAGGAGACCCTTTATTTGTGCACTAATCATTTGCAGACTGAAATGTGCTCATTGCTTAGTAAGGGGTTGATGCAGAGTATAACTTAAGCCTAATTGCAGAGCTGATATTTTGCTTACCTTCACACTGCGCATGACCAAGAACCACGTGTAAACAGCTAATTGCAATGCAGTGTCATGCGCGTTTCGCATCTCCACTCGCAGCGGTGAAGGCTGAATTTGAACGTAAATTCAGCGAGTGTGGCTGGAATGTGCAGCTTTTAAAATGGCAATATTGCTAGTTTATCCTTGTACCCCATTAGGCGGGGAATTCAATTCAGCAAGAGACGCGTTTTGCCACTCTGAAATGGCAAAACGCGTGCATCTATACCACAAGTTTTGCCTCGCACCCCAAAACTTATCAGGTAGGGGCTACCGTAACTGGCTGAAAGGTGCACAACTGGGCATCGTGGTAATGCCAGGAAGCACATCGCCAGCAACTGAATTCCACCCATAGAGATGAGCAGTAAAAACTACTGATGTTGTACTGTATGTACCATATTTATTTACGGTCTCATATTGCGCAGCATATTCCGTGGCGGATGTGTACGCAGCAAAGCAGCGCTGAGTTGTTCGGCAGCACAACACGCCGTACTGAATTGCCTCCTAAATGTAGAGCGCCGACGTACTATGCATAGATCGTACACATGCACAGAATTACGGCATTCATCGTCTGCCATAATGCTCTAATAAACATCTATTCAGCGTCAGCCAAATGTCTTCAACTTTCTTTGTAAATCTGCAGATATAGACAAGGAAGCTGGGAGGAAAGTGGCAGGGCCGGTTGCGGCAGGGACAGAAATCGGATTACATGGTGGATGAAACAAAGCACATCTGGGGCGAGTTTGCAGTTGTTTACAGTCCTGTGGCATGTGCACATACATATGTGCAGATAACAAGGCTGGGAGAAGCGGGCAGACGCTGAGACGCCTACATAGATGCAGATTGTGCGCGCCGATACACAAATCGGCAATGCAGGGGTATTTGCATAATTTTTGATGGTTAAGTTCATGCAAACAGAGAACGGAGAGGAGGAGGGGGGGGGGGGGGTCAGACACCAATCTGGAGCTGAGCAAACTGAAACCTTCTGTACAAATTGTTAAAGCCAAACAGCTTCCTGCAGCTTGCACGGCTCCCCCATCACTCCCCTCCCTTTGTGAGATTGCCATTAAAACTTAACCCCATTCTCCACTCTGGAAACACCGGCTGGGCTTGTGCTGAGGCTATATCCAATCAAGCGTAGCAGTGGTCACGTTATTATGATGCTTTATTTACATGGCGCCACAAGGTTTTTGCAGCGCCTAACAAAAGTACATAAACAAATGAGCATAACAAGAACACAGCGACTTACAGTACAAGGCAATGTGCAACAAGTACATGGTATATAAACATTCCTGCTTTAGGGGACAAGACACTGACCTAATCATCAGGGTGGTAGAAATTATAGGGAGCATGGAGTAGAGGATAGGCTAAGTCACAGCATCACAGTTTTACCATCTTCTAGCAAAGTTGGTACAGAACTCCAGTGGCCCCTACCATAGCCCATACCCCCAGCCTATCGCCTGGGCAGCTAGTCCACCATCAGGAGCATTATCCCGTTGCACTGACACATTTTTAAAAGGTAGCTAAAAGGTGCTGCTAATCAGCCTAATTGTGCTTCAGGTCTGATCTAAGAGAAGATTAAGCACATGAGGGGGAGAGGGCCCTGCTCGTGATAACTTATATTCTAAAGACTCTGGAAACACAGGCAGGGTTTCTGCTGAAACTACATTCAACCAAGCATAGCAGTAGCCAAATGATCAGAGATTAGTCTTCATGGAATTCACGATAGGAGTACTACCCCAAAAATGTGGCTGGACTCCCCTGAATATTTCATAAAGAAATATTGTTTATAGCAGATGATTTTGCCTATAGTGACAATACAGAACTTGAGACTTGTCTGTCCATTGCACTACATTGATCATACTAGGGTTGGCCATTGATCGTTATTTATGGTTTCCTAACCATCGTTGCTTAGGAGTCTATGTCAGATGGTTTTGCCATCGATGGTGCGATGGTTTTGCCATCGATGGTGCCATCAATGTTTTGTTGCCAAAAGGTATTTTCAATATCATTTATGCAACGGTGAGCCAGCGGCAGTGCTCCTATGTACAAGCCCTCCTTTGACCCATGCCATACCATCGACGGTTAGAACTATGAACAGGTATCCATTGATGGATGTCAAACATCGACATCAATCGATCTTGTTAGGGCATACTGGTTCTACTCTGAGGGGCAACTTTCAAATCAATAAAAATAATAAGAATTTACTTACCGATAATTCTATTTCTCGTAGTCCGTAGTGGATGCTGGGGACTCCGTAAGGACCATGGGGAATAGCGGCTCCGCAGGAGACTGGGCACATCTAAAGAAAGCTTTAGGACTATCTGGTGTGCACTGGCTCCTCCCCCTATGACCCTCCTCCAAGCCTCAGTTAGGATACTGTGCCCGGACGAGCGTACACAATAAGGAAGGATCTTGAATCCCGGGTAAGACTCATACCAGCCACACCAATCACACCGTACAGCTTGTGATCTGAACCCAGTTAACAGCATGATAACAGAGGAGCCTCTAGAAAAGATGGCTCACTACAGCAATAACCCGATTTTTTGGTAACAATAACTATGTACCAGTACTGCAGACAATCCGCACTTGGGATGGGCGCCCAGCATCCACTACGGACTACGAGAAATAGAATTATCGGTAAGTAAATTCTTATTTTCTCTAACGTCCTAAGTGGATGCTGGGGACTCCGTAAGGACCATGGGGATTATACCAAAGCTCCCAAACGGGCGGGAGAGTGCGGATGACTCTGCAGCACCAAATGAGAGAACTCCAGGTCCTCCTTAGCCAGGGTATCAATTTTGTAGAATTTTACAAACGTATTTGCTCCTGACCAAGTAGCTGCTCGGCAAAGTTGTAAAGCCGAGACCCCTCGGGCAGCCGCCCAAGATGAGCCCACCTTCCTTGTGGAGTGGGCATTTACAGATTTTTGGTTGTGGCAGGCCTGCCACCGAATGTGCAAGCTGAATTGTACTACAAATCCAACGAGCAATAGTCTGCTTAGAAGCAGGAGCACCCAGCTTGTTGGGTGCATACAGGATAAACAGCGAGTCAGTTTTCCTGACTCCAGCCGTCCTGGAAACATATTTTCAGGGCCCTGACAACGTCTAGCAACTTGGAGTCCTCCAAGTCCCTAGTAGCCGCAGGCACCACAATAGGTTGGTTCAGGTGAAACGCTGAAACCACCTTAGGGAGAAACGGAGGACGAGTCCTCAATTCCGCCCTGTCCGAATGGAAAATCAGATAAGGGCTTTTACAGGATAAAGCCGCCAATTCTGACACGCGCCTGGCCCAGGCCAGGGCCAACAGCATGACCACTTTCCATGTGAGATATTTTAACTCCACAGATTTAAGTGGTTCAAACCAATGTGACTTTTGGAACCCAAAAACTACATTGAGATCCCAAAGTGCCACTGAAGGCACAAAAGGAGGCTGTATATGCAGTACCCCTTTTACAAACGTCTGAACTTCAGGGACTGAAGCTAGTTCTTTTTGGAAGAAAATTGACAGGGCCGAAATTTGAACCTTAATGGACCCCAATTTCAGGCCCATAGACACTCCTATTTGCAGGAAATGTAGGAATCGACCCAGTTGAATTTCCTCCGTCGGGCCTTACTGGCCTCGCACCACGCAACATATTTTCGCCAAATGCGGTGATAATGTTTTGCGGTTACATCCTTCCTGGCTTTGATCAGGATAGGGATGACTTCATCCGGAATGCCTTTTTTCCTTCAAGATCCGGCGTTCAACCGCCATGCCGTCAAACGCAGCCGCGGTAAGTCTTGGAACAGACAGGGTCCTTGCTGGAGCAGGTCCCTTCTTAAAGGTAGAGGCCACGGATCCTCCGTGAGCATCTCTTGAAGTTCCGGTTACCAAGTCCTTCTTGGCCAATCCGGAGCCACGAATATAGTGCTTACTCCTCTCCATCTTATCAATCTCAGTACCTTGGGTATGAGAGGCAGAGGAGGGAACACATACACTGACTGGTACACCCACGGTGTTACCAGAGCGTCTACAGCTATTGCCTGAGGGTCCCTTGACCTGGCGCAATACCTGTCGAGTTTTTCCCAACGGTTTATAATCATGTGGAAGACTTCTGGGTGAAGTCCCCACTCTCCCGGGTGGAGGTCGTGCTGAGGAAGTCTGCTTCCCAGTTGTCCACTCCCGGAATGAATACTGCTGACAGTGCTATCACATGATTTTCCGCCCAGCGAAGAATCCTTGCAGCTTCTGCCATTGCCCTCCTGCTTCTTGTGCCACCCTGTCTGTTTACGTGGGTGACTGCCGTGATGTTGTCCGACTGGATCAACACCGGCTGACCTTGAAGCAGAGGTCTTGCTAAGCTTAGAGCATTGTAAATGGCCCTTAGCTTCAGGATATTTATGTGAAGTGATGTCTCCAGACTTGACCATAAGCCCTGGATATTCCTTCCCTGTGTGACTGCTCCCCAGCCTCGCAGGCTGGCATCCGTGGTCACCAGGACCCAGTCCTGAATGCCGAATCTGCGGCCCTCTAGAAGATGAGCACTCTGCAACCACCACAGGAGGGACACCCTTGTCCTTGGTGACAGGGTTATCCGCTGATGCATCTGAAGATGCGACCCGGACCATTTGTCCAGCAGGTCCCACTGGAAATTTCTTGCGTGGAATCTGCCGAATGGGATTGCTTCGTAGGAAGCCACCATTTTACCCAGAACCCTTGTGCATTGATGCACTGAGACTTGGCTCGGTTTTAGGAGGTTCCTGACTAGCTCGGATAACTCCCTGGCTTTTTCCTCCGGGAGAAAAACCTTTGTCTGGACTGTGTCCAGGATCATCCCTAGGAACAGAAGACAAGTCGTCGGAACCAGCTGCGATTTTGGAATATTGAGAATCCAATCGTGCTGCCGCAACACTACCTGAGATAGTGCTACACCGACCTCCAACTGTTCCCTGGATCTTACCCTTATCAGGGAATCGTCCAAGTAAAGGATAACTAAAATTCCCTTCCTTCGAAGGAATATCATCATTTCGGCCATTACCTTGGTAAAGACCCGGGGTGCCGTGGACCATCCATACGGCAGCGTCTGAACTGATAGTGACAGTTCTGTACCATAAACCTGATGTACCCTTGATGAGAAGGGTAAATTTTGACATGAAGGTAAGCATCCTTGATGTCCCGAGACATCATGTAGTCCCCTTCTTCCAGGTTCGCAATCACTGCTCTGAGTGACTCAATCTTGAATTTGAACCTCTGTATGTAAGTGTTCAAAGATTTTAGATTTAGAATCGGTCTCACCGAGCCGTCCGGCTTCGGTACCACAACAGTGTGGAATAATACCCCGTTCCCTGTTGCAGGAGGGGTACCTTGTTATCACCTGCTGGGAATACAGCTTGTGAATGGCTTCCAAAACAGTCTCCCTGTCAGAAGGAGACATCGGTAAAGCCGACTTTAGGAAACGGCGAGGGGGAGACGTCTCGAATTCTAATTTGTACCCCTGAGATATCACCTGAAGGATCCAGGGGTCTTCTTGCGAGTGAGCCCACTGCGCGCTGAAATTCATTGAGACGGGCCCCCCACCGTGCCTGATTCTGCTTGTAAAGCCCCAGCGTCATACGGAGGGCTTGGCAGAGGCGGGAGAGGGTTTCTGTTCCTGGGAACTGGCTGATTTCTGCAGCCTTTTTCCTCTCCCTCTGTCACGGGGCAGAAATGAGGAACCTTTTGCCCGCTTGTCCACGAAAAGACTGCGCCTGATAATACGGCGTCTTCTCATGTTGAGAGGCGACCTGGGGTACAAACGTGGATTTCCCAGCTGTTGCCGTGGCCACCAGGTCTGAAAGACCGACCCCAAATAACTCCTCCCTTTAATAAGGCAATACTTCCAAATGCCGCTTGGAATACGCATCACCTGACCACTGACGTGTCCATAACCCTCTACTGGTAGAAATGGACAACGCACTTAGACTTGATGCCAGTCGGCAAATATTCCGCTGTGCATCACGCATATATAGAAATGCATCTTTTAAATGCTCTATAGGCAAAAATATACTGTCCCTATCTAGGGTATCAATATTTTCAGTCAGGGAATCCGACCACGCCAACCCAGCACTGCACATCCAGGCTGAGGCGATTGCTGGTCGCAGTATAACACCAGTATGTGTGTAAATACATTTTAGGATACCCTCCTGCTTTCTATCAGCAGGATCCTTAAGGGCGGCCATCTCAGGAGAGGGTAGAGCCCTTACAAGCGTGTGAGCGCTTTATCCACCCTAGGGGGTGTTTCCCAACGCACCCTAACCTCTGGCGGGAAAGGATATAATACCAATAACATTTTAGAAATTATCCGTTGTTATCGGGGGAAAACCACGCATCATCACACACCTCATTTAATTTCTCAGATTCAGGAAAACTACAGGTAGTTTTTCCTCACCGAACATAATACCCCTTTTTGGTGGTACTCGTATTATCAGAAATGTGTAAAACATTTTTCATTGCCTCAATCATGTAACGTGTGGCCCTACTGGAAGTCACATTTGTCTCTTCACCGTCGACACTGGAGTCAGTATCCGTGTCGGCGTCTATATCTGCCATCTGAGGTAACGGGCGCTTTAGAGCCCCTGACGGCCTATGAGACGTCTGGACAGGCACAAGCTGAGTAGCCGGCTGTCTCATGTCAACCACTGTCTTTTATACAGAGCTGACACTGTCATGTAATTCCTTCCAACAGTTCATCCACTCAGGTGTCGACCCCCTAGGGGGTGACATCACTATTACAGGCAATGCTCCGTCTCCACATCATTTTTCTCCTCATACATGTCGACACAAACGTACCGACATACAGCACACACACAGGGAATGCTCTGATAGAGGACAGGACCCCACTAGCCCTTTGGGGAGACAGAGGGAGAGTTTGCCAGCACACACCAGAGCGCTATATATATACAGGGATAACCTTATATAAGTGTTTTTCCCCTTATAGCTGCTGTATCTTTTAATACTGCGCGTAATTAGTGCCCCCCCTCTCTTTTTTAACCCTTTCTGTAGTGTAGTGACTGCAGGGGAGAGACAGGGAGCTTCCCTCCAACGGAGCTGTGAGGGAAAATGGCGCCAGTGTGCTGAGGAGATAGGCTCCGCCCCCTTATTGGCAGCCTTATCTCCCGTTTTTCTATGTATTCTGGCAGGGGTTAAATGCATCCATATAGCCCAGGAGCTATATGTGATGCATTTTTTGCCATCCAAGGTGTTTTTTATTGCGTCTCAGGGCGCCCCCCCCCCCAGCGCCCTGCACCCTCAGTGACCGGAGTGTGAAGTGTGCTGAGAGCAATGGCGCACAGCTGCAGTGCTGTGCGCTACCTTGTTGAAGACAGGACGTCTTCTGCCGCCGATTTTCCGGACCTCTTCTGCCTTCTGGCTCTGTAAGGGGGCCGGCGGCGCGGCTCTGGGACCCATCCAGGCTGGGCCTGTGATTGTCCCTCTGGAGCTAATGTCCAGTAGCCTAAGAAGCCCAATCCACTCTGCACGCAGGTGAGTTCGCTTCTTCTCCCCTTAGTCCCTCGATGCAGTGAGCCTGTTGCCAGCAGGTCTCACTGAAAATAAAAAAACCTAAACTAAAACTTTCACTAAGAAGCTCAGGAGAGCCCCTAGTGTGCACCCTTCTCGTTCGGGCACAAAGATCTAACTGAGGCTTGGAGGAGGGTCATAGGGGGAGGAGCCAGTGCACACCAGATAGTCCTAAAGCTTTCTTTAGATGTGCCCAGTCTCCTGCGGAGCCGCTATTCCCCATGGTCCTTACGGAGTCCCCAGCATCCACTTAGGACGTTAGAGAAATATTATTTTATTTATGTAGCGCTCTTTCTCCAACAGGTCTCAAGGCGCTTAAATAGCGACTTTCGGGTGGGATGTGTAAAAAGCACGATGGTAAAATACGCTGTTCAGCGTTACCCTGCAATCACACTGCAGCTCTGCTAAAAAGTAATGAATAACCTCCTAACTCTATTCAAAACCGCTGAAGTTTCTCCCGCTCCTTTAGAGGAGCACCCTGATTGGATGTGAGAAGGTCAAAAAGGCCAAAAATTGAATAAGTTGATTAAATATCGGACAGGCACAGGTAGGGCCTAAAGTAACCAACCTGGACCAGAAAAACGTGTCCGGTCTGATGACGGACAGGAAAATAGCTGAACAGAGCAGGCAAGGTTATGGATGGGAGAAAAGAGAATAACTGAGGTCACGATTGGAGACCTCACAATGGTTGGAGAGTGAGAAATTGACACAGTGGCAGCCATTTTGTGGGCTGAACCAATATTTGTGAGAAAGAAGTTTATTTATTAGGAACCAGTGACATCACTAGGACATGAGGCTTTCTGTGCCTCGTGTCTCAGTGATGTCTCAGCTTCCTGAGGAACTGACTGGCTGAATAGTATTCCCCCCCCCCCCCCCCCCCCCCCCCCCAAATCTCTAACTCTGATATTTCAGCTGTCCCCGGGACTCCGTTACAGTTTATAGGAGTCCATAGCCAAAACCAGGGGGTCGTATTCACAGGCAAAAAATGATATTGCAGGAAATGTGCAAAGCGTGTTTGGTTTGTGTGTGGTGTGCGTGTAATTGCCTCATACAGGAAATTAGATTAATTAGTTAATTACCTTTTTCGACAGGAACAGAAAACCACAACATCCACTTTATTTATAGAACCGTTAAGCTGTTCAGAACTCTGTTTAATCGGAGCCTCTATTTTCCCACATCTGCGTCCATCTCTGGCTAAGCTCTAGAGCCCTGAAGCTAACAGATCCTTCACTAGAAGCTCCGATCAGGAAACATGTACAATTTGCGGTTAGCTGCTCTTATTCCACACCTGTACAGCCTTCTCGGTCCTGGCACAGGCCTGAATGGAACCTGCCAAAGAGGAGGACTGTCTTTTATTCAACTTCAGATGGAACTCTGAAATCCTCACATAAAAATACATCAGTATTTACAAAAACCCTCACTGGAGGAGTTCCAAAAGACAGTAAGGGTCATTTATGAAAAAGAAAAATGCGTGGATCCTATAAGCGCAGGAGTGCCTGGGCCTTTCTAGCTAACGCGTTTCGCAGGATGACCGCCACTTTGCAGTCCTTGGAGCAGCCCTTCGAACATAAATCTGTGCCAGGCTTACTTGAATTAATCACGAAAAATAGAAGGGACAGCAGAACATTCTATACTATATATTACTAAATTGTTATTATATTGACTAAAACCTGGAAATGCGCTGTTCCCATCCCACAATGAGGGCATTGCCATTTAAAGGACACTGATCATTCCTTAAATAATATTTATTGGTGGTTCTGCAACCGTCAGTGAGGCATCTTCTACGGCATCTTATGACGATGCAAGAACTTTTTACTCGGTCTAGAAGCTGTGTAAAAAAATAAGAATTTACTCACCGGTAATTCTATTTCTCGTAGTCCGTAGTGGATGCTGGGAACTCCGTAAGGACCATGGGAAATAGACGGGCTCCGCAGGAGACTGGGCACTCTAAAAAAAGATAAGGTACTATCTGGTGTGCACTGGCTCCTCCCTCTATGCCCCTCCTCCAGACCTCAGTTAGGGAAACTGTGCCCGGAAGAGCTGACATTACAAGGAAAGGAATTTTTTAATCCAGGGTAAGACTCGTACCAGCCACACCAATCACACTGTACAACTTGTGATAACCTTACCCAGTTAACAGTATGAACAACAACTGAGCCTCACTAAACGGATGGCTCATAACAATAACCCTTAGTTAAGCAATAACTATATACACGTATTGCAGAGAGTCCGCACTTGGGACGGGCGCCCAGCATCCACTACGGACTACGAGAAATAGAATTACCGGTGAGTAAATTCTTATTTTCTCTGACGTCCTAGTGGATGCTGGGAACTCCGTAAGGACCATGGGGATTATACCAAAGCTCCCAAACGGGCGGGAGAGTGCGGATGACTCTGCAGCACCGAATGAGCAAACACAAGGTCCTCCTCAGCCAGGGTATCAAACTTGTAGAACTTTGCAAATGTGTTTGAACCCGACCAAGTAGCAGCTCGGCAAAGCTGTAATGCCGAGACCCCTCGGGCAGCTGTCCAAGAACAGCCCACCTTCCTTGTGGAATGGGCTTTTACCGATTTTGGATATGGCAATCCAGCCGCAGAATGAGCCTGCTGAATCGTGCTACAGATCCAGCGAGCAATAGTTTGCTTTGAAGCAGGAGCACCCAGCTTGTTGGGTGCATGCAAGATTAACAGCGAGTCAGTCTTCCGGACTCCAGCCGTTCTGGAAACATATCTTCAAAGCCCTGACTACGTCCAGCAACTTGGAGTCCTCCAAGTCCCTAGTAGCCGCAGGCACCACAATAGGTTGGTTCAAATGAAACGATGACACCACCTTTGGGAGAAATTGGGGACGAGTCCTCAATTCTGCCCTGTCCATATGGAAGATCAGATATGGGCTTTTACATGACAAAGCCGCCAATTCCGACACACGCCTAGCCGATGCTAAGGCCAACAGCATGACCACTTTCCACGTGAGATACTTGAGTTCCACGGTCTTAAGTGGCTCAAACCAGTGTGATTTCAGGAAATCCAACACAACGTTAAGATCCCAGGGTGCCACAGGTGGCACAAAAGGGGGCTGAATATGCAGCACTCCCTTAACAAATGTCTGACCCTCAGGCAGTGAAGCCAGTTCTCTTTGAAAGAAAATGGATAGGGCCGAAATCTGGACCTTTATGGACCCCAATTTTAGGCCCATAGTCACCCCTGACTGTAGGAAGTGCAGGAACCGACCCAGCTGGAATTCCTCCGTAGGGGCCTTCCTGGCCTCGCACCAAGCAACATACTTCCGCCATATACGGTGATTATGTTTTGCTGTCACGTCTTTCCTAGCTTTTATCAGCGTAGGAATAACTTCATCTGGAATGCCTTTTTCCGCTAGGATCCGGCGTTCAACCGCCATGCCGTCAAACGCAGCCGCGGTAAGTCTTGGGACAGACAGGGCCCTTGTTGCAGCAAGTCCTGTCTGAGAGGCAGAGGCCATGGGTCCTCTGTGCGCATTTCTTGCAGTTCCGGGTACCAAGTCCTTCTTGGCCAGTCCGGAACAATGAGTATTGTTCTTATTCCTCTCTTTCTTACTATTCTCAGTACTTTTGGTATGAGAGGAAGAGGAGGAAACACATATACCGACTGGTACACCCACGGTGTCACTAGGGCGTCCACAGCTATCGCCTGAGAGTCCCATGACCTGGCGCAATAACGTTTTAGCTTTTTGTTGAGGCGGGACGCCATCATGTCCACCTGTGGCAGTTCCCATCGGTTTGCAATCAGTTGGAAAACGTCTTGATGAAGTCCCCACTCTCCCGGGTGGAGCTCGTGTCTGCTGAGGAAGTCTGCTTTCCAGTTGTCCACTCCCGGAATGAACACTGCTGACAGTGCTTGCACGTGATTCTCCGCCCATCGAAGAATCTTTGTGGCTTCCGCCATTGCCATCCTGCTTCTTGTGCCGCCCTGGCGGTTTACATGGGCGACCGCCGTGATGTTCTCTGACTGAATCAGCACTGGCCGGTTTCGAAGCAGGGGCTCTGCTTGACTCAGGGCGTTGTAAATGGCCCTTAGTTCCAGTATATTTATGTGTAGAGAAGTCTCCAGACTTGACCACAGCCCTTGGAAGTTTCTTCCCTGAGTGACTGCCCCCCACCCTCGGAGGCTTGCATCCGTGGTCACCAGGACTTAGTCCTGTATGCCGAACCTGCGGCCCTCGAGAAGGTGAGCACTCTGCAGCCACCACAGAAGAGACACCCTGGCCCTTGGGGACAGGGTGATCAGCCGATGCATCTGAAGATGCGATCCGGACCATTTGTCCAACAGATCCCACTGAAAGATCCTTGCATGGAACCTGCCGAAGGGAATGGCTTCGTATGAAGCCACCATCTTTCCCAGGACTCGCGTGCAGTGATGCACCGATACCTGTTTTGGTTTCAGGAGGTCCCTGACCAGAGATGCTAATTCCTGGGCCTTCTCCACCGGGAGAAACACCTTCTTCTGTCCTGTGTCCAGAATCATGCCCAGGAAAAACAGACGCGTCGTAGGAATCAGCTGCGACTTTGGAACATTCAGAATCCAGCCGTGCTGTAGTAACACTTCCTGAGAGAGTGTTACGCTGATCAACAACTGCTCCCTGGACCTCGCCTTTATGAGGAGATCGTCCAAGTACGGGATAATTATAACTCCCTTCTGCCGAAGGAGTATCACCATTTCGGCCATTACCTTGGTAAATATTCTCGGTGCCGTGGACAGGCCAAACGGCAACGTCTGGAATTGGTAATGACAGTCCAGTACCACAAATCTGAGGTACTCCTGGTGAGGTGGGTAAATGGGGACATGCAAGTAAGCATCTTTGATGTCCAGCGACACCATAAAATCCCCCTCTTCCAGGCTTGCAATCACCGCTCTGAGCGATTCCATTTTGAACTTGAATTTCTTTATATAAGTGTTCAAGGACTTTAAATTCAGAATGGGTCTCACCGAACCGTCCGGTTTCGGTACCACAAACATTGTGGAATAGTAACCCCTTCCCTGTTGAAGGAGGGGGACCCTGACAATCACTTGCTGAATTGCCGCCAGCACTACCTCCCTTTCCATGGGGGAAGCTGGCAAGGCTGATTTGAAGTAACGGCGGGGGGGAGTCGCTTCGAATTCCAGTTTGTATCCCTGAGATACAATTTGTATAGCCCAGAGATCCACCTGTGAGCGAACCCACTGGCTGCTGAAGTTTCGGAGACGCGCCCCCACCGCACCTGGCTCCGCGGTAGACTTAGTGGAAGCAGGGGAGGACTTTTGTTCCTGGGAACTTGCTGCATGGTGCAGCTTCTTACCTCTACCCCTGCCTCTGGCAAGAAAGGATGCACCCCTGACCCTCTTGCCTTTTTGGGAACGAAAGGACTGCATTTGATAATACGGTGCTTTCTTAGGCTGTGAGGAAACCTGAGGCAAGAAAGTGGACTTTCCAGCTGTCGCTGTAGACACGAGGTCCGACAGACCGTCCCCAAACAATTCCTCACCCTTATAAGGCAAAACCTCCATGTATTTTTTAGAATCAGCATCTCCTGTCCATTGCCGAGTCCATAAGACCCTCCTGGCAGAAATGGACATAGCATTAATTCTAGAGCCCAGCAGGCAAATGTCCCTCTGAGCATCTCGCATATATAAGACGACGTCTTTGATATGGCCCAGGGTTAGCAAAACAGTATCTCTGTCGAGGGAATCTATGTCGTCTAACAGAGTATCTGTCCACGCTGCTACAGCACTACACATCCAGGCTGAAGCAATAGCAGGTCTCAGTAGAGTACCAGAGTGTGTATACACTGACTTCAGGATAGCTCCCTGCTTTCTATCCGCAGGCTCCTTTAGGGCAGCCGTATCCTGAGACGGCAGGGCCACCTTTTTAGATAAGCGTGTCAGCGCCTTGTCCACCCTAGGGGATGTTTCCCAACGTAACCTGTCCGTTGGCGAGAAAGGGTACGCCATCAGTAACCTCTTAGAAATCACTAATTTCTTATCAGGGGAACTCCACGCTTCTTCACACAATTCATTTAATTCATCAGATGGGGGAAAGTCACTGGCTGCTTTTTGTCCCCAAACATATAAACCCTTTTGGTATTAACCGGGTTACTCTCAGAAATGTGTAATACATCTTTCATTGCAATAATCATGTATCGGATGGCCTTAGTCATTTTAGACTGTAAATGTGCCTCATCATCGTCGACACTGGAGTCGGACTCCGTGTCGGCATCAGTGTCAACCATCTGAGCTAGAGGGCTTTTATGAGCCCCAGACGGTTTCTGAGTCGCCTGGGCAGGGGCGGGCTGAGACCCCGGCTGTCCCAAGGCTGCAGCGTCATCAAACCTTTTATGTAAGGAGTTGACATTGTCATTTAAGACCTTCCACATATCCATCCAATCTGGTGTCGGCCCGACGGGGGCGATACCACACTTATCTGCCCTTGCTCCGCTTCCACGTAACCTTCCTCATCAAACATGTCGACACAGCCGTACCGACACACCGCACACACAGGGAATGCTCAGACTGAGGACAGGACCCCACAAAGTCCTTTGAGGAGACAGAGAGAGAGTATGCCAGCACACACCACAGCGCTATATAACACAGGGATTTACACTGCTAATAAGTGATTTTCCCAATAGCTGCTTGTCTGTATCGATTTGCGCCTAAATTTATGTGCCCCCCCTCTCTTTTTAACCCGTCTTGTACCTGGATACTGCAGGGGAGAGCCTGGGGAGCGTGCTTCCAGCGGAGCTGTGAAGGGAAAATGGCGCTGGTGTGCTGAGGAAGAAGGCCCCGCCCCCTCAGTGGCGGGCTTCTGTCCCGCTTTCAGTGTATAATAATGGCGGGGGGGTTTACACATATACAGTGCTAGACTGTATATATGTATGATTTCGTGCCAAAGGTACCTCAATTGCAGCCCAGGGCGCCCCCCCCAGCGCCCTGCACCCTACAGTGACCGGAGTGTGTAAGTGTGCTGGGAGCAATGGAGTCTTCAGCCGCCGATTTCGACGTCTTCCAGCTTCTGTTCTTCTGGCTCTGCAAGGGGGACGGCGGCGCGGCTCCGGGAACGGACGATCGAGGACAGGTGCCTGTGTTCGAACCCTCTGGAGCTAATGGTGTCCAGTAGCCTAAGAAGCACAAGCTAGCTGCAAGCAGGTAGGATTGCTTCTCTCCCCTTAGTCCCACGTAGCAGTGAGTCTGTTGCCAGCAGAAACTCACTGAAAATAAAAAACCTAATAAATACTTTCTTTTCTAGTAAGCTCAGGAGAGCCCACTAGGAGCACCCAGCTCTGGCCGGGCACAGATTCTAACTGAGGTCTGGAGGAGGGGCATAGAGGGAGGAGCCAGTGCACACCAGATAGTAAATAACTTTTTTTTAGAGTGCCCAGTCTCCTGCGGAGCCCGTCTATTCCCCATGGTCCTTACGGAGTTCCCAGCATCCACTAGGACGTCAGAGAAAACCTGAAAACCACTAAGGCAGTAGAACAAACTGTGCATTCAGAAACAGAAATGTCACAAATCCGAGGATTTGTGACTCTCTAAGGGGTAAACTTACTAAGGTGGGAGTTTTTTTTTTTAGAACTGGTGATGTTGCTCATAGCAACCAGACTCTACTTAACATTTAACTAGCTGATAATATATAGAATCTGTTACTATAGGCAACATCACCAGTTCTAAAAAAAAACCTCCCACTTTAGTAAATTTACCCCTAAGTGTGTCCTGGAGTGCTGTGTGTGAACCTGACTTTTCTGATACTGTGCTCGCAGAGAAGCCACCTTCCACTATTTCTGCTACCTCTGCAAATGTGGGGATGAGCAGCAGAAGTATAGCCGATGACATAGAAATTGAGTATGCCACCGTAGAACTGCAAGAGGATGAGGGGGATATATACGTTATGGTAAGAACTTACCGTTGATAACGTGATTTCTCTTATTTCCACAGGTATCCACAGGATAACATTGGGATATGGTTGAGCGACAGCGGAAATGGCACCAACACGGTCACGAGCTTTCTGGCCTCCCAGGATGCATCGGGGACTTCACCATATAGTCCCGCCCACTGACTCAGTCAAATCAGTTCTCTCCACAGCGATTTTAGGCAGGAACATCAGGTAGGGACCTGTTTAGGCGATAAGCACACACATGCACACCCTTCCATACAAGAAGGAAGAGGTTTTAGTGATTGTCAAGATCCACAAATCAGGTGCGTCAGGGTGGGATCCCTGTGGACATAAGAGAAATCATGTTATCAACGGTAAGTTCTTACCATAACGTATATTTCTCTGGCTGGATCCACAGGATAACATTGGGATTCCCAAAGCCATTCTAGTGGTGGGGACGCTCCTGATTACACAGGAGGACCATTCGCCCGAAGTCTGCGTCATGAGAGGCAAAAGTATCCAAGGCATAATGTCTAATGAATGTGTTTATGGAAGACCATGTGGCTGCCTTACATATCTGTTCTGCTGAAGCACCCTGTTGTGCTGCCCATGAAGGACCTACCTTGCGTGTAGAGTGTGCAGAAACATTAGCCGGAGTAGGGAGATCTGCATGAGAATAAGCTTCTGATATTACCATTCGGAGCCATCTCGCCAGCGTCTGTTTACTAGCAGGCCATCCTCTTCTATGAAATCCGTAGAGGATGAAGAGAGAATCTGTTTTCCTGATGGCACTAGTACGATCTACGTAGAGTCCAACGACGCTTCTCCCGCAGATAGTCCCGATACCTGAAAAGCTGGGACTACAATATCTTCATTCAGGTGAAACTTTGATACCACCTTTGGAAGATAACCAGATCTCGTTCTGAGAACTGCTCTGTCTGGAAAAAAACTTAGGAAAGGAGACTTACACGATAACGCTCCTAAATCTGACACTCTTCTGGCTGACGCCATTGCCAGTAGAAAAAGTACTTTAGCCGTTAACCATTTAAGATCTGCTCTCTTAAGTGGTTCAAACAGAGAACCCTGGAGAAATGTAAGAACTAAATTCAAATCCCAGGGAGCTGCAGGAGGAACAAATGGAGGTTGAATATGTACCACTCCCTGAAAGAAAGTACGTACATCCTGTAAATCAGCAATCTTTCGCTAAAACTATACAGTTAATGCTGATACTTGAACTCTCATGGAAGCAACTTTCAACCCTTTATCCAATCCTGCCTGAAGGAAATCCAAAATCCTGGATACTTTAAAAGATCTTGGATTGAAATTTTTTCCAGTACACCAATGAATATAGGCTTGCCATATTCTTTGATACACACGGGCCGAAGAAGGCTTTCTTGCTCTAAGCATAGTTTGGATTACTTGATTCGAAAATCCTCTAGCCTCTAAGATAGAGGTTTCAACAGCCACGCCGTCAAAGACAGGCGATCCAGATGACTGTGACAACAAGGACCCTGCATTAGCAGATCTGGACGTTGAGGGAGCAGTATCGGTGCTTCCACGGACATCCTCGGTAGATCTGTGTACCAATGCCTTCTTGGCCAAGCTGGAGCTATTAGAATTATTGCTCCTATTGCTTGCTTTATCTTTCTCACTACTCTGGGTAACAGAGATATTGGGGGGGGAACAGATACGCCAGATGAAATCTCCATTCTACTGACAGTGCGTCTACAAGGACCGCTCCAGGATCCTTCGTTCTCGATCCGTACCTCAGAACTTTGTTGTTTAGACGAGACGCCATGAGGTCCATCTCTGGTAGACCCCATCTGTTCACTATTGCCTGAAACACTTCTGGGTGTAATGCCCATTCGGTTTCCTGAATGGTGTGTCAGCTCAGAAAATCCGCTTCCCAGTTCAGAACACCTGGGACAAACACTGCTGACAATGCTGGGAGATGGAGTTCTGCCCATCTTAGAATGGGAGTTACTTCCTCCATCAGTCTCTTGCTGTGAGTTCCTCCTTGATGATTGAAGTATGCTACTGCCGTCGCATTGTTTGAGCGAATCTGGACTGGTCTTCCTTGCTGACTGTCCTTTGCCTGAATTAGAGCCAAGTAAATGGCCCTTATTTCCAACAGATTTATTGGCAGGCAACTTTCCCTTGTGGTTCATTTTCCCTTGAATCACAGGCTTCCGAGTACCGCCCCCCCAGCCTTGCAGGCTGGCATCTGTTGTCAGGACTTGCCGCTCTTTTATCCAAAAGGCTCTCCCCTTGTTTAAATGGTCGGTCTGTAGCCACCACGCTAGAGACCTTTTTACGTTTTACTGGAAACTTTATCATCTGCTTTTTTATCATCTGATGATTTCCGTTCCATTTGGTCAGAATAAGGTGCTGCAATGGTCTGGAGTGGAACTGCGCATATTCCACCATGTCGAAGGTTGATACCATCAGAACCAACAGTCGCATTGCTGCATGGACTGACATTGTCTGGGCTTGCAACGCTTCCTGAGCCATGACCTGCACCTTGACTATCTTTTTCTCTGGTAAGAGAACTTTCTGTAGGTCTGAATCCAATATGGCCCCCAAATGAACCATCCGCTGTGACGGATTCAGAGACGACTTTTCCCAATTTATGAGCCACCCGTGTCTCTGTAAACAAACTATTGTCTGTTGAAGATGGCTCAAAAGTACATCCTGCGAACGTGCTAGGATTAACTGGTCGTCGAGGTATGGGAATATTCTTATCCCCCGTTTGCGCAGACAAGCTGCCATAAACACCATGATCTTGGTAAACACCCTGGGTGCTGTAGCTAGCCCGAAGGGCAGAGCTTGGAACTGAAAAGGTTCCTGGAGGATGGCAAACCTGAGGTAACACTGATGCGACAGTGTTATAGGCACATGTAGGTAAGCATTCCGTACATCCAGAGATACCATGTAATCTCCCGGTTCCATAGCCAACATTATGGAGCGTAACGTCTCCATATGTATTTGTTCAACATTTTCAGACTGAGAATTGGTCGATATGACCCATTTGGCTTCTGGATTAGAAATAGATTGGAGTTAAACCCCTGTCCCCTTTGTGATGGAGGTACTGGGACAATCACACCTGACTGCAGTAATTTTTGGACTGCTTCTTGCAGGGCATTGGCCTTCGACTCTATACGAGACGGGCTGGTGCAAAAAAATCTTTGAGGAGGCTGTCTCCTGAATGGGAACCCATACCCCTGAGATACTACATTCTGCACCCAAGCATCTGCTGTTGACTGTTGCCATATGTGTGCAAAATGAAGGAGTCGGCCCCCAACCCTGGAATCCTCCAGGGTAAGGCCCGTCTCTTCATGTTGACGGTTTCTGTTCAGGCTTGGAAGCTGGCTTTTTGCTAGCACACTGCTTCCTACCCCTGGATTTAAACTGGGGTTACTTAGGCTCCTCTTTAGCTTTCGCTTTGCCAACGAAAAGAGCGAAATTTTAAACCCTTGGACTTAGGGTTATAGGTAGCCGGAAATCTGACCTTCTTCGATTCAGCCTCTGATTCTAGGATATCCGATAAAGGCTTTCCAAATAATATATTACCAACGAAAAGCAATGCTTCCAATTCTTTCTTGGATTCCGCATCTGCCTTCCAGGTACGTAGCCAAACTGCTCTGCGGGCGACTACTGTCAAGGCTGAAGCTTTAGAAGCAACAGTGCCTACATCAATGGCTGCTTCTTCTAAATACTGGGCAGATTGTCTTAAACGGCAAAAACCAATCCTCTTGCTCCCTAGTAGGAGAAGGGATGTCATTCTCTAGTTCCTCTATCCATTCGCCCATTGCCTTTGCTACCCAGGCCGAAGCCATAGCAGGTCTTACCACTGCTCCTACTAGAGAAAATATATTTTTCAAAAGGCTATCTACCCTTCTGTCTGTGACATCATTTAGTGAGGTAGATGACAGTGGTAAAGCAGATTTATGCACGAGTCGCAGAACATGTGCATCTACTTTTGGAGGAACTTCTCTTTTCGAACAATCCACAGCTGGAAATGGATAATAAGAATCCCATCTTTACGATCCTCTCACAATGGATATCCACTGACCCAACCCACATCTCCTTACTACATCCTAGAATCTCTCACCTATTCCATCTAGACTGGACCAACACCACCTTACAGAAAGACAAACTGACCGAAAAATTCTTCCAAATCTGGCTACCTTATGTTCAGGTCCTTCCCCAGGTTACTAAGGAAGCCCTGCGAAAATGTTACAAAGACACGAAATGGTACCTGCAAGAGACATTAGACTCAACATCTCCTCCTTTCTAAACCTCTGAACCCATGACTCTACACTAATGCACATCATATAAGGATATCACATAACTCTCTCACATTTCAGTGGTGGGCACACACCCTCTGCAGTTTAGATACCTCTGTTCTCTTGGGCTAACAAGGCTTACACGGAGTATAATAACATGTACTGTTACTATCTGTTTATAATGTATTGTTTATATAATGCATACTGCTGATACAGCTGTACTGAAATATCACTGGTCAATAAAAACACTTTAAAAAAAAAAAAAAAGAATCCCATCTTTTAGGAAAGAAAGAATACTTTTTACTGGGCGCCGCCCAAGACTCATCCATCATTTCCGTCAGCTCATCTGACGCTGGGAATTCAGCTTTCACTGATTTTGTTCGTTTAAATACAGGTGCTTTTGCTTTTAACATTGTCTTGGCTGGCTCTTCCAACGAGAGAACAGCCATTACAGCATTAATAAGTTCAGCTACATCTTCTGAACTAAAACTCTGCGACTGATCATCATACGGAGTATTCGAATCTACTGTATCATCATCCGTTGTATCATCTTGTGTAGTCTGCCACATAGACGTATCCGTCTTAGTCTTACCTGTCCCTTAGTTGCTTGTAGAAGCTACTGGAACCAAGCCATAGGAAGGGAGCTGCATGTATGGGTTCATAGTGTAACCTAACCCTTGAGGTGGTGCTACCGGAGTTAACCTGTCCACTATTGAAGATAGAGTCTTTGCGAACACATTCCATGGTGGCTCTGTTGGTGGTTGAACCAACTCCTGTTTTTTACTTCGCTGAAAAGCGAAACAGTTTGCACACAAACCCTCATAAGTGACCAATTGATTCATATCAATTACCCCTGACTTACAAGATAAGCATGTTAGGGCTGTAGGAGTACTTGATAAATTCTCCTCGTCACTTTTGCCGCTCACAGACATGATAATAATCTGTTACTGACTACACAATTTGTGACTGAAAATCACCTATATGTCAGTATATAGAGGTGAGATCTATCTGACCACAGTGCACCTGATTTGAGGGTCAGAACAGGACTGACATTACACAGAAAAGTCAGCACACATACTAGCAGTCACATGTTAAAGCATTAGACATTGTCATATGAGAATACAACCTCCATAACAACTTATACATAAGTAGGAAAATTGTACTTCTGTTTTTGACTGGTTCTTTTTTCAACATAACATGCAGAAAACACAGTAATATACAGATCTCACATGCAATAGGTACTAAAAATTAACAATTCATACTAAGAAGTAGAGAGAATTTTTAGTACTGTATACCCTGCCTCCAGAGAGTGGGATACAGGGAGACTCACCACACTTCCATATCCAAGCAAATACACTCGTAAGACGCTTAGTGGATTCAGATGCTACTGATGTACACTACCGCTCTTGATAACTGATAACAGACACGGTCGCTCACTGACGGACACGGACGCTGAGCGACTTCCACGTGTATGCAGACGCTAAGGCCTGCGACTCGGTCTGGGCGGGATCTCTAGTGTACACTAGAGATCTAGCGTCTAAGTTGCGACCGAGTACCCTCGTGGTAGCGTTTGAGCCGGAAGGGAGGTCATTCAGTTCATGAAACGAGAGACGCGCGGGAACTGGCCATGAACTCGGAGGAGGGACGGCCAGGAGAGCGTCTGAATACCCCTGTTGACTTAAACTCTGAGGATCGCGGCCTCTATCTAGTCCTGGCGCATTTGATCCCCGAAGCGTAGCGTTGTCGCACTCGAGATGTTCGGCGCATCAACACACTGTTTGTAGTCTGCACCAAAATCAGTGTAGCTGTGTCCTGACCCCTCTAGTAAGAGGAAGTCCATAGACTCACCGTCTCCCCATGCTCCGGCCACAGCCTGGTTACGTCTGCTGGACCTGCTAGAACATCCGACACAGACGCCCGTCGAGACAGCACTAATACCCGAAGGTAAGCGTTGTTGCGACCCGGTGAGGAGTTATTGGAGCGACTCTTTCTAGTATGCGTTTAAGACGCTGTTAAGAGAAGTCGCTCAAAAAAAACAATATAGTAAGTCTATAAAAATAAAATAATAAAAGCTTGAGGCTGCTACTCTCAGCAGCCCTGAGACCATGCGGCTTCCTGCCGCACCAAGCAAAAAACTGATTTGACTGAGTCAGTGGGCGGGACTATATGGTGAAGGCCCCGATGCATCCTGGGAGGCCAGAAAGCTCGTGACCGTGTTGGTGCCATTTCCGCTGTCGCTCAACCATATCCCAATGTTATCCTGTGGATAATCCTGTGGACCCAGCCAGAGAAATTTGTATAGCTGACACTGGCGCTAATGAGGATGTTGTGAATGAGGATGTTGTTTGTGTAAGTCAGGCCCCAGTGGAAGCACCTCTTGGCCATAAAAAGATGACCACTGTCATAGGACTAACAAATTCACCTCTTCTGTGTGGAAGTATTTTTTACCCGAATCCTGACAATATTTGTCAAGCCATCTGTAGTCTTGGTGGAACCACAGTAAGTAGAGGTAGAGACGTTAAGCATCTAGGAATCTTCACCCTGTTACGTCATTTGCAACGAGTTCCTGACAAGTTTTTGATAACAACAGAAACTGGTGCTAAATAATAACAAGCAGTTCAGCATCAGCTAGCTCCGTTCTCTCAACTAGATCCCAGCACCTGCTATCTCCACCGTCAATACCTTCATCCTCAAGGTAGTCCCGCATCCAATTTGTCAAGGATAGGCGACTCCTCCTCATTCCAGGATTCCTCAGTAGAATCCTTAAGCACTAGGCCTGTTGCTGCTGCTGGAGGTGGATCTTCATCCCAGAAGTGAACCAAGAAGACTACTAGCAGTATTGTAAAAAAACAAACAAAAAAAAAAACAATTGACTGTGAAACAATCCTTTGCAAGGGGGAGCAAGTATGACAGGTCCCACCCAGTCGCACAGTGGATCACAGACGCCATCACGGCTATGCTAGTATTAGATCTGTGTCCAATATCCGCCATTAATGCAGTAGGTTTTACACAGTTAATTGAGGTCCTGTTTCCCTGGTACCACACTCCATCTCGGTTTGGTCTTTTTCGGTTTCTCCATTTTATTATTATTATTATTATTATTGATCTTTCCTTTTGGGATGTTCTCACTTACGTCTGCGATGTCAATGGTTATTTTTTCATTATCTGGTTTCATGGCCACATTCGCCTCTATATTGGTCTTAGAATTATTTTCCGACTTTGGTTTCATCCAGAGGTAAATGCAGATGGTCACCATAGCCGTAGCAATTATAAAGCTGAAAATGATGGACGCTATCATCAAACCTGTGTCCTCAGCAATGTAGGGGTCTCCTGCCCTCAGCGCTTCACCATGATCTGTACAGGTAGCTACACGCATAGCGTCCGTTGTCAGCACCGGACCGCCTTTACCAGGTGTAACAGGCAAGCATATTAGCAACAAAGTCGGTCCGGATTCCGAACACGGGGGATCAGAGCGCAGGGGGAGGATGGTCTGCACTCAGTGGGGGATCCGCGCTCAGTGTAGGTGCACGCTCCGGCTCCCACAACACGTCAGAGAAGGGACAACATTCAGAATTATGCAATAGCTTATACGCACACTGTGCCCCGCCTCACTTTATGCAAGCTTGTGCCCCACCATCAGGTTACTCTGTACCAGCTGCCAGGAGTATGAGTACGGGGGTGTAGTATGTGTTGCCGGCGACCAGCATACCGGCGCCGGAATCCCGACCGCCGCCATACTGACAGCTGGGCGAGTGCAAATGAGCCTCTTGCGAGCTCGCTACGCGCGCCACGCTATCTATTCTCTCTCCAGGGGGGTCGTGGACCCCCAAGAGAGAGAAAAGTTGTCGGTATGCCGGCGGTCGGGATTCCGGCGCTGGTATGGTGGTCTTCGGGAGCCCGGCCGCCGGCAACCTGAAGACCACCCGATTACGGTCCCCTGGACTCCTAGGGTGTGGTTAAACAGATCTACAGTAAAAAGATAGACAGTCAATAGGTTAACCCCTAATGGTTGGCATGCAAAAGGTCAAAATGGAAACAGTAGACCGTAGAAAAGGACAACATTCACAATGGATTACGTCGGAACCTGTTTCTTTTTCCCATACGACTCTTCGCCTTCTATATTTGTACCAGATGGACTGGTCTGAATGCTTCCTAGACGTGGAATCTAAAGCTCAATTTATGTATCAATTTTTTGATGCATGGCTACCATACTTACTCACTTTACCACCTTCGACAATAGAGTCGGTACGGAAAGCTGTTAGATTGACCACTTGGTATAATTTGGACGTCCTGGACAAGGGCACACCTCCTTTTTAATTAAACCTAAATGTTGCTTGGTTTATTTACTAGGCTTGTCTCTTGTATATGTAATACTCTAAGGGTCTATGTTGATATGCTTCTTGACTATTGCACTCCGCCGCCACATACGGATTGTTACTTTATTGCTTGTATCGTGTTTCGCCTTATTTACTGCACTATACTGTACCGTTCTTGAATGAACTTGTCCTGCCTGTGACAACTATGTGTTTGTCTTTTTGAATAAAAACATTAAAATAAAAAAAAAAAGCAGAAGAAGAAAAGGACGATATGGAAATGGTTAACACAACACAAGTTTTTTTTGTTTGTTTGTTTTTTTTTGGGGGGGGGGGGGGGGGAGTGGTGTCATTATGTATGTTTCACCATATCTAAGTGAGCGAAATTAGTGAAAATGTGTACACTCGCCACGCTTCGGGCAAGGTTACTATTCCCAATTGTAGTCCACATGGATAGTAAATGACAGTTGAAATTAAAAAAAGAAAAAGAAAAAAAGAAAAAGAAAAAAAAAAAAGTGTGGTGTCGATCATATGTGTGTCGTCATTGTCATGTCAACCTTTTGAACCTGTTGAGCTTAAACACTGCCTACCATTTACCGTCGGCATTTTGACCCTGTCAACTTTTTGCACGGTCACCATATGGGGCCGACCAATTGACTATCTTTTTACTGTAGAACTATCAACCGAATACCATTGGCAAAGTTGGGCATCTCATTCACTTATCTTTCTAATGAAGACAATAAAAAAGGTACGCAAATCATATAATTATTATTATTATTATTATGCGGTCTGTCAGAGCCACACAGCGCTGCAGCCTGTAACTTCCTCTGCAAATGCACCAGACGACTGAGGCAGGAAGGTGTCACAATTACAGGCTCACTAACGATGCTTACATGTGCGTGTGCTCAGGGTACACACGAGGAGTGTGCTTCCAACGCCAGGGCAGTACTTCGGCAGATACACAATAACCAGCAAGGGGGATAATCTGTCTCATTTACCCTTTACGTGCAAGTATTTACTCCTGAAGCAACCCCTTATTTGTACGCAAAAGCAGACCTCTAATCACATTATAAGACTTTATTGATAGATTTATTAAAGCTTCTAAAACAAAAAGTCAAGAGAAGGTGTTGCCCACAGCAACCAATCAGATCCCAGCTACCATTTATCTAGTACTTTCTCGATAATGGTAGTCAGAATCAGATTGGCAGCACTTCCACTGTTCCCTTTTGGAAATTTCTATAGATCTACTGATTAGTTTTATTTTCCTCATACGGGGAGATGTATGAAGCCTTCTAAAAAGAGTGAAGAGAGGTTGCCCATAGCAACCAACCAGCTACTACCTATCATTTTATAGAATGTACGTGATTGATGCTACCATTAAAGTCAGTGCAAGTTAGCATCAAGACAGCCTATTTCTTAGTGACTTGAGCACATAAGAACCGGATTTAAGATGGTGGAATTACGTGGGCACTGAAAACAGGTAAGTGTCACCGGCAAGATCATAGGTGCCCAAACTCTGTCCTCAAGGACCGGTTGAAATATTTCATCCGCTGTCAAGATTCTGGAATCAGGATCCTGACAGCCACAGCCAATATATTAATGACATTCCGTGTAGTTAATATATTCACCTGGTTTAAAGGTGGAACAGCAGGATTGTGATTGAATCTAACCCAGGTCTTTCTAAGATCAGACCTGAGGCACATTTAGGCTGATTAGTAGCACCTGTTAACTAGTTTTAAAAATGTGTCAGTGCAAAGGGATAATGCTCCTGACGGTGGACTAGCTACCCAGGCGATAGGCTGGGGGTATGGGCTCCGGTATGGGCCATTGGAGTTCTGTACCAACTTTGCTAGAAGATGGTAAAACTGTGATGCTGTGACTTGTATTCTACCTGCTGGAAGTATCCTTGTGCTGTCTGCTTGTATAAGATATAAAGGACAATGTTACTTTTTTCGGAGCATGTGATCCTTGTCACACTGTATTATGTTTTTTTATTTTGTATCATTATGTCACATCTGCACCAGTCCTAGTGGTTTAAACGCCCATAAACATCAAATAATTACACAGCGCGCATTATGGCTTTAAATTGGCGTTGTAAAGTTTGTTAGGCTAAAACAACGTTCTCTCTATTATGTAAAACTGTACGATACTGTACTAGATTCATTATCATTTATTTCATGCTATTTCAGTTAAACAACATCCACTTGCCTACTGTTTGGGGGGACATCATTCCATTTAGTTTTCGGCGCCCCAAAAAACTATGAATTCTAACCACGTTCTTGTGAAAACTATTGAGGAATCTCACCCTTGGCCAGCACGGAGAAGGAGAGTCAGCCAGATTAAAACTGGAACGTTGTTCCGTTATTTAAACAACAAATAAATAACACTTGTCTATACCCCATTGTCTATATGCTCCAGTGTCCCCTAGTGGATGAAGAAGAAATGAATGATAATAAATAAAAGAAAGAGATAGAGAGGTGGCAGAGAGAATGCTTTGGGATTCTTGCTCCTCTCCCTGACACTGCCTCTTACCCGGTTACAGACTTTCACTGCTGCCAAATTCCCAGCCTCTGCTCGCTGGAGACCGACGGATCTGGCTCTGCAATGCCATGAGCGGAATTTGGAAACATACGCAGAACTGGAGAATAAGGGATCTCAAATCCAGAGGAGGTGATAAATGCCAAATATGTTTTTTTCCTCTCTGATATTTAGGTAACGGTGGGCGCTCCTAATTCTGCCTTCAGGATCCCACAAAATAATCCGTATCAGGTGGCAGAATATAGCGAAGCGATTTTTCAGGCCCGGAGGCCGGTGCAGAGTCTGTGACGATAACGCCCAAGTAGCGCGCAGGATAAGGTGGTTAGTCATGCAGCGCTACAATGTAAGTCTGGAATGCGCGGTGGACCCACAGAAGCCATCCATTACTTGCTTTTTGCTATGTACAAAGCATAACGAGCAGAACTACACTTGCGGTCAGTTTTGCAGAGCTGTATGGAAGCGGGATTTCCTTTTTTTGGCAGGCAAGAATAATAAATATGATAAAGGGGTAAATAGGGCATGGATTTTAGGGGTGATCATGGTCAATGCGGCGGCAGCAGAGAGCGGACAATCCCTTCTTGTATTGTCCTGTTCTTTCATGGGACTGTTTTGCACCTGTACAGTAAGTTGCATTTCAGCGGAGACGTGGATTTCTACGTAGACTCCAAACAATACTGTAATAAAACATGGCATATATAATAAGATAAATATATAAAGTAGTTACCAGCCCGTCAAACGACATATGCGCGCCCGAACGGAGCAACACTTGAATTGCTCCATCAGGCACCATCTAGTGGCCACCAGCGCACAAAACACTTAAATCCCCCCATAGAGGTGAGGAGCAGGGTTAGCCTTTTATTATATAGGATAAATAAAAACCAATGACAATCATTCTCGTAATTACTTCAGCAGTAGTTTAAAGCAAAACAAACAAAACAAGTGTAATTTAAAGAAAGGGGTCATTTTGCACGGTGACCCCTGGAAAACGTTTCAGCCTCTCAGCAGGCCGAGGTGCACAGTCCTCAGTGCGAGTATCCCCCTAAGAGCAGTGTAGGCACCATATGTTGCTGTTTTGCCAGGACCAACCCAGAGCTTTGGTCAGGCAACCGTCCTAATATCGCAGTAGGAGTGACCTAAAAACAACGCCAGATAATAATCCAATCAAAACGCAGTCTTAAGCCCTCGATTGCAGTATATGTGCTTTGTAAAGATCATGATTGAATGAACGGCCTGACAATTGTATAGGTGTGTACCCAGCTTTACTCATCGTATGTCTACAATCCGTGGCTGGACTGCCTACCTCTGCTACAGAGTAACGGCAGGGAGGGCAACACTTCCCAGTAACTGCATTGCGAGCTCGGAAGTGAGGACATTTTTTTGCAGATTCGTTTTGCGGGAACTTCTGCAACACATTCTGACGGCCTCCTTCACAAGCCCATGGCGGCTCAGCGGAGGAAAAGGAGGCGCGTCGGAGATGCAACTGACCCCATAAAGGCGAGATGCACGTTATTAAAGTGTGCACAGCGGGGTCAGCCACTTTATGGGCGGCCCGAAAATTAAGCTCAAGAATTCAGTAGGAATTTTAACCCACTCTGCACCCACGAAGCTGGTATTACATGCACTAAAGCAGAGGTTCTCAAACTCGGTCCTCGGGGGCACACACAGTGCATGTTTTGCAGGTCTCCTCACAGAATCACAAGTGAAATAATTAGCTCCACCTGTGGACCTTTTAAAATGTGTCAGTGAGTAATTAATACACCTGTGCACCTGCTGGGTTACCTGCAAAACATGCACTGTGTGTGCCCCCGAGGACAGAGTTTGAGAACCTCTGCACTAAAGCATTCAGTCATGGTCAAGAGGTTCAGTTGTTGAATTAAAAGGACCACTCATACAATAACACATCATCAGCTGCTTTATATCAGGGCTATTTGCAGTGTTCACATACATACACATTTCATGAATTTGTACAGTAAGTTGACACAAAAACTATGAACCCGATGGGAAGCATTTATCTATTAACCTATGGAAGGTCAATGCAAAGTATCTTTATCTGGGATACAGATGCGTTATCACTGCATTTACTTTACAGTGGAGGGAAATCTGGTTCCCATTAGCTCGACTCAACCTAGTCTTAGTGGATTTCCTAAAGTAGTCACATTATTAGGTACAGCTTCCTAGTTCTGGGTAACTGTCCCCTTTGCCTCCAAAACAGAATTCTCCAAAACATGGATTTAACAAGGTGCTGGAAACATTCCTTAAGACAGGCATGTCCAAACTGCGGCCCTCCAGCTGTTGTGAAACTACATATCCCAGCATGCCCTGACACAGTTTTGCTGTCAGAGAATGCTAAAGCTGTGTCAGGGCATGCTGGGATGTGTAGTTTCTCAACAGCTGGAGGGCCGCAGTTTGGACAGGCCTGCCTTAAGACGATGGTTCCCAAACGCCATCTTCAAGGCACCCCAACAGTCCAGGTTTTAAGGATATCCATGCTTGGGTACAGGTGACTTAATTAGTACCTCAGTCAGTCAGTCTGATTACACCATCTGTGCAGAAGCAGGGATATCCCTAAAACCTGGACTGTTGGGGTGCCTTGAGGCCTGCATTTGGTAACCACTGCCTTAAGAGATTCTGGGGCTAATTCTGAGTTGGGAAAAAAAAGCAATTAACTGTACACAGGGAAATACCATACTGCAAGGGGCGCACCTACATTTATTATTTTGCATGCAGGGTAAATACTGGCTGTTTTTGCATTCACTGACACTGCAGTTGTTGGGATCCCGGCGTCGATATGGTGAGCGCCGGGATTCCGACAGCCGGCATATCAAATGCCTCCCCTTCAATCGGGTGTGATACAAATGCAGACATGGTTAATATGTTGTCGTTTTCATAATGCGCCAAAATGTTGCCAGTACTTTTCTGCGCAATATTTGGGGTCAGAGTTAGGGATAGTGGTTAGAATGAGGCTAAAAATAAGAATTTACTTACCGATAATTCTATTTCTCGGAGTCCGTAGTGGATGCTGGGGTTCCTGAAAGGACAATGGGGAATAGCGGCTCCGCAGGAGACAGGGCACAAAAAGTAAAGCTTTCCGATCAGGTGGTGTGCACTGGCTCCTCCCCCTATGACCCTCCTCCAAGCCTCAGTTAGGTACTGTGCCCGGACGAGCGTACACAATAAGGGAGGAATTTTGAATCCCGGGTAAGACTCATACCAGCCACACCAATCACACCGTACAACTTGTGATCAAACCCAGTTAACAGTATGATAACAGAGGAGCCTCTGAAAGATGGCTTCCTAAACAATAACCCGAATTAGTTAACAATAACTATGTACAATTATTGCAGATAATCCGCACTTGGGATGGGCGCCCAGCATCCACTACGGACTCCGAGAAATAGAATTATCGGTAAGTAAATTCTTATTTTCTCTATCGTCCTAGTGGATGCTGGGGTTCCTGAAAGGACCATGGGGATTATACCAAAGCTCCCAAACGGGCGGGAAAGTGCGGATGACTCTGCAGCACCGAATGAGAGAACTCCAGGTCCTCCTTAGCCAGAGTATCAAATTTGTAAAATTTTACAAACGTGTTCTCCCCTGACCACGTAGCTGCTCGGCAAAGTTGTAATGCCGAGACCCCTCGGGCAGCCGCCCAAGATGAGCCCACCTTCCTTGTGGAGTGGGCCTTTACAGATTTAGGCTGTGGCAGGCCTGCCACAGAATGTGCAAGTTGGATTGTGCTACAGATCCAACGAGCAATCGTCTGCTTAGACGCAGGAGCACCCATCTTGTTGGGTGCATACAATATAAACAACGAGTCAGATTTTCTGACTCCAGCTGTCCTTGCAATATATATTTTTAATGCTCTGACAACGTCCAGTAACTTGGAGTCCTCCAAGTCACTTGTAGCCGCAGGCACTACAATAGGCTGGTTCAGATGAAATGCCGACACCACCTTAGGGAGAAAATGCGGACGAGTCCGCAGTTCTGCCCTGTCCGAATGGAAAATCAGATATGGGCTTTTGTAAGATAAAGCTGCCAGTTCTGACACTCTCCTGGCCGAAGCCAGGGCTAGTAACATGGTCACTTTCCATGTGAGATATTTTAAATCCACCTTTTTTAGTGGTTCAAACCAATGAGATTTTAGAAATTCCAAAACCACATTGAGATCCCACGGTGCCACTGGAGGCACCACAGGAGGCTGTATATGCAGCACTCCCTTAACAAAAGTCTGGACTTCAGGAACTGAAGCCAATTCTTTTTGAAAGAAAATCGACAGGGCCGAAATTTGAACCTTAATAGATCCCACTTTGAGACCCATAGACAATCCTGATTGCAGGAAATGTAGGAATCGACCCAGTTGAAATTCCTCCGTCGGAGCACTCCGATCCTCGCACCACGCAACATATCTTCGCCAAATGCGGTGATAGTGTTGCACGGTTACTTCCTTCCTTGCTTTAATCAAAGTAGGAATGACTTCCTCCGGCATGCCTTTTTCCTTCAGGATCCGGCGTTCAACCGCCATGCCGTCAAACGCAGCCGCGGTAAGTCTTGAAACAGACAGGGACCCTGCTGAAGCAAGTCCCTCCTTAGAGGCAGAGGCCACGGATCTTCCGTGATCATCTCCCGAAGTTCCGGGTACCAAGTCCTTCTTGGCCAATCCGGAACCACTAGTATCGTTCTTACGCCTCTTTGCCGTATAATTCTCAATACTTTTGGTATGAGAGGCAGAGGAGGAAACACATACACCGACTGGTACACCCAAGGCGTTACCAGCGCGTCCACAGCTATTGCCTGCGGATCTCTTGACCTGGCGCAATACCTGTCCAGTTTTTTGTTGAGGCGAGACGCCATCATGTCCACCATTGGTCTTTCCCAACGGGTTACCAGCATGAAGTCCCCACTCTCCCGGGTGAAGGTCGTGTCTGCTGAGGAAGTCTGCTTCCCAGTTGTCCACTCCCGGGATGAACACTGCTGACAGTGCTATCACATGATTCTCTGCCCAGCGAAGAATCCTTGCAGCTTCTGCCATTGCACTCCTGCTTCTTGTGCCGCCCTGTCTGTTTACATGGGCGACTGCCGTGATGTTGTCCGACTGGATCAACACCGGTTTTCCTTGAAGCAGAGGTTCTGCCTGGCTTAGAGCATTGTAGATTGCTCTTAGTTCCAGAATGTTTATGTGAAGAGACGTTTCCAGGCTCGTCCACACTCCCTGGAAGTTTCTTCCTTGTGTGACTGCTCCCCAGCCTCTCAGGCTGGCGTCCGTGGTCACCAGGATCCAATCCTGTATGCTGAATCTGCGGCCCTCCAATAGATGAGCACTCTGCAACCACCACAGAAGAGATACCCTTGTCCTTGGAGACAGGGTTATCCGCTGGTGCATCTGAAGATGCGACCCTGACCATTTGTCCAACAGATCCCTCTGGAAAATTCGTGCATGGAATCTGCCGAATGGAATTGCTTCGTAAGAAGCCACCATTTTTCCCAGGACTCTTGTGCATTGATGTACAGACACCTTTCCTGGTTTTAGGAGGTTCCTGACAAGCTCGGATAACTCCTTGGCTTTTTCCTCCGGGAGAAAAACCTTTTTCTGAACCGTGTCCAGAATCATCCCTAGGAACAGCAGACGAGTTGTCGGCATTAACTGGGATTTTGGAATATTCAGAATCCAGCCGTGCTGTTTTAGCACTTCTTGAGACAGTGCTAATCCCATCTCTAGCTGTTCTCTGGACCTTGCCCTTATTAGGAGATCGTCCAAGTATGGGATAATTAATACGCCTTTTCTTCGAAGAAGAATCATCATCTCGGCCATTACCTTTGTAAAGACCCGAGGTGCCGTGGACAATCCGAACGGCAGCGTCTGAAACTGATAGTGACAGTTTTGTACAACGAACCTGAGGTACCCCTGGTGTGAGGGGTAAATTGGAATGTGGAGGTACGCATCCTTGATGTCCAAGGACACCATAAAGTCCCCTTCTTCCAGGTTCGCTATCACTGCTCTGAGTGACTCCATTTTGAACTTGAACTTCTTTATGTACAGGTTCAAGGACTTCAGATTTAGAATAGGTCTTACCGAGCCGTCCGGCTTCGGTACCACAAATAGAGTGGAATAATACCCCTTTCCCTGTTGTAGAAGAGGTACCTTGACTATCACCTGCTGAGAGTACAGCTTGTGAATGGCTTCCAAAACCGTCTCCCTTTCGGAGGGGGACGTTGGTAAAGCAGACTTCAGGAAACGGCGAGGCGGATCTGTCTCTAGTTCCAACCTGTACCCCTGAGATATTATCTGCAGGATCCAGGGATCTACCTGCGAGTGAGCCCACTGCGCGCTGAAATTCTTGAGACGACCGCCCACCGCCCCCGAGTCCGCTTGAGAAGCCCCAGCGTCATGCTGAGGCTTTTGTAGAAGCGGGGGAGGGCTTCTGTTCCTGGGAAGGAGCTGCCTGTTGGTGTCTCTTCCCCCTTCCTCTGCCTCGTGGCAGATATGAATATCCCTTTGCTCTCTTGTTTTTAAAGGAACGAAAGGGCTGCGGTTGAAAAGTCGGTGTCTTTTTCTGTTGGGGAGTAGCTTGAGGTAAAAAGGTGGATTTCCCGGCTGTAGCCGTGGCCACCAAATCTGATAGACCGACTCCAAATAACTCCTCCCCTTTATACTGCAAAACTTCCATATGCCGTTTTGAGTCCGCATCGCCTGACCACTGTCGCGTCCATAAACTTCTTCTGGCCGAAATGGACATAGCACTTACCCGTGATGCCAGTGTGCAGATATCCCTCTGTGCATCACGCATATAAAGAAATGCATCCTTTATTTGCTCTAAAGACAGTAAAACATTGTCCCTATCCAGGGTATCAATATTTTCAATCAGGGACTCTGACCAAGCTACTCCAGCACTGCACATCCAGGCTGTCGCTATAGCTGGTCGTAGTATAACACCTGTATGTGTGTATATACTTTTTTGGATATTTTCCATCCTCCTATCTGCTGGATCTTTAAGTGCGGCCGTCTCAGGAGAGGGTAACGCCACTTGTTTAGATAAGCGTGTGAGCGCCTTGTCCACCCTAGGAGGTGTTTCCCAGCGCGCCCTAACCTCTGGCGGGAAAGGGTATAAAGCCAATAACTTCTTTGAAATTAGCATCTTTTTATCGGGGGCAACCCACGCTTCATCACATACATCATTTAGTTCTTCTGATTCAGGAAAAACTATAGGTAGTTTTTTCACACCCCACATAATACCCTGTTTAGTGGTACCTGTAGTATCAGCTAAATGTAACGCCTCCTTCATTGCCAAAATCATATAACGTGTGGCCCTACTGGAAAATACGGTTGATTCGTCACCGTCGCCACTGGAATCAGTGCCTGTGTCTGGGTCTGTGTCGACCGAGTGAGGCAAAGGGCGTTTTACAGCCCCTGACGGTGTTTGAGGCGCCTGGACAGGCACTAACTGATTGTCCGGCCGTCTCATGTCGTCAAACGACTGCTTTAGCGTGTTGACACTATCCCGTAATTCCATAAATAAAGGCATCCATTCTGGTGTCGACCCCCTAGGAGGTGACATCCCCATATTTGGCAATTGCTCCGCCTCCACACCAATATCGTCCTCATACATGTCGACACACACGTACCGACACACAGCAGACACACAGGGAATGCTCTTAACGAAGACAGGACCCCACTAGCCCTTTGGGGAGACAGAGGGAGAGTTTGCCAGCACACACCAAAAGCGCTATATATGACAGGGATAGCCTTATAATAAGTGCTCCCTGTATAGCTGCTTTTATAATATAATTTTTGCCACTATTTTGCCCCCCCTCTCTTGTTTTACCCTGTTTCTGTAGTGCAGTGCAGGGGAGAGACCTGGGAGCCGTCCTGACCAGCGGAGCTGTGTAAGGAAAATGGCGCTGTGTGCCGAGGAGATAGGCCCCGCCCCTTTTTCGGCGGGCTCGTCTCCCGCTCTTTAGTGTATTCTGGCAGGGGTTAAATATCTCCATATAGCCCCCGGAGGCTATATGTGAGGTATTTTTTTAGCCAAATAGGTTTTCATTTGCCTCCCAGGGCGCTCCCCTCCCAGCGCCCTGCACCCTCAGTGACTGCCGTGTGAAGTGTGCTGAGAGGAAAATGGCGCACAGCTGCAGTGCTGTGCGCTACCTTTAGAAGACTGAGGAGTCTTCTGCCGCCGATTCTGGACCTCTTCATGTTTCAGCATCTGCAAGGGGGCCGGCGGCGAGGCTCCGGTGACCATCCAGGCTGTACCTGTGATCGTCCCTCTGGAGCTGATGTCCAGTAGCCAAGAAGCCAATCCATCCTGCACGCAGGTGAGTTCACTTCTTCTCCCCTAAGTCCCTCGTTGCAGTGATCCTGTTGCCAGCAGGACTCACTGTAAAATAAAAAACCTAAGCTAAACTTTCTCTAAGCAGCTCTTTAGGAGAGCCACCTAGATTGCACCCTTCTCGGCCGGGCACAAAAATCTAACTGAGGCTTGGAGGAGGGTCATAGGGGGAGGAGCCAGTGCACACCACCTGATCGGAAAGCTTTACTTTTTGTGCCCTGTCTCCTGCGGAGCCGCTATTCCCCATGGTCCTTTCAGGAACCCCAGCATCCACTAGGACGATAGAGAAATAGTAAAATAAAAACTATGTCGGCATTCTGGTGTCGACTTTCATACAACATCCAATTTTGGATGTTGTCCTTACACTGGCTACACGGTGAGAAGGCAATCTGTCCATTTTACTATATCCTCCCATGCTGGAGAAGATTTCTGCCCCTCATTTGCAGTAAAACAAGGAAACTAACTCCTAGGATGTTTAAGTTTTGGAGGCCATGAAAGCTACCATGGAAAAACACAAAGCTTCCTATGACGCGGTTCCCACGCCTGGGCTGCAGAGTATTTTTGGACCGTATAATATAACAAATCTGGGATCTATTTAGACTCCAGCGCATTGAAGAGCTTTCAAAATGCTTGAAAAACTTAGGAGTGTGCACAGCATGGGTCTTCAACCTGTGGTCCACTGGCTGCTGTGGAACTACACATCCCAGCATGCCCTACCACAGTTTTACTATTAAGTCATGCTAAAACTGAGGCAGGGCATGCTGGGATGTGTAGTTACACAGCAGCTGGAGGACTGCAGCTTGAAGACCCATGGTGTACAGACTGTGGCTCTCCCCAATTATAGCACCAGTGGCAGGTAAACCTCAGTGCACAAACAAGAAGAGTCTTAAAAAGCCATAAAATACACGACATACAGTATGAAACGGGGGTTATAATAAATTATTGAATGCAACCTTAAAACTCCAGTGCAGTTGTAATAAGTAATATGCAATACTACCTTTGAATTGTGTGCATTTTGTATTACAGGTAGCGGATAGTACACTACTGGGACTTAAAAAGAAGGGGGGGAAAAAGGTGAAACTTTCGTCAGTTAAGCGGCTTTGACGTCAGTATACCCCGTCCCAGTGTATGAATGCACCAATCCACAGTTAGTTTGGGGCCTAATTCAAATCTGATCGCTGTTGTGCGAAATCAAACAGCAGCTGATTATCGAATGACTGCGCATGCGTACGGATCATAAATGCGCAGGCGCCAAGCCAAACTGCGGAAAACTCCTGTATTATTTTTATTTCTTTTTATCGCTAGGTGAACGTAGGCCGATTGACAGGAAGCGGACGTTTGTGGGTGGTAACTGGCCGGTTTCTGGGAGTGTCAGGAAAAACGCAGGCGTTCCCAAGCGTGTTCAGGGAGGGTGTGTGGCGTCAGCTCCGGCTCCGATCAGCCGGTTTGTATCGCACTGTAGGAGTAAGTCATGGGCTGCGCACAGACTGGAAAAACCATTTGATGGTGAGTGAGTTACGAATGGATTTGCAGATGTCCGCTGTCTGGCAAAGTTTACGCACGGCGGACACATGCATTCGCACGGGGCAGGTTCTCACTCTGTATGGGCGGCGGCTATCTCATCGCAGCCCTCTGCAAAAACGCAGAGGAGCGATCAGGTCTGAATTCGTGATCTGCAGGCCTGTTAACGCACTATCAGCAGCGTGAGAGTAGGGCAGATACCGTATATGGACTATGGAGGATATATTATTGCCAGTGTGCTTATTCAGCTCTGTTGAGCCCAGCCTGTGAGATCTGCAGAACTGACATGATGCTTTTCGGTTGCTCTTTGGTCGGCAGAAGAGTTAAATGCAGGACTGCAGCTGTAAGACACTAAAGTCAGGAAAAGCCATGCAGACCTCATTACCGGCGGAACAGCCCCGGCCGCAGCGTGTAAACAAGAGCCACTCCTGCCGGACGGCAGCTGGGCTTCATATTCTCGCATGGAGGACTTGGCAAGGATCTCCTGGACGCTCTGCGGTTTTTACAAACAACGATTAGTTAGTGCACGCAAAAATATTTCCAGCACTTTGTCATCGGGTCGTCAGCTCCCCCTGCGCTCCGCCACCTCCTGCTGGTCCTAACCGCGAAGGCTGCAGCAATCAAAGAGCGCTTACCCAATGTCCACGTGCAACGGTTCTACAGCCACGGACAAAGCGCCTGATCTCTGGGGGTAATTCAGATCTGATCGCAGCAGCAAATTTGTTAGCAGCTGGGCAAAACCATGTGCACTGCAGGTGGGGCAGATGTAACATGTGCAGAGAGAGTGAGATTTGGGTGGTATATATTGTTTCTGTGCAGGGTAAATACCGGCTGCTTTATTTTTACACTGCAATTTAGATTTCAGTTTGAACACACCCCACTATCAGGAAGCAGCCAACTTTCCAAACAGCAGTAGGCCATGCTGTGACTTGTAGTTCCACAACCCCTGGAGAAAGGGAGCAGTTGCACGCTGTATGTTGGGCAGCGACCACAGAACAACATTGATATTAACGACAGGAACTTCAAAAGCGACGTACGAGTATGGGTCAGTAAGGTAACAAGACCTCTCACGTGTGTAATGTTCTCTATGTCAGTCTAATTGCCCGCCAAGCCAGAGCAGGTAGACCGCTGCTTCCCTCACGTCCATTAGACTGCGCCTCATATCAGTCATACTGTCCCAGCATCAGGTGTAAGATGGCGGGGCTGGTAGCAACATGGTCACACATTGAGGTGCATCTAAAGGTGGTGTGGCATAGAAGAAGTCGAAATCCCGACACCAGAACACCAACCGCCACCAGAACACCAACCGCCACCATCCCCAAGGTAAGTATCAAGAACACTGTTAGGGTGAGGGAACGTGGGGGGGTAGGCAAAGGAGGGGTGTGGAGGGGGTATCAGTAGCCGCCACCGCCCAGAGTCTTAGCCCTACTCTTAGCCCTTGCCGCCACCCCCAGAGTCTTAGCCCTAGCTGCCACCCCATGCAGGTTAGGGGAGGGGACAGGGGAGGGGCAAAATAATTACCCTGTATCCTATAGGCATTCTCTTGTCGGGATGCCGGAGTCGGTCATGTGACCGCTGGCATCCCAACAGCCGGGTTCCCATACGGAACCCATTTAACCATATCTAAGCACAATTAGTAGAAAAGTGGACCCTTTCAGGGTTGCTTCGCTTGGCACGCTTGCCTGTCTACCTTTTGACCCTGTCGACCATATGGGGTTAATCTAGACACTGGAACCCGTCTAAAGGTCACATCAGTAGCATCGCCAACTTGTCAAGGTACACAGTGATAACGTCATGGTGGATGTGTTTGGCCGGCCGGATTGCTGCTCATCTTGAACGTCTGTCCTACCGTTATCAGCAGACGCAGACAACTAATCACACTACGCACCTCAATGTGTGACCGTGCTTCCTGCCAGCCCCGCCATCTTACACCTGACGCTGGGACAGTATGACTGATATAAGGCGCAGTCTAATAGCCGTGAGGGGAAGCAGCGGTCTACCTGCTCTGGCCTGGCGGGAAATTACACACAGGAGAGGTCGTCTTACCTTACTTATTGAACCACCCTTGTAATTAATTAAAAAAAACTTAAAACTCAGGTATAAAAACAAATAAATACAACAATAAAACACTAAACAATAAAAAAAAAAAAAAAAAAAGTAATCTGAATGTGAAAACCTACAAACAAATCACTACACAACAAGTTGCTTTATTTAGCCCTTCAGTTGTAAAGCGCAACGGAATAGGCTGGCGCTATACAAGTAACTGTTAATAAATAAGAGCACAACACACTCCGCACGCTGTGTCCCGGTGGAACAAGCAAGGGGTATAAGGCATTGGCTACATACAGAAAAGCATGCGACTAGGAGGACAGTAAAAGATAAACAAGATAATAAATTGCGCTGGTTTTACAGACGCATGAAGTAAAATCCTCTCAGGGGAGAGAAAGTAAATGGGGTGTCCGGAGACCAGACACCCCCCACATAAATTCTCCTTCTCGGAAGTACTGCGAGTGTAGAGTTACAGCAGGAAGGGAATCCTGAATGGGTTTCACAGGAATACGGAGCGCAGACGCCAGTAAAAATATTTGCTGTAAAGTACTTTCACAGCAATCCGCACAGAAGGCGGCGGGGAACTTCCGCTCCATTTTGGTGAGGTCCTCACCCCTGCAAAAAAAGTGAGAGTTTCTCCAGGTACAGGATGTGCTCTCAAGGAACACAAGGGAGATAGATCTGCAACGGAGACATCTGGCGCGGCCAGCCGGGGTACATCTAGCGTCCCATTTCCGTAACGTCTGCGGAGGCCGACATGACAGGTATACCCAACAGAGCTGACCCGAGTCTCAGCCTCCTGGTGCAGTCGGTGCCTCCGCTCCATGTCATCAACAGGTGCTATAGTCCTGCTCTGAGATCAGAGGCGCAGCGGATAAATGGCCGCTGTATTTCACACGCACATCACCAGCAATAACTTACCTCATCGCACAACATCTGCCTTTCATAGCAGCGTGTGAGGTGCAGGGGCTGGCAGGATCTGTGTGTGACCTGACAAGCCGGTGCAAGATTCCACATTACACCGTTACCAGTTCCCCGCCGAGGTGTCCAAACCAGGACAGCAGCTCAATAAAGCGCTTTTATTTTCTTATGGCTAGTAAATGGCCATCAGCGTCTTCTCTGGAGAGGAGGGGTGCATGGGGGGTTGGGGGGGGGGGGGGGAGGGGGGAGGACTGACATGGAATAGCAATGTATAAAGTTTCTCACAAATGCGTGGGAAGAACATACAAACTCCACACTGCTCGAGCTTCGGTGGGGATGGAACCCAAGACCTCAGTGATGAAACAGCAATGCTAATCACTGTGCCAGCCGTGCTATGTGTGTGTACAGTCAGTGATAGAACTGCACCGCTCACCTTCTTTAGTACAACTTTTGGATGACCCTCGCAAAACAGATGATATTCTTTCATCAGGGTTCATTTATGTCTTATTAAGATGAGGGGACCTCGGAACGGCATTCTTTTGTGTACAAGGGGCATATAGGGCCTAATTCAGACCTGATCCAAAAGCAAAATATTTCTCTAATGGGCAAAACCATGTGCACTGCAGGTGGGGCAGATGTAACATGTGCAGAGAGAGTTAGATTTGGGTGGGTTATATTGTTTCTGTGCAGGGTAAATACTGGCTGCTTTATTTTTACACTGCAATTTAGATTTCAGTTTGAACACACCCCATCCAAATCGAACTCTCTCTGCACATGTTACATCATGCCAGTGTGACGGGCCGCCTCCAGATGCGTACGCAATTAGATTGTGGACACATGAAACTAGCGTCCGACAGGACAAACTGCTCTGTGGGCTGCTGAATGCTGCCAGGTCTGAATCAGTCCCAAAGCCGCAGATCACTTTTATATGCACGGTAGCAGGAATGTGGGGGGAGATCCTGGACGGTAACTGGGAAGTAAGAGGATGTGGATAAAAAGACACATAGATATGTTGCGTCTTATGGAGTGTCGCTGAAAGTGGCTGGGTACAGAGACACACAGCCACTGACATAGGAGTCCATGCGGCGACGGAGAAACTGCACCTGCCACGGGGCTGAAGACGCACCAGACGGTAATGCAGAGTCTACAGACGCTGCAAGTGGACACATCAGTCCTTGCACAGTCTGACGCACCAGGGAAGCGCTTTGTAGCGGCATCAGCATAAAGTTGCACGTGCGATTGCGGCAAAAGACGGAAGGATGGTCGCAAGTGCGTCAGACTCAGATTAAAGCCCTTAGGCTCTCCCTTCTGTCGCTGCAGTGGGAGGCACTGTCAGTAGGGATGCATGACGGAGACCGGACAGATCAGTGTCAACTATTATACAGATGCAGTGATAGCGTATGATATTTATATATGGTTATCGTGCTTGAAATCTGCAGCATTCATTAGGGATTTTTATTGAATATCGAAATATTCTTATTTATGCTCAGCGTAACTGGATATTCTGTAACCAAACGGGAATCCATATATTTTTCTCCTTAGATATTAACAATTACGGAAAAAAAAAAAAAATCTACTCCCTCTGTTGGTGCTAGATAGTAAAGCATTCAGGAGAAGTGCTATTAACTGCCCTCTCTTCTCCATAATCGCCTTATCCTGCATAGGAGCTCTACCATCAATCGTACTGAGGTGTGACAGGGACATCACTTGGGACAGTGGTGTGACGTGATCACAGGCAAGCCTATAGGACATGGGACAGGCGAAGGTGTCAGACACCAACGTCAGAGGGACAACAAGTGTCTGGTAAACTGTGCAAGTAACAACACCCAAGCAAAATGACCAGAAACGTTGAGGTTGCAGCCTAAGGCCCATTTGATGCTATTTATCAAGCAAACATGTGGGAAAGTAATTTGTAGGGACCCGTCTATGTGCATCCACAACTTAAAGACTACAATCATTTCCTAGTCTACATATTCCCACTGAAGGATGAGGGGACAGTGCAACTCCCAAATTATAGCATCTACAGATGTTCTTATAGCTCCATTTTCCTTACACTGCCATCAGACTGCTTAGAACTGTGCTACCAAAGCTGGGACAGACAGAATCAATTCAAATGAATAGAAAAATCTGTGACGCTGCCATCTGATCGCCGAGTTCATGAACAATCGCCTCCTACGGAGCAGCTTATTAAAATTCCGGGGGTTGCACTTCCCCGTGCAGGCTGAGGGTAGTCTGCATGTAGGGGGGAGGTACGGCAGACAGCTCATTATATTTCTAGGCCTCGCTGTAAAATCTAACACGGCAAGCGTAATAGATCATTACACAGCTTGGAAAACTGGGGCCAATTCAGGTCAACGCTCCGCTAGCAAAAAGCAAAACAGAGCGTTATTAAAAAGAGTACGCCGTCTTGGTAAGTGCGGCTTATTTCCGGCTTTTCCCAGGCTTAGCACTGGATAGATCTTTCTCTGTGAAAACTTAAAAGTAAAAAAAAAAAAAAAAACTGTGCCAAACTAGGGAACATTATCCGAAGGTGCCAACACGTTCTGCTAGAAGCGTCAGCAAGTGATAATTATAATCTATATAATCATGGATAATAGCATGTCCGGAGATAGACGTGGCAATTCAGAGCATTACCCTGCGCCGGAACAGGGGGTAAGTATTAGTGACCCTGCATATATGCCGTGTCGATTTTACTAGTACAATATAATATGGGTGTTAAAAACACACACACCCTGGTGTTACGCTATACTTATTATTTATTACCTGTTCTTTATACAGCGCACACATATTTCGGAGCGCTTTACAAAGAATATTTGCCCATTCACATCAATCTCTGCCCCAGTGGAGCTTACACTCTATATTCCCTATCACATATACACACATTCACACTAGGGGCCATTTTGTTCGGAGCCAATTACCCTAACAGTATATTTTTGGATTGTGGGTAAAAACCGGAGTACCCGGAGGAAACCCACGCAAGTACGGGGAGAATATACAAACTCCACACAGTTAGGGTCATGGTGGGAATCGAACCCATGATCTCAGTGCTGTGAGGCAGTAATGCTAACCATTACACCATTCCCGCTTCAGATGCCAAATTGATCCTAATGTCGGCAATGACATGAATGTTGACATTAAATAAATGTCAACCATTGTGAATGCTGACATAATACATTCTATTATGGGCTGTCAGACATCGTGCTGGCCCATCAGAACATAATTCTCCTCAAAAAAAGTTAATAAAAATAAACTAAAATGACAATGCCTATATTAGAGATTTTGTACAAATTTTACTTCTTCGTAACGCTGTTTTCCCGCACACAGCGCTCTCTCACAGAAGCGGGAGAAGCAAGGTAATTAACAGCGACCGGCACCGAACGCCTGCCTAAATAATAAACCAAACAAAATAATAATAAATAGTGAGAATAAAAAAAAAGTGTTCCAATGAGTAAACAAGGCGGCTGAGGTCCCCGCCCCGCCAGCGCTGCCTAAACTTTAAATAACACCAAATTTTGTCTGTACTCCCCCCCCCCCAAGTGTCTCCTGACCCAACGTCAGTCATACCCGTGCCCCGACCGTGTGGGAGAAGGGACGGTGCTAGACATAAACTCATTGTGTTCAGAGGAGAGTCTTAAAACATCACAGATGGCTCGGAGAAGTGATCCCCAGGGGTCCCCGCTACAGACTAAACAGTGGGAGATATTAAAAACAGAAAATAACTAAACAGGCTACACCCCCTAGAACTCACAGGCGGAGGACTTCACAGAAGCTATGTGTGTGCAAGCTCATGCCAAGAAACTGCGGCCATATGCACACAATGCAAGCCAGTGTACCAGCAGCTGATGGGTACCTATGCCGTGCCATCAAGCCCAGATGGCCGACGGGCAGAAGATACTAGATGCCTCAGCAGGGACCAAACACAGATACCTCCTCCTAGTGAAAGGATTACTGTTACCAGCTCTCTCCGTGGTTGGGTTAAACAGACAACAGCGCAGTGCGACAAATAATTAGGCGGGTGGAACACCCACCTAATTAGGATAAACCAGCTGCAAATATACCCTTCTTCAGGAGACGTAAAGTTGGCACATTTTTCTCCAAATGGCATCAAAGGGACCCCATTTCCCGTTGAATTTTTACCTCAGATGGAGCTGCCTAGTGGACCAGATCATTTCTCCTCAAAGCTGCAATAGCAACAAAGCATCACACCTAGGCCGAAATCATTTCACACGACATATATTGGACTCCCCTTTTCTGTGCAGGGTAGCGAAACATGCCGGCTGACAGAAATGTGGCACTTGTGGAAATAAACCGTGGTGGTGGCGAGTAAGAGACCGGTTTGCGAAGCGCGGAACTCCAGACAGGGCGGACACAAACGCAGATCCGACATGCAGTCAAATCAGGCGTTTAATCAAATGTTATTTTATTTTAAATGTCTTCTTTTTGGTTTTCCAGACCTTGAACAAGAGGGAAATAAACTTGGAAGCTGCTGTGGAACTACGCAACTCAACATGTCCTGCCACAGGATTAGCATGCCCTAGTACAGAGTTTCCCCAAACGCCGCCATTACAGTCCAGGTTTTATGGATATCCATACTTGAGCAAAGGTGACAATTAGTACCTTGATCAAAATTATTTAAGCATCTAGACCAGCGGTGGCCAAACCGCGGCTCTTTCATCCTCCGCATGCGGCTCGATCCGCACCCGGCCACCGCTGCCTACATACACTGCCCGGCAGGTCTCCGGCGTGTGATGGGAGGGCAGGAGAGCGCAGCGTGCTCCTCTCCTGCCCCTGACTCCGGCAGCGGTATTTTCAATTCGGCGCCGGCCCATGAGCCAATCAGAGCTTGCGGTCCGGCAGCTAAGGCTCCTGATTGGCTACCGGACCGCGAGCTCTGATTGGCTCATGGGCCGGCGCCGAATTCAAAATACCGCTGCTGGAGTCAGAGGGGCAGGTGAGGCGCACGCTGCGCTCTCCTCCCCTCCAGCAGCACTTGGGGGGGGGGAGGGGGGCTGAGGCACTTTGGGGACATGTGTATCTGCACACTGGGGGCACATCTGGCACTGGGGGGGACACGTCTGGCACTGGGGGGGGCACGTCTGGCACTGGGGGGGCACGTCTGGCACTGGGGGGACGTGTGTCTGGCACTGGGGGGACGTGTGTCTGGCACTGGGGGGACGTGTGTCTGGCACTGGGGCATATCTGGCACTGTGGGGGCATGTGTATCTGGCACAGGGGGGGCACATCTGGCACTGGGGGGCACATCTGGTGGACACGTCTGGCACTAGGGGGACACGTCTGGCACTAGGGGGACGTGTGTCTGGCACTGGGGCATAGCTGGCACTGTGGGGGCATGTGTATCTGCACTGGGGGCATATCTGGCACAGTGGGGGCATGTGTATCCGGCACTGGGGGCATATCTGGCACAGTGGGGGCATGTGTATCTGCACTGGGGGCATATCTGGCACAGTGGGGGCATGTGTATCCGGGACTGGGGGCATATCTGGCACTGTGGGGGCATGTGTATCTGCACTGGGGGCACATCTGGCACAGGGGGGGCACATCTGGCACAGGGGGGGGCACATCTGGCACAGGGGGGGGCACATCTGGCACAGGGGGGGCACATCTGGCACTGGGGGGCACATCTGGGGGACACGTCTGGCACTAGGGGGACACGTCTGGCACTAGGGGGACACGTCTGGCACTAGGGGGACACGTCTGGCACTGGGGCATAGCTGGCACTGTGGGGGCATGTGTATCTGCACTGGGGGCATATCTGGCACAGTGGGGGCATGTGTATCCGGCACTGGGGGCATATCTGGCACTGTGGGGGCATGTGTATCTGCACTGGGGGCATATCTGGCACAGTGGGGGCATGTGTATCTGCACTGGGGGGCACATCTGGCACAGGGGGGGCACATCTGGCACAGGGGGGGCACATCTGGCACAGGGGGGGCACATCTGGCACAGGGGGGGCACATCTGGCACAGGGGGGGGCACATCTGGCACTGGGGGGGGCACATCTGGCACTGGGGGGCACATCTGGGGGACACGTCTGGCACTAGGGGGACACGTCTGGCACTAGGGGGACAGGTCTGGCACTAGGGGGACACGTCTGGCACTAGGGGGACACGTCTGGCACTAGGGGGACACGTCTGGCACTAGGGGGGTGTATCTGCACTGGGGGCATATCTGGCACAGTGGGGGCATGTGTATCCGGCACTGGGGGCATATCTGGCACTGTGGGGGCATGTGTATCTGCACTGGGGGCATATCTGGCACAGTGGGGGCATGTGTATCTGCACTGGGGGGCACATCTGGCACAGGGGGGGCACATCTGGCACAGGGGGGGCACATCTGGCACAGGGGGGGCACATCTGGCACAGGGGGGGCACATCTGGCACAGGGGGGGCACATCTGGCACAGGGGGGCACATCTGGCACAGGGGGGCACATCTGGGGGACACGTCTGGCACTAGGGGGACACGTCTGGCACTAGGGGGACACGTCTGGCACTAGGGGGACACGTATGTCTGGCACTGGGGCATAGCTGGCACTGTGGGGGCATGTGTATCTGCACTGGGGGCATATCTGGCACAGTGGGGGCATGTGTATCCTGCACTGGGGGCATATCTGGCACAGTGGGGGCATGTGTATCCGGCACTGGGGGCATATCTGGCACTGTAAGGACATGTGTACCTGGCAGTGTGGGGCATATATGTATTTGGCACTGTGGGGCATGTATCTGGCAATGGGGGCATATATTTATCTGGCACTGTGGGGATATATGTGTATCTGGCACTGTGGAGGCACCCATTTTTGGGCATTTTTATATGTATGTGGCACTGTACTGGGGCATTATATGTATGTGGCACTGTACAACATGACTAAAAACGGGGTTGACACAAGGTCATACTCCTACAAATGTGATACCAAAAGGTGTGCGCACAAAAATGGGGTGTGGCTTTGTGACAACTAGGCCACGCCCCCATTTTTGCGCCGCGCGCATGATAGTGGCTCTTCACCTTTACTATGGATCTTTTCCGGCTCTTTGCCTCGGACTGGTTGGCCACCCCTGATCTAGACTCAAGTGTTGATATCCTTAAAACCTGGACTGTAAATGGTGGAGTTTGGGAAACTCTGCCCTAACCCTAACAGAAAAATTGTGGCAGAGCATACTGGGATATGTAGTTCCACAGCAGCTGTAAGGCCGCAAGTTCAATAACTCTATGATACAAACTTAACATCGTTATAGGAGACTAGACAATGACAGGAATCGGTTCATACGGCAAACATCAAGTGACTACAAATAGGTATGGAATGTTGTGCCGAGACTTGTAGTTCACCAGCATCCGGAGAGAGACAAATTGTGGCTGGAAAAAAAAAATAAGGGCGCAAACCATTTGTCTGAGGGAATATATTTGTAGGAAAGGTTGCCTCAAGTCCATCCAACTGTGTATGACCCCTCCACAGACAAGTCCAATAAGTAGAAAAACAAATTCCTAAAGGGGAATGATTTGGGCCCCCTCCTTCGGTCCCCACGTTATAGCCACATGCAGATTGTATCTTTCCTGCAAGACAGAGAGCTGCTTTTGGTGAACTCGCAGCTCCCCACTGGGGGATACGTCTAGATCAATTCCATAAATCAGATCTGTGGTTGGCGCAGAAAAAAGGATTTTCAGAAGAGCACAAACCACACACACAGCACGGAATTCAGATTAACCCCCGCACAATCACCCCTCTTCAAGGAAAGACACTTCGGAGGGTCCCGCTCCAGCCATGTTACTGGAAGGAGAGTCAGGCTTTAATTAACTATCAAGATGAGACATGAGGCCGTAATGATAAAAACAAACAAAAAAAATGATTTGTGGTTGCCTTGAGAAAAAAAATAAAAACTCAAAGTTAAGCGCAAAAGCACATGTAAACAAAACATAGGTCCCAGATGCTTGAAACACAGGCTGAGGCAGCCATTTTGTGGTAAAATTATGTGTGAGAACGACCACATGAATTCATTCGGAGCCTAATCTGCCATCACGGAGGTACTCTATGAGGCCCATGGACCAGGCAGCCATGATGTCATAGATTCAAAAAGGATTCAATGGCTGCATTACAGTTTTAAGACACAAAATGGCTGTCTCACTGCATAATTTACAGTACAAAGCACCTTAGCGATAGCAGTGGTCCCTAATCAATTGATAAGCTTCATTTGAGTATGGTTTCAGCACATATAAAAAGCCACAAAACAAAGCAACTCGGTGAGAACGCTGGTTCCTACTGAGTTGAACCTTTCGCGGGCGTATTGGTTCTTGACTACAAAATGGCAGATGACACGTTTTAAGACCACACTCACAAATCCGCACTTCTAACAGGCACAGTTTCTGAAGGAACTCGACTGGAAGGTTGTTCCAAACATCTTGAAAAACTAACCACAGATCTTCTGTGGATGTAATCTTGCTCAAATCCTTCTGTCTTCTTATGAAATCCCTGACAGACTTGATGAAGTTGAGATCAGGGACCTGTGGGGGCCGTATTATCACTTCCAAGACTCCTTGTTCTTCTTTATGCTGAAGATAGTTCTTACAATGACATTGGCTGTATGTTAGGGGTCATCGTCCTGCTGCAGAATACATTTGAAGCCAATCAGACGCCTCCCTGATGGTTTTGCATGATGAATGAGTGTATTTCTCAGCATTGAGGACACCATTAATCCTGACCAAATCCCCAACTCCATTTGCTAAAATGCAGCCCTAAACTTGCGGGGAACCTCCACCATGCTTCACTCTTGCCAGCAGACACCCATTATTGTACCACTCCAGCTTTTCGGTGAACAAACTGTGGTTAGTTCTCCAAGATGTTTGGAACAACCTCCCCGTCGCATTCCTTCAAAAACTGTGTGCGGGTGTACCTAGAGGAACTGATGCAGATTTGAAGGCAAAGGGTGGTTACACCAGATGTTGATTTTATTCAGATTTCTCTTCTGTTGATTCACTTTGTAATTTTGCAATTGATAAAAATAAACCGCCTGCCTAAAACTTTTGCACAGTACTGCATATACAATGGAGGCAGCCATTTTGTGAGGTGAAACAATACTGAAGTATTAATCAGCATAAAGCCAAATCACTAGATACCCATGACCCCTCTGAAATAAATAGTGCTTCGGTGAGGTAATTTGTGTATATTGCACATCCAAAAATGGTGACTTTTCAGCTTTCCTTCCAAAAGTACCTCAGTCACGGGCCCCTACAGAATTAACACCAACATTGGTGAAGCTGACAAAATGGCTGCCACCACAGGAGACGTGCACTTAAACGCACAAGTGTCTGAGTCTTGGTATTACAATAACACATAGTTCTAAGAATAAACAGTCTAATTTAATTTATCTTCTGGAAGATAGCAGAAAATAATGTCTAAATTCCACACTCGCAACCTCCTCTCAGGAGACAATGAAACACAATGGAAAAAAACACGTCTCACAAATCACGCTCAGGTCTGGCCAGAGGAATAATTCCTTTACAGTTATCTCTTCCCAGGAGACAGAAATTTGTGAAATTCACCATTTGATTAGCATTTCGTGCAGATGAAAGAATCGCAGTTATACAGCGCTGCCATGTTACATTCCCGGCTCATGCGCAACACTGGAATATGTCCCAGCATAGCGGCGGATCATCTACTGAAAGAGGTTACGTGAGGAGACGGCTCAGAACTAAAAGGGACTATAAAACTGAGACAAAAAGAGATGCACAACAAGAGAATGGGCACTAAGTAAATATGTTATCACTTATGTCCGCAGCTAATAAATCTCTGCTGGTCCTGGCGCCTGAGAGGAGGAATTGTGTTACATTCTAATTTTATTTTCTTTGTAATTTTACCGTCGTACTTTATGCTGCCAGTGGCAGTACAGGCTGTTCCGCTATGTTATTTTACTGGTTATATGCTGTGCTGTGATATGCTATATTACCCATAATACCTATACGCTGTGCTGGAAAATGTCTTATACCACTATATACTGTATTGTGATTCCCTGTGTAATATTCCATATCCTCTCTCCAGTAATAGGTATATACTGCGCAATAATAACTGACTTTATACAGATATCACTACATACGATCACATAACATCCTATGCTATAATACCTCATGCTACTCTGTGATATCTTATACCATTATATATTGTATACAACCATATCTTCGGTTGGGATCAGTATGAGATCCCAGCAGTTGGGATAATGACGATCATGAGATCACCGCCGGAATCCCCTTGTGGGCTCGCCACGCTTCAGGCCCGGTACCTCGGGGGGACCACCACCCAAGTGGGGATACTAGTGCTCAGTATCAGTGATCATGGTCTTGGGCTGCATCGTGCTGCTCAGTAATACTAGTACAGTGTCTTGTGCTGCTCAGTAATACTAGTACAGTGTCTTGTGCTGCTCAGTAATACTAGTACAGTGTCTTGTGCTGCGCAGTAATACTAGTACAGTGTGTCTTGTGCTGCTCAGTAATACTAGTACAGTGTCTTGTGCTGCATCTTGCTGCTGTAGGGTGCTGTGACTGTGCATCGATCATTATTCCAGTCACAGTGGTATCTGGGGGGTGACAATTCCAGAGTGCTTTTGTGCTGCTCACTAATACTAATACAGTGTCTTGTGCTGCATTGTGCTGCTCAGTATCACTGCTCAGTAGTATCATCAGTGCTCAGTATCACTATTCAGTGCTCAGTGTCTTGTGCTGCATCGTGCTGCTCAGTGTCAGTTCTCAGTATTACTGCTCAGTAGTATCATCAGTGCTCAGAATCACTGGTCAGTGCTCAGTGTCTTGTGCTGCTCAGTGTCAGTTCTCAGTATCACTGCTCAGTTGTATCATCAGTGCTCAGTATCACTGCTCAGTAGTATCATCAGTGCTCAGAATTACTGGTCAGTGCTCAGTGTCTTGTGCTGCTCAGTGTCAGTTCTCAGTATCACTGCTCAGTTGTATCATCAGTGCTCAGTATCACTGGTCAGTGCTCAGTATCTTGTGCTGCTCAGTGTCAGTTCTCAGTATCACTGCTCAGTTGTATCAGTGCTCCGTATCACTGGTCAGTGCTCAGTATCACTGCTCACTAGTATCATCAGTGCTCAGTATCACTGGTCAGTGCTCAGTGTCAGTTCGCAGTATCACTGCTCAGTAGTATCATCAGTGCACAGTATCAATGCTCAGTAGTATCATCAGTGCTCAGAATCACTGGTCAGTGCTCAGTGTCTTGTGCTGCTCAGTGTCAGTTCTCAGTATCACTGCTCAGTTGTATCATCAGTGCTCAGTATCACTGCTCAGTAGTATCATCAGTGCTCAGAATCACTGGTCAGTGCTCAGTGTCTTGTGCTGCTCAGTGTCAGTTCTCAGTATCACTGCTCAGTTGTATCATCAGTGCTCAGTGTCTTGTGCTGCTCAGTGTCAGTTCTCAGTATCACTGCTCAGTATCTTGTGCTGCTCCGTGTCAGTTCTCAGTATCACTGCTCAGTTGTATCAGTGCTCAGTATCACTGGTCAGTGTTCAGTATCACTGCTCCGTAGTATCATCAGTGCTCAGAATCACTGGTCAGTGCTCAGTGGCAGTTCTCTGTATCACTGCTCAGTAGTATCATCAGTGCTCCGTATCACTGCTCAGTGCTCAGTGTCTTGTGCTGCTCAGTGTCAGTTCTCAGTATCACTTCTCAGTAGTATCATCAGTGCTCAGTATCACTGCTCAGTAGTATCAGTGCTCAGTATCTTGTGCTGCTCAGTGTCAGTTCTCAGTATCACTGCTCAGTTGTATCAGTGCTCAGTATCACTGCTCAGTAGTATCATCAGTGCTCAGTATCACTGCTCAGTAGTATCATCAGTGCTCAGTATCACTGCTCAGTGCTCAGTGTCTTGTGCTGCTCAGTGTCAGTTCTCAGTATCACTGCTCAGTAGTATCATCAGTGCTCAGTATCACTGCTCAGTAGTATCAGTGCTCAGTATCTTGTGCTGCTCAGTGTCAGTTCTCAGTATCACTGCTCAGTTGTATCAGTGCTCAGTATCACTGGTCAGTGCTCAGTATCACTGCTCAGTAGTATCATCAGTGCGCAGTATCACTGGTCAGTGCTCAGTGTCAGTTCGCAGTATCACTGCTCAGTAGTATCATCAGTGCTCAGAATCACTGGTCAGTGCACCTCTTTTTCTCTTTTCTTTGCATCATGTGCTGTTTGGGGACTATTTTATTTTATTTTTAAAGTGCCATCCTGTCTGGCACTTCCGTATATGTCCAGTGGTACTGCCATTTGATATAATTCCCGACATTACTGCCATTTAATTCCAGTGATTTTGTCATTTTCTTCCAGTGATTTAGACCAATAATACCATTTATTAGAACAAATAATTCCAGTGATATTGAGGTGTTTGTGTCGCTTAGCTTAGCTGTCCAGCGACCACAGTGCACCTCTTTTTCTCTTTTCTTTGCATCATGTGCTGTTTGGGGCCAATTTTTTTTTAAGTGCCATCCTGTCTGACACTGCAGTGCCACTCCTAGATGGGCCAGGTGTTTGTGCCGCCCACTTGGGTCGCTTAGCTTATCCATCCAGAGACCTCTGTACAAATTTTAGGACTAAAAATAATAGTGTGAGGTGTTCGGAATAGACTGGAAATTATTGTTATTGAGGTTAATAATACTATAGGATCACATTACCCCCAAATTCTATGATTTAGCTGTCTTTGTGTTTTTTTCAAAAATTACCCGAATCAAAAACACATCCGAATCAAAAACCCGAAAGGGTGCTTTTGCCAAAACGCGTCCGTTATCCAAAACACGACCACGGACCCGAATCCAAAACCAAAACATGAAAAATGCCCGCTGCACATCTCTAATAATATATATATATATATATATACACTACTCAAAAAAATAAAGGGAACACTAAAATAACACATCCTAGATCTGAATGAATGAAATATTCTTATTAAATACTTTGTTCTTTAGATAGTTGAATGTGCTGACAACAAAATCACACAAAAGTTATCAATGGAAATCAAATTTATTAACCCATGGAGGTCTGGATTTGGAGTCACACTCAAAATTAAAGTGGAAAAACACACTACAGGTGTTAGGCGCCGAGGGTCCGCCCGTCAGTGCGGCCCGGCGCCTAGCAACTAGGGACGCCGCTTGCGGACAGCCGCCGGCTCCCTAGCAACGCTAGACGCCGGGCGCACGGAGCCGCTCAGACCCTAGCAACGGGGACGCCACTGTCGGACCGCGTTCCCCGTTGCTGGGTCTAGATTAATCACCTCATTGGTATCCTGGCCGTGCAGCATGCAGCTGCACGGCATGATTGTTAATTACCCTGTCTGGCTCCTGATTGGAGAGCTCTCAGTTAAAAGCACTCTCTGGACTTCTCACAGACGCCGGTAATAGCTTCCTGTTTGCTGTGTCTGTTGCAGAGAGTTTTCCAGTCCTGTCTATCCGGTCGTTCCTGTCCTCAGTGGTCCAATACTCGGAAGTTGTCATCTTTTCCTGGAGTCCTGACCGAGCACCTTTAACATCCTGTGGTGTTCGTGAGTCGCGGCGTAGCAGTGTGTTGCGGCTTGACCGCTTACTATTTATTATTTGGTTATATTGTGTTTCGGAGCTTTTGCGGAGGATTCCGCTCCCACAAATCCACTCTGGTATCCAGCGGTGCTGGATAGGAGTAACGGATTCGTGGATTTTTGGTTGTCCTTTTCCCTGGCGGTTTGTCCGCACATACTTCTGGTTTAAGTTAGTTAGCTTGTAGCCCCTGGCCTGGTTGCTTAGTCAGAGGGCCCCTTGTTATCACCCTGTCTCGGATTTCCCTTTGTCTCCCATTAAGACCTGAGGGGGCATCGGAGTTGGGCAGACATAATCCGCCCTTCAAACGCGGCTGCCATGGGCTCAAGCAACCATAGTCTCGCAGGGGATTTCTGATAACACGGGCGAGACAACGGAGTTAGGGCGCCAGGGGTTACTAGGCTTTCCTGCTCCCGTAACCAGCATTCCATTCCAGTACTCTGACCTCCGTCATAAGATCACCTCTGGTCAGACGTACTGGTATCATAACATTATTACCGGCCAGACTAAAATTTAAAATTAAACAGGGTTTGATTTTTTCCCTTATTTCAGTTTGGAAGATTTGTCGGCCTCATGAATCCCACTGGTGTAGGGCCAAATCCTGGCCAGCTTCTAGTTAGTCAGATTCAAGAACTTACTCAGATGGTTCAGGATCTATCCCTTCGGGTGAGGTCACAGGAAGATCTGTTACGGACTTCCCCGAGGGTCGTTCCTGAACCAAAAATGCATTTGCCTGACCGTTTTTCTGGGGATAGAAAGCAGTTTTTTAATTTTAAAGAGTCTTGTAAACTTTATTTTCGTTTAAGACCAGTCTCCTCAGGTACGGAATCTCAGCGGGTCGGAATTATTATTTCTTTACTTCAGGGGGATCCCCAGACCTGGGCTTTTGGTTTAAGAACGGACGATCCGGCATTGTTGTCTGTAGACGCCTTTCTGGGGTCTTTAGGGCTATTGTATGATGACCCTGATAGAGAGGCATCCGCCGAGAGTCATTTGCGTGCTCTCAGACAGGGTAAGAATCCCGCAGAGATTTATTGTACGGAGTTTCGCCGTTGGTCGAACGACTGTGGATGGAATGACCCAGCCCTGCGCAGTCAGTTTCGCCTCGACTTATCTGAGTCTATAAAAGACAGTCTCCTTCAGTATCCCGCTCCTGAGACTCTTGATAAACTCATGGAGCTTTCTATTAAGATTGATCGTCGTCTCAGAGAGCGGAGGGCTGAAAAAGGAGCATCTGTCGGGTCTACTCCTGGTGTTTTTTCCATTCCTGTGGACATAGAGGAGCCCATGCAGATAGGTCTCTCCAAGCTGTCTCCTGAAGAAAGAACCAGAAGGCAAAATTCTGGTCTTTGTTTGTACTGTGGGAGTAAGGGACATTTTGCCCGTAATTGTCCGAACAAGTCGGGAAACGCCTCGACCAAGTGAATTGTGAGGGGGTTCACTTTGGTCTGCAGCTTATCTCCTCAAATAATTCACTGTTAGTCCCAGCTAAAGTTTCCTTTGGCAGCCTCTGTTCCTCGGTGTCGGCTTTTGTTGACAGTGGAGCTGCAGGGAACTTTATGGACTCAACGTGGGCCAAGGCCTTAGGTATTCCTCAGTTAGCCTTGGGTAGGTGTATCACCATGCATGGTTTAGATGGGAGTCCCTTGTCCAATGGGGTTATTTCTCTCTGTACACCTCCTGTACTATTTTCGGTAGGAGCTCTTCATTCCGAAAAAATTGAATTTTTCCTTACCCATTGCCCAGCAGTTCCAGTGGTTCTGGGTCACCCTTGGCTGGCCTTTCATAATCCCATCATTGATTGGCAGTCGGGGGAGATCTCACAGTGGGGTACCATCTGTAATAAAGAATGTATTACGCTTCCCATCAGAATAGCTGCTGTCATTCCCGCACCCATTCCTGTGGAATACCAGGATTTTGTTGATGTATTTTCCAAGGGCAATGCGGACATTCTGCCTCCCCATCGGCCTTATGATTGTGCTATTGAGCTAATTCCTGGTGCCACTTTGCCTAAGGGAAGGTTATATGCATTGTCCGGACCAGAAACTGTGGCTATGAATGAATATGTTAAAGAAAGCCTAGGGAAAGGATTTATCAGGCCGTCTAAATCCCCTTTAAGTGCAGGCTTCTTCTTCGTGGAGAAGAAGGATGGATCACTCAGACCTTGCATTGACTTTAGAGCCTTGAATAAAATCTCAGTAAAAAATACTTACCCTTTGCCGCTGATTTCTGTCCTCTTTGATCAGCTACGTTCGGCTGTGATTTTTTCTAAGATTGACCTGAGAGGAGCATATAACCTCATCCGAATCAAGTCAGGGGATGAGTGGAAAACGGCATTCAGTACTCAGTCGGGTCACTATGAGTATCTGGTTATGCCATTCGGCCTGTCTAACGCTCCGGCAGTTTTCCAGGATCTCATTAACGATGTGCTCCGTGATTTTCTTGGAAGATTCGTAGTAGTCTATTTAGACGATATCTTGATATATTCTGACTCTATTGAACAACACGTTACCCAGGTGCGTCAGGTTCTAAAAAAATTACGTGAAAATCACCTATATGCCAAGCTGGAGAAGTGTGAATTTCATGTCACGGAGGTATCCTTTTTAGGGTACATTATTTCCCCTCGGGGATTCTGTATGGAACCGAAGAAGCTCCAAGCCATCCTTAGTTGGGCGCAACCCACCAACTTAAAAGCAATTCAGCGCTTTTTAGGGTTTGCGAATTATTATAGAAGATTTATTCATTCTTTCTCCGACCTAGTTGCTCCCATTGTGGCACTGACTAAGAAGGGAGCGGATCCAACCAACTGGTCACGTGAAGCTGAGTTATCTTTTCAGGCCTTGAAACAAGCCTTTGTCTCAGCCCCGGTCCTCAGACATCCCAACCCAGAATTGCCTTTCATTGTTGAGGTTGATGCCTCGGAGGTTGGAGTAGGGGCTATCCTATCTCAGAAGGATCCGGATTCTCTAGAATTACATCCTTGTGCCTTTATGTCCAGGAAATTCTCATCTGCTGAATCCAACTACGATGTTGGTAACCGGGAATTACTGGCTATTAAATGGGCTTTCGAGGAGTGGAGGCATTGGCTTGAGGGAGCAACACATACCATTTCAGTTTTGACTGATCACAAAAATCTTCAGTACATTGAATCAGCTAAACGGCTGAATGCCCGGCAAGCTCGTTGGGCTTTATTTTTTACTCGTTTCAAGTTTATTATCACCTTCAGGCCAGGTTCCAAGAATGCCAAGGCGGATGCCCTGTCACGCAGTTTTCTTCCAGTTCATGATAACAGTCCTGTTACTCCCATACTTCCGTCTTCAGTCATTCGGGCAGGCCTCACACAAGATTTATTTACCCAGTTAAAGCAGCTTCAACATCAAGCTCCTGGAAATACTCCTGCTGGTCGTCTTTATGTCCCTGAGTTTTTGAGAGCAACTGTTTTGACGGAGTTTCATGATAGCAAAGTTGCCGGGCATCCGGGGATCGCTAAGACTTTGGAATTAGTCTCCCGCTCAGTATGGTGGCCTGGTCTTTCCAAAGACATTAAGGAGTTTGTTTTTTCGTGTCAGGTCTGTGCACAGCATAAAGTTCCCCGTTCCTTGCCTATCGGTCAACTTATGCCCTTGAATGTTCCTCTCAGGCCATGGTCTCATATATCCATGGATTTTGTGGTGGACCTCCCTCTGTCAGCCAGATGCCGAGTCATATGGGTGGTAGTTGACCGTTTTAGCAAGATGGCCCATTTCATTGCTCTTCCCCGATTGCCATCTGCCCAGGGATTGGCAGTTTTGTTCCTCCGCCATGTTTTCAGACTCCATGGGTTACCCACTGATATTGTTTCTGATCGGGGTCCACAATTCATTGCACAATTTTGGAAGTCTTTTTGTGCCTCTTTAAAGATGAAATTGTCTTTAACGTCTGGCTACCATCCCCAATCCAACGGGCAGACTGAGCGAGTTAATCAATCATTAAAACAATATTTGCGTTTGTACTCGGCCAAACTCCAAAATGACTGGTCCGAGTTTCTTCCGTTGGCGGAGTTTGCTTACAACAATGCCTGTCATTCCTCCACCAATGTGTCTCCATTTTTTACAGTTTTTGGTTTTCACCCCAGAGCTAATTCCTTTTTTCAACATTCCTCTGTCTCCTCTCTCTGACCTTGACCGCTCATCTCAGACTCATTTGGAGAAAAGTGCACCTTGCTCTCAGAAAAGCGGCATTTCGGGAGAAAAAATTTTCTGACAGGCTCCGGCGGCCGTGCACTTTTAAAGTTGGAGATAGGGTGTGGTTGTCGACTCGCAACATTAGACTTCGACAAACCTCAGCCAGATTGGGCCCTAAATTTATTGGACCATTTCATATTATAAAAAAAATCAATCCAGTTGCTTTCCGGTTACGTTTACCAAGAACTCTCCGGATCGGAAATACTTTCCATTGCTCCCTGTTGAAACCATACGTTTCTTCCAGTAGATTTCCTCGGAAGATCTCTCAGGGGAAATCACCAATAGATGTACAGGGTCAGCAGGAGTTCTTGGTGGAGAAGGTTCTCGATTCCAAGTTGTCCCGGGGTCGGCTTTATTTTTTGGTACATTGGAGAGGTTATGGTCCAGAAGAAAGGTCTTGGGTCCTGGATGAGGATCTCCACGCCCCGAGGCTCAAAAAGGCATTTTTTCGAGAATTTCCTCAGAAACCTGGCCTTAGGGGTTCCTTGACCCCTCTCAAGGGGGGGGGTACTGTTAGGCGCCGAGGGTCCGCCCGTCAGTGCGGCCCGGCGCCTAGCAACTAGGGACGCCGCTTGCGGACAGCCGCCGGCTCCCTAGCAACGCTAGACGCCGGGCGCACGGAGCCGCTCAGACCCTAGCAACGGGGACGCCACTGTCGGACCGCGTTCCCCGTTGCTGGGTCTAGATTAATCACCTCATTGGTATCCTGGCCGTGCAGCATGCAGCTGCACGGCATGATTGTTAATTACCCTGTCTGGCTCCTGATTGGAGAGCTCCCAGTTAAAAGCACTCCCTGGACTTCTCACAGACGCCGGTAATAGCTTCCTGTTTGCGGTGTCTGTTGCAGAGAGTTTTCCAGTCCTGTCTATCCGGTCGTTCCTGTCCTCAGTGGTCCAATACTCGGAAGTTGTCATCTTTTCCTGGAGTCCTGACCGAGCACCTTTAACATCCTGTGGTGTTCGTGAGTCGCGGCGTAGCCGTGTGTTGCGGCTTGACCGCTTACTATTTATTATTTGGTTATATTGTGTTTCGGAGCTTTTGCGGAGGATTCCGCTCCCACAAATCCACTCTGGTATCCAGCGGTGCTGGATAGGAGTAACGGATTCGTGGATTTTTGGTTGTCCTTTTCCCTGGCGGTTTGTCCGCACATACTTCTGGTTTAAGTTAGTTAGCTTGTAGCCCCTGGCCTGGTTGCTTAGTCAGAGGGCCCCTTGTTATCACCCTGTCTCGGATTTCCCTTTGTCTCCCATTAAGACCTGAGGGGGCATCGGAGTTGGGCAGACATAATCCGCCCTTCAAACGCGGCTGCCATGGGCTCAAGCAACCATAGTCTCGCAGGGGATTTCTGATAACACGGGCGAGACAACGGAGTTAGGGCGCCAGGGGTTACTAGGCTTTCCTGCTCCCGTAACCAGCATTCCATTCCAGTACTCTGACCTCCGTCATAAGATCACCTCTGGTCAGACGTACTGGTATCATAACAACAGGCTGATCCAACTTTGATGTAATGTCCTTAAAACTAGTCAAAATGAGGCTCAGTAGTGTGTGTGGCCTCCATGCGCCTGTATGACCTCCCTACAATGCCTGGGCATGCTCCTGATGAGGTGGCGGATGGTCTCTTGAGGGATCTCCTCCCAGACCTGGACTAAAGCATCCGCCAACTCCTGGACAGTCTGTGGTGCAACGTGGCGTTGGTGGATGGAGCGAGACATGATGTCCCAGATGTGCTCAATTGGATTCAGGTCTGGGGAACGGGCGGTCCAGTCCATAGCATCAATGCCTTCGTCTTGCAGGAACTGCTGACACACTCCAGACACATGAGGTCTAGCGTTGTCTTACATTAGCAGGAACCCAGGGCCAACCGCACCAGCATATGGTCTCACAAGGGGTCTGAGGAACTCATCTCGGTACCTAATGGCAGTCTGGCTACCTCTGGCGAGCACATGGAGGGCTGTGCGGCCCCCCCAAAGAAATGCCACCCCACACCATTGCTGACCCACTGCCAAACCAGTCATGCTGGAGGATGTTGCAGGCAGCAGAACGTTCTCCTTGGCGTCTCCAGACTCCAAGTGGCGAATTTGCCAATCTTGGTGTTCTCTGGCAAATGCCAAACGTCCTGCACGGTGTTGGGCTGTAAGCACAACCCCCACCTGTGGATGTTGGGCCCTCATACCACCCTCATGGAGTCTGTTTCTGATCGTTTGAGTAGACACATGCACATTTGTGGCTTGCTGGAGGTCATTTTGCGGGTCTCTGGCAGTGCTCCTCCTGGCACAAAGGCGGGGGTAGCGGTCCACCTGCTGGGTTGTTGCCCTCCTACGGCCTCCTCCACGTCTCCTGATGTACTGGCCTGTCTCCCGGTAGCACCTCCATGCTCTGGACACTACGCTGACAGACACAGCAAACCTTCTTGCCACAGCTCGCATTGATGTGCCATCCTGGATGAGCTGCACTACCTGAGCCACTTGTGTGGGTTGTAGACTCTGTCTCATGCTACCGCTAGAGTGAAAGCACCGCCAGCTTTCAAAAGTGACCAAAACATCAGCCAGAAAGCATAGGAGCTGAGAAGTGGTCTGTGGTCACCACCTGCAGAACAACTCCTTTATTGGGGGTGTCTTGCTAATTGCCTATAATTTCCACCTGTTGTCTATTCCATTTCCACAACAGCATGTGAAATTGATTGTCAATCAGTGTTGCTTCCTAAGTGGACAGTTTGATTTCACAGAAGTGTGATTGACTTGGAGTTACATTGTGTTGTTTAAGTGTTCCCTTTATTTTTTTAAGATAGATAGAGATATATATATATATATATATATATATATATATATATATATATATATAATAAGAATTTACTTACCGATAATTCTATTTCTCGGAGTCCGTAGTGGATGCTGGGGTTCCTGAAAGGACCATGGGGAATAGCGGCTCCGCAGGAGACAGGGCACAAAAAAGTAAAGCTTTTACCAGATCAGGTGGTGTGCACTGGCTCCTCCCCCTATGACCCTCCTCCAGACTCCAGTTAGGTACTGTGCCCGGACGAGCGTACACAATAAGGGAGGCAATTTGAATCCCGGGTAAGACTCATACCAGCCACACCAATCACACCGTACAACTTGTGATCTAAACCCAGTTAACAGTATGATAACAGAAAGAGCCTCTTAAAGATGGCTCCTTAACAATATAACCCGAATTTGTTAACAATAACTATGTACAGTATTGCAGATAATCCGCACTTGGGATGGGCGCCCAGCATCCACTACGGACTCCGAGAAATAGAATTATCGGTAAGTAAATTCTTATTTTCTCTATCGTCCTAAGTGGATGCTGGGGTTCCTGAAAGGACCATGGGGATTATACCAAAGCTCCCAAACGGGCGGGAGAGTGCGGATGACTCTGCAGCACCGAATGAGAGAATTCCAAGTCCTCTTTTGCCAGGGTATCAAATTTGTAGAATTTTACAAACGTGTTTTCCCCCGACCACGTAGCTGCTCGGCAGAATTGTAATGCCGAGACCCCTCGGGCAGCCGCCCAAGATGAGCCCACCTTCCTTGTGGAATGGGCCTTAACAGATTTAGGCTGTGGCAGGCCTGCCACAGAATGAGCAAGTTGAATTGTGTTACAAATCCAACGAGCAATCGTCTGCTTAGAAGCAGGGGCACCCAACTTGTTGGGTGCATATAGTATCAACAGCGAGTCAGATTTTCTGACTTCAGCCGTCCTTGAAATGTATATTTTTAAGGCTCTGACAACGTCCAACAACTTGGAGTCCTCCAAGTCGCCAGTGGCCGCAGGCACCACAATAGGTTGGTTCAGGTGAAACGCTGATACCACCTTAGGGAGAAAATGCGGACGAGTCCTCAGTTCTGCCCTATCCGAATGGAAGATTAGATAAGGGCTTTTATAAGATAAAGCCGCCAATTCAGATACTCTCCTGGCGGAAGCCAGGGCCAGTAACATAGTCACTTTCCATGTGAGATATTTAAAATCCACCTTTTTCAATGGTTCAAACCAATGGGATTTGAGGAAATCTAAAACTACATTTAGATCCCACGGTGCCACCGGAGGCACCACAGGAGGCTGTATATGCAGTACTCCTTTAACAAAAGTCTGTACCTCAGGAACTGAGGCCAATTCTTTTTGGAAGAATATTGACAGGGCCGAAATTTGAACCTTAATAGATCTCAATTTGAGACCCATAGACAATCCTGATTTTAGGAAATGTAGGAAACGACCCAGTTGAAATTCCTCCGTCGGAACACTCCGATCCTCGCACCACGCGACATAGTTTCGCCAAATGCGGTGATAATGTTTCGCGGTGACTTCCTTCCTTGCCTTAATCAAGGTAGGAATGACTTCTTCTGGAATGCCTTTCCCTTTTAGGATCTGGCGTTCAACCGCCATGCCGTCAAACGCAGCCGCGGTAAGTCTTGAAAGAGACAGGGACCCTGTTGTAGCAGGTCCCTTCTCAGAAGTAGAGGGCACGGGTCGTCCGTGACCAACTCTTGAAGTTCCGGGTACCAAGTCCTTCTTGGCCAATCCGGAGCCACTAGTATTGTTCTTACTCCTCCTCACCGTATAATCTTCAATACCTTTGGTATGAGAGGCAGAGGAGGAAACACATATACTGATTTGTACACCCAAGGTGTTACCAGTGCGTCCACAGCTATTGCCTGTGGATCTCTTGACCTGGCGCAATACTTGTCCAGTTTCTTGTTGAGGCGAGACGCCATCATGTCTACCATTGGTCTTTCCCAACAGTTTACTAGCATGTGGAAGACTTCTGGATGAAGACCCCCCTCTCCCGGGTGAATATCGTGTCTGCTGAGGAAGTCTGCTTCCCAGTTGTCCACGCCCGGGAAGAACACTGCTGACAGTGCTATTACGTGATTCTCCGCCCAGCGAAGAATCTTGGTAGCTTCTGCCATTGCACTCCTGCTTCTTGTGCCGCCCTGTCTGTTTACATGGGCGACCGCCGTGATGTTGTCCGACTGAATCAACACCGGTTTTCCTTGCAGGAGTGGTTCCGCCTGGCTTAGAGCATTTTAGATTGCTCTTAGTACCAGAATGTTTATGTGAAGAGACTTTTCCAGGTTCGTCCATACCCCCTGGAAGTTTCTTCCTTGTGTGACTGCTCCCCAACCTCTCAGGCTGGCGTCCGTGGTCACCAGGATCAAATCCTGTATGCCGAATCTGCGGCCCTCCAATAGATGAGCCTTTTGCAACCACCACAGAAGATATACCCTTGTCCTTGGCGACAGGGTTATTCGCAGGTGCATCTGAGGATGCGACCCTGACCATTTGTCCAACAGATCCCTTTGGAAAATTCTTGCATGGAATCTGCCGAATGGAATTGCTTCGTAAAAAGCCACCATTTTTCCCAGGACTCTTGTGCATTGATGTACAGACACCTTTCCTGGTTTTAGGAGGTTCCTGACAGGTCGGATAACTCCTTGGCTTTTTCCTCGGGAAGAAAAACCTTTTTCTGAACCGTGTCCAGAATCATCCCTAGGAACAGCAGACGTATCGTCGGAAAACAGCTGCGATTCTTGGAATATTTAGAATCCAGTCGTGCCGTCGAAGAACTACTTTAGATAGTGCTCTTCCGACCTCCAACTGTTCTCTGGAACTTGCCCTTTTTAGGTCGTGCAAGTAAGGGATAATTTAGATGCCTTTTTTCTTTGAAGAAACATCTTTTCGGCCATTACCTTGGTAAAAAGGCCCGGGGTGCCGTGGATAATTCAAACGGCATCGTCTGAAACTGATATTGACAGTTCTGTACCACGAACCAGAGGTACCCTTGATGAGAAGGACAAAATTTGGACATGGAGGTAATCCTTGATGTCCAGGGACACCATATAGTCCCCTTTTTTCCGGTTCGCTATCACTGCTCTGAGTGACTTTATCTCGATTTGAACCTTTTATGTAAGTGTTCAAAACATTTTAGATTTAGACTATGTGTCACCAAGCCGTCTGGCTTCAGTACCACAATATAGTGTGGAAAAATAATACCCTTTTCCTTGTCGTAGGAGGGGTACTTTGATTATCACCTGCTGGATATACAGCTTGTGAATTGTTTCCAATGCTGCCTCCCTGTCGGAGGGAGCCGTTGGTAAAGCAGACTTCAGGAACCTGCGAGGAGAAGATGTCTCGACTCTCCAATCTTTACCCCTGGGATAATACTCGTACGATCTAGGGGTCAACTTGCGAGTGATCCCACTGCGCCCTGAGACTCTTGAGACTACCCCCCCACCTTGAGTCCGCTTGCACGGCCCCAGCGTCATGCTGAGGACTTGGCAGACGCGGTGGAGGGCTTCTTTTCCTGGGAAAGGGCTGCCTGCTGCAGTCTACTTCCCTTACCTCTATGTCTGGGCAGATATGACTGGCCTTTTGCCTGCATGCCCTCATGGGAAAGGAAAGATTGAGGCTGAAAAGACGGTGTCTTTTTTAGCTGAGATGTAACTTGGGGTAAAAAAGGTTGGATTTCCCAGCTGTTGCTGTGGTCCCCAGGTCCGATGGACCGACCCCCAAATAACTCCTTCCCTTTATACAGCAATACTTCCATCTGCCGTATGGGATCTGTATCACCTGACCACTGTCGTGTCCCTGACATCTTCTGGGAGATATGGACAACGCACTTATCTTGATGCCAGAGAGCAAATATCCCTCTGTGCATCTCACATACATATATATAGAATGCATCCTATTAAATGCTGTACATGAATAAAATATTTTCAGTCAGGGAATCCGACCAAGCCAACCCAGCACTGCATCTCCAGGCTGATGGCGATCGCTGGTCGCAGTATAACCACCGTATGTGTGTATATACTTTTTAGGATATTTTTCCAGCTTCCTATCAGCTGGCTCCTTGAGGGCGGCCGTATCTGGAGACGGTAACGCCACTTGATAAGCGTGTGAGCGCCTTATCACCCTAAGGGGTGTTTCCCAACGTACCCTAATTTCTGGCGGGAAAGGGTATAACGCCAATATTTGCTATCGGGGTAACCCTACGCATCATCACACACTTCATTTTATTTTATCTGATTCAGGAAAAACTACAGGTAGTTTTTTCACTCCCACATAATACCCTTTCTTGTGGTACTTGTAGTATCAGAAACACGTAACACCTCCTTCATTGCCCTTAACGTGTGGCCCTAATGAGAAATACGTTTGTTTATTCACCGTCGACACTGTATTCAGTGTCCGTGTCTGTGTCTGTGTCGACCGACTGAGGTAAATGGGCGTTTTTTAAAAACCCCTGACGGTGTTTCTGAGACGCCTGGACCGGTCCTAATAGATTGTCGGCCGTCTCATGTCGTCAACCGACCTTGCAGCGTGTTGACATTCTCACGTAATTCTCTAAATAAGCCATCCATTCCGGTGTCGACTCCCTAGAGAGTGACATCACCATTACAGGCAATTTCTCCGCCTCCTCACCAACATCGTCCTCATACATGTCGACACACACGTACCGACACACAGCACACACACCGGGAATGCTCTGACAGAGGACAGGACCCACTAGCCCTTTGGGGAGACAGAGGGAGAGTCTGCCAGCACACACCAAAAACGCTATAATTATATAGGGACAACCTTATATAAGTGTTTCTCCCTTATAGCATCTTTTATATATATACAATATCGCCAAAATCAGTGCCCCCCCTCTCTGTTTTAACCCTGTTTCTGTAGTGCAGTGCAGGGGAGAGCCTGGGAGCCTTCTCTCCAGCTTTTCTGTGAGAGAAAATGGCGCTGTGTGCTGAGGAGATAGGCCCCGCCCCTTTTTCGGCGGGCTCGTCTCCCGCTATTTTTGAAGTTAGGCAGGGGTTAAATATCTCCATATAGCCTCTGTGGGCTATATGTGAGGTATTTTTTGCCTCTAATAAGGTTTTTATTTGCCTCTCAGAGCGCCCCCCCCAGCGCTCTGCACCCTCAGTGACTGTTGTGTGAAGTGTGCTGAGAGGAAAATGGCGCACAGCTGCAGTGCTGTGCGCTACCTTTATGAAGACTCAGGAGTCTTCAGCCGCCGATTTTGGACCTCTTCTCTCTTCAGCGTCTGCAAGGGGGCCGGCGGCGCGGCTCCGGTGACCATCCAGGCTGTACCTGTGATCGTCCCTCTGGAGCTAGTGTCCAGTAGCCAAGCAGCAAATCCACTCTGCACGCAGGTGAGTTCACTACTTCTCCCCTAAGTCCCTCGTTGCAGTGATCCTGTTGCCAGCAGGACTCACTGTAAAGTAAAAAACCTAAGCTAAACTTTCTCTAAGCAGCTCTTTAGGAGAGCCACCTAGATTGCACCCTTCTCGTTCGGGCACAAAATCTAACTGGAGTCTGGAGGAGGGTCATAGGGGGAGGAGCCAGTGCACACCACCTGATCTGGTAAAAGCTTTACTTTTTTGTGCCCTGTCTCCTGCGGAGCCGCTATTCCCCATGGTCCTTTCAGGAACCCCAGCATCCACTTAGGACGATAGAGAAATATATATATATATATATATATATATATATATATATATATATATATATATATATATATATATATATAGAGAGAGAGAGAGAGAGAGAGAGAGATATTGATATATATATATATATATATATATATATATAGATAGATAGAGATAGAGAGAGATATATATATATATATCAATATCTCTCTCTCTATTATATATATATATATATATATATATATATATATATATATAAACAATGCGCGGTCTGAGACCGGATGTATATATCAGAATACTCGTACAATATATTCTGGCACAGGTACATTAGTTCTTAACTATCGCTGTCTTGTTATCGACATGTAGAATACTTAAGTGTTTGTAAAACCACGGCACCGATGTACAGGCAGGTTTACAAAGGAGACCCTTGCCCTGCAGTCCCGGAGACCAGTCGCATCTATTTTAGAAAATGGTGCCCAGTGTCTCAGTCAGGGAGTGAGGCAGAGTGTGAGGCAGCTCCAGGGCAGAAACACCAGCCTTTTCCTCTATGCTGGTCCTCACCACCTGGAACTATGGAGCCTTATTAAAGTGGATATTTTACTATCCGCCCTGTGCTCCCCATGCCCTGGTGGATATAGTGGGGTTCCTGCTCTTTCACAGTGTCTACGCCAGCGTCGCGGTTCATCTCCTTAAACCGCGACCGGAACGCGATTTAATGGCGGGTCCCGCCTGGAGGACCCTCTTACCTCCTCACTTCGGTGGTGTGCCTAGGAACCGGCGTGCCTCCGCCGCAAGTACCCGGGAACAGAGCCAGCGGGAGTATGCAACGCCGCTGGGGAGGTGATGGAGCCGCAGCACAGAATGTCACACCGACATATAAAATGCTGCAGCCCTTGAAGCTTTTTCAGGGCTGCCTGGCGCAGCCCCCCTGTTAAGTGACCTGCTTATGCAGGCACCAACTCTAAAACGGAGCTCACAGTGCCGGGAGGCGAGGTTAACAGAGGAGGCCCCGCAATGCATTCTGGGACAGTCTAAAGCTTTAGCCTGTTGGTGCCGTTCAAGATCCATCTCTACACCCCCAATGTATTCCCTGTGGAACAGAGTGTACCCCGCTGCAGAAATACCAGTTACTACATTATACAAAGGTACAAAATATCAGTGTAGCAGTGGCTATCACAGCACAGAATATGGTGGAATAAGATAGTGAATCACAGCATAGTATATAGAGCAGCCGTGGCCAACCTGTGGCTCTTGAGCCACATGAGTCTTTCTTCATTCAAATGTGGCTCCCGACACTCAGTCACTTGACCACAACAGATCCTGGAAACTGGTGCACTCCAACCAGACACACAGCAGCACTATGGTGACTGAAAACTGAGGGAGCCAGATACTGGGCTGTAGTGACATATGAGGGTGGGCTGGAGTGACACAAGGGGGAGCTGGCTGGAGTGACACAGAAGGATCCTGGCAGGAGAGACATAATGGGGGAGCTGACTGGAGTGATACAGGAGGGTGCTGGCTGGAGTGACACAATGGGGAACTGGCTGGAGTGACACAATGGGGAGCGACACAGGAGGGTGCTGGCTGGAGTGACACAGGAGGGTGCTGGCTGGAGTGACACATGAGGGAGCTGGCTGGAGTGACAAAGGGGGGAGCTGGCTGGAGTGACAAAGGGGGGAGCTGGCTGGAGTGACACAGGAGAGTGCTGGCTGGAGTGACACAGGAGAGTGCTGGCTGGAGTGACACATGGGGGAGCTGGCTGGAGTGACACATGGGGGAGCTGGCTGGAGTGACACATGGGGGAGCTGGCTGGAGTGACACATGGGGGAGCTGGCTGGAGTGACACATGGGGGAGCTGGCTGGAGTGACACATGGGGGTGTTGGCTGGAGTGACACATGGGGGTGTTGGCTGGAGTGCATTATGTGAATATGGCTTTTTCAATATATTTTATGTGGATCTGGATTTTTCAGTTATTTTATGTGGAAGTGTCTTTTTCAATGTATTTTATTTTGATTCTGGCTTTAAAAGTTATTTTATGTGGATCTGGCATTTTCATTGTCTTTTATACCAGGGGTGTGGCCTAGCAGGCACAAGGTCACACCCCATTTTTGCACACGTGCCGTCGGCTTTTTGACATACCTAACAAGATTTTTTGGCTCTTTGTCTCTGACTGGTTGGTCACCCCTGATATAGAGATACCCTATAGAGAACCCTATGTCACCGTATACTATAATGCAGGGCTGGCCAAACCAGTCCTCGAGATCTACCAACAGTTCACATTTTCCAGACCACCTAGCTAGTGCACAGGTGTAGTCATTACTAATTAAGATGTGCTGCATTCATTCCTAACTGACAATTCTACAGATCTCCAGGAGGCCTGGAAAACATGAACTGTTGGTAGATCTCGAGGACCGGTTTGGCCAGCCCTGCTATAATGTGACACTGTTTGCTGCATTGTGACATATTGCACAACTACAGTAATAATAAAATAATAAAGTATATGCTGTAATACCCCATATCATTCATACAAGACACCAAGACCTGGGCTAACACATAACTCACCACCACATTAGAATCAAGTACAGTATTTTAAGCAGCTGGAATATTACATTAGTTATGGGGAACGTGCTTACAATGATGATCATGTACTGCCATCTAGTGGCAATGGATATAATGCCACCCAGGACAACAGAGCTGACAAGTGTTTGGTGGAAAGTCTGAAAATGTAAAACATAAGTTGCCTTCAGAGAACTTTTTAGCACATATTTAGGCGCCCACTAATACGCTAATGCATTTTTCTACACGAGTTATCTAAACATTTCCAATCTGCAGAACAGAACAGATGCAAGCTGTATCAGATGTATAAAATGTGTTTGTGACACTTGTATGGAAGTAATGAACATCATACGCCAATTTACCGTGCTGGTACTCTACAGAAAACAGTATAGTGTGACCATGGGTTGCCTTCCCCAAAGCTACGAGTAACAGGCGACATACACAATTCCATACCTTCACCACTGTATTTTCATTTGCTGCACGGAAAAATGCCAACTAACGATCTCTGGGGGCATATTCAGAGTTGTTAGCAAACCACAAAAGCACACCAATGGGCAAAACCATGTGCACTGCAGGTGGGGCAGATGTAACATGTGCAGAGAGAGTTAGATTTGAGTGGGTTATGTCGTTTCTGTGCAGGGTAAATACTGACTGCTTTATTTTTACACTGCAATTTAGATTGCAGTTTGAACACACCCCACCCAAATCTAACTCTCTCTGCACAACGTGTAGAACGTGCCCTACCTGACGCAATGTGTAGAACGTGCTCTACCTGGCGCAATGTGTAGAGCGTGCTCTACCTGGCGCAATGTGTATAAGGGGCACTACCTGGCGCAATGTGTAGAACGTGCCCTACCTGGCACAATGTGTAGAACGTGCCCTACCTGGCGCAATGTGTAGAACGTGCTCTACCTGGCGCAATGTGTAGAACGTGCTCTACCTGGCGCAATGTGTAGAACGTGCTCTACCTGGCGCAATGTGTAGAACGTGCTCTACCTGGCGCAATGTGTAGAACGTGCTCTACCTGGCGCAATGTGTAGAACGTGCCCTACCTGGCGCAATGTGTAGAACGTGCCCTACCTGGCGCAATGTGTAGAACGTGCCCTACTGGCGCAATGTGTAGAACGTGCTCTACCTGGCGCAATGTGTAGAACGTGCTCTACCTGGCGCAATGTGTAGAACGTGCTCTACCTGGCGCAATGTGTAGAACGTGCTCTACCTGGCGTAATGTGTATAAGGGGCACTACCTGGCGCAATGTGTATAAGGGGCACTACCTGGCGCAATGTGCATAAGGGACACTACCTGGCGCCATGTGCATAAGGGACACTACCTGGCGCAATGTGCATAAGGGACACTACCTGGCGCAATGTGCATAAGGGACACTACCTGGCGCAATGTGTATAAGGGGCACTACCTGGCGCAATGTGTAGAACGTGCCTTACCTGGCGCAATGTGTATAAGCCCCACTACTGTGTGGTGTAATGTGAATTGGTACTACTATGTGGTCACGCCCCCTCCCCATTAAGCCACGCCCCTAAAATTTTGCTGTTCAATGATTGTCCCTGAATTGAAATTTTGGAGGGGGAACACCAATTCACTTTCTGCCTTAGGGCACCAAAATGTCTAGTTACAGCTCCGGTGTAGTGTCCTGTATGCTACACAGCACAGCAGCATCATCACCGCCTCATCCCCCTTGCAGCAATATTGTAGTGTCCACATCAAGTCTCTGTTTTTATTATTGAAGCCTTAATAAGATTAAAAATAAGATTTTACTTACCGGTAAATCTATTTCTCGTAGTCCGTAGAGGATGCTGGGACTCCGTAAGGACCATGGGGAATAGACGGGCCCCGCAGGAGATAGGGCACTTTAAGAAAGCTTTGGACTCTGGGTGTGCACTGGCTCCTCCCTCTATGCCCCTCCTCCAGACCTCAGTTAGGGAAACTGTGCCCAGAGGAGATGAACAGTACGAGGAAGGATTTTTGTAAATCTAAGGGCGAGATCCATACCAGCCACACCAATCACACCGTAGAACCTGTGTATATACTACCTAGTTAACAGAATGAACAACATAGCCACGGTTCAACCGATAAACTATAACATAACCCTTATGTAAGCAATAACTATATATCTTGCAGAAGAAGTCCGCACTTGGGACGGGCGCCCAGCATCCTCTACGGACTACGAGAAATAGATTAACCGGTAAGTAAAATCTTATTTTCTCTAACGTCCTTGAGGATGCTGGGACTCCGTAAGGACCATGGGGATTATACCAAAGCTCCCAAGCGGGCGGGAGAGTGCGGATGACTCTGCAGCACCGATTGAGCAAACAGGAGGTCCTCCTCAGCCAGGGTATCAAACTTATAGAACTTTGCAAAGGTGTTAGACCCCGACCAAGTAGCTGCTCGGCACAACTGTAATGCCGAGACCCCTCGGGCAGCAGCCCAAGAAGAGCCCACTTTCCTAGTGGAATCGGCCTTAACTGATTTCGGTAACGGCAATCCTGCCGTAGAATGCGCCTGCTGAATCGTGTTACAAATCCAGCGAGCAATAGTCTGCTTTGAAGCAGGAGCGCCAACCTTGTTGGCCGCATACAGAACAAACAGAGCTTCAGTCTTCCTGATTCTGGTCACATAAATCTTCAAAGCCTTGACCACATCCAGGGACTCGGAATCCTCCAAGTCCCGTGTAGCCACAGGCACGACAATAGGTTGGTTCATATGAAAAGATGAGACCACCTTTGGCAGAAATTGAGGACGAGTCCTCAACTCTGCCCTATCCACGTGAAAAAACAAGTATGGGCTTTTATGTGATAAAGCCGCCAATTCTGAAACACATCTAGCCGAAGCTAATGCCAACAACATGACCACTTTCCACGTGAAGTATTTCAACTCCACAGTTTTGAGTGGTTCAAACCAAGGTGACTTGAGGAAACGTAACACCACGTTAAGATCCCAAGGCGCCACCGGAGGCACAAAGGGAGGCTGAATATGCAGCACCCCCTTCACAAAAGTCTGTACTTCAGGAAGAGAGGCTAATTCTCTTTGAAAGAAAATGGATAAGGCCGAAATTTGGACCTTCATGGATCCTAATTTTAGGCCTAAAGTCACTCCTGTTTGAAGGAATGAAGCAGACGGCCCAAATGGAACTCCGCCGTAGGAGCAGCTCTGGCCTCACACCAAGAAACATATTTCCGCCATATACGGTGAGAATGTTTTAACTTCACGTCTTTCCTAGCCTTGATCAGGGTAGGAATGACTTCCTCCGGAATGCCTTTTTCCGCTAGGATCCGGCGTTCAACCGCCATGCCGTCAAACGCAGTCGCGGTAAGTCTTGGAACAGACAGGGCCCCTGCCGCAGCAGGTCCTGCCTTAGAGGAAGAGGCCACGGATCTTCTGTGAGCAACTCTTGCAGCTCCGGATACCAAGTCTTCCATGGCCAATCTGGAACAATGAGGATTGTTCTGACCCTGCTCATTCTTATTATTCTCAACACTTTGGGTATGAGAGCAAGAGGAGGAAACACATAGACCGATCTGAACACCCATGGTGTCACCAGAGCGTCTACCGCCTGAGGGTCCCTTGACCTGGCGCAATACCGCTTTAGCTTTTTGTTGAGACGGGATGCCATCATGTCGATTTGAGGCAGTCCCCATCGATCCGTGATCTGTGTGAAGACTTCTTGATGAAGTCCCCACTCTCCCAGATGCAGGTCGTGCCTGCTGAGGAAGTCCGCCTCCCAGTTGTCCACCCCCGAGATGAACACTGCTGATAGCGCGCTTACATGGCCTTCCGCCCAGCGTAGAATCCTGGTCGCTTTTGCCATGGCTACTCTGCTCCTTGATCCGCCTTGCCGGTTTATATGAGCCACTGGCGTGACGTTGTCCGACTGAATCAGAACCGGTTTTCTCCGAAGCAATTCCTCCGCTTGACACAGGGCGTTGTATATGGCCCTCAACTCCAGGACGTTGATGTGGAGACAAGTCTCTAGGTTTGACCAGAGACCTTGGAAATTTCTTCCCAGTGTTACTGCTCCCCAGCCTCGGAGGCTTGCGTCCGTGGTCACCAGGACCCAGTCCTGAATGCCGAACCTGCGACCCTCTAACAGGTGAGCACTGTTCAGCCACCACAGAGACAGGGTGATCCTTTGATGCATTCGTAAATGGGACCCGGACCACTTGTCCAAGAGGTCCCATTGAAAGGTCCTCACATGGAACCTGCCGAAAGGGATGGCCTCGTATGAAGCCACCATCTTCCCCAGGACCCGCGTGCAATGATGCACTGAAACCTTTTTTGGTTTTAATAGGTTCCTGACCATGGCTATGAGTTCCTGAACCTTTTCGATCGGAAGAAAATAAGAATTTACTTACCGATAATTCTATTTCTCGTAGTCCGTAGTGGATGCTGGGGACTCCGTAAGGACCATGGGGAATAGCGGCTCCGCAGGAGACTGGGCACATCTAAAGAAAGCTTTAGGACTATCTGGTGTGCACTGGCTCCTCCCCCTATGACCCTCCTCCAAGCCTCAGTTAGGATACTGTGCCCGGACGAGCGTACACAATAAGGAAGGATTTTGAATCGCGGGTAAGACTCATACCAGCCACACCAATCACACCGTACAACTTGTGATCTGAACCCAGTTAACAGCATGATAACAGAGGAGCCTCTAGAAAAGATGGCTCACTACAGCAATAACCCGATTTTTTGGTAACAATAACTATGTACCAGTATTGCAGACAATCCGCACTTGGGATGGGCGCCCAGCATCCACTACGGACTACGAGAAATAGAATTATCGGTAAGTAAATTCTTATTTTCTCTAACGTCCTAAGTGGATGCTGGGGACTCCGTAAGGACCATGGGGATTATACCAAAGCTCCCAAACGGGCGGGAGAGTGCGGATGACTCTGCAGCACCAAATGAGAGAACTCCAGGTCCTCCTCAGCCAGGGTATCAATTTTGTAGAATTTTACAAACGTATTTGCTCCTGACCAAGTAGCTGCTCGGCAAAGTTGTAAAGCCGAGACCCCTCGGGCAGCCGCCCAAGATGAGCCCCCTTCCTTGTGGAGTGGGCATTTACAGATTTTTTGGCTGTGGCAGGCCTGCCACAGAATGTGCAAGCTGAATTGTACTACAAATCCAACGAGCAATAGTCTGCTTAGAAGCAGGAGCACCCAGCTTGTTGGGTGCATACAGGATAAACAGCGAGTCAGTTTTTCTGACTCCAGCCGTCCTGGAAACATATATTTTCAGGGCCCTGACAACGTCTAGCAACTTGGAGTCCTCCAAGTCCCTAGTAGCCGCAGGCACCACAATAGGTTGGTTCAGGTGAAAACGCTGAAACCACCTTAGGGAGAAACTGAGGACGAGTCCTCAATTCCGCCCTGTCCGAATGGAAAATCAGATAAGGGCTTTTACAGGATAAAGCCGCCAATTCTGACACGCGCCTGGCCCAGGCCAGGGCCAACAGCATGACCACTTTCCATGTGAGATATTTTAACTCCACAGATTTAAGTGGTTCAAACCAATGTGACTTTTGGAACCCCAAAAACTACATTGAGATCCCAAAGTGCCACTGGAGGCACAAAAGGAGGCTGTATATGCAGTACCCCTTTTACAAACGTCTGAACTTCAGGGACTGAAGCTAGTTCTTTTTGGAAGAAAATTGACAGGGCCGAAATTTAAACCTTAATGGACCCCAATTTCAGGCCCATAGACACTCCTGTTTGCAGGAAATGTAGGAATCGACCCAGTTGAATTTCCTCCGTCGGGCCTTACTGGCCTCGCACCACGCAACATATTTTCGCCAAATGCGGTGATAATGTTTTGCGGTTACATCCTTCCTGGCTTTGATCAGGATAGGGATGACTTCATCCGGAATGCCTTTTTTCCTTCAGGATCCGGCGTTCAAAACCGCCATGCCGTCAAACGCAGCCGCGGTAAGTCTTGGAACAGACAGGGTCCTTGCTGGAGCAGGTCCCTTCTTAGAGGTAGAGGCCACGGATCCTCCGTGAGCATCTCTTGAAGTTCCGGTTACCAAGTCCTTCTTGGCCAATCCGGAGCCACGAATATAGTGCTTACTCCTCTCCATCTTATCAATCTCAGTACCTTGGGTATGAGAGGCAGAGGAGGGAACACATACACTGACTGGTACACCCACAGTGTTACCAGAACGTCTACAGCTATTGCCTGAGGGTCCCTTGACCTGGCGCAATACCTGTCGAGTTTTTCCCAACGGTTTATAATCATGTGGAAGACTTCTGGGTGAAGTCCCCACTCTCCCGGGTGGAGGTCGTGCTGAGGAAGTCTGCTTCCCAGTTGTCCACTCCCGGAATGAATACTGCTGACAGTGCTATCACATGATTTTCCGCCCAGCGAAGAATCCTTGCAGCTTCTGCCATTGCCCTCCTGCTTCTTGTGTCACCCTGTCTGTTTACGTGGGTGACTGCCGTGATGTTGTCCTACTGGATCAACACCGGCTGACCTTGAAGCAGAGGTCTTGCTAAGCTTAGAGCATTGTAAATGTCCCTTAGCTTCAGGATATTTATGTGAAGTGATGTCTCCAGGCTTGACCATAAGCCCTGGATATTCCTTCCCTGTGTGACTGCTCTCCAGCCTCGCAGGCTGGCATCCGTGGTCACCAGGACCCAGTCCTGAATGCCTAATCTGCGGCCCTCTGGAAGATGAGCACTCTGCAACCTCCACAGGAGGGACACCCTTGTCCTTGGTGACAGGGTTATCCGCTGATGCATCTGAAGATGCGACCCGGACCATTTGTCCAGCAGGTCCCACTGGAAAGTTCTTGCGTGGAATCTGTCGAATGGGATTGCTTCGTAGGAAGCCACCCTTTTACCCAGAACCCTTGTGCACTGATGCACTGAGACTTGGCTCGGTTTTAGGAGGTTCCTGACTAGCTCGGATAACTCCCTGGCTTTCTCCTCCGGGAGAAACACCTTTTTCTGGACTGTGTCCAGGATCATCCCTAGGAACAGAAGACACGTCGTCGGAACCAGCTGCGATTTTGGAATATTGAAAATCCAATCGTGCTTCCGCAACACTACCTGAGATAGTGCTACACCGACCTCCAACTGTTCCCTGGATCTTACCCTTATCAGGGAATTGTCCAAGTAAGGGATAACTAAAATTCCCTTCCTTCGAAGGAATATCATCATTTCGGCCATTACCTTGGTAAAGACCCGGGGTGCCGTGGACCATCCATACGGCAGCGTCTGAACTGATAGTGACAGTTCTGTACCATAAACCTGAGATACCCTTGGTGAGAAGGGTAAATTTTGACATGAAGGTAAGCATCCTTGATGTCCCGAGACATCATGTAGTCCCCTTCTTCCAGGTTCGCAATCACTGCTCTGAGTGACTCAATCTTGAATTTGAACCTCTGTATGTAAGTGTTCAAAGATTTTAGATTTAGAATCGGTCTCACCGAGCCGTCCGGCTTCGGTACCACAACAGTGTGGAATAATACCCCGTTCCCTGTTGCAGGAGGGGTATCTTGATTATCACCTGCTGGGAATACAGCTTGTGAATGGCTTCCAAAACTGTCTCCCTATCAGAAGGAGACATCGGTAAAGCCGACTTTAGGAAACGGCGAGGGGGAGACGTCTCGAATTCTAATTTGTACCCCTGAGATATCACCTGAAGGATCCAGGGGTCTACTTGCGAGTGAGCCCACTGCGCGCTAAAATTCATTGAGACGGGCCCCCCACCGTGCCTGATTCTGCTTGTAAAGCCCCAGCGTATACTGAGGGCTTGGCAGAGGCGAAGAGGGTTTCTGTTCCTGGGAACTGGCTGATTTCTGCAGCCTTTTTCCTCTCCCTCTGTCACGGGGCAGAAATGAGGAACCTTTTGCCCGCTTGTCCACGAAAAAAGACTGCGCCTGATAATACGGCGTCTTCTCATGTTGAGAGGCGACCTGGGGTACAAACGTGGATTTCCCAGCTGTTGCCGTGGCCACCAGGTCTGAAAGACCGACCCCAAATAACTCCTCCCCTTAATAAAGCAATACTTCCAAATACCGTTTGGAATACGCATCACCTGACCACTGACGTGTCCATAACCCTCTACTGGTAGAAATGGACAACGCACTTAGACTTGATGCCAGTCGGCAAATATTCCGCTGTGCATCACGCATATATAGAAATGCATCTTTTAAATGCTCTATAGGCAAAAATATACTGTCCCTATCTAGGGTATCAATATTTTCAGTCAGGGAATCCGACCACGCCAACCCAGCACTGCACATCCAGGCTGAGGCGATTGCTGGTCGCAGTATAACACCAGTATGTGTGTAAATACCTTTTAGGATACCCTCCTGCTTTCTATCAGCAGGATCCTTAAGGGCGGCCATCTCAGGCGAGGGTAGAGCCCTTACAAGCGTGTGAGCGCTTTATCCACCCTAGGGGGTGTTTCCCAACGCACCCTAACCTCTGGCGGGAAAGGATATAATGCCAATAACATTTTAGAAATTATCAGTTGTTATCGAGGGAAACCCACGCATCATCACGCATCTCATTTGATTTCTCAGATTCAGGAAAACTACAGGTAGTTTTTCCTCACCGAACATAATACCCCTTTTTGGTGGTACTCGTATTATCAGAAATGTGTAAAACATTTTTCATTGCCTCAATCATGTAACTTGTGGCCCTACTGGAAGTCACATTTGTCTCTTCACCATCGACACTGGAGTCAGTATCCGTGTCGGCGTCTATATCTGCCATCTGAGGTAACGGGCGCTTTAGAGCCCCTGACGGCCTATGAGACGTCTGGACAGGCACAAGCTGAGTAGCCGGCTGTCTCATGTCAACCACTGTCTTTTTTACAGAGCTGACACTGTCACGTAATTTCTTCCAACAGTTCATCCACTCAGGTGTCGACCCCCTAGGGGGTGACATCACTATTACAGGCAATCTGCACCGTCTCCACATTATTTTTCTCCTCATACATGTCGACACAAAAGTACCGACATACAGCACACACACAGGGAATGCTCTGATAGAGAACAGGACCCCACTAGCCCTTTGGGGAGACAGAGGGAGAGTTTGCCAGCACACACCAGAGCGCTATATATATACAGGGATAACCTTATAGAAGTGTTTTTCCCCTTATAGCTGCTGTATAGTTAATACTGCGCCTAATTAGTGCCCCCCTCTCTTTTTTAACCCTTTCTGTAGTGTAGTAACTGCAGGGGAGAGCCAGGGAGCTTCCCTCCAACGGAGCTGTGAGGGAAAATGGCGCCAGTGTGCTGAGGAGATAAGGCCGCCGATAAGGGGGCGGAGCCTATCTCCTGTTTTTCTATGTATTCTGGCAGGGGTTAAATGCATCCATATAGCCCAGGAGCTATATGTGATGCATTTTTTTTGCCATCTAAGGTGTTTTTATTGCGTCTCAGGGCGCTCCCCCCCAGCGCCCTGCACCCTCAGTGACCGAAGTGTGAAGTGTGCTGAGAGCAATGGCGCACAGCTGCAGTGCTGTGCGCTACCTTGTTGAAGACAGGACGTCTTCTGCCGCCGATTTTCCGGACCTCTTCTGCCTTCTGGCTCTGTAAGGGGGCCGGCGGCGCGGCTCTGGGACCCATCCAAGCTGGGCCTGTGATCGTCCCTCTGGAGCTAATGTCCAGTAGCCTAAGAAGCCCAATCCACTCTGCACGCAGGTGAGTTCGCTTCTTCTCCCCTTAGTCCCTCGATGCAGTGAGCCTGTTGCCAGCAGGTCTCACTGAAAATAAAAAACCTAAACTAAAACTTTCACTAAGAAGCTCAGGAGAGCCCCTAGTGTGCACCCTTCTCGTTCGGGCACAGAGATCTAACTGAGGCTTGGAGGAGGGTCATAGGGGGAGGAGCCAGTGCACACCAGATAGTCCTAAAGCTTTCTTTAGATGTGCCCAGTCTCCTGCGGAGCCGCTATTCCCCATGGTCCTTACGGAGTCCCCAGCATCAACTTAGGACGTTAGAGAAAAACATTTCTCTGTCTGTGTCTAGAATCAGGCCCAAAAAGGTCAGACGCGTTGTAGGGACTAGCTGGGACTTCGGTATATTGAGAATCCAGCGGTGTATCTGCAACGTCTTCATGGACAGAGACACGCTGTCCATCAACTTCTCCCGAGATCTCGCCTTTATGAGGAGATCGTCAAGTATGGGATAATTGTGACCCCCTGCGCAGGAGCACCATCATTTCCGCCATTACCTTGGTGAAAATCCTCGGGGCCGTGGAAAGCCCAAACGGCAACGTCTGAAATTGGTAGCGACAGTCCTGCACTGCAAATCTCAGGAACACCTGATGAGGGGGGAATATCGGAACATGAAGGTAAGCATCCTTTATGTCCAGGGACACCATCCAATCCCCCCCCTCCAGGCTGGCGATGACCGCCCTGAGTGATTCCATCTTGAACCTCTTCAAGTACAGGTTCAGAGATTTAGGTTTAAAACGGGTCTGACCGAACCGTCCGGTTTCGGAACCACAAACAGGGTTGAGTAATATCCCTCTCCTTGCTGGAGATGAGGAACTGTGACAATCACCTGTTGAATATACAATTTTTGGATTGCCGCCAACACTAGCTCCCTCTCTGACGGGGAAGCCGGCAGAGCCGATTTGAAAAATCGGCGATGAGGCAAGTGTTCGAATTCCGGCCTGTATCCCTGCGAAACATCTCTAATGCCCAGGGATCCACCTGCGAGTAAACCCAGACGTGGCCGAAAAACCGAAGACGAGCCCCCACTAGATCTGCCTCCCCCCGGGAAGCCCCAGCGTCATGCGGTGGACTTTGCAGAGGCAGGGGAGGACTTTTGCTCTTGGGAACTAGCTGTGTGCAGCTTCCTTCCTTCCCCTGCCAACAAAGGACGATCCCCGTACCTTTTTGTTTTTATTAGAACGAAAGGACTGCATTTGATAATGAGGTGCCTTTTTTGTATGCTGCGGGGGGACATAAGGTAAGAAATTCGACTTACCCGCCGTAGCGACAAGGTCCGAGAGGCCGTCTCCAAACAACTCCTCCCCTTTGTAAGGCAAGGACTCCATATGCCGCTTTGAATCGGCATCTCCCGTCCACTGTCGGGTCCACAAGAGCCGCCTAGCAGAAATAGACATAGCATTTATTCTGGAGCTTAATAAACAAATGTCTCTCTGAGCATCTCTCATTTACAAGGCAGCATCTCTGATATGCTCTATGGTCATTTGAATAGCATCCCTATCTAAGGTGTCAATCTCCGTAGATAAGGAATCTGCCCATGCTACAACCGCACTACAAACCCAGGCCGATGCCATAGACAGTCTAGCAATAGTACCTGAATGAGTGTAAATGTGCTTTAAGGTAATTTCCTGCCTGCGATCAGCAGGTTCCTTGAGGGAAGCCGTATCCCGAGAAGGCAGTGCCACCTTTTTGGACAAGCGTGTCAGCGCCTTGTCTACTTTAGGCGAAGATTCCCAGCGTATCCTATCAGTTTGTGGAAAAGGATACGCCATAAGAATCCTTTTGGGAACTTCAGGATCCGGGGGTTCCACAGTAATATGCAAAACCTCTATAATGGCAATAATCATGTACCAAATACCTTTTGCCACCTACGGCTGTAATTTTGCATCTTCATAGTCGACACTAGAGTCAGTATCTGTGTCATCGATCTGGGATATGGTGCGCTTCTGAGACCCCGAAGGGCCTGGCGCCACAGGGACAGGCATGGACTGGCTACCTGACTGATCCCTAGCTTCTGCCTTGTCTAATCTTTTATGCAATAGATTGACATTTGCATTCAAGACATTCAGCATATCCACCCATTCTGGTGTCGGCGTTGCAGACGGCGACATGACATTCAAGCACTCCCCCTCCACATTAAGTGAGCCTTCCTCGTCAAACATGTCGACACGCGTACCGAAACACTTCACACACACACAGGGAACCCCTTTCCTGAAGACAGTATCCCTGTCAAGGCCCTTTGGAGAGACAGAGTATGCCAGCACAACACCCCAGCGCAATGATCCTGGAGACCAACACAAAATGTTTTTCCCCAGCATCGCTGTATAATATGTTATCCGCCAATTATGTGCCCCCCCCCCCCCCCCATCTCTTTTAAACACCCCTTCACCGTGTGTAAGCAGGGGAGAGTCCGGGGAGCTTCCTCTCAGCGGTGCTGTGGAGAAAAAATGGCGCTGGTGAGTGCTGAGGGAGAAGCCCCGCCCCCTCGGCGGCGGGCTTCTGTCCCGCTCAAACGTACAAAAATATGGCGGGGGCTCTTTTATATACATGTACAGTGCCCGCGGCTCCGGGGGGTGGATGCCCAGTAAAAACCTGCGTTCACCCCCTCTGGAGCTAATGGTGTCCAGTAGCCGAGGAAGCAGAGCCCATCTTAGACAAGAAGGTCTGCTCCTCTCTCCTCAGTCCCTCGATGCAGGGAGCCTGTTGCCAGCAGTGCTCCCTGTGAAAAAGTAGAGAAAAAATCCAAACAAAAATGCTTTTAGGCAGAGAACTCAGGGAGCTCTCTGCAGTGCACCCATCCTGCTCTGGGCACAGTGTAAAACTGAGGTTTGGAGAAAGGGCATAGAGGGAGGAGCCAGTGAACAACCAGAGTCCAAAGCTTTCTTAAAGTGCCATATCTCCTGCGGAGCCCGTCTATTCCCCATGGTCCTTACGGAGTCCCAGCATCCTCAAGGACGTTAGAGAAAAGAACTTTCATTCCAATGGGACCCAGAAAAGGACAGGTAGGACCCCAATTTAAAAGTGAGGGGTCCCTGGGATCCACTTTTTGGGGGGGGCTCAGCGCGATCACTGAATACCCCTGGACTACGGGGTCTCTGTCCCCATAATGTGCAATATCCACCTCTGAAGCTGACTCAAGTATCAGTTCCAGCAACGTGACATTTACCCTATAGGCTCACATTGCTGCAGCTATGCAAGCTTCTCTTAAACCCGACTAAAGTCATTTTAATGTTATTTGTTGAATAGACCCAAGTATACCCCCAAATGTGAGACGCACAAGCTGCCACGTTTCACGTGCACAGCCACCAACGCACCAAGCACTCAGTACCTGCGACGTCTGATGCGGAACCTGGATGTGCAGCGCGTTCCCGATTGTTCCTGGAAGATAAAGGACAGATAAAATGAATAAGTAGCCACAAGGAGTAGACCTCGTACTAACAATCCCTATTTTATTACAAAAGAAATACAAATGTAACCTGTGTTGCAATTCGATTACAGGTGTACTAGTACAAACATTTATTACCTTTACAAATTTGTTTAGCGGAGGGCAGGGGTGAGATCAGGGTTCATAGAGGGGTTTACGACACTTGCAGACAGAGAGGTGTAGCAGGAAATTAGGAGGATTTGCATAGATTGCTGGATTATTGTCCAGATTTAATCTAAAGTAACACTAACAGGTGGTGGACAGGGGTAACAAATATATACCAATTGATGTTTGACATTCTATTTATATTTGTTGTACAGCTGAGCAAGAGTTATTGTTATGTGTTCATTAACCTACAGAGGGAGCCACGATCATCTTGGCCTCTCTGCTGCCCCTAGGTGCACCAAGGCTTATTAGCATAAACCTTTCATCTCTTGTTCTCAGCTGCAATACAATACAGAGAGAACAATACAGCAGGGGATTAACGGGGTCATTCCGACCCGCTCGCTGCAGTTTATCGCAGCGATCTGGTCGGATCTGCGCATGCGCCAGCGCATGCCAGATAGCCGAAGGCCGTCGTTGCCTAGCGATCACCTCTGCCTGATTGACAGGCGGTCGCTGGGCGGGAGGGGGCTGGACGGCGGCGTTTCAGCCGCCGTTTAGGGGGCGCGGTCCGGCCAACGCAGGCGTGGTCAGATCGTTGGGGGGGGGGGGGGGGCGTGGCGGCTGCGTGACGTCACATGCAGCCGCTGTGACCCGGGCAGCGAAGAGGTTCTCCCGGCCAGCTGCAGGAGCTGCGCTGGCCGGGAGTTACTCCTCAAATGCAAAAGCATCGCCGCTATGCGATGCTTTTGCATTTCTGCGGGTAGGGGGGAGCCGACACGGACATGCGGGGCGGGATAGCCCTGTGCTGGGCGTCCACCCGCATTTAGCACAGCTACGATCAACTCGGAATGACCCCCTAAGTCATTACAGCAGGGGATTAAGTCCGACTGCCCTGGCTTCAATAACCCTATTAAAGGGATAGATGAGCATGGCTCCATCTGTAAATGCAGTGTTTGGTTGTTAATATGCAGTGGCCTGCAAAAGTATTCAACCCCCTGAATAACAACTGATAAACGTCAGGAAGCTGAATAAGTGAATTAGTTCGCCAATAGAAGAAGGGTGTTGTATGATTTGTTGACAGCTATGTCGACAGGAGAATGCTGACTTTGCCGAACTGTAGATGAGCAGCAGGTCATCAATGGTCATGTTGACATTCGTGTTTACCTGGATATGTCGACGATCAACTGTCGACAAACCATCCCTGGTGGTCTCTTACCGTCTTACCAGCAGCTCCAGCTCTGGTTCCGGGTGACCGTCACCTCCGGGTCAGACCTCTAAGGGACCGGCGGATTTTGCAAGTATTTACCCACTATCCCTTATCCTAAAACTCCCCCACTAGCAGCCTTACCCTAAGTCTCCCAGTGGCATCTAACCCTAGCCGTTGGAATCGTCAGAATGCCAACATTTTAAATGGCGACGTGGTAACGGTCTACCAGGTCATCATTCTAAGGAAGGTGATGTTGACGGGACCGTGTCAACAGTTTGCATGTCAGCCATGTGACCGGATACCCATGGGACAGGAAGACAACAAGGGACAAAGGATAGATCCTTGTGGAATCCCAACAGAAAGTAGGAGGAGGGGAAGGATGTTACATTGGTAGAGAAGCTGAATGGGCAGTTGGAGAATTAGAAAGTGAACCAGGAAAACAGTCAGAGGCCAATGGAGAGAATGTTGTGTATGATCAAAAGTGAGGACAGCGGCGGAGAGATCCAACAGGATGGGGGGGTTTCAAGGTTACCCTTAAGGGTTAATTCCATTAACCACGAGTAAATGCCTCATACAGTAGCCCCGGACCCTTAGCTTTTGTGAGCCAAGGGTGAGATGAAGTGCCATTGCCAGCGCTTCCAAGCCATTGCATCCTTCTTCAGAATTGGCGAGGTGAGCTTGTGTTTGACAGAGAATGTGCCAGGGAGGAGAGACAGGTTGAAGTCGGGATGGCCATCGCATCGTGATGGTTCGCAACCATCAATGTTTTTGCTGCGATGTCAGTGGTTTTACCATTCGATTGCGGCATTCGGATGTTTGCAGACATCAAATGGTAAACATTTTACGGTGTGGCATTGGTCCCGCCCCCAGTCCCATCCACGGCCGGCCACTCCATAGAGGGTTTGCGCATGCATGGCCGCAGAGCTTTGCACACTCAAACAGGGATTTTTTCGCGATGGCGCACATTTTTTTTCTATCAAATTCTTTTGATGCGACGGTCAGTTACCATCGCATCGAAAGATTCGATAGCAGAAGCCCAGCCCATCATTTGATGGTGGGCTTCCGAGGTCCATCCGTAGGTTAAGGGCGTGGGTATGCGGAAAAGTCAGGAGGGAATAAAGTCAACCAGGCTGTTTGTAGGGCAAGAGGATTATTTACTTTAAAAACCATACTCAAGGACGGAGGGTGGATGGGGAGCGTGGAAGAATGCGGGTGGGGTTTGTCATGAGTGGGCTTACCATACTATCCCTTTAAACCAGGACAGTCATGGATTACACAGGTTCTGTGGCTGATTATAACCAGGTGAGATGCAGGCTTGAAGTCATCCAGCCACAGAACCTGATTGATGGGATAGTGTGGTAAGCCTAGTGATAAAAGTATATCGTGCCAAATGGTCTCAGTTTGGTCTTTGAAATAGGTGGCAAATTCATCGGCTTTGATGGAGGAAGGGGCAGGGGGCAGACAAGTAATGTGTACAAATAGGGGTCAATCCAATTAGCCCTGAGCTGCCATTGAAACACCCCGACTTGCACATTTTTGAACACAGCTATACAGGGCTGCGGACACATATCAACGAGGTTGGAGGTACTGTAAGTGCGGCATATAGTCATATTCTATACAATAATGTCTGTCATATAGTTGTATGGGTTGGGTATAAGTGACCGGCGCTTGGAATTCCTACGGTCACCATACAGACGCCGGGATCCCAGGGATTAGAATGCCGGCATGGTGTGGGAGGGGCAAACGCAACGAAGCCACGCTGCTGCCTCGGTGGCGAGCCCACAGGTTCTATTCCCTCTATGGGTGTCAGGATGTTGAGGGGGTGGGATACAGGCGTCGGTTACCCCATGTACCCCCACTCTCAGTAACTGTAATGTTTTATTCTAATTCCCCATTATTTTCTATCTGTAATAATGCTCACAGGTCACCAGTACTGGCTCAAAGTCCTGGTAGATTCTCCCCCCAACAGGCCAGGACATCAGGGTGTCCCTTTTGGTAATCAAGAAAATCAGCAACGCTGGCTTCAAACATACACAGTCAAACAAGGATATCCTGCAGCTCTGGCCTGTCTGGAAGACACCAGGAAGCACATTTATTACGGTAGCGTATTACGTTCCACTCACTACTATGCCATCTATGCATACATTTACGGATGAGCCACTGCTCTCCATAGACTCGAGGGCCCCGGGCCCCCAGGTACTCAGTGAACCGGCTGCCCCTCCATATACTCACTGCCGTAGTCGCTTTAGCCGAGCACTGTCTCACCGCCTTATTCTCCGCAAAAGCTTTCCTCACTCGGAACCTTTCTCACGTGGCATCTGTGCATTCCGGGCGGGTTATAGGTGACGGACTAAAGCCAGAGTGAAGCCGCGGATCCCCCTGCGCACGCTTCCGGGTTTCCATGGGAACAGACAAGGCCTGGAGAGCATGGAAGCGGAAGTAGCATTTCCTATATTATAGACACCAAGCTAAATGGAATGTTAGTGCGTCATGTGCACGTCAGCACTAAGCAGCAGATCCCTAACACCTGTATGAGGAAAATATATATATATATATATATATATATATATATATATATATATATATAGCATTCCAAATAAAGGCACTCAGGAGACTTTGTAAATGAATCAATGCAGCTTGTATTGGCAAATTACGTCAAACGTTTTCGGGGTCACAGCCCCTTCCTCAGGACCACACCAACATATAGCATAAGCCACGAACCCAACCTATATACCACACAGGTAATCATACTCACCTGAGCAGAGATCAGAACAGCGCGCTCTCAACCCTCGTCGCGGCAGTCAACGCTGTTTCCGGCGGGCTGAAGCAGTCACTATGGAAACGGCATCGCGTTCCACACAGCACCGCTTCCGTGTTCCACCCGGTCACAACGTCACTTCCGACTCACAGGGGAGACCCGCTGTCCGCACAGCACAGGGAGAACTCTATTACCCGAACCCCAATTGTAATAAAAACAATACCAGCCCCATAATCTCAGCTCGATACACATCTGAATATTCAAGATTTAGATGTGTATCGAGCTGAGATTATGTCGCAATTGGGGGACACAGAGGTATACAAAAAATTAAATGGTGACCCTACAAATAAATATCAGAAGGAACTTCAAGGTATTTTGAAATCAGCCGTGGATAATGGACTGATTCCTAAAAAAGTATATGATGCACTCACAGTGTTACATCCGGTAACACCGGTTTTATATACCTTGCCAAAATTACATAAGAATCCTCTGTGTCCGCCAGGCCGCCCCACGTAATTCGCTTTTTCAGCCTGTGTCACAGTTACTTGATTGCATTGTTCAGCCCTTGTTGTCCAGGAAGAAGTCGTTTCTTAAAGATATGACCTCATTCTTGAACCAATTGATGAATTTAAAGGATATCCCTGCTGATACCCTGATGTGTTGTCTGGACGTGTCCAGTTTATACACGTCTATACCTCACACGGGGGGTATGACAGCTATGAGAGAATTCTTATTGCAGTTCTTATTGTGTTCTGACTTCGACCATGACCTGTTTTTGCATTTGTTGGAACTTACCTTGAACCGGAATTATTTCCTGTTCGATGGACAGTTCTTTCTTCAGCTACAAGGGTGTGCCATGGGATCTTCCGTGGCCCCCCCGTATGCAAATATTTTTATATTTCAACAGGAAGAGCGCATGTTTTTACATAATGAACATGCCAGTGACTATATATTCTGGTATACCAGATATATAGATTACATTTTTTTACTTTGGACAGGAGGTGAGGATAGGTTTGTGAAACTTATGGAGGAGGTCAATGCGTTGGACTCCCCCAATAAGTTCACTTACAAGTGTGACTCAGCTGAGGCAGTATTTTTGGATGTTAAAATAATGTTCACAAACGGCAGTTTCGAGACGACAGTTCATCATAAACCTACAGATAGGAATACCTTCCTTATGGCCTCTAGCCATCACCCAGATGCTTTAAAGAAGGGGCTTCCGAGATCACAGATGATGCGGTATGCCCGCATCACCAGTGATCCTGTAAAGTTATCATCCCTTTTGGATGGCTTAATTGAGAAGTTTGTTAGTAGAGGTTATGATTTGAGTGTACTTAGGAAACAAAAAGAAGAGGTTACCAATTTGTCTAGAGATGTACTTTTACAACCAGCCGTTAGAAGGAATGATAAGATCCTTCCGTGGGCTTCGGATTTCATGACTGCCAGCCCTATTGTAAAAAGAGCTACTAGGGCGTTGTGGCCCATAGTGAAATCTGATTCTGACTTACATTGCTTCAGTGAGGTGAAACCAGTGACCGCTTTTCGTAGGGGGCGTAATCTACGAGATAGGCTTGTGAAGACAGATATCACAGGTAGAAATATGCCTATACCCAGTAATGTGTACTTTAAAGCCCCTGGATGTTACAAGTGCACTCAGTGCACTACTTGTAGTCACATGATCCCTTGTAAATCCTTCCGACATGCTCATGTCGACAGGATCTATGATATACGATTTGTAATGTCTTGTAATTCCTCTTTTGTTGTTTACATTGTGGTCTGTCCCTGTGGATTATTCTACGTGGGTCAGACCACTCGTAAATTTAGTGAGAGGATGGTGAAGGGTTAACTCTTCTGTCTTTGTAAATATTACTTTTTATATGATCAATTTCCTTATAATAGTTACAGTGTAAAAGTGAATATTTCTACCTCCCTAATGAAGGGTTAAAACATGCTATATGAACTGTTATGTGTTTGCATAGATACGTACTACCATGTGTCGGGTACCTTTATCTCCTCATACAATACCAGGCTTGTATGTGTCTGTTTCTCAAGGACAGTTCTATACCAGATGAAACCTGTTATTTTTACTTCTGTGTGTTACAGACTTTGTTAAATGTTTTGAGAAACTTGTAGAAAACCCATATATGGACATCCGCCTTATCAATTCTGCCTGGTAACTACTAACGAGCCAATGAGAGTGTAGCAACATGTCAGTTACACCCATATACGTTGTCTTTTATACTTTTGTTAAACGAACAATAAACCAGTGTGAATCTTTACTGCTTGTGTTGTGCATGTAACTCATAGCATGAAGGTTTACACTCCCAGACGTCTGAGAGGCCATCACATCGAGGGTTAAAGAATAGAGGGGCATATCCTTTCAAAATGGGGGCTACGTCCGCGATTCAGTGATCGTCCCTGGATGGTAAAGATAGAGAATTTATTGTCTGTCTTTGCCATACGGGATTGCGGTCATACACTGAAGCTGAATCCGTGTCAGTGTTCTGGGAACACGTGACCAAACATCTTTAATGTCTGGGACTTAAAGATACGTCTGAGAAGGGACCAGGGGTCCAAGCGCAATTCTCCAAAGACGTTAGTATCTGGGATACTTAAAATAGACCTGGGAGTCTATACATAACGTGACGTTAGTATCTGGGATACTTAAAATAGACCTGGGGTCTATACGTAACGTAGAGAATACCTCGATTTGATCGTCTATATATTTTTGTATGCTTGTAGTGAGATAAGTTCTTATATTTGGTCCAGACGGCTGGTAAGTTTTCGTCTGCCAGATATCTTTACTCAAACACTTTTCCTGCTTCCTGTTTAAAACGCTGTATTTTTCTGACATCTTGTACGAATGGTAAGTATCGTACACGTCAAAAGATTTCATGTTCTCACTGTGCAGATAATATTGTGATATTGTCAATGACTAATTAACTGGTTAGCTGATGCATGTATAGTAGAGTGTTGTACATTTTAGATATTTTCTTTTAAAGTTGTACTGTTGATTTATATTACTGTCTGACAATGGGCTCTAGTCAGAGTAAAAAAAAAACTGCATATCCCCCGCCCCTCCCTGGTGAGACATGCAAGATGTATGTCGCCCGCAACTCTACCTCAGAGTATTACTTAGTTAACCCATGGGTGGATAATTTAGCGGGATGGACAGAGAAAGCAGGACAGGACCCATTCCTACGGGAAGGCAGTAATTACCTTTTCTATATGGAGGTTTAAAAAAAAAAATGTCAGTTCCCAACAGCACAGAAGCGAAGCAGTAAAAAACTGTAAATCTTTGAAAAACCCTCTGCCTCCCCCTTGCATTCCAATGTATCCTGCGCTCGGAGACACAGATCTCTTGGCAGCAGTAACCCTTTCACACCAAATGGGATTGCCTCCAGCTCCACTGCTAGAAAATGCGTCCACTAGCTCTATCCCTAACGCACCAATAACCCAGAGTTTAGATAATAGTAAAACACTGTCCCAAGCCCACTATTACCCTCGATGGCTGTATATCTTATTTGCGCAAAGCTTGCAAAGGACGCAGCTATACATCTATATGAGAAAGAGGCTGCAGGGTGTTTTGATGTAAAGAAACCTGCGCCCACTCATAACTATCAGAACTCCAGACGCTTTGACAGACAGAACCAACCCCGCAGTCAGGGAAGATTCCAAAGACCCCGCGCACAGACGGGGCCCGGAGGAGGGTATCCCAGCCTTTATTCAACTCACCCGTCATAGTAAAGATTCACCTCTGCTGCCACTTATTATAAATGGAAGTAAAATTCCCTTTTTAGTGGACAGCGGTGCAACAACCAGTGTTTTGTGTTCTGACCTATGCAGTATCCCCTCTCACCAGAAAAGATAGAAGGTCTCCGCCCCATGATACAGCAATTCTTACAACAGGGTATTCTCAGACATATTGTATCACCATACTGTACTCCTGTGAACCCTGTTGCCAAAGCTGATGGCAGTATAAGATTTGTACAGAATCTCAGAGCGATCAATCAGCTAATTGTCCCAATTGCACCAATTGTTCCAGATGTAAACTCACTCATTTCTGCAATCCCTGCAGATGCTGCGTTCTTCTCTGTAATTGATTTGAAGAATGCCTTTTTTCAGCATACCTGTAGATTCACAGACACAATTACTTTTTGCCTTTTCTTTTGAGGGTAAACAACTTACCTGGTGCAGATTATTGACGCACCTGTTGTCTCCAGGCCACATTGAGGCCCTGGCAACCTCACCATGGTTCAGTCCTGCTACAGTATGCAGATGATCTGCTGCTCTGTAGTAAAACTGAGGAGGCCTGCCGAGAGGATGGTGTTTCATTACTAAACTGGCTTTGTGAATGTGGACACAAGGTGTCCAAAATAAAAATGCAATGGTGTAAAAAGCATGTTGATTACTTAGGTTTTGTGCTCACTCAGGGAGAGAGGAAAATCAGTCCACAACGCACACAGTCTGTATTGGGCCTGGTCACCCCAACTACCCAGAGGGAACTACTGTCCTTCCTGGGTATGGTAAATTACTGCAGACAGTGGATATCTGATTGCTCTTATTATGATAACATTTTGAGACAAGCCACACTGAAGGACAAACCTAAAACTGTACAATGGTCACAAGAAATGTTAACTGCATATGAAAGTTTAAAATGTATGTTGATGAAAAGTCCGGCACTTGGCCTCCCCAATTATGTACTACCTTTCCATCTATATGCAAGGGACAATTGTAAAACCATGGCGGGGGTGCTCACACAGTTTCATGGAGGGAAGTTGCGCCCCGTGGCATTTTTTTCCCAAAGTCATGCCAGTGTCTGTGCAAGGTATGCCTGCCTGCCTCAGGGCTTTGGCAGCCTGTGCAATGGTTGCAGAAATGGCCACTACCCTCACTTTAGGCCACATCACAGTACTCCACACCACACATGATGTCCTGGCAATACTTAAAGGCTTGCACACACAGCACATGTCAGCACAACGCCTTAGTGGATATGAAGTACTCCTTTTGAGTAACCCTACCCTTACCATTAAGTACACTGCTGGTTCTTCTGGCCCTGCACCCATTCTCAATGCCCTTTTAGGCTTGAAAGGTCCCGAGGATGAACCACCCGACCTACATGACTGTGCTGCTTCCATTGAAGCTGAAACTTCTCCCAGACTTGACATGTCTCCCGTTCACATACCAGGCTGGCTATGCCATTGTCACCCTCCCTGACACTGTGTTGGAAACCCTGCCAACACCTTATCAGTCCGCGCAAGCTGCAGAACTCATTGCACTCACTAGAGCATGTCCCTCCCTTGACAACGTCCATCTGCTCACTCAACTTCAAGCTGCTGCGACTAATACTGATCTCTCCGACTGGACTTACCCAATTCTGCAGAAAAAATCCTAAATCAGGATTAATCTGCAAAGAGGGGAAACCCTGTATACCCCAGTCCAGTGCCCCTTTGCTCGTTGCCCATTGCCGTGGTGTTGGTCACCGTGGTGAAGCCACAACACTCCTCCTACTAACCAATGATTTTTATGTTACTAATGCCAAATCACTTGTGGACCAGTATGTTAGCAGATGCATCACTTGCCTCAGGAACAACCCTAATAAAGCTAAACACCAGCATCTTGAATACCCCACCACCCCTTTTACACACTTACAAATTGATTTTACCCATATCCCTGGTACAGGTAAACAAGAATATGCCCTGGTCATTGTAGATATGTTCTCCCGCTGGCCAGAAGTATTCCTAACTAAGTCAGAGGATGCCAAGATAGTAGCAAGAATCCTAACACAGAAAATCATCCCTAGATGGGGGTGCCCCCTGCAAATAAATAGTGATAAAGGCTCAGCCTTTACAGCCAAAATCACACAGGCCTTAGTAAAAGCTCTGCAGGTGGAGTGGAAGTTTCACATCCCGTACCACCTGCAGAGTTCAGGGGTCGTAGGAAGAATGAATAGGACCCTCAAAGACAAACTAAGGAAGGCCACAGGAGGTACCTTCCACAAGTGGAAGCAGGTCCTTCCCATTATCCTAGCAGAAATCAGAATGACCCCACAGAAAACTCTAGGATACTCACCCTTTGAAATACTAATGGGTAGACCCTTTTCCTACACCCTGGGCTAAGAAACCACTAGTAATACAGGAAGGAGATCTAGAACTCATCAGAGAAGAGTATGTCAGGTCCCTGATAACAAAACTGAATGAAATTGAACATGAGGTTGTTTGTAAAAACCCTTTGAATCCACAGGAACCTACACACCCCTTTAAAGTCGGAGACAGAGTCGTGGTGAAGGTGCTCCCCAGGAACAAGAGCCCAGGAGACTTCACCTATGGTCCAGAGACAGAGGTCGTAGCAGTTACCCGAACAGCAGTCCTGACAGAGGAAAGTCCTACCTGGATCCATGCATCCCGAGTAAAAAAGGTTCCTAGACCAGACCTAGAGAGGGAAGCAAGTGATTCCAGTGAGGTACGAACCGGGGCAGACAGCCCTGACCTCCCACCTAGCGAAGACAGAAGAACAGAAAACGATGAAGAACCTGCCCCCTATCTCTATCCTGGGGACTATCTCGATAGCCCTACTGGCCCTCATTCACCTCACAATATGTGAAGTCGACATCACACAAACAGATGGGGTCCCCACCTTGTGGTACAATTCCTCCAATACACACGTAGCCACATACATCCTTGATTATTTCATGTTCCCTAAACTTGCTGACAACAAACATTTCATACAGCAGAAAAGGAAATCAGGAATGTCTGAGACAGTATATATTTGTGTTACTGACGAATGGTACTATGACATTAGATATTATGGATCTAATTGTAATTCCTGGGAAGCTGTGGGGTGGAATACAGGAACAGATTGGGGATATCGCCCATCAGCTGCCAGAAACAGATATGGTCAACATCTGAACTTACTTCAAAGATTGTCTATTCATAAAATGGAAGAGGGCCCAGACTCATATCGGTTCAGGCTAAACATAGTGCATCCCAGCAACCGGGATAATGCAACTTATGTAGTTGGTATATGGTGGCAAGCAGGATACTATAGTGCAAGACAAAGGTTTTATTTGTGGGACATGTATAAAAACCCAAAATACCAGCCTAAAATTGCTCCCCAAAACAAACCTTTAAAGCCCCATATTGCCACTTCTAAAGATATGGTGGCTATTACTAACCCTACCTTTGAAGACACCCTAGCTATTGAAACTGGTTTCTCTGACATTAATTTTTGGTTGGAATGGATGAAGTATAGTGCTAACAAACACAATAAAAGCAACTGTTATGTCTGTGGCAAATCTAGGCCCCACCTAGGTACAGTGCCCCTTAATATACCCCTAGAACAAGAAAAATGTTTTTTCAGCCTTTTTAATGACACCAAAACAAATGACAGTCAGTGCGAAATGTGGAAAAGGGAATATCCCATATTGTCAAAAAATCCCAACCCAGGAAGCACCATAACCATATATCCTGGAAACTATACCTGTTATACATCTAACACCACCACAGGGAGAAATTTAAAAACCTTCCCACCAGGGTATTGTGCAAATAAAAGAACAACTGTTTTAGTCAACCAAACTAGATCATTAGGCGACATTTATTACATATGTGGGGATATGAAGCTTAGAATTAAATTAGACACACCATGGTATGGTGAGTGTGCCCTGGCCAAAGTCATAATGCCACTCCTAATGATCACCGATGACCCCACTCCTCCCTCTAATACTCCTGCTAATCGAAAGAAAAGAGCACTCCCAGGAGGTAGCTTTGACCCCCACGTATACATTGATGCTATAGGGGTCCCAAGAGGTGTTCCAAATGAGTTCAAAGCTAGAGATGAGGTGGCTGCGGGTTTTGAGTCATTGTTTCCTATAGTAACTGTAAATAAAAACGTAGCCTGGATTAATTATATATATTATAATCAACAAAGATTTGTTAATGATACCAAAGATGCTCTTAAAGGTATAGCTGAACAGCTAGAAGCCACTTCCCAAATGACATTCCAAAATAGAATGGCCCTTGACATGATCCTAGCAGAAAAAGGCGGTACATGTGTTTACATTAGTAAGGTGGAAGGCTGTTGTACATATATTCCTGACAACACTGGTCCCAATGGTAAGGTTACTTTAGCCATAAACAAGTTAGAAACCTTATCCATAGAACTTAAGAAAAATTCAGGTATTGATAACCCATGGAGCCAATATTTTGGGTGGTTTGAAAATTGGAAACAGGCTCTTGTGCAAATAAGCATATTCATACTTGTAACTTTAATTCTTGTAGGCATTATAGTTTATTGTGTAATTCCCTGTGGAAAGAAACTTACCTCCAAAGGCATTGATAAGGCCCTGATGTACTATGATATAACCACCAGTCCTGTCACCTCCTCTGATAGTAAGGGACCCGACGATTATGTCCAATATCTCAAGAACTGGAGGAACAAGAAAGGAGCCTCACTCAAGAATCATGTCATATAACAATCATGATTCTAAGAGGGGATTGAAGGGTTAACTCTTCTGTCTTTGTAAATATTACTTTTTATATGATCAATTTCCTTATAATAGTTACAGTGTAAAAGTGAATATTTCTACCTCCCTAATGAAGGGTTAAAACATGCTATATGAACTGTTATGTGTTTGCATAGATACGTACTACCATGTGTCGGGTACCTTTATCTCCTCATACAATACCAGGCTTGTATGTGTCTGTTTCTCAAGGACAGTTCTATACCAGATGAAACCTGTTATTTTTACTTCTGTGTGTTACAGACTTTGTTAAATGTTTTGAGAAACTTGTAGAAAACCCATATATGGACATCCGCCTTATCAATTCTGCCTGGTAACTACTAACGAGCCAATGAGAGTGTAGCAACATGTCAGTTACACCCATATACGTTGTCTTTTATACTTTTGTTAAACGAACAATAAACCAGTGTGAATCTTTACTGCTTGTGTTGTGCATGTAACTCATAGCATGAAGGTTTACACTCCCAGACGTCTGAGAGGCCATCACATCGAGGGTTAAAGAATAGAGGGGCATATCCTTTCAGATGGCAGCCCACAGATCTGCCATACATCTGACTTCATTAGGCCGTGATATTAACCAACCTGTGGCAAAACATTTTAAAAAATGCAATCATCCACTGTCATCATTTAGGCATTTTATAATTGACCATGTTCCTCCACCTATTAGAGGTGGTGATAGAGCTAAAATGTTACTCATTAAGGAGTCTCAATGGATTATGAGATTAGGAACCATTTATCCGAATGGTCTGAACGAGAAAATTAATTGGAATATGTTATAAATTGCTATCTTCTTGTTTTTTTGACTATTACATATGTTTGCTATTTTCTGTCTTCTCACGGTATAGCACTAATTAATATGTTTTTTGTAAATATGTGTTGTCATGCTCTGATTATGGGGCTGGTATTGTTTTTATTACAATTGGGGTTCTGGTAATAAAGTTCTCCCTGTGCTGTGCGGACAGCGGGTCTCCCCTGTGAGGCGGAAGTGACGTTGTGACCGGGTGGAACGCTTCAGCCCGCCGGAAACAGCGTTGAATGCCGCGACGAGGGTTGAGAGCGCGCTGTTCTGATCTCTGCTCAGGTGAGTATGATTACCTGTGTGGTATATAGGTGGGGTTCGTGGCTTATGCTATATGTTGGTGTCGTCCTGAGGAAGGGGCTGCGACCCCGAAATCGTTTGACGTAATTTGCCAATACAAGCTGCATTGATTCATTTACAAAGTCTCCTGAGTGCCTTTATTTGGAATGCTGTGTATCACTATTGGAAGTGCACCTGGAGCCATCGTCCTTCTATTTTGAGTGCCGACTGATCTGGACTGTATATATATATATATATATATATATATATATATACATACTGCTCAAAAAAATAAAGGGAACACTAAAATAACACATCCTAGATCTGAATGAATGAAATATTCTTATTTAATACTTTGTTCTTTACATAGTTGAATGTGCTGACAACAAAATCACACAAAAATTATCAATGGAAATCAGATTTTCTCTAACGTCCTAGTGGATGCTGGGGACTCCGTCAGGACCATGGGGAATAGCGGCTCCGCAGGAGACAGGGCACAAAAGCAAGCTTTTAGGATCACATGGTGTGTACTGGCTCCTCCCCCTATGACCCTCCTCCAAGCCTCAGTTAGGTTTTTGTGCCCGTCCGAGCAGGGTGCAATCTAGGTGGCTCTCCTAAAGAGCTGCTTAGAAAAAGTTTTTAGGTTTTTTATTTTCAGTGAGTCCTGCTGGCAACAGGCTCACTGCATCGAGGGACTTAGGGGAGAGATTTTCAACTCACCTGCGTGCAGGATGGATTGGAGTCTTAGGCTACTGGACATAGCTCCAGAGTGAGTCGGAACACAGGTCACCCTGGGGTTCGTCCCGGAGCCGCGCCGCCGATCCCCCTTACAGATGCTGAAGATCGTGGGTCCGGAAACAGGCGGCAGAAGGCTCTTCAGCCTTCATGAAGGTAGCGCACAGCACTGCAGCTGTGCGCCATTGTTGCTACACACTTCACACTGAACGGTCACGGAGGGTGCAGGGCGCTGCTGGGGGCGCCCTGGGCAGCAATAATTAATACCTTTTATGGCAAAGAATACATCACATATAGCCATTGAGGCTATATGTATGTATTTAACCCAGGCCAGATATCTCAAAACCCGGGAGAAAAGCCCGCCGGAAAGGGGGCGGGGCTTATTCTCCTCAGCACACAGCGCCATTTTCCTGCTCAGCTCCGCTGTGAGGAAGGCTCCCAGGACTCTCCCCTACACTGCACTACAGAAACAGGGTAACAAAGAGAAGGGGGGCATATTTTGGCGATATTTATATATTTAAAGCGCATATAACAGAAACAACACCTTTTAGGGTTGTTTATATACATTTTATAGCGCTTTTGGTGTGTGCTGGCAAACTCTCCCTCTGTCTCCCCAAAGGGCTAGTGGGGTCCTGTCTTCGATAAGAGCATTCCCTGTGTGTCTGCTGTGTGTCGGTACGTGTGTGTCGACATGTATGAGGACGATGTTGGTATGGAGGCGGAGCAATTGCCGGTAATGGTGATGTCACCCCCTAGGGAGTCGACACCGGAATGGATGGCTTTAATTATGGAATTACGTGATAATGTTAGTACATTACAAAAGTCAGTTGACGAAATGAGACGGCCGGAAAACCAGTTGGTACCTGCTCAGGCGTCTCAGACACCGTCAGGGGCTGTAAAACGTCCCTTACCTCAGTCAGTCGACACAGGTACCGACACAGATGAATCTAGTGTCGACGGTGAAGAAACAAACGTATTTTCCAATAGGGCCACACGTTATATGATCACGGCAATGAAGGAGGCTTTGCAGATCTCTGATACTGCAGGTACCAAAGGGCTAGTGGGGTCCTGTCTTCGATAAGAGCATTCCCTGTGTGTCTGCTGTGTGTCGGTACGTGTGTGTCGACATGTATGAGGACGATGTTGGTATGGAGGCGGAGCAATTGCCGGTAATGGTGATGTCACCCCCTAGGGAGTCGACACCGGAATGGATGGCTTTAATTATGGAATTACGTGATAATGTTAGTACATTACAAAAGTCAGTTGACGAAATGAGACGGCCGGAAAACCAGTTGGTACCTGCTCAGGCGTCTCAGACACCGTCAGGGGCTGTAAAACGTCCCTTACCTCAGTCAGTCGACACAGGTACCGACACAGATGAATCTAGTGTCGACGGTGAAGAAACAAACGTATTTTCCAATAGGGCCACACGTTATATGATCACGGCAATGAAGGAGGCTTTGCAGATCTCTGATACTGCAGGTACCTCAAAAAGGGGTATTATGTGGGGGGTGAAAAAACTACCTGTAGCTTTTCCAGAATCAGAGGAATTGAATGACGTGTGTGATGAAGCGTGGGTTAACCCCGATAGAAAACTGCTAATTTCAAAGAAGTTATTGGCATTATACCCTTTCCCACCAGAGGTTAGGGCGCGCTGGGAAACACCCCCTAGGGTGGATAAAGCGCTCACACGTTTATCAAAACAAGTGGCGTTGCCGTCTCCTGATACGGCCGCCCTCAAGGATCCAGCAGATAGGAGGCTGGAAACTACACTGAAGAGTATATACACACATACTGGTGTTATACTCCGACCAGCAATAGCCTCAGCCTGGATGTGCAGTGCTGGGGTAGTGTGGTTGGATTCCCTGACTGAAAATATTGATACCCTGGATAGGGACAGTATTTTATTGACTTTAGAGCAATTAAAGGATGCGTTTCTTTATATGCGAGATGCTCAGAGGGATATTTGCACTCTGGCATCGAGAGTAAATGCGATGTCCATATCTGCCAGAAGAAGTTTATGGACGCGACAGTGGTCAGGTGATGCGGATTCCAAAAGGCATATGGAAGTATTGCCATATAAAGGAGAGGAATTATTTGGGGTCGGTCTATCGGATCTGGTGGCCACGGCAACTGCCGGCAAATCCACGTTTTTACCTCAGACTCCCTCCCAACAGAAAAAGACACCGTCTTTTCAGCCGCAGTCCTTTCGCTCCTATAAAAACAAGCGGGCAAAAGGACAGTCTTATCTGCCCCGAGGCAGAGGAAAGGGTAAGAGAGGGCAGCAAGCAGCCCCTGCCCAGGAACAGAAGCCCGCCCCGGGTTCTACAAAGCCATCAGCATGACGCTGGGGCTTTACTAGCGGACTCAGGAGCGGTGGGGGGTCGACTAAAGATTTTCAGCAATCAGTGGGCTCGCTCACAGGTGGACCCGTGGATCCTGCAGATAGTATCTCAGGGTTACATGTTGGAATTCGAAAGGTCTCCCCCTCGCCGGTTCCTAAAGTCTGCTTTACCAACGCCTCCCTTAGAAAGGGCGACGGTATTGGAAGCCATTCACAAGCTGTATTCTCAGCAGGTGATAATCAAGGTACCCCTCCTACAACAGGGAAAGGGGTATTATTCCACACTATTTGTGGTACCGAAGCCGGACGGTTCGGTAAGACCTATTCTAAATCTGAAATCCTTGAACCTGTACATACAGAAATTCAAGTTCAAGATGGAGTCACTAAGAGCAGTGATAGCGAATCTGGAAGAAGGGGACTTCATGGTGTCCCTGGACATAAAAGATGCTTATCTGCATGTCCCAATTTACCCCTCACACCAAGGGTATCTCAGGTTCGTGATACAAGACTGTCATTATCAGTTTCAAACGCTGCCGTTTGGTTTGTCCACGGCACCTCGGGTCTTTACCAAGGTAATGACCGAAATGATGGTTCTTCTACGAAGAAAAGGCGTATTAATTATCCCTTACTTGGACGATCTCCTGATAAGGGCAAGGTCCAGAGAACAGCTGGAAGTCGGGGTAGCACTAACCCAAGTAGTGCTTCAACAACACGGGTGGATTCTGAATCTTCCAAAATCTCAATTGACACCGACAACACGTCTGCTGTTCCTGGGAATGATTCTGGACACTGTTCAGAAAAAGGTGTTTCTCCCGGAGGAGAAAGCGAGGGAGTTATCCGAACTTGTCAGGAACCTCCTAAAACCAGGAAATGTGTCAGTACATCAATGCACAAGAGTCCTGGGAAAGATGGTGGCTTCTTACGAAGCAATTCCATTCGGCAGATTCCACGCACGAATATTTCAGTGGGATCTGCTGGACAAATGGTCCGGATCGCATCTGCACATGCATCAGCGGATAACACTGTCACCAAGAACAAGGTTGTCTCTCCTGTGGTGGTTGCAGAGTGCCCATCTGTTAGAGGGCCGCAGGTTCGGCATACAGGACTGGGTCCTGGTGACTACGGATGCCAGCCTACGAGGCTGGGGAGCAGTCACACAGGGAAGAAACTTCCAGGGTGTATGGTCAAACCTGGAGAAGTCTCTTCACATAAATATACTGGAGCTAAGAGCGATCTACAATGCTCTAAACATGGCGAAACCGCTGCTTCAGGGTCAGCCGGTGTTGATCCAGTCGGACAACATCACGGCAGTCGCCCACGAAAACAGACAAGGCGGCACGAGAAGCAGAAGAGCAATGACAGAAGCTGCAAGGATTCTTCGCTGGGCGGAAAATCATGTCATAGCACTGTCAGCAGTGTTCATCCCGGGAGTGGACAACTGGGAAGCAGACTTCCTCAGCAGACACGACCTTCACCCGGGAGAGTGGGAACTTCATCCGGAAGTTTTCCACATGATTGTGAACCATTGGGAAAAACCAAAGGTGGACATGATGGCGTCTCGCCTCAACAAAAAACTGGACAGATATTGCGCCAGGTCAAGAGACCCTCAGGCAATAGCTGTGGACCCTCTGGTAACACCGTGGGTGTACCAGTCAGTGTATGTGTTCCCTCCTCTGCCTCTCATACCAAAGGTACTGAGAATTATACGGAAAAGGGGAGTAAGAACAATACTAGTGGCTCCGGATTGGCCAAGAAGAACTTGGTACCCGGAACTTCAAGAGATGCTCACGGAAGATCCGTGGCCTCTACCTCTAAGAAGGGATCTGCTTCAGCAGGGACCTTGTATGTTCCAAGACTTACCGCGACTGCGTTTGACGGCATGGCGGTTGAACGCCGGATTCTAAAAGAAAAGGGCATTCCAGAGGAAGTTATTCCTACCTTGATTAAAGCTAGGAAGGAAGTGACCGCACAACATTATCACCGCATTTGGAGAAAATATGTTGCGTGGTGTGAAGCCAAGAAGGCCCCAACGGAAGAATTTCAATTGGGTCGATTCCTACATTTCCTGCAGGCAGGATTGTCTATGGGCCTAAAATTGGGGTCTATTAAAGTTCAAATTTCGGCCTTATCAATTTTCTTCCAGAAAGAATTGGCTTCAGTGCCTGAAGTACAAACTTTTGTCAAGGGTGTACTACATATACAGCCCCCAATTGTGCCTCCAGTGGCACCGTGGGATCTAAACGTAGTTTTGGATTTTCTCAAATCTCATTGGTTTGAGCCTCTCAAATCGGTAGATTTGAAGTATCTTACATGGAAAGTAACCATGCTACTGGCCCTGGCTTCAGCCAGGAGAGTTTCAGAGTTGGCGGCTTTATCGTACAAAAGCCCATATCTGATTTTCCATTCGGACAGGGCAGAACTGCGGACACGTCCTCATTTTCTCCCTAAGGTGGTTTCGGCTTTTCACTTGAACCAGCCTATTGTGGTGCCTGCGGCTACTAGCGACTTGGAGGACTCCAAGTTACTGGACGTTGTCAGAGCATTGAAAATATATATTTCAAGGACAGCTGGAGTCAGAAAATCTGACTCGTTGTTTATCTTGTATGCACCCAACAAGATGGGTGCTCCTGCGTCTAAGCAGACGATTGCTCGTTGGATCTGTAGCACAATCCAACTTGCACATTCTGTGGCAGGCCTGCCACAGCCTAAAACTGTTAAAGCCCACTCCACAAGGAAGGTGGGCTCATCTTGGGCGGCTGCCCGAGGGGTCTCGGCTTTACAACTTTGCCGAGCAGCTACGTGGTCAGGGGAGAACACGTTTGTAAAATTTTACAAATTTGATACTCTGGCTAAAGAGGACTTGGAGTTCTCTCATTCGGTGCTGCAGAGTCATCCGCACTCTCCCGCCCGTTTGGGAGCTTTGGTATAATCCCCATGGTCCTGACGGAGTCCCCAGCATCCACTAGGACGTTAGAGAAAATAAGAATTTACTTACCGATAATTCTATTTCTCATAGTCCGTAGTGGATGCTGGGCGCCCATCCCAAGTGCGGATTGTCTGCAATACTTGTACATAGTTATTGTTACAAAAATCGGGTTATTATTGTTGTGAGCCATCTTTTTTTAGAGGCTACTTCTGTGTTATCATACTGTTAACTGGGTTCAGATCACAAGTTGTACGGTGTGATTGGTGTGGCTGGTATGAGTCTTACCCGGGATTCAAGATCCTTCCTTATTGTGTACGCTCGTCCGGGCACAGTACCTAACTGAGGCTTGGAGGAGGGTCATAGGGGGAGGAGCCAGTACACACCATGTGATCCTAAAAGCTTGCTTTTGTGCCCTGTCTCCTGCGGAGCCGCTATTCCCCATGGTCCTGACGGAGTCCCCAGCATCCACTACGGACTATGAGAAATAGAATTATCGGTAAGTAAATTCTTATTTATTAACCCATGGAGGTCTGGATTTGGAGTCACACTCAAAATGAAAGTGGAAAAACACACTACAGGCTGATCCAACTTTGATGTAATGTCCTTAAAACAAGTCAAAATGAGGCTCAGTAGTGCGTGTGGCCTCCATACATGTCCCCCAGTGCCAGATCCATACATGTCCCCAGTGTCCCCCAGTGCCAGATCCATACATGTCCCCAGTGTCCCCCAGTGCCAGATCCATACATGTCCCCAGTGCCAGATGCATACATGTCCCCAGTGTCCCCCAGTGCCAGATACATACATGTCCCCCAGTGCCAGATCCATACATGTCCCCAGTGCCAGATACAGACATGTCCCCCAGTGCCAGATCCATACATGTCCCCCAGTGCCAGATACAGACATGTCCCCAGTGCCAGATACATACATGTCCCCAGTGCCAGATACAGACATGTCCCCAGTGCCAGATACAGACATGTCCCCAGTGCCAGATACAGACATGTCCCCCAGTGCCAGATACAGACATGTCCCCCAGTGCCAGATACAGACATGTCCCCAGTGCCAGATACAGACATGTCCCCAGTGCCAGATCCATACATGTCCCCAGTGCCAGATCCATACATGTCCCCAGTGCCAGATCCATACATGTCCCCAGTGCCAGATCCATACATGTCCCCCAGTGCCAGATACAGACATGTCCCCCAGTGCCAGATACAGACATGTCCCCCAGTGCCAGATACAGACATGTCCCCCAGTGCCAGATACAGACATGTCCCCAGTGCCAGATCCATACATGTCCCCAGTGCCAGATACAGACATGTCCCCCAGTGCCAGATACAGACATGTCCCCAGTGCCAGATACAGACATGTCCCCAGTGCCAGATACAGACATGTCCCCAGTGCCAGATACATACATGTCCCCCAGTGCCAGATACATACATGTCCCCAGTGCCAGATACAGACATGTCCCCAGTGCCAGATACATACATGTCCCCCAGTGCCAGATACATACATGTCCCCCAGTGCCAGATCCATACATGTCCCCAGTGCCAGATACAGACATGTCCCCAGTGCCAGATACAGACATGTCCCCCAGTGCCAGATACAGACATGTCCCCCAGTGCCAGATACATACATGTCCCCCAGTGCCAGATACATACATGTCCCCCAGTGCCAGATACATACATGTCCCCCAGTGCCAGATACATACATGTCCCCCAGTGCCAGATCCATACATGTCCCCAGTGCCAGATACAGACATGTCCCCCAGTGCCAGATACAGACATGTCCCCCAGTGCCAGATACAGACATGTCCCCCAGTGCCAGATACAGACATGTCCCCCAGTGCCAGATACATACATGTCCCCCAGTGCCAGATACATACATGTCCCCCAGTGCCAGATCCATACATGTCCCCAGTGCCAGATGGTTCCGGTATGAATGGTCGACCATGTTATGGTCGACAGTCATTGACATGGTCGACATGGACACATGGTCGACATATGAAAGGTCGACACATTAAAAGGTCGACATGAGTTTTTTTACTTTTTTGTGTCGTTTTTTGCATAATGTGACTGGGAACCCCAATTAGTGCACCGCGTCCCCTCGCATGGCTCTCTTCGCTCGCCATGCTTCGGGCATGGTGCCTTCGCTCCGCTACCACTTCGTTTGGCACAGATTGCCGTTCCAATCGTAGTCCACGTGGATCGTAAAGTATGGAAAAGGAAAAGTTCCCCAAAAGAAAAAAAAGTTAAAAAACTAATTTCGACCTTTTCATGTGCCGACATTTCATGTGTCGACCATTTTCATGTGTCGACCATGTCAATGTCGACCAATAGTGGTCGACCTAATGACTGTCGACCATAACATGGTCGACCATCTGAACGGATACCGTGCCAGATACAGACATGTCCCCCAGTGCCAGATCCATACATGTCCCCAGTGCCAGATCCATACATGTCCCCACTGCCAGATCCATACATGTCCCCAATGCCAGATCCATACATGTCCCCAGTGCCAGATCCATACATGTCCCCAGTGCCAGATACAGACATGTCCCCCAGTTCCAGATACAGACATGTCCCCCAGTGCCAGATACAGACATGTCCCCCAGTGCCAGATACATACATGTCCCCCAGTGCCAGATACATACATGTCCCCCAGTGCCAGATACAGACATGTCCCCAGTGCCAGATACAGACATGTCCCCAGTGCCAGATACAGACATGTCCCCAGTGCCAGATACAGACATGTCCCCCAGTGCCAGATCCATATATGTCCCCAGTGCCAGATCCATACATGTCCCCAGTGCCAGATCCATACATGTCCCCAGTGCCAGATCCATACATGTCCCCACTGCCAGATCCATACATGTCCCCAATGCCAGATCCATACATGTCCCCAGTGCCAGATACAGACATGTCCCCCAGTGCCAGATACATACATGTCCCCCAGTGCCAGATACAGACATGTCCCCCAGTGCCAGATACATACATGTCCCCAGTGCCAGATACAGACATGTCCCCAGTGCCAGATACAGACATGTCCCCAGTGCCAGATACAGACATGTCCCCAGTGCCAGATACAGACATGTCCCCAGTGCCAGATACAGACATGTCCCCAATGCCAGATCCATATATGTCCCCAGTGCCAGATCCATACATGTCCCCAGTGCCAGATCCATACATGTCCCCACTGCCAGATCCATACATGTCCCCAATGCCAGATCCATACATGTCCCCAGTGCCAGATCCATACATGTCCCCAGTGCCAGATCCAGACATGTCCCCCAGTGCCAGATACAGACATGTCCCCCAGTGCCAGATACATACATGTCCCCCAGTGCCAGATACAGACATGTCCCCAGTGCCAGATACAGACATGTCCCCAGTGCCAGATACAGACATGTCCCCAGTGCCAGATACAGACATGTCCCCAATGCCAGATCCATACATGTCCCCAGTGCCAGATCCATACATGTCCCCAGTGCCAGATCCATACATGTCCCCAGTGCCAGATCCATACATGTCCCCACTGCCAGATCCATACATGTCCCCAGTGCCAGATACAGACATGTCCCCCAGTGCCAGATACAGACATGTCCCCCAGTGCCAGATACAGACATGTCCCCCAGTGCCAGATACATACATGTCCCCAGTGCCAGATACAGACATGTCCCCAGTGCCAGATACAGACATGTCCCCAGTGCCAGATACAGACATGTCCCCAGTGCCAGATACAGACATGTCCCCAGTGCCAGATACAGACATGTCCCCAGTGCCAGATACATACATGTCCCCCAGTGCCAGATCCATACATGTCCCCAATGCCAGATCCATACATGTCCCCAGTGCCAGATCCATACATGTCCCCAGTGCCAGATCCAGATATGCCCCCTGTAGCGCTGCTCACCTCTTGCTGCCGCCGGGGTCCTCTTCTCCTGTCACCGCCGCCGGGCTTCACTGATCCTGGCTGACGCTGGGCTCCTCTGCTGCTGGCTGCCGCCGGGGTCCTCTCCACCTGACACCGCCGCTCGGATCCACTGATGGCCGGGTTTCTCTGCTGCCGCACTATCTCAAATATGGCGCCAGTTTACCTGCGCCTGATTTTAGTAATATGACGAGCTGGCTGATGGCGGGGTGGGGGGGGGGGGGGGGGGTTGCTGCCGACGGTGCGCTTTCAGTGCATGTGCGCTGTGGGCAATGCACCATCGGCACACACCTAGTTACGGCACTGGATATGTATTCGCATGGAAAAGCCACAAAGACATATCTGATATTTAATCCACATAGTGCATAATCTACACATAGCCTACACGCACCACACCAGCAAGTTACATTTGCTTCAAAGGTACAACAACAGAGGGATTCGACTTTACAGGATATGAGGGGACAGAATTAGATTAGGAGGTGGTGTTTGGTATCCAGCTGTACAGTATTTCAAGAGCACTATTCCGGTAGCAGTTTGCAGAAGGTAGCACGCAGGAACAGAATATTAATATTACACTGTATTTACTGTACTCTTGATATTCGGCGGGAACCCAGTGGAGAACATCTGCAAGTGCACCTGGACCAGGCATCGCCCACCTATTCAAACCGACCTATGACCCCTCCTGTACTGTAAATTACCAGCCCTTTGACCTATGGGTGAAGAGATTACAGTTTCTATTGTTTCATGATTTGGACTAATGTATAAAAGCCAAGCCTCCTGGTCGGTCAGAGACATTCTCTGAAGGTCATCTATCCAGATTGACTGAGGACCGGAACCGGGAGGCGCTGGCGAACAAACGTTTGTATCCATTGATTGTAGCTTTTTCTCTGATGTGATTGTATTTCTCATTACATATACAATTGGTGTCGCATTTCCTTTCCTGTTAGGGGTTATAAAGTGTATTCCGCCGCACGTGTAGCTACTTTGTGCTTACAGCGTGACGGCGTGCTTACGCAACGTGTACGCATCTCATAGGGGTTTTACACAAACACGCTTAGCGGTCACAGCGGCCTGAACATTTGTGCATTTAAGGTATTGCTCTTTTCCTGAAAGTTAATCAGACTTAACACACACCTATCACCCCTAGGGGTGGGCCAGCAGCACAGACTATTTCAGAAGACAGCATACCTCCCAAATGCCTGGACCTATTTCATACCTCCCAACTGTCCTGATTTTCGCGGGACAGTCCCGTGTTTTGGGAACTCTCCCGCTGTCTCACCCGCGGGCCGCAGTGTCCCACGGGGAAAGGGGGGGCAGGTGGGAGGCTCCAGCACTCGCTGCTCTGCTAGGCAGAGCAGCGGTGAATAGACGCGCACAGCGTCTATTCAGTGGAGACAGGAGGAGAGGGAGCATGCCAGCGGCTCAAGGAGCGCTGGGCATGCCCCGTCGCGATCGCAGGTCCTCCGGCGAAGCCACACCCCCTTTTCTCTAACGTCCTAAGTGGATGCTGGGGACTCCGTAAGGACCATGGGGAATAGCGGCTCCGCAGGAGACTGGGCACATCTAAAGAAAGCTGTAGGACTAACTGGTGTGCACTGGCTCCTCCCCCTATGACCCTCCTCCAAGCCTCAGTTAGATTTCTGTGCCCGACGAGAAGGGTGCACACTAGGGGCTCTCCTGAGCTTCTTAGTGAAAGTTTTAGTTTAGGTTTGTTATTTTCAGTGAGACCTGCTGGCAACAGGCTCACTGCATCGAGGGACTAAGGGGAGAAGAAGCGAACTCACCTGCGTGCAGAGTGGATTGGGTTTCTTGGCTACTGGACATTAGCTCCAGAGGGACGATCACAGGCCCAGCCTGGATGGGTCCCGGAGCCGCGCCGCCGGCCCCCTTACAGAGCCAGAAGAGCGAAGAGGTCCGGAAAAATCGGCGGCAGAAGACGTTCCTGTCTTCAATAAGGTAGCGCACAGCACTGCAGCTGTGCGCCATTGCTCTCATCACACTTCATACTCCGGTCACTGAGGGTGCAGGGCGCTGGGGGGGGCGCCCTGAGACGCAATAAAACATGATAAAAATACCTTACATGGCAAAAAATACATCACATATAGCTCCTGGGCTATATGGATGCATTTAACCCCTGCCAGAATATACAGAAAAACGGGAGATAAGGCCGCCGAAAAGGGGGCGGAGCCTATCTCCTCAGCACACTGGCGCCATTTTCCCTCACAGCTCAGTTGGAGGGAAGCTCCCTGGCTCTTCCCTGCAGTCACTACACTACAGAAAGGGTTAAAAAAAGAGAGGGGGGCACTAATTAGGCGCAGTATTAAAACATACAGCAGCTATAAGGGGAAAAACACTTATATAAGGTTATCCCTGTATATATATATAGCGCTCTGGTGTGTGCTGGCATACTCTCCCTCTGTCTCCCCAAAGGGCTAGTGGGGTCCTGTCCTCTATCAGAGCATTCCCTGTGTGTGTGCTGTGTGTCGGTACGTTTGTGTCGACATGTATGAGGAGAAAAATGATGTGGAGACGGAGCAGAGTGTCTGTAACAGTGATGTCACCACCTAGGGGGTCGACACCTGAGTGGATGTACTGTTGAAAATTACGTGACAGTGTCAGCTCTGTATAAAAAAACAATGGTTGACATGAGACAGCCGGCTACTCAGCTTGTGCCTGTCCAGACGTCTCATAGGCCGTCAGGGGCTCTAAAGCGCCCGTTACCTCAGATGGCAGATACAGACGCCGACACGGATACTGACTCCTGTGTCGACGGTGAAGAGACAACCGTGATTTCCAGTAGGGCCACACGTTACATGATTGAGACAATGGAAAATGTTTTATACATTTCTGATAATACGAGTACCACCAAAAAGGGGTATTATGTTCGGTGAGGGAAAAACTACCTGTAGTTTTCCTGAATCTGAAAAATAAAATGAGGTGTGTGATGATGCGTGGGTTTCCCCCCGATAACAATTGATAATTTCTTAAAAAGTATTGGCTGTATACCCTTTCCCGCCAGAGGTTAGGGTGCGTTGGGAAACACCCCCTAGGGGGGATAAGGCGCTCACACGCTTGTAAGAACAAGGGCTCTACCCTCTCATGAGATGGCCGCCCTTAAGGATCCTGCTGATAGAAAGCAGGAGGGTATCCAAAAATGTATTCACACACATACTGGTGTTATACTGCGACCAGCAATCGCCTCAGCCTGGAGGTGCAGTGCTGGGTTGGCATGGTCGGATTTCCTGACTGGAAATATTGATATCCTAGATAAGGATAGTATATTATTGCCTATAGAGCATTTAAAAGACGCATTTCTATATATGCATGATGCACAGCGGAATATTTGCCGACTGGCATCAAGTATAAGTGCGTTGTCCAATTCTACCAGTAAAATGGTCAGGTGATGCGGATTCCAAACGGCATTTGGAAGTATTGCCTTTGAAAGGGGACATTTGGGGTCGGTCTTTTAGACCTGGTGGCCACGGCAACAACTGGGAAATCCACGTTTGTACCCCAGGTCGCCTCTCAAAATAAGACGCCGTATTATCAGGCGCAGTCCTTTGTTGGCAAGCGGACAAAAGGTTCCTCTTTTCTCTATCGTCCTAGTGGATGCTGGGGTTCCTGAAAGGACCATGGGGAATAGCGGCTCCGCAGGAGACAGGGCACAAAAAGTAAAGCTTTAGGATCAGGTGGTGTGCACTGGCTCCTCCCCCTATGACCCTCCTCCAAGCCTCAGTTAGATTTTTGTGCCCGGCCGAGAAGGGTGCAATCTAGGTGGCTCTCCTAAAGAGCTGCTTAGAAAAGTTTAGCTTAGGTTTTTTATTTTACAGTGAGTCCTGCTGGCAACAGGATCACTGCAACGAGGGACTTAGGGGAGAAGAAGTGAACTCACCTGCGTGCAGGATGGATTGGCTTCTTTGGCTACTGGACATTAGCTCCAGAGGGACGATCACAGGTACAGCCTGGATGGTCACCGGAGCCTCGCCGCCGGCCCCCTTGCAGATGCTGAAACGAGAAGAGGTCCAGAATCGGCGGCAGAAGACTCCTCAGTCTTCTTAAGGTAGCGCACAGCACTGCAGCTGTGCGCCATTTCCTCTCAGCACACTTCACACGGCAGTCACTGAGGGTGCAGGGCGCTGGGAGGGGGGCGCCCTGGGAGGCAAATGAAAACCTTTTTTGGCTAAAAATACCTCACATATAGCCTCCGGGGGCTATATGGAGATATTTAACCCCTGCCAGAATCCATTAAAGAGCGGGAGACGAGCCCGCCGAAAAAGGGGCGGGGCCTATCTCCTCAGCACACAGCGCCATTTTCCCTCACAGAAAGGCTGGAGGGAAGGCTCCCAGGCTCTCCCCTGCACTGCACTACAGAAACAGGGTTAAAACAGAGAGGGGGGGCACTAATTTGGCGTTAGAAATATATAAAAGATGCTATAAGGGAAAACACTTATATAAGGTTGTCCCTATATAATTATAGCGTTTTTGGTGTGTGCTGGCAAACTCTCCCTCTGTCTCTCCAAAGGGCTAGTGGGTCCTGTCCTCTATCAGAGCATTCCCTGTGTGTGTGCTGTGTGTCGGTACGTGTGTGTCGACATGTATGAGGACGATGTTGGTGAGGAGGCGGAGCAATTGCCTGTAATGGTGATGTCACTCTCTAGGGAGTCGACACCGGAATGGATGGCTTATTTAGGGAATTACGTGATAATGTCAACACGCTGCAAGGTCGGTTGACGACATGAGACGGCCGACAAACAATTAGTACCGGTCCAGACGTCTCAGAAACACCGTCAGGGGTTTTAAAACGCCCGTTTACTTTAGTCGGTCGACACAGACACAGACACGGACACTGAATCCAGTTTTGACGGTGAATAAACAAACGTATTCCTTATTAGGGCCACACGTTAAGGGCAATGAAGGAGGTGTTACATATTTCTGATACTACAAGTACCACAAAAGAGGGTATTATGTGGGATGTGAAAAAACTACCGTAGTTTTTCCTGAATCAGATAAATTAAATGAAGTGTGTGATGATGCGTGGGTTCCCCCCGATAGAAAATTATGGGCGGTATACCCTTTCCCGCCAGAAGTTAGGGCGCGTTGGGAAACACCCCTTAGGGTGGATAAGGCGCTCACACGCTTATCAAAACAAGTGGCGGTACCGTCTATAGATAGGGCCGTCCTCAAGGAGCCAGCTGACAGGAGGCTGGAAAATATCATAAAAAGTATATACACACATACTGGTGTTATACTGCGACCAGCGATCGCCTCAGCCTGGATGTGCAGAGCTGGGGTGGCTTGGTCGGATTCCCTGACTAAAAATATTGATACCCTTGACAGGGACAGTATTTTATTGACTATAGAGCATTTAAAGGATGCATTTTCTATATATGCGAGATGCACAGAGGGATATTTGCACTCTGGCATCAAGAGTAAGTGCGATGTCCATATCTGCCAGAAGATGTTTATGGACACGACAGTGGTCAGGTGATGCAGATTCCAAACGGCACAAAGGTGTATTGCCGTATAAAGGAAGAGGAGTTATTTGGGGTCGGTCCATCGGACCTGGTGGCCACGGCAACTGCTGGAAAATCCACCGTTTTTACCCTAAGTCACATCTCTGCAGAAAAAGACACCGTCTTTGTTTTCAGCCTCAGTCCTTTCGTCCCTATAAGAGTCATATCTGCCCAGGGATAGAGGAAAGGGAAGAAGACTGCAGCAGGCAGCCCATTCCCAGGAACAGAAGCGTTCCACCGCTTCTGCCAAGCTCTCAGCATGACGCTGGGACCGTACAGGACCCCTGGATCCTACATGTAGTATCCCAGGGGTACAGATTGGAATGTCGAGACGTTTCCCCTTCGCAGGCTCCTGAAGTCTGGTTTACCAAGGTCTCCCTCCGACAAGGAGGCAGTATGGGAAACAATTCACAAGCTGTATTCCCAGCAGGTGATAATCAAATTACCCCTCCTACAACAAGAAAAGGGGTATTATTCCACATTATATTGTGGTACTGAAGCCAGAAGGCTAGGTGAGACCTATTCTAAATCTAAAAAAAAAAATTTGAACACTTACAAAGGTTCAAATCAAGATGGAGTCACTCAGAGCAGTGATAACGAACCAGGAAGAAGGGGACTATATAGTGTCCCGAGACATCAGGGATGCTTACCTCCATGTCCAAAATTTGCCCTTCTCACTAAGGGTACCTCAGGTTCGTGGTACAGAACTGTCACTATCAGTTTCAGACGCTGCCGTTTGGATTGTCCACGGCACCCCGGGTCTTTACCAAGGTAATGGCCGAAATGATGATTCTTCTTCGAAGAAAAGGCGTCTTAATTATCCCTTACTTGGACGATCTCCTGATAAGGGCAAAGTCCAGGGAACAGTTGGAGGTCGGAGTAGCACTATCTCGGATACTGCTACAACAGCACGGGTGGATTCTAAATATTCCAAAATCGCAGCTGATCCCGACGACAAGTCTGCTGTGCCTAGGGATGATTCTGGACACAGTCCAGAAAAAGGTGTTTCTCCCGGAAGAGAAAGCCAGGGAGTTATCCGAGCTAGTCAGGAACCTCCTAAAATCAGTGCATCATTGCACAAGGGTCCTGGTAAAGATGGTGACTTCCTACGAAGCAATTCCATTCGGCAGATTTCACGCAAGAATTTTTCAGTGGGATCTGCTGGACAAATGGTCCGGATCGCATCTTCAGATGCATCAGCGGATAACCCTATATCCAAGGACAAGGGTGTCTCTCCTGTGGTGGTTACAGAGTGCTCATCTTCTAGAGGGCCGCAGATTCGGCATTCAGGATTGGATGCTGGTGACCACGGAGGCCAGCCCGAGAGGCTGGGGAGCAGTCACACAAGGAAAAAATTTCCAGGGAGTGTGATCAAGTCTGGAGACTTTTCTCCACATAAATATACTGGAGCTAAGGGTAAATTTATAATACTCTAAGCTTAGCAAGACCTCTGCTTCAAGGTCAGCCGGTATTGATCCAGTGGGAAAAACATCACGGCAGTCGCCCACGTAAATAGACAGGGCGGCACAAGAAGCAGGAGGGCAATGGCAAAAACTGCAAGGACTTTTCGCTGGGCGGAAAATCATGTGATAGCACTGTCAGCAGTGTTTCATTCCGGGAATGGAAACTGGGAAGCAGACTTCCTCAGCAGGCACGACCTCCACCCGGCAGAGTGGAAACTTCATCGGGAAGTTTTCCACATGATTGTAAACCGTTGGGAAATACCAAAGGTGGACATGATGGCGTCCCGTCTGAACAAAAAACGGGACAGGTATTGCGCCAGGTTAAGAGACCCTCAGGCAATAGCTGTGGACGTTCTGGTAACACCATGGATGTACCAGTCGGTGTATGTGTTCCATCCTCTGCTTCTCATACCTAAGGTACTGAGACTTATAAGACGTAGAGGAGTAAGAACTATACTCATGGCTCCGGATTGGCCAAGAAGGACTTGGTACCCGGAACTTCAAGAGATGCTCACAGAGGACTTATGGCCTCTGCCGCTAAGAAGGGACTTGTTTCAGCAAGTACCATGTCTGTTCCAAGACTTACCGCAGCTGCGTTTGACGGCATGGCGGTGGAACGCCGGATCCTAAGGGAAAAAGGCATTCCGGAAGAGGTCATTCCTACCCTGGCCAAAGCCAGAAAGGAGGTGACCGCACAACATTATCACCACATGTGGCAAAAATATGTTGCGTGGTGTGAGGCCAGAAAGGCCCCACGAAGAAATTTCAACTCGGTCGATTCCTGCATTTCCTGCAAACAGGAGTGTCTATGGGCCTCAAATTGGGGTCCATTAAGGTTCAAATTTCGGCCCTGTCGATTTTCTTCCAGAAAGAAGTGGCTTCAGTTCCTGAAGTCCAGAAGTTTGTCAAGGGAGTATTGCATATACAACCCCCTTTTGTGCCTCCAGTGGCACTGTGGGATCTCAACGTAGTTCTGGGATTCCTCAAATCACATTGGTTTAAAACCAGTCAAATCTGTGGATTTGAAGCATCTCACATGAAAAGTGACCATGCTCTTGGCCCTGGCCTGGACCAGGCGAGTGTCAAATTGGTGGTTTTTTTCTCAAAAAAACCCATATCTGGTTGTCCATTTGGACAGGGCAGAGCTGCGGACTCGTCCCCAGTTCTCTCCCTAAGGTGGTGTCAGTGTTTCACCTGAACCAGCTTATTTTGGTGCCTTGCGCCTACTAGGGACTTGGAGGACTCCAGGTTGCTAGATGTTGTCAGGGCCCTGTAAATATAGGTTCCAGGACGGCTGGAGTCAGGAAAACTGACTTGCTGTTATCCTGTATGCACCCAACAAACTGGGTGCTCTTGCTTCTAAGCAGACTATTGCTAGTTGGATGTGTAATACAATTCAGCTTGCACATTCTGTGGCAGGCCTGCCACAGCCAAAATATGTAAATGCCCATTCCACAAGGAAGGTGGGCTTATCTTGGGCGGCTGCCCGAGGGGTCTCGGCTTTACAACTTTGCCGAGCGGCTATTTAGTCAGGGGCAAACACGTTTGTAAAATCCTACAAATTTGATACCCTGGCTAAGGAGGACCTGGAGTTCTCTCATTCGGTGCTGCAGAGTCATCCGCACTCTCCCGCCCGTTTGGGAGCTTTGGTATTATCCCCATGGTCCTTTCAGGAACCCCAGCATCCACTAGGACGATAGAGAAAATAAGAATTTACTTACCGATAATTCTATTTCTCGGAGTCCGTAGTGGATGCTGGGCGCCCATCCCAAGTGCGGATTATCTGCAATACTTGTACATAGTTACAAAAATCGGGTTATTATTGTTGTGAGCCATCTTTTCAGAGGCTCCGCTGTTATCATACTGTTAACTGGGTTCAGATCACAGGTTGTACAGTGTGATTGGTGTGGCTGGTATGAGTCTTACCCGGGATTCAAAATCCTTCCTTATTGTGTACGCTCGTCCGGGCACAGTATCCTAACTGAGGCTTGGAGGAGGGTCATAGGGGGAGGAGCCAGTGCACACCACCTGATCCTAAAGCTTTACTTTTTGTGCCCTGTCTCCTGCGGAGCCGCTATTCCCCATGGTCCTTTCAGGAACCCCAGCATCCACTATGGACTCCGAGAAATAGAATTATCGGTAAGTAAATTCTTATTTTCTGCTCGTGACAGAGGGAGAGGAAAAAGGCTGAAGAGATTACCCAGTTCCCAGGAACAGAAATCCTTTCCCGCCTCTGCAAAGCCCTCAGTATGACGCTAGGGCCTTACAAGCTCAGGCACGGTGGGGGCCCGTTCTCAATGAATTTCAGTGCGCAGTGGGCTCACTCGCAAGTAGACCCCTGGATCCTTCAGGTAATATCTCAAGGGTACATATTGAAATTCGAGACGTCTCCCCCTCGCCGTTTCCAAAAGTCGGCTTTACCGACGTCTCCCTCTGACAGGGAGGCAGTTTTGGAAGCCATTCACAAGCTGTATTCCCAGCAGGTGATAATCAAGGTACCCCTCCTGCAACAGGGAACGGGGTATTATTCCACACTATTGTGGTACCGAAGCCAGACGGCTCGGTGAGACCGATTCTAAATCTAAAATCTAAAATCTTTGAACACTTACATACAGAGGTTCAAATTCAAGATTGAGTCACTCAGAGCAGTGATTGCGAACCTGGAAGAAGGGGACTACATGATGTCTCGGGACATCAAGGATGCTTACCTTCATGTCAAAATTCACCCTTCTCACCAAGGGTAACTCAGGTTATGGTACAGAACTGTCACTATCAGTTCAGACGCTGCCGTAGGGATGGTCCACGGCACCCCGGGTCTTTACCAAGGTAATGGCCGAAATGATATCCCTTCGAAGGAAGGAAATTTTAGTTATCCCTTACTTGGACGATTCCCTGATAAGGGTAAGATCCAGGGAACAGTTGGAAGTCGGTGTAGCACTATCTCAGGTAGTGTTGCGGCAGCACGATTGGATTCTCAATATTCCAAAATCGCAGCTGGTTCCGACGACTTGTCTTCTGTTTCCTAGGGATGTTCCTGGACACAGTCCAGAAAAAAGGTGTTTCTCCCGGAAGAGAAAGCCAGGGAGTTATCCGAGCTAGTCAGGAACCTCCTAAAACCGAACCAAGTCTCAGTGCATCAATGCACAAGGGTTCTGGGTAAAAATGGTGGCTTCCTACGAAGCAATCCCATTCGTTAGATTCCACGCAAGAACTTTCCAGTGGAACCTACTGGACAAATGGTCCGGGTCGCATTTTCAGATGCATCAGCGGATAACCCTGTCACCAAGGACAAGGGTATCCATCATGTGGTGGTTGCAGAGTGCTCATCTTCTAGAGGGCCGCAGATTCGGCATTCAGGACTGGGTCCTGGTGACCACGGATGCCAGCCTGCGAGGCTGGGGAGCAGTCACACAGGGAAGGAATATCCAGGGCTTAGGGTCAAGCCTGGATACATCACTTCACATAAATATCCTGAAGCTAAGGGCCATTTACAATGCTCTAAGCTTAGCAAGACCTCTGCTTCAAGGTCAGCCGGTGTTGATCCAGTCGGACAACATCATGGCAGTCACTCACGTAAACAGACAGGGTGGCACAAGAAGCAGGAGGGCAATGGCAGAAGCTGCAGGGATTCTTCGCTGGGCGGAAAATCATGTGATAGCACTGTCAACAGTATTCATTCCGGGAGTGGACAACTGGGAAGCAGACTTCCTCAGCACGACCTCCACCCGGGAGAGTGGGGACTTCACCCAGAAGTCGTCCACATGATTAAAAAACTCGACAGGTATTGCGCCAGGTCAAGAGACCCTCAGGCAATAGTTGTAGACGCTCTGGTAACACCGTGGGTGTACCAGTCAGTGTATGTGTTCCCTCCTCTGCCTCTCATACCCAAGGTACTGAGATTGATAAGATGGAGAGGAGAAAGCACTATATTCGTGGCTCCGGATTGGCCAAGAAGGACTTGGTAACCGGAACTTCAAGAGATGCTCACGGAGGATCCGTGGCCTCTACCTCTAAGAAGGGACCTGCTCCAGCAAGGACCCTGTCTGTTCCAAGACTTACCGCGGCTGCGTTTGACGGCATGGCGGTTGAACGCCGGATCCTGAAGGAAAAAAGGCATTCCGGATGAAGTCATCCCTATCCTGATCAAAGCCAGGAAGGATGTAACCGCAAAAACATTATCACCGCAATTGGCGAAAATATATTGCGTGGTGCGAGGTCAGTAAGGCCCGACGGAGGAAATTCAACTGGGTCGATTCCTACATTTCCTGCAAACAGGAGTGTCTATGGGCCTGAAATTGGGGTCCATTAAGGTTCAAATTTCGGCCCTGTCAACTTCCAAAAAGAACTAGCTTTAGTCCCTGAAGTTCAGACGTTTGTAAAAGGGGTACTGCATATACAGCCTCCTTTTGTGCCTCCAGTGGCACTTTGGGATCTCAATGTAGTTTTGGGTTCCAAAAGTCACATTGCTTTGAACCACTTAAATCTGTGGAGTTAAAATATCTCACATGGAAAGTGGTCATGCTGTTGGCCCTGGCCTGGGCCAGGCGCGTGTCAGAATTGGCGGCTTTATCCTGAAAAAGCCCTTATCTGATTTTCCATTCGGACAGGGCGGAATTGAGGACTCGTCCTCAGTTTCTCCCCAAGGTGGTTTCAGCGTCTCACCTGAACCAACCTATTGGTGGTGCCTGCGGCTACTAGGGACTTGGAGGCCTCCAAGTTGCTAGACGTTGTCAATGCCCTGAAAATATATGTTTCCAGGACGGCTGGAGTCAGGAAATCTGACTCGCTGTTTATCCTGTGTGCACCCAACAAGCTGGGTGCTCCTGCTTCTAAGCAGACTATTGCTCGTTGGATTTGTAGTACAATTCAGCTTGCACATTCTGTGGCAGGCCTGCCACAGCCAAAAATCTGTAAATGCCCACTCCACAAGGAAGGTGGGCTCATCTTGGGCGGCTGCCCGAGGGGTCTCGGCTTTACAACTTTGCCGAGCAGCTACTTGGTCAGGAGCAAATACGTTTGTAAAATTCTACAAAATTGATATCCTGGCTGAGGAGGACCTGGAGTTCTCTCATTTGGTGCTGCAGAGTCATCCGCACTCTCCCGCCCATTTGGGAGCTTTGGTATAATCCCCATGGTCCTTACGGAGTCCCCAGCATCCACTTAGGACGTTAGAGAAAATAAGAATTTACTTACCGATAATTCTATTTCTCATAGTCCGTAGTGGATGCTGGGCGCCCATCCCAAGTGCGGATTGTCTGCAATACTTGTACATAGTTATTGTTACAAAAATCGGGTTATTATTGTTGTGAGCCATCTTTCAGAGGCTCCTCTGTTATCATGCTGTTAACTGGGTTCAGATCACAGGTTATACGGTGTGATTGGTGTGGCTGGTATGAGTCTTACCCGGGATTCAAAATCCTTCCTTATTGTGTACGCTCGTCCGGGCACAGTATCCTAACTGAGGCTTGGAGGAGGGTCATAGGGGGAGGAGCCAGTGCACACCAGTTAGTCCTAAAGCTTTCTTTAGATGTGCCCAGTCTCCTGCGGAGCCGCTATTCCCCATGGTCCTTACGGAGTCCCCAGCATCCACTACGGACTATGAGAAATAGAATTATCGGTAAGTAAATTCTTATTTTCATAGGACATGCCCCTTTTTGGGAGCGCTTTGCTACAGATGAACGTTGGGAGGTATGCCTATTTACAACAAACTTGGTACACATATGACTTACTCTCTGGGAACAAACAGTGTGGGGGTAACACACCACTAGCACCCCTAGGGGTGGGCCAGCAGCACAGAGTATATCAGGACATGCATGATATGTCAGAGATGACATGGCTGCATGTAACAGGGGCAGTGACATGATGTGAGGAGGGGAATGGAGGCAGCACAAACCCACACACTGACACTTATATAGTGGAAGTAGCACGGTCCCCTAGCAGCACAGAGTATATCAGAGATACATAATGTGCTGCACTATATAAGAAACTGTAAATAAATCGATAATTTCACAGGGGCACTGACATGATGTGAGGAGGGGAATGGAGGCAGCAGGAAGCCACAGACTGAGAGCTATATAGTGGGTGGAGCAGGGTCCCCAGCAGCACAGAGTATATCAGGAGATGAGTGATGTGTCAGTGAGGAAAGGGCTGCATGTGACAGGGCAGTGACATGATGTGAGGAGGGGAATGGAGGCAGCAATAAGCCACAGACTGAGAGTTATATAGTGGGAGGAGGAAGGTCCCCAGCAGCACAGAGTATATCAGGAGATGAGGGATGTGTCAGTGAGGACAGGGCTGCATGTGACAGGGGCAGTGACATGATGTGAGGAGGGGAATGGAGGCAGCAATAAGCCACAGACTGAGAGTTATATAGTGGGAGGAGCATGGTCCCCAGCAGCACAGAGTATATCAGGAAATGAGTAATGTGTCAGTGAGGACAGAGCTGCATGTGACAGGGGCAGTGACATGATGTGAGGAGGGGAATGGAGGCAGCAGGAAGCCACAGACTGAGAGTTATATAGTGGGAGGAGCAGGGTCCCCAGCAGCACAGAGTATATCAGGAGACGAGTGATGTGTCAGTGAGGACAGGGCTGCATGTGACAGGGGCAGTGACATGATGTGAGGAGGGGAATAGAGGCAGCAGGAAGCCAGAGACTGAGAGTTGTATAGTGGGAAGAGCAGGGTCCCCAGCAGCACAGAGTATATCAGGAGATGAGTGATGTGTCAGTGAGGACAGGGCTGCATGTGACAGGGGCAGTGACATGATGTGAGGAGGGGAATGGAGGCAGCAGGAAGCCACAGACTGAGAGTTGTGTAATGGGAAGAGCAGGGTCCCCAGCAGCACAGAGTATATCAGGAGATGAGTGATGTGTCAGTGAGGACAGGGCTGCATGTGACAGGGGCAGTGACATAATGTGAGGAGGGGAATGGAGGCAGCAGGAAGCCACAGACTGAGAGTTGTATAATGAGAAGAGCAGGGTCCCGAGCAGCACAGAGCATATCAGGAGATGAGTGATGTGTCAGTGAGGACAGGGCTGCATGTGACAGGGGCAGTGACATAATGTGAGGAGGGGAATGGAGGTAGAAGGAAGTTACAAACTGATTATACAGTGGGAGGAGCATGGTCCCCCAGCAGCACAGAGTATATCAGGAGATGAGTGAGGTGTCAGTGAGGACAGGGCTGCATGTGACAGGGGCAGTGACATGATGTGAGGAGGGAAATGGAGGTAGAAGGAAGTTACAGACTGATTATACAGTGGGAGGAGCAGGGTCCCCCAGCAGCACAGAGTATATCAGGAGATGAGTGAGGTGTCTGTGAGGACAGAGCTGCATGTGACAGGGGCAGTGACATGATGTGAGGAGGGGAATGGAGGCAGCAGGAAGCCACAGACTGAGAGTTATATAGTGGGAGGAGCAGTATCCCCGGCAGCACAGAGTATATCAGGAGATGAGTGATGTGTTAGTGAGGACAGGGCTGCATGTGACAGGGGCAGTGACATGATGTGAGGAGGGGAATGGAGGCAGCAGGAAGCCACAGACTGAGAGTTGTATAATGGGAAGAGCAGGGTCACTTGGGGGACCAAAAAAGGGTCCGGCCACTACACAAAGTGCATCAGGGAAGTAAGATATGCCTATATACTAGATCTGCAACCAACATAAATTAACTAACAACTGTCATCCTAATTTACCATCCTCATACCGTAGCAAAGCACGGGTACTCAGCTATCTACAATGTTATTTATACTGTGTGTTTAATATTTACATTTATTTTTGTAAACAGATATTCTTAAAATCCCGGGCAACGCCGGGTACTCCAGCTAGTATATATATATATATATATATATATATATATATATACATACACACAACTAAACATATAATATGTGAAGGATATAGGAGTACATGCGATAGCTCCCTGTTGTCCGCTGAAAAGGGGAAATTACCACTTCTCTATAATGTGTTAAAAGTCTGAGTGTGGAGAAAACAGATAACTCCGTTGGCGTGTTTAAATAACGCTGCGGCTATTGCGGTAAACATAATGACTAGGCTTACCATACTATCCCTTTAAATCGGAATTACACAGGTTCTGTGGCTGGCTAACGTCAAGCCTGCATCTCACCTGCTTTTAATCAGACACAGAACCTTTGCAATCTGTGAGTGTCCTGGTTTAAAGGGATAGTATGGTAAACCTAATAATGGGGCCTTCTCACGTAGGTGCTGTTGGAATCCACAAAGAGACGTCATGGTTTCACGAGATCTTGCGTATGCATCGTGTGCCCGTCATAAGAATTCCATACGCAATACGTGAAAGGCAGAGATCGCCATTACCACCTCTATGGCGTACCAGGATGTCACTTAGCGCAGAGAAAGGTTTACCATACTGACCCTTTAAACCGGGACGCTCAGGTTCTATGGCTGATTAAAACCAGGTAAAAACGCAGGCTTGAGGTCAGCCAGCCACAGAACCTGTGTAATTCATTAGTGTAAAGGGCCCTACACACTGGCCGACATGACTGCACGATATGAACGATCTCATTCATTAATGAACGAGATAACGTTCACATCGTGCAGTGTGGAGGCTCCAGTGATGAATGATGCGCGGCCCCGCGCTCGTTCATCGCTGGTGCCCCGTCGGCTGTACATGCAGGCCAATATGGACGAGATCCTCCATATTCGCCTGCTCTTCAACACTGCCGGGTGATGGAGGGAGCGAAGAAACTTCACTCCCCCCGTCACTGCCCCCCCCCCCCCCCCCCCCCCGCCGCCGGGTCGTCCGTCGGCCGGATCCGCCGTCGGGCAGCTCGGCGGCGGATCGGCCAGTGTGTAGGGCCTATAAATGTATGTAGAGAAAAGAAGGCTCCTTTTTGGGGGGCACTCTTAAAAGATATCAACAAAATGATGTGTGCATGGGTGAGAGTGATTAAAATAAAGCCTTTAATAAATCACATATTTAAAAAACTGAGTGAAACCCCCGAGAATCAAGGTAAACATACAACGTAAATGACAAACGTACAAATGTAAAAATATGTAGATATATGTTCAGTAATCATCCGCTATCTGTGGTGTATATGCAATCAGGCGTAGATTAAAGTTCAAGGAAATTTTTTTTTCCACTGACTACTTTAGTTGATATCCGCAAGTTTATATAATCTCATATTATACGTCCATATTGATCCACGCTTCCCTTCTGTTTTCAGACCCTCCAACATGACCCGCCACACTAGTTACAAAATGCTCTGTCCCTGGACTTCCCTCTTAATTTATCATTTCCATCACCTGTGTTGAACTAGTTAAATGACAAGAAAGCTGTTACTTCACAGGTGATGGCAATAATAAATTAAGAGGGAAGTCCAGAAACAGAGCATTTTGTGCCTAGTGGGGCGGGTCATGTTGGAGGGTCTGTTGTTTGCATGTATGTATGTCTAATGATTGTATGAAACCGCTAATAGCCAGAACCACTTGTATATTTGGGATCGGTATGAAATACCTCCAATCAAAATCCAGACGGTCAAAATCCCGACAAGGTCAAAATCCCGACATGTAAAATACCGACAGTTCAAAATACCGACATGCGTTTTTCAATTTTTTTTGTATGTCGACATGGACACCAGATAAGTGTACCACGTCCGCTCGCCATGCTTCGGGCACTGTGCCTCGCTGCCAGGGCCGGATTAAGGACCACATGGGCCTCGAGCTGAAAATATTCAAGGGACTATTGTAAGAAATGGGAGAGGTGTGATCAGTGTTATGTGGGTGTGGCCAGAGCCATGTGGGCGTGTACACCGCTCACTATCAGCTCCAATGTCTCCCTAAATATGTAAAAATAGAATAAATATAAATGCAAACTTAATAGTTATGATTTATGGCCAACCATGTGGCCAGCTGGTGGTTAGTGATCATCATGCTGCCATGATGATGGGCCTATTTTTATGTGGAGGCCTGGAGCTGTAGCTCCAGCCGCCCAATTGTTAATCTGACCCTGCTCGCTACGCTCGGCACACTATTATATTCCCCCTCCAGGTCCACTGGGATGGTAAAGTATGAACACGTCGGTTTCAATTAAAAAAAATCATGAAAAACTCATGTCGGCATTTTGACCTGTCAGCATTTTACATGTCGGTATTTTGACCTTGACGGTATTTTGTCCATATCGGGATTTTGACCTTGTCGGGATTTTGATTGGAGGTAAATTGACTGCATCCCATATATTTAGTAGGAATTGACAAGACCATGGACAGAAACACGAAGCTAAACATGGCGTGCAGTTTGGTGTAAAGTTATACAGTTATATGCCGTCTTGATACTTGTTTCAATCATTCAAATATTGTAATCATATCCTCTGTGCATAGCAAATCATTGACAGTATCAATTTGTTTTAGTCATCAAATCATAAGATCACTACACATCATTGTATCATTTTCACTGTGCACAACGTACAAAATATTAACAGTGTCAATCTGTTTAGTCATCAAGTTATAAGATCACTGCACATCATGAAAACATTGGGGCATATGTATTAAGCCTGGAGAAGTGATAAAGCAGTGATAAGTGCCAGGTGATAGCGCACCAGCCAATCAGCTCCTAACTGCATACCTTCCAACATGACCCTCTACAGGAGGGAGAGAATGCTCTGCTCCTGGACAGGGCTGCCATCAGAAATTGTGGGGCCCGGGACTGACAAAATAGACAGGGCCCCGCTCGACCCCAAAAAAGATTCTGCCACACTGCTCCACCCCTATATGATGTCATACATTGTGATGTTACATATAGGTGGAGTGTTGCGGACCTACAGGAATGGTTTATAGAAAGCTGATACACAGATTAGACTTGTTTTAAGAAGTCCTCCCTGTGTATCAGACTCCTGTTGATTCACCGACTGGTGCAGCTCTACAGGTGTTGGCGGTAGGAGCCAGGGCTGGGCCCCCTTCTCTGTATGGCATACCTCCCAACTGTCCGATTTTCGCGGGACAGTCCCGTTTTTTGGGGACTGTCCCGCTGTCCCACCCGCGGGCCACAGTGTCCCGCGGTGGGGGGGGGGGGGGGGCAGTTGGGAGTCTCCTGCACTCGCAGAGCAGCAGTGAATAGACGCTGTGCGCATGCGCACTTCGTCTATTCACTGGAGTCAGAGGGAGAGGGGGCATGCCAGCGGCTCACAGAGCGCTGGGCATGCCCACAAAGTGACAAAAACCGGGGGCGTGGCTCGCAATCGCGGGCACTCTGTGAAGCCATGCCCCTTTCTGGGGCCACACCCCTTTTCCCGGCAGGCGCCAATGCCCCTCCTTGACAGCCACAAAAGTTGGGAGGTATGGTATGGGCCTGGGACACCAGTCCCCCCCCCCTGATGGCTGCCCTGCTCCTGCACTTCCCTCTTATTGTATGATTGCCAGCACCTGTGCTGGAACACCTTTCTTATCCGTTAACCTATTCAACACAGGTGCCGGTAATCATAAATTAAGAGAAAAGTCCAGAAGCAGAGCATTGGAGAGGGTCATATTGGGAGGTATGTAACTGTAAATATACATTTTGGAGCTGATTGGCTGGTGTGTTATCACCTTGCACTTATCACTGCTCTATCACTTCTCCAGGCATAATACAAGTGGAGTGAGAATGAATGGTTTTCCTTACAGCATGTCTCTGTATATAGAGGGTCTCTCTACAGCACAGGTTCTCAAACTCGGTCCTCAGGACCCCACACAGTGCATGTTTCTCTTACGTCCTAGAGGATGCTGGGGACTCCGTAAGGACCATGGGGGTATGGACGGGCTCCGCAGGAGACATGGGCACTATAAAGAACTTTTAGTATGGGTGTGCACTGGCTCCTCCCTCTATGCCCCTCCTCCAGACCTCAGATCTTGTGCCCAGAGGAGATAGGGTGCATTACAGGGAGCTCTCCTGAGTTTTCTGTGTAAAAAAATGTTGTTAGGTTTTTTTATTTTCAGGGAGCACTGCTGGCAACAGACTCCCTGCATCGTGGGACTGAGGAGAGAGAAGCTGACCTACTTAAGTGATAGGCTCTGCTTCTTAGGCTGCTGGACACCATTAGCTCCAGAGGGAGTCGGAACACAGGTCTCACCCTGGGGTTCGTCCCGGAGCCGCGCCGCCGTCCTCCTCGCAGAGCCGGAAGAAAAAAGCCGGGTGAGTATAAGAAGAAAAGAAGACTTCAAGGCGGCAGAAGACTTCAGATCTTCCTGAGGTAAGCGCGCAGCAGTAACGCTGCGCGCCATTGCTCCCACACAACACACACACATGGCACAGATGGGTGCAGGGCGCAGGGGGGGCGCCCTGGGCAGCAATAAACCTCATTACTGGCAATAAATATGTTTATAAGGCTGCGGAGGCAGCAAATAGATGATCCCCCGCCATTTTTTTCATTATTGAAGCGGGATGAAGCCCGCCGCTGGAGGGGGCGGAGCTTGATCCTCAGCACTAACCAGCGCCATTTTCTCCACAGAAGCTGCAGAGAACGCTGGCTCCCCGGACTCTCCCCTGCTGAACGAGCTCAGAGGGCTGAAAAAAGAGGAGGGGGGCACATTACAAGCGCAGTGAGTGGGGAAATCAGTGTAATTTCATATAAAAGCACTATCTGGGTTTATTCCAGTGTCAGTTGGCGCTGGGTGTGTGCTGGCATACTCTCTCTCTGTCTCTCCATAGGGCCTGGTTGGGGAATTGTCCCCGTATAGTTATATCCCTGTGTGTGTGGGGTGTCGGTACGTGTGTGTCGGCATGTCTGAAGCGGAAGGCTTATCCAAAGAGGAGGTGGAGCAGATGAGTGGTGTGTCCCCGTCGGTGGTGCCGACTCAGGATTGGATGGATATGTGGCATATGTTAAATGCATCATTGCATAAGAGACTGAACAAAGCAGGGTGTCGACAGGGGATCAATCCACGGATTACACCGACTCACAGGGCCCGTCGGGGTCTCAGAAACGTCCATTGTCACAAATAGTAGACACAGATACCGACACGGACTCTGATTCCAGTGTCGACTATGATGAAGCGAGATTGCACCCTAGGGTGACAAAAAGTATTCAGTGCATGATTATTGCAATAAAAGATGTTTTGCATATCACTGATGAACCCTCAGTGCCCGACACGAGGGTACACATGTTTAAGGAGAAGAAACAGGTAGTAAACTTTCCTCCATCTCATGAACTTAACGAGTTATGTGAAAAAGCTTGGGAAACGCCAGATAAGAAACTTCAGATTCCCAAAAGGATTCTTATGGCATACCCTTTCCCTACGCAGGACAGGGTACGTTGGGAATCCTCTCCCACAGTGGACAAGGCTTTAACACGCCTATCCAAGAAGGTGGCGCTGCCGTCTCCTGACACGGCGGCTCTCAAGGATTCTGCGGACCGCAGGCAGGAGACTACATTAAAGTCTATTTATACACATACTGGTACTTTACTTAGACCGGCAATTACGTCGGTATGGGTATGTAGTGCAGTAGCAGCTTGGACAGATACCCTGTCAGCTGACCTTGATACCCTAGATAAGGATACCATTTTGTTAACATTAGCTCATATTAAGGACGCAGTCTTATATATGAGGGACGCTCAAAGAGACATTGGATTACTGGGTTCAAGAGCCAATGCCATGGCTATTTCTGCAAGACGATCCTTATGGATCCGCCAATGGACGGGTGATGCGGACTCAAAAAAGCATATGGAGGTCTTACCTTACAAGGGTGATGTATTGTTTGGGGATCGTCTCGTGGACCTGGTTTCCATAGCTACCGCGGGTAAATCTACCTTTTTGCCCTTTGTTCCCCAACAGCAAAAGAAACCTCCACAGTATCAGATGCTGTCCTTTCGGTCACATAAGTCCAGAAGAGGTCGGGGCTCCTCTTTCCTCGCCAGAGGTAAGGGTAGAGGTAAGAGAACACCTGCTTCGGCTAGTTCCCAGGAGCAGAAGTCCTCCCCGGCTTCCGCTAAATCCACCGCATGACGCTGGGGCTCCCCTACGGGAGTCCGCACCGGTGGGGGCACGCCTTCGACACTTCAGCCAAGTATGGGTTCAGTCAGACGTGGACCCTTGGGCGAGGGAAATTGTTTCCCAGGGCTACAAGCTGGAATTTGAGGAGGTGCCCCTGTGCCGGTTTTTCAAGTCGGCCTTACCAGCTTCTTCCCCAGATAGGGAGGTAGTATTAGCTGCAATTCAAACGCTGTGTCAACAGCAAGTGATTGTCAGGGTTCCCCTGCACCTCCAGGGAAAAGGATATTATTCAACCCTGTTTGTGGTCCCGTAACCGGATGGCTCGGTCAGACCCATTTTAAATCTAAAATCCCTAAACCTGTACTTGAAACGGTTCAAATTCAAGATGGAATCGCTCAGAGCTGTAATATCCAGCCTGGAAGGAGGGGATTTTATGGTGTCGCTAGACATAAAGGATGCTTACCTTCATGTCCCCATATATTCCACTCATCAACAGTAGCTGAGATTCGCTGTACAGGATTGTCACTACCAATTTCAGACGTTGCCGTTTGGGCTTTCCACGGCCCCGAGGATTTTCACCAAGGTAATGGCGGAAATGATGGTGATCCTGCGAAGGCAGGGTGTCACAATTATCCCATACTTGGACGATCTCCTGATAAAAGCGAGATCAAGAGATCAATTCTTGAAGAACGTGTCGCTCTCCCTGAGGGTGCTTCAACAGCACGGTTGGATTCTCAATCTGCCAAAGTCGCAATTGGTTCCAACGACTCGACTATCGTTCCTAGGCATGATACTGGACACGGAACGAAAGAAGGTTTTTCTATCGTCGGGAAAACCTCCAGAACATGGCCAGAGACCTGCTAAAGCCAAAAAGAGTGTCAGTTCATCAATGCACTTGAGTTTTGGGAAAAATGGTGGCCTCATACGAGGCCATTCCTTTCGGCAGGTTTCATGCAAGGCCTTTTCAGTAGAGATGAGCGGGTTCGGTTTCTCTGAATCCGAACCCGCCCGAACTTCATGTTTTTTTTCACGGGTCCGAGCGACTCGGATCTTCCCGCCTTGCTCGGTTAACCCGAGCGCGCCCGAACGTCATCATGACGCTGTCGGATTCTCGCGAGGCTCGGATTCTATCGCGAGACTCGGATTCTATATAAGGAGCCGCGCGTCGACGCCATTTTCACACGTGCATTGAGATTGATAGGGAGAGGACGTGGCTGGCGTCCTCTCCATTTAGATTAGGGTTGAGAGAGAGAGAGAGAGAGAGATTGACCTGAGGCTGTGATACTGTAGAAGAGAGTGCAGAGTTTAGTGAATGACGACCACAGTGACCACCAGACAGTGCAGTTGTTTGTTTTATTTAATATATCCGTTCTCTGCCTGAAAAAAACGATACACACAGTGACTCAGTCACATACCATATCTGTGTGCACTGCTCAGCCCAGTGTGCTGCATCAATGTATATATATATCTGACTGTGCTCAGCTCACACAGCTTATAATTGTGGGGGAGACTGGGGAGCACTGCAGTGCCAGTTATAGGTTATAGCAGGAGCCAGGAGTACATAATATTATATTAAAATTAAACAGTGCACACTTTTGCTGCAGGAGTGCCACTGCCAGTGTGACTAGTGACCAGTGACCTGACCACCAGTATATATAATATTAGTAGTATACTATCTCTTTATCAACCAGTCGATATTAGCAGCAGACACAGTACAGTGCGGTAGTTCACGGCTGTGGCTACCTCTGTGTCGGCACTCGGCAGCCCGTCCATAATTGTATATACCACCTAACCGTGGTTTTTTTTTCTTTCTTTATACATACATACTAGTTACGAGTATACTATCTCTTTATCAACCAGTCTATATTAGCAGCAGACACAGTACAGTGCGGTAGTTCACGGCAGTGGCTACCTCTGTGTCGGCACTCGGCAGCCCGTCCATAATTGTATATACCACCTAACCGTGGTTTTTTTTTCTTTCTTTATACATACATACTAGTTACGAGTATACTATCTCTTTATCAACCAGTCTATATATTAGCAGCAGACACAGTACAGTGCGGTAGTTCACGGCTGTGGCTACCTCTGTGTCGGCACTCGGCAGCCCGTCCATAATTGTATATACCACCTAACCGTGGTTTTTTTTTCTTTCTTTATACATACATACTAGTTACGAGTATACTATCTCTTTATCAACCAGTCTATATATTAGCAGCAGACACAGTACAGTGCGGTAGTTCACGGCTGTGGCTACCTCTGTGTCGGCACTCGGCAGCCCGTCCATAATTGTATACTAGTATCCAATCCATCCATCTCCATTGTTTACCTGAGGTGCCTTTTAGTTGTGCCTATTAAAATATGGAGAACAAAAATGTTGAGGTTCCAAAATTAGGGAAAGATCAAGATCCACTTCCACCTCGTGCTGAAGCTGCTGCCACTAGTCATGGCCGAGACGATGAAATGCCAGCAACGTCGTCTGCCAAGGCCGATGCCCAATGTCATAGTACAGAGCATGTCAAATCCAAAACACCAAATATCAGTAAAAAAAGGACTCCAAAACCTAAAATAAAATTGTCGGAGGAGAAGCGTAAACTTGCCAATATGCCATTTACCACACGGAGTGGCAAGGAACGGCTGAGGCCCTGGCCTATGTTCATGGCTAGTGGTTCAGCTTCACATGAGGATGGAAGCACTCAGCCTCTCGCTAGAAAAATGAAAAGACTAAAGCTGGCAAAAGCAGTAGCACCGCAAAGAACTGTGCGTTCTTCGAAATCCCAAATCCACAAGGAGAGTCCGACTCCAATTGTGTCGGTTGCGATGCCTGACCTTCCCAACACTGGACGTGAAGAGCATGCGCCTTCCACCATTTGCACGCCCCCTGCAAGTGATGGAAGGAGCACCCGCAGTCCAGTTCCTGATAGTCAGATTGAAGATGTCAGTGTTGAAGTACACCAGGATGAGGAGGATATGGGTGTTGCTGGCGCTGGGGAGGAAATTGACCAGGAGGATTCTGATGGTGAGGTGGTTTGTTTAAGTCAGGCACCCGGGGAGACACCTGTTGTCCGTGGTAGGAATATGGCCGTTGACATGCCTGGTGAAAATACCAAAAAAATCAGCTCTTCGGTGTGGAAGTATTTCACCAGAAATGCGGACAACAGGTGTCAAGCCGTGTGTTCCCTTTGTCAAGCTGTAATAAGTAGGGGTAAGGACGTTAACCACCTCGGAACATCCTCCCTTATACGTCACCTGCAGCGCATTCATAATAAGTCAGTGACAAGTTCAAAAACTTGGGCCGACAGCGGAAGCAGTCCACTGACCAGTAAATCCCTTCCTCTTGTAACCAAGCTCACGCAAACCACCCCACCAACTCCCTCAGTGTCAATTTCCTCCTTCCCCAGGAATGCCAATAGTCCTGCAGGCCATGTCACTGGCAATTCTGACGAGTCCTCTCCTGCCTGGGATTCCTCCGATGCATCCTTGCGTGTAACGCCTACTGCTGCTGGCGCTGCTGTTGTTGCTGCTGGGAGTCGATGGTCATCCCAGAGGGGAAGTCGTAAGACCACTTTTACTACTTCCACCAAGCAATTGACTGTCCAACAGTCCTTTGCGAGGAAGATGAAATATCACAGCAGTCATCCTACTGCAAAGCGGATAACTGAGGCCTTGACATCCTGGGTGGTGAGAAACGTGGTTCCGGTATCCATCATTACTGCAGAGCCAACTAGAGACTTGTTGGAGGTACTGTGTCCCCGGTACCAAATACCATCTAGGTTCCATTTCTCTAGGCAGGCGATACCGAAAATGTACACAGACCTCAGAAAAAGAGTCACCAGTGTCCTAAAAAATGCAGCTGTACCCAATGTCCACTTAACCACGGACATGTGGACAAGTGGAGCAGGGCAGGGTCAGGACTATATGACTGTGACAGCCCACTGGGTAGATGTATGGACTCCCGCCGCAAGAACAGCAGCGGCGGCACCAGTAGCAGCATCTCGCAAACGCCAACTCTTTCCTAGGCAGGCTACGCTTTGTATCACCGGTTTCCAGAATACGCACACAGCTGAAAACCTCTTACGGCAACTGAGGAAGATCATCGCGGAATGGCTTACCCCAATTGGACTCTCCTGTGGATTTGTGGCATCGGACAACGCCAGCAATATTGTGTGTGCATTAAATATGGGCAAATTCCAGCACGTCCCATGTTTTGCACATACCTTGAATTTGGTGGTGCAGAATTTTTAAAAAAACGACAGGGGCGTGCAAGAGATGCTGTCGGTGGCCAGAAGAATTGCGGGACACTTTCGGCGTACAGGCACCACGTACAGAAGACTGGAGCACCACCAAAAACTACTGAACCTGCCCTGCCATCATCTGAAGCAAGAAGTGGTAACGAGGTGGAATTCAACCCTCTATATGCTTCAGAGGTTGGAGGAGCAGCAAAAGGCCATTCAAGCCTATACAATTGAGCACGATATAGTAGGTGGAATGCACCTGTCTCAGGCGCAGTGGAGAATGATTTCAACGTTGTGCAAGGTTCTGATGCCCTTTGAACTTGCCACACGTGAAGTCAGTTCAGACACTGCCAGCCTGAGTCAGGTCATTCCCCTCATCAGGCTTTTGCAGAAGAAGCTGGAGACATTGAAGGAGGAGCTAACACGGAGCGATTCCGCTAGGCATGTGGGACTTGTGGATGGAGCCCTTAATTCGCTTAACAAGGATTCACGGGTGGTCAATCTGTTGAAATCAGAGCACTACATTTTGGCCACCGTGCTCGATCCTAGATTTAAAGCCTACCTTGGATCTCTCTTTCCGGCAGACACAAGTCTGCTGGGGTTGAAAGACCTGCTGGTGACAAAATTGTCAAGTCAAGCGGAACGCGACCTGTCAACATCTCCTCCTTCACATTCTCCCGCAACTGGGGGTGCGAGGAAAAGGCTCAGAATTCCGAGCCCACCCGCTGGCGGTGATGCAGGGCAGTCTGGAGCGACTGCTGATGCTGACATCTGGTCCGGACTGAAGGACCTGACAACGATTACGGACATGTCGTCTACTGTCACTGCATATGATTCTCTCAACATTGATAGAATGGTGGAGGATTATATGAGTGACCGCATCCAAGTAGGCACGTCACACAGTCCGTACTTATACTGGCAGGAAAAAGAGGCAATTTGGAGGCCCTTGCACAAACTGGCTTTATTCTACCTAAGTTGCCCTCCCACAAGTGTGTACTCCGAAAGAGTGTTTAGTGCCGCCGCTCACCTTGTCAGCAATCGGCGTACGAGGTTACATCCAGAAAATGTGGAGAAGATGATGTTCATTAAAATGAATTATAATCAATTCCTCCGCGGAGACATTGACCAGCAGCAATTGCCTCCACAAAGTACACAGGGAGCTGAGATGGTGGATTCCAGTGGGGACGAATTGATAATCTGTGAGGAGGGGGATGTACACGGTGATATATCGGAGGGTGATGATGAGGTGGACATCTTGCCTCTGTAGAGCCAGTTTGTGCAAGGAGAGATTAATTGCTTCTTTTTTGGGGGGGGTCCAAACCAACCCGTCATATCAGTCACAGTCGTGTGGCAGACCCTGTCACTGAAATGATGGGTTGGTTAAAGTGTGCATGTCCTGTTTTGTTTATACAACATAAGGGTGGGTGGGAGGGCCCAAGGACAATTCCATCTTGCACCTCTTTTTTCTTTTCTTTTTCTTTGCATCATGTGCTGATTGGGGAGGGTTTTTTGGAAGGGACATCCTGCGTGACACTGCAGTGCCACTCCTAAATGGGCCCGGTGTTTGTGTCGGCCACTAGGGTCGTTAATCTTACTCACACAGTCAGCTACCTCATTGCGCCTCTTTTTTTCTTTGCGTCATGTGCTGTTTGGGGAGGGTTTTTTGGAAGGGACATCCTGCGTGACACTGCAGTGCCACTCCTAGATGGGCCCGGTGTTTGTGTCGGCCACTAGGGTCGCTAATCTTACTCACACAGCTACCTCATTGCGCCTCTTTTTTTCTTTGCGTCATGTGCTGTTTGGGGAGGGTTTTTTGGAAGGGACATCCTGCGTGACACTGCAGTGCCACTCCTAGATGGGCCCGGTGTTTGTGTCGGCCACTAGGGTCGCTAATCTTACTCACACAGCTACCTCATTGCGCCTCTTTTTTTCTTTGCGTCATGTGCTGTTTGGGGAGGGTTTTTTGGAAGGGCCATCCTGCGTGACACTGCAGTGCCACTCCTAGATGGGCCCGGTGTTTGTGTCGGCCACTAGGGTCGCTAATCTTACTCACACAGCTACCTCATTGCGCCTCTTTTTTTCTTTGCGTCATGTGCTGTTTGGGGAGGGTTTTTTGGAAGGGACATCCTGCGTGACACTGCAGTGCCACTCCTAGATGGGCCCGGTGTTTGTGTCGGCCACTAGGGTCGCTTATCTTACTCACACAGCGACCTCGGTGCAAATTTTAGGACTAAAAAGAATATTGTGAGGTGTGAGGTATTCAGAATAGACTGAAAATGAGTGTAAATTATGGTTTTTGAGGTTAATAATACTTTGGGATCAAAATGACCCCCAAATTCTATGATTTAAGCTGTTTTTTAGTGTTTTTTGAAAAAAACACCCGAATCCAAAACACACCCGAATCCGACAAAAAAAATTCGGTGAGGTTTTGCCAAAACGCGTTCGAACCCAAAACACGGCCGCGGAACCGAACCCAAAACCAAAACACAAAACCCGAAAAATTTCAGGCGCTCATCTCTACTTTTCAGTGGGACCTTCTGGACAAGTGGTCCGGGTCCCATCTACAGATACATCAAAAAATAACACTGTCCCCCAGGGCCAGGGTGTCTCTCCTATGGTGTCTGCAAAGTGCTCACCTTCTAGAGGGTCGCAGGTTCGGCATTCAAGACTGGGTTCTGGTAACCACGGACGCGAGTCTCAGAGGATGGGGAGCAGTCACCCAGGGAAGAAATTTTCAGGGACTATGGTCAAACCAGGAGTCCTGTCTGCACATCAATGTGCTGGAATGAAGGGCCATATACAACGTCCTTCGTCAAGCGGAGAGTCTGCTTCGCAACCTACCGGTTCTGATTCAATCAGACAATGTCACAGCAGTGGCACATGTGAACCGCCAAGGCGGGACAAGGAGCAGAGTCGCAATGGCGGAGGCCACCAGAATTCTTCTGGGCGGAAAATCACGTAAGCGCTCTGTCAGCTGTCTTCATTCCATGAGTAGACAACTGGGAAGCGGACTTCCTCAGCAGACACGATCTCCATCCAGGAGAGTGGGGACTTCATCAAGAAGTCTTTGCAGAGATAATGAGTCTCTGGGGAATTCCTCAAATAGACATGATGGCGTCACGCCTCAACAAAAAGCTTCCGAGGTACTGTGCCAGGTCTCGGGACCCTCAGGCAGTAGCAGTAGACGCCCTGGTGACACCATGGGTGTTTTAGTCGGTCTATGTGTTTCCTCCTCTTCCTCTCATCGCAAAGATTTTGAGGATTATAAGACAGAAAAGATTACAGTCAATACTCATTGTTCTAGACTGGCCTCGAAGGGCCTGGTACTCAGATCTTCAGGAAATGCTCACAGAAGATCCTTGGCCCCTTCCTCTCAGGGAGGACCTGTTGCAGCAGGAGCCCTGCGTATTCCAAGACTTACCGCGGTTGCGTTTGACGGCATGGCGGTTGAACGCCGAATCCTAGCTGAGAAAGGTATTCCGGAGGAGGTCATACCTACTCTGATAAAGGCTAGGAAGGAGGTGACAGTGAAACATTATCACCGTATCTGGCGGAAATATGTCTCTTGGTGTGAAACCAAGAATGCTCCTACGGAAGATTTCCATCTGGCCCGTTTTCTCCACTTCCTACAGGCAGGAGTGGATATGGGCCTAAAGTTAGGCTCTGTTAAGGTACAGATTTCGGCCCTATCTATATTCTTTCAGAAGGAATTGGCTTCTTTACCAGAAGTCCAGACTTTTGTGAAAGGAGTGCTGCACATCCAGCCTCCTTTTGTGCCCCCTGTGGCACCCTGGGACCTTAACGTGGTGTTACGGTTCCTTAAATCTCACTGGTTTGAGCCCCTTCAAACGGTTGAATTAAAATTTCTCACCTGGAAGGTGGTCATGTTATTGGCCTTGGCATCTGCAAGGCGTGTGTCGGAATTGGCGGCCTTGTCTCACAAGAGCCCCTATTTGATTTTTCATGTGGATAGAGCGGAATTGAGGACTCGTCCTCAATTTCTACCTAAGGCGGTGTCTTCATTTCATATGAACCAACCTATCGTGGTGCCTGTGGCTATGAGCGACTTGGAGGACTCAAAGTCCTTGGATGTGCTCAGGGCCTTCAAAATTTATGTAGCCAGAACGGCTAGGGTTAGGAAAACAGAGGCTCTGTTTGTCCTGTATGCAGCCAAAAAGATTGGCGCACCTTCTTCGAAGCAGACTATTGCTCCCTGGATCTGTAACACGATTCAGCAGGCTTATTCTACGGCTGGATTGCCATTACCAAATTCGGTGAAGGCCCATTCCACTAGGAAGGTGGGCTCTTCTTGGGCGGCTGCCCGAGGGGTCTCGGCATTACAGCTTTACCGAGCAGCTACTTGGTCGGGTTCAAACACCTTTGCAAAATTCTACAAGTTTGATACCCTGGCTGACGAGGACCTCGCGTTTGCTCAGTCGGTGCTACAGAGTCATCCGCACTCTCCCGCCCGATCTGGAGCTTTGGTATAAACCCCATGGTCCTTACGGAGTCCCCAGCATCCTCTAAGACGTACCTACCGGTAAATCTTTTTCTCGTAGTCCGTAGAGGATGCTGGGCGCCTGTCCCAGTGCGGACTTACTCTGCAAGACTTGTATATAGTTATTGCTTACATAAGGGTTATGTTACAGTTGAAATCGGTCTTTGACTGATACTGTTATTTGTTCATACTGTTAACTGGTTATGTGTATTCCAGGTTATATGGTATGATTGGTGTGGGCTGGTATGTATCTTGCCCTTAGATTAACAAAATCCTTTCCTTGTATTGTCCATCTCCTCTGGGCACAGTTCTCTAACTGAGGTCTAGAGGAGGGGCATGGAGGGAGGAGCCCGTCTATACCCCATTGTCCTTACGGAGTCCCCAGCATCCTCTACGGACTACGAGAAAAAGATTTACCGGTAGGTTTAAAATCTTATTTTTGCAGCTCTCCTCGCAGAATCACAAGTGAAATAATTAGCTCCACCTGTGGACCTTTTAAAATGTGTCAGTGAGTAATTAATACACCTGTGCACCTGCTGGGTTACCTGCAAAACATGCACTGTGTGGGGTCCTGAGGACCGAGTTTGAGAACCTGTGCTCTACAGCATACCTCCCAACTTTACAGCACCAGAAGGAGGGACAAGAACGTGCGCCCGAATTTGTCGCCGTGACCTCGCTGAAAAGGACGTGGCCTTGCGGCAAACGCCGCAAATGCAAACCACGCCCCCCATGTTTGTCACTGTGGGGGCAAGGACAGTGCTCAGAGAGCTGCTGGCCGTGCCCCCTGTCCCTCTCTGTCGGGGGAATAGACGCTGTGCGCATGCGCACAGCATCTATTCACCGCTGCTCTGATCAGAGCAGCGAATGACAGGGGGGATCTCCCAACTGCCCCCCCCACCCGCGGGACACTGCGACCCGTGGGTGGGACAGCGGGACAGGCCGTGATAAACGGGACTGTCCCGCCAAAATCGGGACAGTTGGGAGGTATGCTCTACAGTAGATCTGGTCCAAAACAATAAAATAACACTTGGGTATTTAGCAGTGAGCAGTACAAAGGTAAATTGCTTTTGCGAGTATCCAAACACATAGTAGTTTTTAAGCAAGTGCAAGTGTGACCAATAGTTGGCTCTAATGACGCAACAAACGTGATTAGGCTCAAAGTGAGCGTCTCAGTCCTCACACATTGTGCAAGGCCTTCTTTTTGACAGAGGCTCCGGCCCTTTTTCAGGCACGCACGGAGATCCCGAATTACAATGGTCCAAAGTTGAGAGGTATGTTAGGTGTGATTTTAGCATCGGTCCTGATGCCTGGTGTGTACAGCACACGTTCCCTGCTGCTCTGCTGTAGGGATGGCCATCGATTATTGATTATTAGCAATCATCGATGGTCTATGTCCGATGGTAACTACTTTTATCATTGATGGGGGAGAACCAGATGGTTTCCTGCTATCGATGATAAAGAGCTATCAAATATATATATATTTTTTTCTCCAAGGTGTCAGGGACACTGAGCATAGCTCCGCTCCCGACACCCATTAAGCCATGCCCCTGGGCCCTGATTGGCCTGTGACTCACTCAATATTAAAGTAATGGTGACCACGGATGGGCAAAACCATCAATAGTTCCCTTGCAGATGGTGTCCCACCTTCAAGGTTATCCATCATTGATACTATTGATGGTATCCATTGATGGATAACCCACCGATGGCCATCCCTACTTTGCTATATAGAACAGCTGTAATCTGGACATACCTTCCAGACAGAATGGGAAAGAGCTATCCTACACAACCAACAATGGGGGTCATTCCGAGTTGTTCGCTCGTTGGTACGCAGTGCGCATGCGCTAAGTATTTTAGCTCAAAACTTAGTAGATTTACTCATGGCAGAACGAAGAATTTCCATCGTTGAAGTGATCGTAGTGTGATTGACAGGAAATGGGTGTTTCTGGCCGGAAACTCTGCGTTTTCACGGCGTTTGCGGAAAAACGCAGGCGTGTCAGGGAAAAACGCGGGAGTGGCTGGAGAAACGGGGGAGTGGCTGGCCGAACGCAGGGCGTGTTTGTGACGTCAAACCAGGAACGAAACTGACTGAACTGATCGCTGATCGTGAGTAGGTCTGGAGCTACTCAGAAACTGCTAAGAATTATTTATTCGCAATTCTGCTAATCTGTAGTTCGCAATTCTGCTAAGCGAAGATACACTCCCAGAGGGCGGCGGCCTAGCGTGTGCAATGCTGCTAAAAGCAGCTAGCGAGCGAACAACTCGGAATCACCCCCAATCTGTACTATCTTACAAACTAATGCTACTTATAGGGGAGAGGACTCCTTTATGGTGTCACATGCATGCACTGTTCCAAGGAACACTTAGAGAATGTGAGAAACGCACACACAAACTTTAACATTTTTTGGAGCACCCAGTTAACATACAAACATGGGAAGAACATACAAACATTTAGAGCCACAGCACCTTCGCATCACATGTGCACTGCAGCTACGGCACATGTGCAGTGAGAAAAACATCGCTCAGTTGGGACTGAATCAGGGCTGCGTCCGGCTCTGAATGAGGCCTGTTGAACAGAAAGCAATGATAGATGTCTCATTTGTAAAGACTGGTAGAACCAGGATGTAAGATGTATCTGATGGATCAGCTTGTAGTTCTAGAACTGGATTTGCTGCATACCAGGAACTCAGTGTATGTTATTGGCATAGCTGTCAATAGCTCTCCGTACTGTGCTACAAAGAGGGAAGTGTTGCTCAATCCATTATTACACAGCATTGCGCAACTCCAAATGAGAATAGAGACATGATTCCCTGCACCCTATGTAATCAAAGGTCTCGTGTGAAACCACATTCACAGGAATTTATAAAAGCCAAAGAATGTGTACAGCAGGGGTGGGGAACCTTTTTTCTACCAAGGGCCATTTGGATATTTATTAAAACTTTCGGGGGCCACACAAAAATTATCAACTTAAAAATGAGCCTGCTCCCAGTAGATATGCCCCCAGTAGATATACCCCCAGTAGATATATCCCCAGTAGTTATGCCCCCAGTAGATATGCCCCCAGTAGATATGCCCCCAGTCAGTAGATATGCCCCCAGTCAGTAGATATACCCCCAGTCAGTAGTTATGCCCCCAGTCAGTAGTTTTGCCCCCAGTAGATATAACCCCAGTCACTTGTTATGCCCCATTAGATATGCCACCAGTCAGTTGTTATGCCCCATTAGATATGCCCCCTAGTAGTTATGCCCCCAGTCAGTAGTTATGCCCCCAGTCAGTTGTTATGCCCCAGTAGATATGCCACCAGTCACTTGTTATGCCCCATTAGATATGCCACCAGTCACTTGTTATGCCCCATTAGATATGCCCCCTAGTAGTTATGCCCCCAGTCAGTAGTTATGCCCCCAGTAGATATACCCCCAGTCAGTTGTTATGCCCCAGTAGATATGCCCCAGTAAGTATTCCTCCAGTCACTTGTTATGCCCCATTAGATATGCCCCGTCACTTGTTATGCTCCATTAGATATGCCTCCAGTCAGTTGTTATGCCCCATTAGATATGCCCCGTCACTTGTTATGCCCCATTAGATATGCCTCCAGTCAGTTGTTATGCCCCATTAGATATGCCTCCAGTCAGTTGTTATGCCCCATTAGATATGCCCCCAGTCAGTAGTTATGCCCCCAGTAGATATACCCCCAGTCAGTTGTTATGCCCCAGTAGATATGCCCCATTAGATATGCCCCGTCACTTGTTATGCCCCATTAGATATGCCCCGTCACTTGTTATGCCCCATTAGATATGCCTCCAGTCAGTTGTTATGCCCCATTAGATATGCCCCCAGTCAGTTGTTATGCCCCAGTAGATATGCCCCAGTAAGTATTCCCCCAGTCACTTGTTATGCCCCATTAGATATGCCCCATCACTTGTTATGCCCCATTAGATATGCCCCGTCACTTGTTATGCCCCATTAGATATGCCTCCAGTCAGTTGTTATGCCTCATTAGATATGCCTCCAGTCAGTTGTTATGCCTCATTAGATATGCCTCCAGTCAGTTGTTATGCCCCATTAGATATGCCCCTAGTAGCGACGCTTACACACACACATTAAAAGCAAACAAAACCACAATACTCACCAGCCCCGCTCCTGCTTCCGGACCGTTGCCCTCTGCCTGGCCGCTCGCTCCTCAGAACTATGGGAGAGAAGTCACAACATCTCTCCCATAACACCGCACAGCAGCACACGCACACTGCCAGAGCTGGAAGCCGGAGCTCAGGAGTGAGCGCTCCTGCCTCCGACTGCTACTGAGGGTTAGAAGCCAAACGTCCACTAGTAACAAAATCTCAGCGGGCGCCTGGCTAGGTGAGCCTGGCCGTGCCGGATCAAGTGGCTCTGCGGGCCTTATATGGCTTTCGGGCCTGAGGTTCTCCACCCCTGGTGTACAGGATGAATTACTTTTACATACGTTTTTAAATAAAGCTGCGTTAGTTGTTTTCCAGCTTAATCAGCTTTGTTGTGTTCACAGCACCTGTTAGACAGGTTGTGTGGGGGGGGGGGGGGGGGGGCCTTCTCCCCTGTGAGATGATCGGTGTGTAAGCTCTGAAAACGCTGGTTACAACGGGGCTCATGCAACAGTTCTGCAGGGGTCGCTTATGCGTCTGGTTTGCGCCAGATGTGGCGCACAATGTTAGCAGTCAATGGCGAAAAGTTTCAGCCATCAGTTCATACACAATGGTCCGGATTTAATGAAGTCCGGGTTGGCCGGAGGTGCGGGTTCCCGGCTAAACTCAGATGGGGTTTTTTTAAGCGTCAATCATTTATAATGTATGGTTTTACCTCCTATTCTGGACAGTCCCATCCGCGGGCCATCTGCTCTGCAAAGCAGCCGTTGATCACTGAATAGATGCCGTGTGCATGCGTACATCATCTATCAGTGCGGGGAGGGATAGCTGGGGGCTGCCCACCAAATGACAACAACGGAGGTCGCTGCAGTAGGCTCTGCCCCTCCTCCGAGGCCCAGCACCCTTTTCAGCCACGGACGTGCCTTCGGCGCGGCAGGACCCGACTGCTGACAGTCGCAAGTTGTGAGGTGTGGCTTATGGTCGATAAGTACAGAAGAGGTTGACATGACTGATCAAAATGTACCAAGAGTAACCACAAGACAACCCCAAACTCCCATAGGGGGTTTCCCGAAAATAACGCAAAAAGAATGAAAGGCCGTTTTCACCATTTTTACCAGCAAAGGATGTGAATATTGAATGTACAAATATCTTTATGTTTTCCCATATGTAGGTTTGGCTGTAAATTAGCGTTTTTTTTTTTGTTTTTTTTTAGTGCACAAGAAACTTTTTGCAAAACTTTGGTGACTCTCCTTTGACCCAAGTAATATTAGGAAGTGTGGGTCAGTATTGTCTGAGGAAACTGGGAAACCGAGGCTTCTGATAATCACACAGGTGAGTATATTGCCTCAGCGTTATGCAAGTCAGGAATTTAAACATTTGAGGACGTGCTCTGCTCTGTCACTCGTTACTGTCGCAGAGAGTGGATTGGAATGAGAGGGAGGGAGGGAGAAGAGGGACAGGTAGCCCTGCACTTCCTGCTAGGTACAGAACTCAGCTTCTTGCCACCCGACGCTGGCTGATCTCACCTACCTCACATCAGGGGACACTGACCTCTCCCCTCCTCCTAATACACAGACATCAGGGGGCACTGACCTCTCCCCTCCTCCTAATACACAGACATCAGGGGGCACTGAACTCTGCTTTGCTCCTTATACACAGACATCAGGGAACACTGACCTCTCCCCTCCTCCTAATACACAGACACTAGGGGACACTGACCTCTCCCCTCAGGATGCCATACAAGGACCTGGTGAAGTGCTGGAATGAAGGCGTCCTGGCAGCAGATCAGAAGGATTTGGATTCGGCTTTGCAGCACTTTACCTGTATCGATGATCCTCCCTCAAAGATCTGGTTCAACATTGGATGCATTCACATTCTGAAAGGAGATTTAGAGAACGCTCTGCAGGTAAATCAGTCCCTTATTACATAGTACTGAGCTGCGGTAACTGCTACCTTTGCGCATGGGCTGGATGCAATATTGCGTGTAAGAAATAAAAAGAAAACACCTGTAGCCCAGATGTGTGGCAATAATCTGGACTCATGGGCGCTGCCTACTGTTCCAGGGGAATGTATATGTGTATGTATTCCATTTTGGCTTTCTATGTAAATTGTTAGAAAGAGAAGAAAAAGAAAGCCTCACAGTTTCTGCCGATCGTCCTCTTTTCTGCTCAGTAATTGCAAGGCAGCGGTTAATAGGGTATAATTAACTGTGGTGCATTCCCAGCAGAACCACTTATCCAGTATATTATTCAGAATACTTGCCAACATTCCGACGTTCCTCTCCGGGAGGGAGCAGGCAAGCCAGCACAGCAGGTGGTGGCTCGGGGGCGTAATGCAGTGTAGGGCGGGTGTTCTGGGGGTGGGGGGCATATTAAGCAGGGTAGGGGGCGTGGTTCACATCATCGTGGCCGTGCCTCCATGCTAGACAATGCCGAAAGTACTGCCATTGTACAGCAGGATGTGTGGCTATGATGACACAATTCTGCGCATATCACATCATCTGCCATCTGCACCGTCCGCTTTCAGTGGTAAATGGGAGGCTGGCGGGAGGTGGCGGCTGGTTCCAGGAGATTTGCACACTCTTCCGGGTGGCCGGGAGTGCCACCCGATTTTCAGGAGCCTTCTGGCTGTTCCAGGAGGGTAGGCAAGTGTGTTATGCAGTCACATGACCAGTATATTATACAGTATACTATACATCCTTTTGGACTTGCACCTTAGTGTTAGGGACGCACCAAATGAGTTCACCTGGTCGCGGTTGATGGGCCATTTTTTTGGCCAAAAATTATGCTAAGCACCTCAGTTTTGCTCTATGTTAGGGTGGGATGTACCACCACTTACAGTGCCAATACTAATCGCATATGTACTAACATATGTGATTAGTATTGCAAAGGGCAGCTCTCCCGATAAAAGCTGCCCTTTGCGATGACCGCCTGTCTCTGGACTTATGGGTTTATGACACGGGGGTCCATCTGCGCATGCGCAGAAGGCCGCACCGGCTGTGGCGGATGCTGGGAGGGGCCTGATCTGGGGCTTAGTAGGACATATGGGGAATGCGGTAAAATCCCAAAAATTGGATTTTCCCATTAGTACATCCCGCCCTTATGGGCCCTACACACTGGCCGATCCGCCGCCGAGCTGCCCGACGGCGGATACGGCCGACGAGCGACCCGGCGGCGGGGGGGGGGGGCAGTGACGGGGGGAGTGAAGTTTCTTCACTCCCCCCGTCACGCGGCTCCATTGAAGTGCAGGCTAATATGGACGAGATCGTCCATATTGGCCTGCATGCACAGCCGACGGGGGACCAGCGATGAACGAGCGCGGGGCCGCGCATCGTTCATCGCTGGAGCATCCACACTGAAAGATATGAACGAGTTCTCGTTCATTTATGAACGAGATCGTTCATATCTTTCCAACAAATCGGCCAGTGTGTAGGGCCTATTAGATTGCAGAGTTTATTATAATTATTCTGATTAGCAGTGATTAGTACTATAGAGTGTGCACCTGCATTGTTGACAGCAATTGTAGAGCACAGCGCATATTTGCAGTAAGTACGCGCGGTGCACTCTCTTACCAGTGCGCAGGTCTCAGTTGCAGCCCATACCGTAAACTGTGGCTGCCCACATCTTAGCAAAATGTTGTAATTATACTAATCTCCTAGAAATGCTCTGACCTAACTTCTCCGGTATGCAATTCTCTTGCTTAATTATTCCAGAATGTGGTAAAGGGCAACGCCCAAATAAAGGAGTGGAAAGTATCAGTGGTCAGCACCATGGGGGTCATTCCGAGTTGATCGCTCGTTGCCGATTTTCGCAACGGAGCGATTAAGGCTAAATGCGCATGCGCATGGTATTTTACCACAAAACTTAGTAGATTTACTCGCGTCCGAACTAAGAATTTTCATCGTTGAAGTGATCGGAGTGTGATTGACAGGAAGTGGGTGTTTCTGGGCAGAAACTGGCCGTTTTCTGGGAGTGTGCGGAAAAACGCAAGAGTGTCAGAGAAAAACGCGGGAGTGTCTGGAGAAACGGAGGAGTGGCTGGCCGAACGCAGGGCGTGTTTGTGACGTCAAACCAGGAACGAAACGGCCTGAGCTGATCGCAATCTGTGAGTAGGTCTGGAGCTACTCAGAAACTGCTAAGAAATTTCTATTCGCAATTCTGCTAATCTTTCGTTCGCTATTCTGCTAAGCTAAGATACACTCCCAGAGGGCGGCGGCCTAGCGTGTGCAATGCTGCTAAAATCAGCTAGCGAGCGAACAACTCGGAATGACCCCTCTTATGTATTAAACTAACCTGGAACTGAGGCATTATCTAAATGCTAGTCGTATATCATGTCTATGTAATGTAGAGAATCAGAGGAGCTTCTGGGGTTATCTTAAAGAGCAACAGAATATACTGGTGCTCAATAAATAAATGTTGGTACTCCATGTACACATAAAGGTTCCAGGGATCTGTCGGCCAAATCCTCCTGTATCTGTTTAATTGGGTTCTGCCAACTCTCTCCTACAGTCCTAGGTGATTGCAATTTTTAAACGAAAGCAATGTACTGGGGACTAATGCAAGAAAACCAGAAGTTGTGTTAGGGAACTAACATACCTCCCAAAACCCTAACTAAGGAGGGATAGTCCCACTTCTGTGGTTTTGCCAAGCCACCCCGACATCCGTTATGTTTGTCCAAAACTACTGGTTATGTTGTGAGCTGTTTCCCATTTACCATCCCTCTATACAGATACAGAAGAGTGGTTCAGGGCAGGGAAGGGGTATTGGGACATACCCCCAATGTGATGCGACACCACGAACATGATGTGGCATATGTATCCGTGTCCCGACTTAACGTTTGGTGTTAGGGACCAATACTGAAGGAAGGGACTATGGGGCTAATTCAGATATGGTTGGAGTTGCTGTCCTTCTTTGGAAGCAGCAGCAGCGATAGCTCTGTATGTAAATGCAGTAGGAGGTGTCTACAACAAGCAAACGCCTCCTACCTGCATCCTAGGACAGTCACAATCGGGTGGCTTGCGGGCGCGGCACCCATGGGGTTGCACAAGCCACTCGTTGTGTCGCAGAGGCCCGAAATCTCCGTCCAACGACAGAGATCCCTGGCCTCTTCCCTCCCCCTAAACAGCGGCAACACGCCTCCGTTTTGGGAAATGGAGGCCGTCGTCTCTCCCTCCCCGCCTCCAAATGACAGCAGACTGTCAGTCACTGACAGTATGCTGCCGTCCTGCTTCCTACGTTACAGGACCTGATCGCGGACGTGCAGAACCAATCCTGTGCATGCGCAAAGTACTGAACATCGGTCGTTTGCTTGGAGACTAATACTAGTGAGACTGGGAGCCATGGTAAGGGACTAAGGGGTCTATTTACTGATCCTTGGATGGAGATAAAGTGGACGGATATAAGGTACCAGCAAATCAGCGGTTGTCATGGACCCAGGGGCTTATGGGAAAGGTCCTCTCCACGAAGGGTAACTAGACGCTCCTCCAATCATCTCCTAACTACCATGTCACAGGCTGTGTTTGAAAAATGACAGCTAGGAGCTGATTGGCTGGTACTTTATCTCCATCCACTTTATATCCAGCCAAGGCTAAGTAACTAGACCCACGGAAGTCCCATAGCGTACAGAAGCTAGCGAGATCTTGTGCGGAATAATGTTATGTGACCACTCCCATCAGCAGATAATGACCAGCAGGACACGCGGTATACCTGTACATACTCACAGACTAATATCGCCTCTCCCCATAGGCTTACAGTCAATGCGTTGCCAAGGACAACTGTCTCGCTGTTGGCTTTTTTCAAAGGAGCTACGTACATTTCAAGCTAGAGAGGTAAGCACAGACCAGGGAAATCTCCTTATTGTGTATCTGGTGTCCCACATATGTACTAACAAGTGTTTAACACTGCCATGTACAGAAGGCTCAGACTAGGGGGACCGGCAGGGTCGGACTGGCCCACAGGGGTACCAGGGAAACCACCGGTAGGCCCCACTGCCTGAGTGCCCACTCCTTCCTCTAGGGATCAGGTTCCAGACTGTGCACTTGTATTATACATGGTAGATATGTTGCATTACACTGCACTAAACTATTGTGTATTTCAAGCCTCTGTGGAGGCTGGCCACACCCCCTTTGTAGGCTGGCCACACCCCTAAGTATGGGCCTCTATAACTGCATTACCCCGGTGGGCCATTCATGCCCCAGTCCGACACTGGGTACCGGCAGTGTTAGACAGTGTGTTGGCTACAGTATGTTATTGGTTCCTGAAGCACTGAAGTCACAAATGACCTACTGCCTACAATCAGGTTATGTCTGGCCAGCCGCACAGTTTATATGTATCACATCTCCGCATGTAACACAGCATAAGCTCTGTCTACCCAACAGGTATGAGAAGGCGCTGACTGACTGCCACCTGGCCCTGGCTCAGCTGAGAGACAACAGCGTTATAGACTACAAGCAGCTGGGACTCCGCCATCTGCTCTACTCCTGGGAGGTAGGACGGTGTCGCAATAGGCTTGAGGTGGGAGCTCACAGATTGGCCTCTGGGGGTCAGTGTTGAGGGTGTTACACATGCAGGACACAGCAATGGTCAGACGGTCTGCATTTCTGTCGCCACTCCCAGTTACAGCCGCCGAACGTTCCGTGACTGTCAATCGCTTAGCGAATAAATGCCACGGGACTGTCGCAGCACATGTGCTTAAGGGTATCCGGACTCCAGGTCGACAACAAAAAGGTCGACACACCTTAGGTCGACGCCAATTGGTCGACACACCTTATGTTGACATGGACAAAAGGTCGACATGGAAAAAGGTCGACATGAGTTTTTCACACTTTTTTTCTTTTTTGGAACCTTTTCATACTTAACGATCCACATGGACTACGATTGGAACGGTAATCTGTGCCGAGCGAAGCGGAGCGGAGGCACCATGCCCGAAGCATGGCGAGCGAAGCGAGCCATACGAGGGGACGCGGTGCACTAATTTGGGTTCCCGGTCACTCTACGAAGAAAAAGACACCCAAAAAACATAAAAAACTCATGTCGACCTTTTCCATGTCGACCTTGTTCCTGTCGACCTTTTGCCCATGTCGACCTTTTGTCCATGGCGACATAAGGTGTGTCGACCAATTGGCGTTGACCCAAAGGTGTGTCGACCTTTTTGTTGTCGACCTGGAGTCCCAGACCCGTGCTTAAGCTGGGTGCACACTAGATGACATGCACCAGGAACGATATCGATTTTCCTTGAACTCCTGGACAAACGATATTGGGCCTAATACAGACCTGATCTCTTCTCTGCATTTTTGCAGCGGTCTGTGATCAGATAGCAGCCGCACATAGAGAGTGAAAACCCGCCCCGTGCAAGTGTGCGAATGCATGTGTACGCCATGCAAAAACTTTGCCAGACAGCGGACATCTGCAAATCCATTCGCAAATCACTCACCATTGAATTATTTTTTTTGTGTGTAGCCCAGGACCTAATCCTACAGTGCGATACAAACAGGCTGATCGGGGCCGGAGCTGACGTCATACACCCACCCTGAAAACGCGTGTGAACGCCTGCATTTTTCCCGACACTCCCAGAAAACGGCCAGTTACCACCGCCAAACGCCCGCATCCTGACAATCAGCCTGCGTTCTCCTAGCGATAAAAAAAAAAACAGGATTTTTTTGCAGTTTGGCCTCACACACGCGCATTATGATCCGATCAGTCTGAATTAGGCCCTATGGGGGTCATTCCGAGTTGATCGCTCGCTGATGACTTTTGCAGTGCAGCGATCAGGTAATAAAACGGCAAAACTGTGCATGCGTATGCACCGCAATGCGCAGGCGCGTCGTACGGGTACAAAGTGCATCGTTGCTGAGCGATGGATCTAGCCAAGAATCCATTCGCACAGCCGATCGCAAGGAGATTGGCAGGAAGAAGGCGTTTGTAGGTGTCAACTGACCGTTTTCTGGGAGTGTTTGGGAAAACGCAGGCGTGGGCAGGCGTTTGCAGGGCGGGTATCTGACGTCAATTCCGGGACCTGCAACGCTGGATTAATCGCACAGGATAAGTAACTACAGGGCTGGTCTTGTTTTGCACAAACTGTTTTTGCAGCGCTCGGCTGCACAGGCGTTCGCACACTTGCAAAGCGAAAATGCACTCCCCCGTGGGCGGCGACTATGTGTTTACACGGCTGCTAAAAGTGGCTAGCGAGCGATCAACTCGGAATGAGGGCCAATATACGTGAGTTATTCGACACTGGGGGTTTAGCCTAATTTAACATGTCATTCGTCATTGGTGGCGTACACACCTCACGATTTGCTTCTAGTCGTTAGCGACATTGTTGTATTTCATGTACTAATGACAGGGATGGTCGCCAGCGAGCCACGGGAGTGCGCTTCGCTAGCGATATAGGGAGTCATTCAGACCCAAACGCAGCCGCGCGTCTGTACACAGCAGCTGCATTCGGGGGTCTGTGCACGCACACCATCTGCAGTGCGCGACCCGACCCTACACCTTGTGGCCACAAAGTAATTGACAGCGGTGACCATCAGTCAGTGGCAAACGCAGGATTTGCATGAGGGGGTTTCCAGAACTGGGCGGAGCTAATCACGGGGGTGGGGACTGAGGTGACCCAGTATATGTTGGGTCCGTAAAACTAGTGTGTGTGTGTATGTATATATATATATATATATATACATAATATATATATATATATATATATATATACATACACACACACATACATACATATACACATTTGCATAGCATATTAAACATGCATACCTACACATATATATATATATATATGTACACACACATACAGTACACATATATATACACATGTATATATATCATATGTGTGTGTGTGTGTTTATATGTATGTATACACATGTGTATATATATGTATGCACATGGATATATATGTACTATAATTAAAATAAAGTAAACTTTTATTGCACTTACAAGTGCCACCAGGAAGACAGCAGGCTGCAGAGGACGCTAGACAGCCATTAATAATACTCATGCAGTTAAAAAAAATAAAAATAAAAAAAAATATTTTTTTTTTAGTGGAGGGGGGTTTCTGGGTGCTCGGAAACCCCCCTGGGTGCGCCACTGAGAGTGGCATCAACGCAGCGTTTCGCTGGCAGGCCGAATGGGGGAGGCTGGGAGCATTTCCGGGGCGGCTGCATGACGTCACATATAGCCGCTCCAATTTACAAAATGGCGGCGGACCGCCTGGTTGCACTGCAAGGCGTCAACTTTAATTCGATGCGTCTGCAATTACATCGGGAGGCGGCACTACGTATGCTGGACGGCCTTGCCCTGTGATGGGCGGCCCCCAGCATGTGAGGAGATGGACGCAGATCTTGCGGCGTATCCATCTCTGTATCAGGTCCGTAGTGCGTACACACTGAACGATATTACGGAATAATTGTAATGACTGGTCGTTGTCAGCAATCTCGTTTAATATATCGTCCAGTGTGTAACCAGCTTTAGACTTAGATGCTGATAATTCGCTCAACCGCGGAAAAATTGGGTTTGCGTCCATCTCTGGGCCAGGCCCAGAATTCCCTTTCTCTGTGTGTGTTGTAACTTGTAATCTCCACATATTGGTGGCTTTACATCCCTTTTGTGTTTTGCGCAGGTTGTGTATAATACGGCGGTCATTCTCAGTTACCTGGGAAAATGGGAAAAAGCGCAGGAAAAGCTGAACGAGGCCTTCAGATGCCTACCGGGGGAAACCGGGAGTCTCAGGCTAGACGTGGCTCTGACTCAGATTCAGGTAAGTGCAATAAGGCTGCATTGTGAGAGTGGTGGGATTTTAGGACCGTCGCTGCAAATATCTGCTCCTCCGCAAACGCTGACGTTCTGCTTGGCAAACCCAGACGTACCTGCGCAATTTGCGGGGCACAAAGTAGATTTTGCTCTGCAACTTTGATGTTTTCTGCTTTCTTAATTGAGGTCCAGTGTGTGTAAACCATCACCAACCATTCTCTCCGTCTCTGAGGGCTGGATTTAATAGGGTAATAGTAAAACAGGCAACGCAAGCCCGGATTTACCTCTGTAACTTCTTGAATCCAGCCCTCATATTCTCCGATTATCGTCAGCTTTGACAAACGGATCGTTATCAGATTACAGATAGCTATGCCAATGCTAGGAGATAGGGATGTTTCCTGGGAATAATTTAATGAGGTAATGATTGACCCAGTGAAGTCATTATATGTCAGTGACTGTCTGATATATTCAGGACTATTCCTGATATGACCTCACGGTGGAATCTGTGTCCCCTCCCCCACAGAGACAAGTTCTGCTCCAGCCGATGGGAGTACCGGAGGGGGAACTATTCAGGCCTCGCAAGCAAGAAGTCGATCAACTTAAATTCAAAGACTTCCTGGGTAAACCAAAGGTAAGCAGGGAATTGACACCACAAATGACTCAGCCCCATTTACAAGTGTCAACAGACAAACCCTTGTTCAGGGTGTAACCAGATGGAATGGTTATAATAAATACAAACTAAACAATACCACAGGTATGAAATCTTTTGTCTGGATGATTGGGATTTAGGGGTTTCCTTCATTTATATTTTAAAAAAACACCTATTTTCCCAGAAAGCCATTCTCTCCTCATGAAACAATTTAGCAGAGCTCCTCACAGTTACTATAGGAGCAGATAAGGGTCTATTCATGAATCAATGAAAATGGTGGAGAAGTGAGCCTATGGAAAAATTGCCCATGACAACCAATCAGCTGCTCCGTACAATTGTAGAGTATGCAAATTCTAAATGTGACTTCAATGCTGATTGGTTGCCATGGGCAACTTCTCCACTGGCTCACTTCTCCATCCTTTTCACTGCTTCATGAATAGACCCCATAATTAGCGATCATGGGAGATGTACTAAGTAGTGAAAAGAGCGGAGAAGTGAGCCAGTGGAGAAGTTGCCAATGGCAACCAATCAGCTGCTTTGTATAATTTTATAGTATGCAAATTACAAAAGTTACTTCAATGCTGATTGGTTGTCATGGTCAACTTCTCCCTGGCTCACTTCTCTGCTCTTTTCACTGCTTACTATATCTCCCCCTAAATCTCTGACATGAACACAAAGGTTTCCTACTCTCCCATAATGGCCGGGAGGCTCCTGAAAATCGAGTTGCTCTCCCGGCTTCCCGGAAGAGTGGCCAAGTCTCACGGCCGGACGTGGAATTGCATCATCGTGCCCCTGCCCCCTGCTTCTCAATGACGGTCATCTGGGCATTGAGTTGCAGAGGGCAGGGCCACGATGATGCGATCACATGACCACGCCTTAGCTCCGCCCCTATGCAGCATAATTTACCCCCACCACGCCCCCTGACACTGCGCCACGCCACTCCTTGTGCTGACCTGGATGCCTTCTCCGCCCATGTTGTTGGGTCATACTCAGCATTAGACCCTAAAACGACAATTCCTAATAAACATCAGACACAGGAAGAGACCGTTTCATGTGGTTATAACATTTATTTTTTATTGCTATTACTTCTCGTTGTGGTAAGTATCTTGTCATGCCGTAATCTAATCTATAGTTACAACCTTTTTATTTCATGGACTCATTCGGAAATCTATGCTTAAATTCATACAGTACAGGTTGAGTATCTCATAGCCAAATATTTCGAAATACGGATTTTTTTGAGTGAGATAGTGAAACCTTTGTTTTCTGATGGCTCAATGTACACAAACTTTATTTAATGCACAAGGGTGGTCATTCCGAGTTGATCGCTCGCAGCCGTGCAAACGCTATGCCGCCGCCCACTGGGAGTGTATTTTAGCTTAGCAGAAGTGCAAACGTATGGATCGCAGAGCGGCTACAAAGTTCTTTTTGTGCAGTTTCAGAGTAGCTCAAAACCTACTCAGCGCTTGCGATCACTTCAAACTGTTCAGTTCCTGTTTTGTCGTCACAAACACGCCCTGCGTCCGCCCAGCCACGCCTGTGTTTTTCCTGGCACACCTGCGTTTTTCCGAACACTCCCTGAAAACGGTCAGTTGCCACCCAGAAACGCCCTCTTCCTGTCAATCACTATGCGGCCAGCAGTGCGACTGAAAAGCTTCGCTAGACCTTGTGTGAAACTAAATCGTTTGTTGTGCTCATACTACGTGCATCCGCATTGCGTTGCATTCGCATGCGCAGAACTGCCTTTTTTTTAGCCTGATTGCTGCGCTGCAAACAACTGCAGCTTGCGATCAACTCGGAATAACCCCCAAGGTTATTAAAAAGATTGTATTAAATGACCTTCAGGCTGTGTGTATAGGGTGTATATGAAACAGAAATGAATTCTGTGCTTAGACTTGGGTCCCATTGCCATGATATCTCATTATGGTATGCAATTATTCCAAAATACGGAAAAATCCGATACCCAAAATACTTCTGCTCCCAAGCATTTTGGATAAGGGATACTCAACCTGTATATCCATTCTGGCTGTGGCTGTCCTGTGGTACCATAGAGATAAGTTTCTCATACACAGAATTAGGCAGGTTATCCGATAAGACTAATGAAAGTTCTGTGAAGAGTTATTGTAGTCCATACCTCCCAACATGACCCTGTCCAGGAGGGACAGAATACACTGTTTCTGGACTTCCCTCTTTAATATATAATTGCCATCACCTGTGTTGAACTAGTTATTTGGTAAGAAAGGTAATTCAGCACAGGTGATGGCAATCATACATTAAGAGAAAAGTCCCGAAGCAGAGCATTCTGTCCCTCCTGGAGAGGGTCATGTTGGGAGGTATGGTAGTCTGATAACAAATTTCCTTTGTACTGCCTAGATCATCTCCTCTGTGGTTCCCAACGATCAGTACAGCGGCTTTGAGCCTCTCCGTCCCCAGGTGGGTCTGATGTATAAGCATAGACAGGTTATACTAAACAATTCAACTTTTGTTTCGTTCAATTATTGGCACTAACCCATACTTGCCTACCTGACCCTCTCCATGAGGGAGAAAATGCTCTGTTCCTGGACTTTCCTGGTAATGTATGATTGCCATCACCTGTGGTGAGCTGGCTAATTGATAAGAAAGGTGTTTCACCACAGGTGATGACAATCATACATTACCAGGAAAGACCAGGAACAGAGCATTTTCTCCCTCATGGAGAGGGTCAGGTAGGCAAGTATGCACTAACCCAAATATCAAAATTCAGAATATAATCAGTAACTAACTACTACTAAAGTGACTTGCAAAGTAGGAATGTACTGAATATATGGAGCAGATTTACTAAATCTTCTAAAAAGGAAAAGTGGTTGTGTTGCCCGTAGCAACCAGTCAGATACTAGCCATTATTTCTCTAATGCATCCTAGTTGCTATGGCAACTGCACCACTTTTCATTTATATAAGCTTTAATAAACCTACCTCTAGATCACGATTCAGGATTTTGTTAGCTGTTACGGGATTTGGGGGTCTTTTTATGATGGTACATGAATCTGGAGAGAAAGTGTATTTTTTTTATTAGAGAGAGGGCGTCTCTATATTTAAGAGGCCCCTAGAGGGGAGTGAGCCATCGCAGGTACTGCGGGTGATATAATTCACTGGGTGCCTCCAGCGTTAACTCCCCCATGCAAAGTTTGGGGAGGCATATCTGACAAGGACAGTGGCTGCCCACATGCAGGCTGTCCTGCAATCAGTATCACCACTATAAGATACTTAACGTTTTGCCAGCCAGTTCGTGTCCCATCAGCTGATGCATCAGACGTAGTTACAGTAAATATAATATAGTATGGGCGTGTTGCTGGGAGTAGTTGCATATAGAGGTGTTAAATTGCTCACATTGGAGGCCACCTAGCATAGGGCTGGTGAAGGTTTCAATGGTGCAGCCGATGGTGGCGTCTAAAGACACACAAAGCATGATTGCAGCATCTATAGACACTGACAGGGGGCACCTCAGTCCTTGCACATTTGGATGTGGGGATGTACACCAGGGAACTGCATTGTAGTGTTAATAGCATAAAGTCATAGATGGAACTGCAGCAAAAGATGCAAGGAAGGCCGCAACTGCACCAAACTCAGAATATGACCCTATGAGGAGGAATTCCCCCCCCCCCCCCCTCAACAGACTCCACCCCCACAACAGACCCCACCCCCATTAGGGCTGATTCTATAATTTCTTGGGCTGGTTTTCCATTCCAATCCGCCCCTGTACCTATGTAACACTTATTAACAACACCTTACTAGTGTGATGCCTTGGGGCTGTTGGCCTGTGCTGACCTGGGAGGTCCCAGCCCTGGACTTAAACCTTACTGCTAGGGACCCACCAGATCAGTGGCGTAACTACTGCCCCCGCAGTCCTCGCGGTGGCTTGGGGGCGTGGGGCTGCGGGGGCGCCACTGATTTAGAACAGATTGACATGCGGACGAGTGTCTGCATGTCAATCTGCGGTCTCCTCTCCCTCCCTGCTGTGTTGGAGGGACACGGAGCGCACATCGCGCGTCTCTCCTTTGTCCCTCCCTGGCTCTCCCCCGGCCGGTCTAAGGAAGTGCCGTTCGTGAGCTCTGATTGGCTCACGAACCGGCACTTCCTTTATTAGACCAGCGGGGGAGAGCCAGGGAGGGACACAGGAGAGACGCGCAATGTGCGCTCCGTGTCCCTCCAACACATGGGATGGGGGGGGGGGGGCGGGGGAGCAGGCACCTGGGGCATATACCTGGCACTGTGGGGGGAAGATCTGGCACTTGGGGCATATACCTGGCACTGTGGGGGGCAGATCTGGCACTGGAGGCATATACCTGGCACTGTGGGGGGCAGATCTGGCACTGGGGGCATATACCTGGCACTGTGGGGGGAAGATCTGGCACTTGGGGCATATACCTGGCACTGTAGGGGGCAGATCTGGCACTGGAGGCATATACCTGGCACTGTGGGGGGAAGATCTGGCACTGGGGGCATATACCTGGCACTGTGGGGGGCAGATCTGGCACTGGGGGCATATACCTGGCACTGTGGGGGGAAGATCTGGCACTGGGGGCATATACCTGGCACTGTGGGGGCAGATCTGGCACTGGGGGCATATACCTGGCACTGTGGGAGCAGATCTGGCACTGGGGGCATATACCTGGCACTGTGGGGGCAGATCTGGCACTGGGGGCATATACCTGGCACTGTGGGGGGAAGATCTGGCACTGGGGGCATATACCTGGCACTGTGGGGGCAGATCTGGCACTAGGGGCATATACCTGGCACTGTGGGGGCAGATCTGGCACTGGGGGCATATACCTGGCACTGGGGGGAAGATCTGGCACTGGAGGCATATACCTGGCACTGTGGGGGAATATCTGGCACTGGGGGCATATACCTGGCACTGTGGGGGAATATTTGGCACTGGGGGGAGCAGGCACTGAGGGGGCATATGTGGCACTGTGGGGGAACATTTGGCACTGGGGGGAGCAGGCACTGAGGGGGCATGTGTGGCACTGGGGGGGGGGGGTATATGTGGCACTGGGGGCATGTACCTGGCACTGTGGGGGAATATCTGGCACTAGGGGCATATACCTCGCACTGTGGGGGAATGTCTGGCACTGGGGGCATATGTGGCACTGGGAGCATGGCCCTAGCAACAAGCACTACCCCCTAGCAACGAGCATGACACCCAGTGCATGAAACCCCTGGCAACGAGCATGACACCCTGAGCATGAAAACCCCTGGCACCGTGCATGGAACCAAGAGCATGAAACCCCTGGCAACGAGCAGGTAATTTAAAAGTAATTAGAAGCCTTACTGTAGAACTTAATGTGTAATGGGCATTATGGTGTGTGGCATAATGTATCACGGACATTGCGGTGTGTGTCATAATGTATCAGGCATTACGGTGTGTTGTATACTATATCACGGGCATTGTGGTATGTGGTATAATGTCTCAGGATCATTGTGGTGTGTGTCATACTGTGTCACAGACATTGTATGTGCTATAATGTATCAGGGGCATTGTAGTGTGTAGCATAATGTATAACGGCATTGCGATTCCTGTCATAATGTGTCACAGGCATTACGGTGTGGGGCATTACAGTGTGTGCATATTGTGTCATGTGCACTATTGTGTGTGGAATAATGTCTAAGGGCCATTGCAGTATGTGGAATAATGTATACTGGGCATTACTATAAGGAGGAAAAATGACAAATAATGTAAGGGGCATGAATCAGGATTATTTTTCTTTCCTGTGGTGGCCAACGTCTGGGCGTGCAGGTTGCAAAACTGGGGTATAAGGTAGTCTTTTCCTGCAATGCCACGCCCTCCACGCAAATCCACGCCCATTTTGACAAAGCCACACCCCCTTTTTTGCCGGCGGCGCGCATTTTTCTACCTTTGCTAGTGCCAATTACGGGGGGTATGGGAGGGCGGGGGGGGCGCTGGAGGATTTTTTTGGCTTGGGGGAGAAAAATTTCTAGTTACGCCACTGCACCAGATGTGGTCACCTGGGCGCTGTTGTGGGCTAAAAATACGCTAAGCACTTCAGTTTTGCTCTATGTTAGATTGCAAAGTCTATTCTAATTATTATGATGCGGTGCTTAGTACTACAGAGTGTGTATCTGCATTTTCTTTGTTTCCACTCTTTCGTTTCTTATTGTGTTACTGTCGCTGGCCAAAAATTTAAGCATCTCCCCTGCAGATATCTGTGATCGGGGCAAGTTTATAACTTTTTATTTGCGGAAAGGTTTAGTTCATTACTGAAATAAATCCGTATTTCTCATGGTAATCTTGACATTCTTTTCCATGCCAATTGTTCTTATGTTCTTTGAGTCTTTCAGTTCTTGCTGCAGAAGCCGGGTTTTTACGAGCCATGTCGGGAAGCCATGCAGTAAGTACTCGTGTATGGTTCTTCCAATATGGTAATAGAGGTTACGGTTCTGGGGGTAACAGTGGTTACAGTTCTGGGAGTAATAGAGGTAACCGTTCTGGGGGTAATAGAGGTTACAGTTCTGGGAGTAATAGAGGTTACAGTTCTGGGAGTAATAGAGGTAACCGTTCTGGGGGGTAATAGAGGTTACAGTTCTGGGGGTAATAGAGGTTACAGTTCTGGGGGTAATAGAGGTTACGGTTCTGGGGGTAATAGAGGTTACAGTTCTGGGGGTAATAGAGGTTACGGTTCTGGGGGTAATAGAGGTTACAGTTCTGGGGGTAATAGAGATTACAGTTCTGGGGGTAATAGAGGTTACAGTTCTGGGGGTAATAGAGGTTACAGTTCTGGGGGTAATAGAGGTTACAGTTCTGGGGGTAATAGAGGTAACAGTTCTGGGGGTAATAGAGATTACAGTTCTGGGGGTAATAGAGGTTACAGTTCTGGGGGTAATAGAGGTTACAGTTCTGGGGGTAATAGAGATTACAGTTCTGGGGGTAATAGAGGTTACAGTTCTGGGGGTAATAGAGGTTACAGTTCTCGGGGTAATAGAGGTTACAGTTCTGGGGATAATAGAGGTTACAGTTCTGGGAGTAATAGAGGTTACAGTTCTCGGGGTAATATAAGTTACAATTCTGGGGGTAATAGAGGTTACAATTCTGGGGGTAATAGAGGTTACAATTCTGGGGCCAGACCATGAAATATTATATTGTAATCTCACAATGTAAAACCAAAGGATTAATTGCGCTTGATGTACACTGTACTGACAATATTTACTAATTATTTACTTTCCCACTCTGTGTATAGAATATGTTTGGATTCATTAAATAAACGAGAAACTTGCTTTTGATAAAAAGTTTTTACTGTAGTCTATTAAAATAAACTTTATAATAGCAATTGTGATAACAACTGTACTAGTATAAATTACAAATAGAAACTATATAAATCAGAAAAGAGCTGGATATCAGTTGTCAGTTCTGGACCAGAGCCAAGATTTTTGTAGACTCTGCACACTGATTGCTAAATAGCAACAGTGTTTTTCCTTTCGATAAAGGCAGCCACGTATTGATAATAAAAATAGTAGAATTGCTACAAACAGGGAGCACACACAGTGAAATACTAGAGTCTTGCAGTATGTTCAATTAAATTTTGCACAGCTACGATCAGTTACTTAGACATGCGGGGGGTGGGGGAGTGGACCCAGCACAGGGCTAGTCCGCCCCGCATGTCTGCCCCCCCCCCCCCCACACAAGTACAAAAGCATCGCACAGCGGCGATGCTTTTGTACTTGACGAGTAGCTCCCAACCACGCCTGTGTTGCCCGGACCGTGCCCCCAAAACGGCGGGCAAACTCCGCCGGCCCGCCCAGCGACCGCCTCTGCCTGTCAGGCAGTGCTGGAAGCGGCGGCCGATTGCAGTCAATATCACTATTGCGGGTGTCTCCAATGGGAGAAAGGTGTGCCATCAATCCCACATGTCACAATTGGACTCTGACAACTAACCACTACCAGCGGCTTTGTGGAGCCACACACAGGGTGAGCATACACCGGACAATTTATATCATCATCTCTGGTATTGTCTATAATCCCTCTGGATCAGGTAAATTACCTATAGAGTTATCTACTGCACCGGGACGCCTGTGGCGGGTGAATCATCACTGCTAGTAATTGAACATACTGCAAGACTCTAGTATTTCACTGTGTGTGCTCCCTGTTTGTAGCAATTCTACTATTTTTATTATCAATACGTGGCTGCCTTTATCGAAAGGAAAAACACTGTTGCTATTTAGCAATCAGTGTGCAGAGTCTACAAAAATCTTGGCTCTGGTCCAGAACTGACAACTGATATCCAGCTCTTTTCTGATTTATATAGTTTCTATTTGTAATTTATGCTAGTACAGTTGTTATCACAATTGCTATTATAAAGTTTATTTTAATAGAATAGAGTAAAAACTTTTTATCAAAAGCAAGTTTCTCGTTTATTTAATGAATCCAAACATATTCTACACATAGGGGGTCATTCCGAGATGTTCGCTCGTTGCCGATTTTCGCTATACTGCGATTAGTCGCTTACTGCGCATGCGTAAGGTACGCAGAGCGCATGCGCTTAATTATTTTACACAAAAGTTAGGTATTTTATTCACGGCATAACGAAACTTTTCCATGGCTGTGCTGATCGTAGTGTGATTGACAGGAAGTGGGTGTTTCTGGGCGGAAACTAGCCGTTTTATGGGAGTGTGCGGAAAAACGCAGGCGTGCTAGTTGAAAAACGCAGGAGTGTCTGGAGAAACGGGGGAGTGGCTGGGCGAACGCTGGGTGTGTTTGTGACGTCAAACCAGGAACGAAAAGGACTGAGCTGGTCGCAATGGCTGAGTAAGTCTGGAGCTACTCAGAAACTGCGGGGTAATCGTTACGAGAAAATTAGCGAAGCTTTCATTAGCAATTCTGCTATGCTAAGATACACTCCCAGTAGGCGGCGGCTTAGCGTGTGCAATGCTGCTAAAAGCAGCTAACGAGCGAACAACTCGGAATGAGGGCCATAGAGTGGGAAAGTAAATAATTAGTACATATTGTCAGTACATCAAGCGCAATTAATCCTTTGGTGTTGTATTTGTTTCATTTCCTGGGGCTCCGCAAAAGCTCTTAATTACTTGCAGCTGATGATTATCTGACCTTGGTAAATACTCAGCAAAATTGCGCCGGGAGATAGGGTGGTTTCTCACGTTATACAATAATCTCACAATGTAACCCTCACAGAGGTCGGGAGGCCGGGTACCATCGTGTTTTAGTCCATTATTACCCGGAGAACTCTGCAGAAGTGGCTGTGAAAGCAAGCAGCATCTTGTACGTCCTGAACAAAGATGAAAGCTGGGCAACTGCCATCCACGATGGTCAAGTAAGTGCCCCTTATCAGCCCTCATGGCAACGTCCCACCCCCTCCCCCTCCTGAGACAGAGTATTTCCCTCTCTCCACCTACATTCATGATTTATGTTAATTATGTTTTATGATCTTTCATGCTCTTTTATAGAAAATTCTCATACCAACTAATTTTCTGGAACCAGTGAATGCGCCCAAAGCAGATATGAAGGTAATTACAAGACATCATTATTTCCCTTTCAAATCCTTTTTTTTATTTATTATTTCCGTCACTAATAAGCACAAACTTGTTAGGATATGGGGCCTAATTCAGACCTGATCATAGCCGTGCAAAATTTTGCACAGCTGCGATCAGTTACTCAGACATGCGGGTGGACGCCCAGCACAGGGCTAGTCTGCCCCGCATGTCTGCCCCCCCCCCCCCCCCCACACAAGTACAAAAGCATTGCACATCGGCGAAGCTTTTGTGCTTGTGCGAAAACACACAGCAGCGTTCAGGTCTGAATTAGGCCCATGGTACGTTCTGTACCTGTCTCCTTCTGTGTATCAGTCTATGGGTGCATCCCCTAGTGTCAGACCTCTAGTGCCAGGAGTCACTTGGAGGCGGTGTTATATGTTGTAGTTTCTGTCCCTCCATCTCAGAGAGAGTGAGGAGAGTGTGACACACATATAGAGACTGAGAGACAGAGTCCTGGTGTGCAAGTGTGCAGAGCTGAGACTGGGAGCAGATCTCAGCTACAGAGACTCAAAGAGTTTCCAGTGCATGCATCATCTTCTCTACAGTGGGAGTCAGACTGCACGGCTGTGCAGTCCTCCATGCTTCACCACAACAGACATCTCCTGATAAGTACCACTACCTAATGCTGTTACCTTGTGTGATATATGGGCTCCTGATTACCGCTATCAGTGTTACATCTGAGTCACCGGTGTACACTAAATGTTAATATTTCTAAACCTGTGCTACTGTTTAAGTCAGCTAAGTGTGTTGACTGACTTCACTGCACCAGATAGCCCAGAACACTTTGCCAACAAAACTTGTGTTACACAAATTCAGTTAGGTACCAAACGTGTACTGAATGGCAGCATCCAATCAGTAATGACCTCTGATCTGCCCAGTGCGTGCTAGACAATGAAAGCAAGTGTCTGATTTGTCCACATTAATCAATGAGCCCTTATGATTGGTCCTTTCATGATGCAGTTACTATAATGGATCTGGTATATGACCCGTGCATTTTTTTTTTTTTTAATAATAATGTTAGATTATTTGTTGTGAAATTAAACAGAGATAAGATTTTCCTTTGTCGACAGTATAGGTACTTGTAGATTTATCAGGGCCAGAGCCAGGTCCTCCTTTTGGCAATCTAAGTTCCCGTGATCTAGAGCACAGTGGGCACTATGGGGTCCGTATTACGCTAATTCGTTGTTATGTGTAATGCTTATTGACAAACGGAGCGGGCAATGTGGCCAAACTGGTGCCTTTCGTAGGTGTCCCATGGGGTCTTAAACAGGCCCAGATCCAGTGCATAGTTGTCGACAGGGAATGGTGCGGACGGGTATTATGGAATATAGCGCGTGTACGGGGGGGGGGGGAGGTGTGACACATTGGAGGCTTACAGGGGGCGTGGCAAATGCGTCATCATGGATACGCCCCTTCCCCTGGTATACAATGCTGAGACTACAGGCATTGCACAGCAGAGGGCGTGGCTAAGATGATATGTTCCAGAGTGAATCACATCATCAGCCTCCTGGACTGCCCACTTCACTCAGTAAGTGGGCAGCTGGGTGGTATGTCGCAGCTGCCACTGGGAGACTTGCCCACTCTTCCGGGTGGCTGGGGGTGCCACCCGATTTTCAGGAACCGTTCCGGGAGAGTAGGCACATATGACCAATGTCTTTTAGCTGTGCTCAAATGTTAATATTTCTTCCTCCAACAGAAAATGAATAATGGGATCCCTCTGCCCCCCACGAAGATGCCACCAACGAGGCCAAATGTGAAGCCGACGAGCGAGCAGTGGCCACAGCAGGGTAGAAATTACTGTCGGGGGAATGGGCCACTCTGAGTTTTTCATATATGACATTACACATTATTTATTTTTCACACAAATTTTTTTTCTATTTTTACATATTTAGGCAGACATTGGGGCACTGGCCACACCCACACAACATTGACCACACCCACACCTCACTGATCACACCCACACACCACTGTTCACACCCACACACCACTGTTCACACCCACATGGCACTGGTCACACCCACATGGCACTGGTCACACCCACACGGCACTGGTCACACCCACACAACACTGGTCACACTCACACAGCGCCGGCCACACCCACATGACACTGGTCATACACGCAGCACAGCGTTAGCCACACCCACACAGCACTGGACACGCCCATACATCACTGGGCACGCCCACACAGCACTGGTCATTAAGAATAGTTGTTTTGTCTCAACAACGGTGAAATGTAGACCAAGCAATGCTTTACTTTCGCTACTATTTCATTCATTTATCAAGTGGTGAAAAGAGTGGAGAAGCAGAACGTGTAGAATAGGGGTGACCAACCAGTCAGAGACAAAGAGCCCAAAAATCTTGTTAGGTACGTCAAAGAGCCGACATCAAGCCGAAGGCGTGTGTGCAAAAATGGGGTGTGACCTTGTGCCTGCTAGGCCACACCCCATGGTATAAAATACAATGAAAATGCCAGATCCACATAAAATACATTTTAAAGCCAGAATCAACATAAAATACATTGAAAAAGACACTTCCACATAAAATAACGTAAAAATCCAGATCCACATAAAATATATTGAAAAAGCCATATTCACATAATACACTTCAGCTCCCCCATGTGTCACTCCAGCCAGCTCCCCCATGTGTCACTCCAGCCTGCTCCCCCATGTGTCATTGTGTCTCTCCAGCCAGTACCCTCCTGTGTCACTCCAGCCAGCTCCCCATTGTGTCACTCCAGCCAGCTCCCTCATGTGTCATTGTGTCTCTCCAGCCAGCTCCCCCATGTGTCACTCCAGCCAGCTCCCTCCTGTGTCACTCCAGTCAGCTCCCCACTGTGTCACTCCTGCCAGCTCCCCCATTATGTCTCTCCAGCCAGCACCCTCCTGTATCACTCCAGTCAGCTCCCCCATTATGTCTCTCCTACCAGGATCCTTCTGTGTCACTCCAGCCAGCTCCCCATTGTGTCACTCCAGCCCACCCCCATGTGTCACTATAGTCCAGTATCTGGCTCCCCAGTTTTCAGTCGCCGTAGTGCTGCTGTGTGTCTGGTTGGAGTGCACCAGTTTCCAGGATCTGTTGTGGTCAGGTGACTGAATGTCGGGAGCCACATTTGAATGAAGAAAGAGCAGCATGTGGCTCAAGAGCCACAGGTTGGCCACGGCTGGTGTAGAAGTTGCCCATAGCAACCAACCAACTTCACTCTTTTCACTGCTTGCTGCATCAACTCCCATGTCTAAGATAATAGCCTTTATATTACAGGTAATCTAATACCAGCTCAGGATGTCCCACCGCGGCCCACAGGTGACCTTCCAGAACCCACTGAGGTAACTGACATATAGTGGGCAGAGAAGATGTCATTCTGTTAAATTACATGGTAAATCTCTTGATAAGTGCCCTCTTCTTTTTCCACCAGCCAGTGCGAGGAAAGATGGATATCCGTGTTAGGCAAGACCAAGAACTGGAGACAGCTGTCCACCGTAGAAGAGGCCAAGACTTGGAAGTGCCTGTACCTTCTAGAGACGAAGGAGTGGGGGATATGGCTGTACCGACTAATACGGTGGACGTGACAATACCGTTTAGATCACATCTAATAGAAAATGTGATATCTCCTCCCATAGCAGAGCCAGTGAGGGTCAAAGAGGCTCCGCAAAGACCTCAGCCAAAGGTGGAAACAGTCGTCACCCTACAAAGCGCTCAACGCCCCAGACAGGAAGCAGCAAAGGTCATCAACTTTTTAATATTTTCATATTTCAATTGTCAATGAGATGAAGGGGGAGATGTATCAAGCCTTAGAGAGAGATAAGATGGAGAAGTTACCGATAGCAACTAATCACCAAGGAAACCAGACTGAATGAAATCTAGTTCAAACGTGACAATATGAAGCGCATTAGGCAGCGCAAATCACTTTTAGCTTAATGTATGTACCCGTCGACCCAATGTATCCCAACCATATGGTGTCCACGTATTGACTGCTGACCAATACGTTGTCGATCTGTCACCCGGATACCATCTGAAGCAGCAGCCGCTTTGCCCCCGGGGCTGGTTGCACATGTGCGCCCCTCTGCTGGCTCACTGATTGCTGATATTATTGTGTTACACACATACAGTGTTACTTACCGGACCCCTCTCAGAAATATTGGTTCAGCCCAAAAAATGGCCGCCTCCACTATGTGTAGGTGACAGATGCACTTTACATAAGAAAACGTTTACTGAATTTATCAATGTTTTCAAGCAGGAAGAAATGACGCAGACGTTAATGATAAACAGCCATCCGGCAGATTCCGCAGCAAGCTCTGCAGACGACAGGCATGTAGCACAGGTAAGTGATTACCATATAAATCCTGGCACACGTTCTGAGCAGTGGTTGTATGTAAATGCTGCGTGTTGGGGGGGCTGGGTGCATCTCGTCATTAGGCCTCACCCCTCGTGGCATAGTGACGGGAATCCCATTATCACGGCCCTACTGATTTCACTAGTAAATGAGCGGAATGCGTGATCTACACTTCGGGGTGTCTGTGGAACTCCCCACAAGTTTGTTAATCCCATGGATATTTGAGGAGAGTAGGCAAATGTCCTTAACTGCTCCCATTTGGGGTGAATAAATCCAGAATGGCTGGGGTCCTACTACTAGGTATGGTCATACACCCTAGGTTTATGGTGGGGGGGGGGGGGGTTCACTCATTCTATGAGAATCTAGTCATATTGGGTCCGCCCCCTTCTCACAGACCTGCAAATTGTGACATGCCGCCACAAGAGGGCGAGGTTCAGCTCAAAAAGCATTTGGCCTATCAGACGGGGATTTCTGGGTACTAAGAAACCCCCCCTGCATGCGCCGCTGCCTGTGATGAATTGAAGAGATCGGTGTTGCAGCACAGGTGACTGCAGTCATACATTATGTGGGAAGTCCGAGAGCAGAGTGTTTTGTATTTGAAGGGTATGCAACTGTAGTTGACCGTCTGTATCTGTTTGCACTGTACAATAACTTTCTTCTGATCTCCTGACACAGAACAAGCCAGACCATGCAGTGGAAGCTGGGGTGGAGGACAGCATAACCTTACAAGTACACACAGAGTTCACCGTAGATTTATCCGTGAGAAAGGACATCACCTACCTGCAGCTGCAGCACCTTCTCAGACAGAAGCTAGAGCAGCAGGGGGTGCAGATGGACATCCACCTGAGGTAAGGACATGAGAGCGGCCATTTTCTTGTAGCTTCATGTTCACACTTCCGGACGTGTAATTATTTATTCATTATTTTTCTGGAATAAGACCTGGGGGTATATTTACTAAGGTCCCGATTTTGACCGAGATGCCGTTTTTTCATCAAAGTGTCATCTCGGTAATTTACTAAGCAAAAATCACGGCAGTGATGAGGGCATTCGTAATATTTTGGAAGTCCTAGGAAAAAATCACGAATCAATACACCATCGGTCAAATACGCCTGCAATTTGCTAGAAATCGGGAATTTACTAAAAAGTGCAAAACACAAACACTGCCGACAATAGCCAAACACTGCCGTGATAAAATACAAATCGTGAAAAAGTGCTAAAAAAAACCAGACCTGCTTTTTTATCCCGTGTTTGTATAGGCATGCACGGATCCATGAGATCCGTGCATGTTTTTCAGTGGGAACGGGGGGGAAATGTTATAAATTTTCAGAAAAAAAATTGCGTGGGGTCCCCCCTCCTAAGGCAAACCAGCCTCGGGCTCTTTGAGCCGATCCTGGTTGCAGAAATATGGGAAAAAAATGGACAGGTGTTCCCCCATATTTAAGCAACCAGCATCGGGCTCTGCGCCTGGTCCTGGTTCCAAAAATACGGGGGACAAAAAGAGTAGGGGTCCCCCGTATTTTTGAAACCAGCACCGGGCTCCACTAGCTGGACAGATAATGCCACAGCCGGGGGTCACTTTTATACAGTGCCTTGCGGCCGTGGCATCAAATATCCAACTAGTCACCCCTGGCCGGGGTACCCTGGGGGAGTGGGGACCCCTTCAATCAAGGGGTCCCCCCCCCCCAGCCACCCAAGGGCCAGGGGTGAAGCCCGAGGCTGTCCCCCCCATCCAATAGGCAGCGGATGGGGGGCTGATAGCCTTTGTGAAAAGTGATTGATATTGTTTTTAGTAGCAGTACTACAAGGCCCAGCAAGCCTCCCCGCAAGCTGGTACTTGGAGAACCACAAGTACCAGCATGCGGCGGAAAAACGGGCCCGCTGGTACCTGTAGTACTACTACTAAAAAAATACCCCAATAAAGACATTACACACACACCTTGAAAGTATAACTTTAATACATCCATCCACACCTCCATATACACATACTTACCTTATGTTCCCACGCAGGTCGGTCCTCTTCTCCAGTAGAATCCATGGTGTACCTGTAGAAAAAATTATACTCACATAATCCAGTGTTTTCGGCTCCTCGGTAAATCCTTTTGTAATCCACGTACTTGAAAAAATAAAAAAACGGGACACCCGACCACGAACTGAAAGGGGACCCATGTTTTCACATGGGCCCCCTTTCCCCGAATGCCAGAAACCCACTCTGACTGATGTCTAAGTGGGTTTCTTCAGCCAATCAGGGAGCGCTACGTTGTGACACCCTCCTGATCGGCTGTGTGCTCCTGTACTGTATGACAGGCGGCACACGGCAGTGTTACAATGTAGCGCCTATGCGCTCCATTGTAACCAATGGTGGGAACTTTCAGGTCAGCGGTTGACCGAAAGTGACCTCACCGCTGACCTGAAAGTTCCCACCATTGGTTACAATGGAGTGCATAGGCGCTACATTATAACACTGCCGTGTGCCGCCTGTCAGACAGTACAGGAGCACACAGCCGATCAGGAGGGTGCCACAACGTAGCGCTCCCTGATTGGCTGAAGAAACCCACTTAGACATCAGTCAGAGTGGGTTTCTGGCATTCGGGGAAAGGGTACCCATGTGAAAACATGGGTCCCCTTTCAGTTCGTGGTCGGGTATCCGTTTTTTAATTTTTTCAAGTACGTGGATTACAAAAGGATTTACAGAGGAGCCGAAAACACTGGATTATGTGAGTATAATTTTTTTCTACAGGTACACCATGGATTCTACTGGAGAAGAGGACCGACCTGCGTGGGAACATAAGGTAAGTATGTGTATATGGAGGTGTGGATGGATGTATTAAAGTTATACTTTCAAGGTGTGTGTGTGTTGTCTTTATTGGGGTATTTTTTTAGTAGTAGTACTACAGGTACCAGCGGGCCCGTTTTTCCGCCGCATGCTGGTACTTGTGGTTCTCCAAGTACCAGCTTGCGGGGGAGGCTTGCTGGGCCTTGTAGTACTGCTACTAAAAACAATATCAATCACTTTTCACAAAGGCTATCAGCCCCCCATCCGCAGCTTATTGGATGGGGGGGACAGCCTCAGGCTTCACCCCTGGCCCTTGGGTGGCTGGGGGGGGGACCCCTTGATTGAAGGGGTCCCCACTCCCCCAGAGTACCCCGGCCAGGGGTGACTAGTTGGATATTTGATGCCACGGCCGCAAGGCACTGTATAAAACAGTGACGTGCGGTGAGGTCATTGGCTGGGGAGGCACTGATAGATAGAGATAGATATATATATATATATATATATATATATATATATATATATATATCTGCTGCGGGCGGATCGGCACTCGCCTAGCTGGTGATTTAATGCTCCGGTGCCCTCTGGAGATCCATTTCCATAGGCGACTCTGTTCCATTCAGCGAGACTTGTGCAATATCGTAAAAAGTGCTTTAATAAGTCATAATGACAATCTGCATACCAACGTTTCGGGGCGTGACCACCCCTTTGTCAAGGTGAGCAAACAAGAATTGAATGAACAAAAATAAAACATACCTTTATATGTGAGGAGGACCCATCGGCGGGAAGAACAGCTGAGTGCAGGGAAGCTCGATAGCTTCCGTCCCAGCTGATGTGACGTGTGTGTGAAGCTGTGATCATGTGATCGCGCTGCCCGGCGGAAGTATCCGGCGTTGCCCTGGTTACCTCCAGTAAACGGAGGTGCTGGAGCGCTCGCGTCGTGGTCATGGCAACCAGGGGAATCGGAATATCCCAGTCCTCAGCGAGGCCAATGATCGGAGCTGTGCGGTGTAAATGAAAAATGGAACAAGGTGTAAATGGTGATAATGAAAGCCATTGAGCAATAGTTTGAAAGAAACAATTAAGAAAATGGTTTTAAAAAAACATATGGGTATGTAAGTCCAGTGTAGTGTACTATGCTCAGATGATAATTATAATGCATGAATGTAGGCGTATTACAATTACTACAAAGGGGTATTGTTGGCCCACCACTTATATCTCTGAGGACATACTGTAACGATTCTTTTATACAATGTGTGATCGGTTAGTCCATCATTGAACACTCAGCTACACACACCCTGCGGATATGTGATCACATATGACACAGGGTGTTTTGTATACACCTAATATAGCAGACACAGCCCCCTTGTAGATTTAATAGCACGTGCAAGTTGTGGCAACAATACCCCTTTGTAGTAATTGTAATACGCCTACATTCATGCATTATAATGAGCATGAATTAGATGAGCAGCGGGGGGGGGGGGGGGTTGGGAGATGAGCAGCACCGAAGGTGAGCAGGGGGGGAGATGAGCAGCACCAGGTGACAGGTGAACGGGGGAAGGGGGGGGGGGGGATGATCGGCACTGAGTGAGGGGGGCTGGAGATGAGCAGCAGCAGCGGTGACAGGGGGGGGGGGGCGGCGGGGGGGTGAGATCGGCAGCACACCAGTTGAGGATGGGGGGAGATGAGCAGCGGTGAGCGTGGAGAGATGAGCAGCTGAGCGGGGGGGGGGGGGGGGGGGGAGATAAGAAGCACCGGCCGCGGCTATGGGGGAGGGTGGGGTGAGCAGCACTGACGGTGACGGGGTGAGATGAGCGGCTCCGGCGGGAGCGGGTGATTAGCGGCGCTGAGCTTTGCGCGGCCACCTAGTCAGGAGGAGAGGTCAGGGGAGCAGAGGCCACCAGGGTCTCATCGTCAGAACTGCAGAGGGTCTGCCGGAGGAAAGGAAGCAGACAGCGGGACTCGGGTCAGGAGTAGCCCATGATCGGAAAGCAGGCTGGACCACACGGTGAGCACAAATTCTAGTGCCCAATTATATTTGCATCAGTGACAGGGGCGTGCTTTCATATGGGCTGAAAGCACGCCCCTGTCACTGAGGCACTAACACTGGTGCCGCTTACACTGATTTTTTTAATGGGCTTTTACAGCCCTCTTTTTGGCCCCGCCCCCTGCCCGCCCCCCGCTTCCGGCCCTTCGGCATTATCCACAGGAGGCACCGCTCTCGAGGCCTCTAAAAAATGTTTTAACCTGTTTTAAAATGTAGGAATGATTAAAATAATATAAAGCATATACTTAGGAATATGTGTCAGAAGTATCTTCTTTATATTATTGTAATCATTAATGACAGGGGAGAATGACAGGGGAGGCACTGCCTCCCCTGCCTCCCCTGACTGCACGTCCCTGGTATAAAAGTGACCCCCGGCTGTGGCATTATCGGTCCAGCTAGTGGAGCCCAGTGCTGGTTTCAAAAATACGGGGGACCCCTACTCTTTTTGTCCCCCGTATTTTTGGAACCAGGACCAGGCGCAGAGCCCGATGCTGGTTGCTTAAATATGGGGGAACCCCTGTCCATTTTTTTCCCATATTTCTGCAACCAGGATCGGCTCAAAGAGCCCGAGGCTGGTTATGCTTAGGAGGGGGGACCCCACGCAATTTTTTTTTTACATTTAAACTTTATTTTTTTGTTAAACAAAGTGAACAATGAAGCCCAGCACGGATCTCTCAGATCCGGCTGAGATTCATTGTATTAAAGTCGGCAGTGTTTTACAAGTCACTCACGTAAAACACTGCCAAAAAAAACGAATGACATCGACATCGGAAAACCCGAAAATGCAGAATACGGCAGCTTAGTAAATTAGTCGTAATCAATTCAAAAAGTTGCAGTTTTACACTTTCAATGTCATTCGTGATTGAACTTTGACCTCAAACGGGAAAACACGAATCTTAGTAAATTTACCCCCTTGTCTCTTGCTGCCTGTGATTGCACTTGAAAGTGCATATGCAAGCTGTACATAGTACGTGTATATAGCTCCAATGACTAATACTCTATTGATCAGTTACAGGGATGTGGAGGGCAAACATGTAACCCCAGTGAAGGAAGACAGAGACCTGCAGGGGATGTGGGGACAAGCCAGAAACAAGCGACTGATGCTGTGTTGTAAGGTAACGTTATGCAATAAAAGGTGGAATATGCAATGACGCCCCTCGATTTGCTGCTGAAATGTAATCTGGTGTTTCCTAACCACAATGTCTAAACAGATTATCAGTGGGTGGAATACACCTCAGGCACTACTAGTCCCCACTGAAAGATGTAACTTTCCTCCAAATGAGCTCCTCAATTAAAAGGCAATCACGTTAAATTCCAATGCGCCAATACATAACATTCTGTCTGTCAGATGGGGGGGGAGGGGGGGGGGGGGGGTTCCTCATTTCCAACAAGAGAATTTCTTGTTGCTTTGAGGTACACAGATTTCTCCACCGAGTACCACAAAAAAGAATAGAAAAGCTGTATAGTGCAGAGCCTATAAAAATTTGCTGATTTTATTACAATAAAAAGATCATAAATATCGATCATAAATATCAACCAATTTTACATATAGTACATACTGCATTTCCACTGTTTTCTGGAAGTACTAACAGTGCGAGTGTTGCCGTATGGTGGTAGCTCCTGAAATGGAGCAAAGACTTGGGTTTCAAATATAAGCTCCGGAACCTTCCCTCCTTCCTTTCAAGCTGATTACAAGAGCACTCACGGACAGGGTTCCTCAAAGGCTCCCAATCAAGCTAAGTACAGGTAACAGGTGACCCAACGCGTTTCGAGTCCTATGAACTCTTCCTCTGGACTTTGTGACACTAATGTTTTCTGGAAGTACTATATGTAAGATTGGTCGATGTTTTGGACTACTTATTGTAAGAAAATAAACAATATTTTAGACGCTCTGCACTATACATCTTTTTCTTAATATTTTTTTGTGATACTCAGTGGAGAAATTTGTGTACCTCAAAGCCACAAGGAAGTCTCATGTTGTAAGCAAGAAAACACCTCAACTGACCCTGACTGAAACGCGTCAAGTTCGCCAGACTTTTTCTGTATTTCAAAGGAGAATTGCTACGCAATAAGAGGACGTAATTTCTCACCCTGTGGGCCTGATTTGGAGTCGGACGGATGTCTCACAGACACAGAGAGTAATTTATACCATACATTGCAGAAGCAAATGTACCCATTTTTGCATAGATATGGTCGCCGCATCCCTGGCAGATCTCGCTTTGCTTGAAACTGAGTGGAACACGCAAGAGATCTGTCTCCTGTCAGTGTCAGTGTAGCATAAGCTCTGCACGAATCATGCGTTATGGAGAATGGAAGCCTATTTGAGATGGGTCTCTTACACCCAGCATGGGCCTGGCTACTAATGATGACTGTTGCGGCAGTTGACGTAATGCTTCCCGATTGAAGTCACGCTTATACTTCCATTAGCGTCCCGTATCTCACATTAGCATAATGTAGTAAATCTGGTTTCCACGGCTACGCCCAAAACAAGTCGCTTTGGTTCCGGCTCAGAATCAGGCCCCCCTTATCTCTGTATGTGAACAGACCACCTGTTCTGGATATGTCTGCCATGTATCCATGCATAAACTCCCATGTGCCCACGAGTGAGCATAGGTGCCAACCAATCTGTGCATAAGACACCCACCTAGACGTCTCCCTACCACGTCTGATAATCTGCTGTACAGGCAACTCTGCTGCTTGAGTTTAAATGATCACCTTAGCCCTACTGATTGTCTTCTCTACGCAGGACGCATATCACTGCGTGGGGAGACCCATCCTGTATCGCATGAGAGCCATCTACACCTACCCATCAGAAGGACCAGAAGATCTGACCTTCAACCAGGGAGACACCATAGACATCCTCTCAGAAGGTAATGGTGTCCCTACTCCCTTCCATGATTTACAGCAGAGATTATCTGCTCAGAGATCACATCTATTCTGTCTCACCTCTTCCCTTTCCCTTGTTAACTGTGTTATTATACTCCCCTGATAGTGAATGAGGACTGGCTGGAAGGTCACTGCAATGGAAGCATCGGGATATTTCCTAAGTGTTTTGTTACATTCATCGATGAACGAGATCCTCCCGGAACATAGAAGTACCTCCGCCTCACGACATACATTGAAGGCCTCCTGTACTATACCTATAACCTCACACCTCACTTTGCACAGTGCAATGATGTCCTACGTTTATGTATTGCCTTGCCAGACCCTGCACATACTAAGGTTCCAAGTACTCCTAAGAAGCCAGGATTCTCCAGCGCATTCGGTCGCAGGCGGGTTATCATCCAGTTCAGCCACACACCGGAGACCAACAGCAGTCATGCACACTCATCTTTCCACCTCATTTGCGAATGTGTCCAGTGATTTCTTTTTATACTGTAGACGGCAGCCGTTTGTGATCGGGCCCCCCATGATATTGGGTCAGCTGCCCCACCGTGAGCTGCTCTAGCCCAGCACGTAAGGGCAGTGTTAGACAGTAACATTTTAAAAATGTATTATTATTATTTTTATATTAAATTAGTTTATTTATTAAGGTGAATGTTTTTACGATAGATCATTGTAGAGTTTACACAGGGGAATTATAGTGAAGCCAAATTACCATACGGTTAGAAAGTTCCTTTTAAGACAATAAAAGTGTATCCAGCTTCATACTTCCGGCCTCTCTGTGTATTTAACATTGTATTACGCATAACACGTTAATTCACAGATAAAAGAGTAAAATCATTACTATACCTGGCCACGCCCCCTGATATGCAGTGACCACACCTCTATTCCGCCTTCACCAGAATCTGTTCCAGGCCTCCCCAGCCAATATACCTGGCCACGCCCCCTGATATGCAGTGACCACACCTCTATTCCGCCTTCACCAGAATCTGTTCCAGGCCTCCCCAGCCAATATACCTGGCCACGCCCCCTGATATGCAGTGACCACACCTCTATTCCGCCTTCACCAGAATCTGTTCCAGGCCTCCCCAGCCAATATACCTGGCCACGCCCCCTGATATGCAGTGACCACACCTCTATTCCGCCTTCACCAGAATCTGTTCCAGGCCTCCCCAGCCAATATACCTGGCCACGCCCCCTGATATGCAGTGACCACACCTCTATTCCGCCTTCACCAGAATCTGTTCCAGGCCTCCCCAGCCAATATACCTGGCCACACCCCCTGATATGCAGTGACCTCACCTCTATTCCGCCTTCACCAGAATCTGTTCCAGGCCTCCCCAGCCAATATACCTGGCCACGCCCCCTGATATGCAGTGACCTCACCTCTATTCCGCCTTCACCAGAATCTGTTCCAGGCCTCCCCAGCCAATATACCTGGCCACGCCCCCTGATATGCAGTGACCACACCTCTATTCCACCTTCACCAGAATCTGTTCCAAGCCTCCCCAGCCAATCCCGCCTGCTTCAGCCACACCTTTTGCGATAGGAGTATTTAATGTAGAGAAAATGTGCATGAGCAAAGTTTGCGTGATTCAGAGGCGCACACAGAGGTGCGTGATTCAGAGGTGCACGCAGAGGTGCGTGATTCAGAGGATCACGCAGAGGTGCATGATTCAGAGGCGCACGCAGAGGTGCGTGATTCAGGGGCGCACGCAGATTTGCATGATTCAGAGGTGCACGCAAAGGTGGGTGATTCAGAAGCACATGCACATGCAGAGGTGGGTGATTCAAAGGCGCATGATTCAGAGGCGCATGCAGAAGTGCATGATTCAGAGGCGCACGCAGAGGTGGATGATTCAGAGTCGCACGCAGAGGTGCATGATTCAGAGGTCCATGATTCAGAGGTGCACGCAGAGGTGGATGATTCAGGGGTGCACGCAGAGGTGCATGATTCAGAGGTCCATGATTCAGAGGCGCACGCAGAGGGGGGTGATTCAGGGGTGCACACAGAGGTGCATGATTCAGAGGTCCATGATTCGGAGGCGCACGCAGAGGTGGGTGATTCAGGGGTGCACGCAGAGGTGAGTGATTCAGAGGCTCACGCAGAGGTGCATGATTCAGAGGTGCATGATTCAGTAGCACTCGCAGACGTGCATGATTCAGAGGTTCACACAGACCGCGCCTCTTAAACAGAGCGTTGATGCCCACAAAACGCGTTGGGGATCCATTCCCATCCCCTCCAGGGCTTGAACGCAGTTTAGGACCTTGCACACGTGCGTACTGGCATATGCTTCCTAGTGATTTTTGCACACTTGTGACAGGGTCAGAATTATGCCCTCTGTACATAATGAGGATTTATTGTCCCCTTTCTGTTTAGTAGAGAATGCAAATATTGGTTTGATGTTGTAACCATCATATAAAGAGACAAAGACACGATACACACCAGTAGTAGATAATAAATAGTGAGATAACCTCATATCAGTGATATGCTGATCAGGGTAACCATGACGTGGGATCATTTGGCCATTGGCTGTGTGTCCTAATGTCTGCACTCTGTGGCTGATGAACCTCGTATAGATGTCAGCCTCTCCCTGGGGGGATCCAGACCAGAAATAAATTGGGGGAATCCTGGAGTTTGATAAATGTTGTTATGCTGAAAGATTTCTCCATATTGGGGAACAGCTTCACCACTTAACTGACCATTCTTTCCCCACAAACCGCTCAGAAATTGTCAGGTTTTTTTTATTACTTAACAAAGTTTAAAAAAAACATTTTTAATAATATATTTAAATATATATCTAGGCGGCATTTTGCACCCCCTCCATCCCACTGTGTCCATATGCCCCTGCTATAAAAAAAACCTCTCCCCCCTGCCACTCCAATGGCAAAAGACTCCCAATGGTCTTAAATCCTAATAATAGTACCCCCCCCCACACACACACAGTATTCATAAAAATCCATGTTCTATAGACCAATCCTCCCCTCTTGTTAAAAACCCCTTATTTTGCACCCTCCGCCTCATACCCTTTGACCAATGTATTTTTGTTATCATTTTACACCCCTCCCCCCCAGCATCATATTTCTTTATTTTACCCCTCTCCCATCTCCACTGGTGATAAATCCCCCCCCCCCCCCCCCCCCCCCCTCTGGGTCAGGAGGGACTCGGAGGCAGGCAGTTGATCCAAATAGTGTTTAGAGGTGCCCCACCTCGAACTTTGATCCCGGCGCATTCGCTCCAGAATGCCGGTCGCACAGCATTCTGGGGCGCAATTCCAGCACTGATGTTGATGGTGACAGACCGTTGCATCACTGCAGGGGGTGCGTGGGGAGCCAGAGGAGATCCATACTGCACTTGTGTAGAACGGATCTCCTCATCTAAAGCAGACAAGTGGAGGTGTCGCCTATTCTGTCTCTCGTTTTGTAGGATGCTATAGAGAAATAATAGCTAGATTCTGATTGGCTGCTCTGGGTATCACCTCCGCTTTTCATTTTTAGAAGCTTTAGTAAATCTACCCCTTCCCCCAATCTCTCTTCATAGAGTGTCTGGGTAAACCATGGGGCTATGGAACCACATATCTATGTAGAGGGATGGGAATTGGAAATACTGAGTTGCCTGTGTCTATCACATTCGATAATGTGACGTCCTCTATGTCACGACCTCGAACCACTCACACTCACCCAAGGAGAGTAGATGCAACTCATTATCACGTTATCACACTTGTCATGGGTGTTTCACAACACGGCTTTTAGATCCTTTTCATTTGCTTTACAATTTAGTTAACTTGTACCTTCAATGAAAAACCTTAAATATTTCTATGTACTACTTAGTGTAGTAATAGATAACGTCCACAAGATGTCAGACTTGTGTTACAAATGACCGACTGGCATCAATGTAATTTCTGGCTGTGATTTTTATATGATACAAAGTATAAACAATACTATACCACTAGGTGATTCATCGCGCCCTACGGGCGCTCTTCACACCGTCGTAAGGGGCTACACCCCCTTAACCCTTGGACACCCTCGTGGCGTGCAATATTTATATTATATGGAGTATTACATCCAATCAGAAATGTGTGAGTGGTTAAATATTGCATGGACAAAGGGCGTGCAATGGTTAAGGGGTCGAAGCCCCTTGCAACTGTGTGAACAGCACACGCAGAGCCTGATGAATCACCTAGTAGGTGCTTTGGTTAGGGGAGTGGCGGGTGCGGGGAAGATGCGGATGGGATCCTGGGGTGCCGCAGGAGGGGCGGTTGCGGTGGTGCCGCAGGTGGGGGAGGGGCTGGTGCAGTGGTGCCGCAGGTGGGGGGAGGGGCTGGTGCGGTGGTGCCGCAGGTGGGGGGAGGGTGCGTGGGTGCCACGGGTGGTGGTACGAAGCCACTGCGGGTGGGTTCCGGTATGAATGGTCAACCATGTTATGGTCGAGTCATTAGGTCGACCACTATTGGTCGACATTGACATGGTCGACATGGACACATGGTCGACACATGAAAATGGTCGACACATGAAAGTTCGACACATGAAAAGGTCGACATGAGTTTTTTAACTTTTTTTGGTGTCGTTTTTTGCGTAAAGTGACTGGGAACCCCAATTAGTGCACCGCGTCCCCTCGCATGGCTCGCTTCGCTCGCCATGCTTCGGGCATGGTGCCTTCGCTCCACTACCGCTTCGCTCGGCACAGATTACCGTTCCAACCGTAGTCCACGTGGATCGTAAAGTATGGAAAAGTTCCCCAAAAGAAAAAAAAGTTAAAAAACTCATGTCGACCTTTTCATGTGTCGACCATTTCATGTGTCGTCCATGTGCCCATGTCGACCATGTCAATGTCGACCAATAGTGGTCGACCTAATGACTGTCGACCATAACATGGTCGACCATCTGAACGGATACCCTGCGGGTGGTGGAGGAGCAGTTGCAGGGGTGCCTCGGGTGGGGGAGGGGCTGGTGCGGTGGTGCCGCAGGTGGGGGAGGGTGCGTGGGTGCCGCGGGTAGTCGTACAGAGCCACTGCGGGTGGTGGAGGAGCAGTTGCAGGAGTGCCCCGGGTGGGGGAGGGGCGGATGCGCTGGTGCGGCAGGAGGGTTGGGTGCGGAGTTGCTGCGGGTGGGGGAGGGGGTCCGGAGCTACTGCAGGTGCTGGAGGGGGTGTGTGGGGGTGCTGCGGATGGGGCCCGGAGGTACTGTAAGTGGGAGAGGAGCGGGTAATGCTTCTCCTCCTGTCAGCAGCTAAGCTGCTGTCTTCCCTTTGACAGTGGCTTTCCCAGAGACTCGCACAGCAGCCAGTCACTATTGTTAGCGCTGGTGTCCCAACCCGCCGCATTACAGGGAAGAAGATGTACGCAATAAACTACAGCTCCCAGCAGCCCTATGGGCCGGAATGCTTCAGTGCTAAGGGCTGCTGGGAGATGTAGTTTATTTAGTGCGTCTACTTCCCTGTAATGCGGCGCGTTGGGACACTGGTGATAACAATAGTGACTAGCTGGCAGAACTGAGTGACTGGCTGAATCAATGTAGAAGGTGAGAGTGCTGTGCAGTGTCAGTGACACTGCACACAGGGCCGGCGCTAGCCGCTCAGCAAAGGGATGCAGTGCAGGGAGGCACCAGGAAGGAGAGGCATTCTCCCTGCTCTGCATCCCTGTGCTGAGCTGCTGCTGCTATCCCTGCTGCTGCTGCCGGCTGCTGTCACACATGCAGCGGCGCCGACAGCACAAAACCTTTTCTCCCCCTCCCCTCCCATGTGTGACATTCAGTGGCCGGGAGGGAGCCAAAGGGGGCAGGGCTAGATGGGAATAAGGGGCGGAGCTATACGGGACCATGCTGCAGCAGGAGGATGAGCTGCTACAGCTTCGGCCAGCCAGACTTCATTAGATAAGTGTCTGGAAAGAGAGTGAGTGTGTGTATGTATATACAGTGTCTGTGTATACTGTATATATGTGTGACTGTGTATGTGTGTAATGTATGTATAGTATGTATGTGTGTGTGTTTGTTTGTGTATATATATCTCCTATATAATAGCCCTGTGACTCTGTGCCTGGACCTCTAACGCTGGGCGTGGCTAAGAGCTCCCATTGGGTTAGCAGCAGATCTATCACACCCAGCCCACAGCTGATTGGGCGAGAAACGCCCTCCCACACAGGTTACATCCAATGGGAGGCTCTGCCCTTTGGCTGCTGTGTTTTCACAGAGCAGGATTAGCAATGGGACTGATGGTGCTGCAGCTCCAGCCCCACACCCCAAAATAGTCCCACTGCATCTGCAGCAACATACCCTCCAACACTTTACACATAAACATTGATACACATTCGAAAAGGGGCGTGGTCATGGGTACAGTGGTGTGGCCACGCCCCTTTTCATATACTTTCAATGGAAGCTTGGAGAGTCAAAAATCGGTACAGACCATAAAAAAAGGGACTGTACCTGCCAAAAAGGTGCAGCTGGAGGGTATGCCACTGCATCTGCAGCAAGTCTCTGCACTGTAGATAGGGAAAAGACATCCTTTTACTGCAGCATCCTATATCCTGGTGCCAGTCCGCCTGCCCCCTCCGCCATCAACAATCCCCACTCCCTAGCCGCAGCGCAGGTGGAACAAAGGGGGTGATTCCGAGTTGTTCGCTCGCTAGCTGCTTTTAGCAGCATTGCACACGCTAGGCCGCCGCCCTCTGGGAGTGTATCTTCGCTTAGCAGAATTGCGAACGAAAGATTAGCAGAATTGCGAATAGAAAATTCTTAGCAGTTTCTGAGTAGCTCGAGACTTACTCCTACACTGCGATCAGCTCAGCCCGTTTCGTTCCTGGTTTGACGTCACAAACACGCCCTGCGTTCGGACAGACACTCCCGCATTTTATCCTGGCACGCCTGCGTTTTTCCGCACACTCCCTGAAAACGGTCAGTTTCCGCCCAGAAACACCCACTTCCTGTCAATCACACTCCGATCACTTCAACGATGGAAATTCTTCGTTCTGCCGTGAGTAAATCTAAAGTTTTGAGCTAAATTACTTAGCGCATGCGCACTGCGTACCATGCGCATGCGCATTTTTGCATTAATCGCTCCGTTGCGAAAATCGGCAACGAGCGAACAACTCGGAATGACCTCCAAAAGCTGCTGCGGCCACCGGCATAGATGTGTATGAAAGCGGCGCAGCTGAAGGCTTTCATAGCCCTCCCTGCGCCGCATACTCTCTGAGATCCGGAGCCTCCTCTGCGCGTGATGTCACAGAAGTTCCTCCCCGCCACAGCCGCGTCCAGATCCCCAGATGCCCTGACTCCGCAACACAGCACCTGGGCTGCCGGCCTGGAAGCCCCGAGATGGCTAATGTAGCGGATAGAGTGGGTGATATCGCGGAGGGTAATGTCTGGACGCTGAATCAATGTAAAAGGTGACAGTGCTGTGCAGTGCAGTGGGTGTGCAGTCAGGGCCGGTGCTACGGTGTTCGGCACTGCACTGCATCCCTTTGCTGAGCGGCTAGCACCGCGCCTGTGTGCAGTGTCACTGACACTGCACTGCACTCTCACCTTTTACATTGATTCAGCCAGTCACTCAGTTCTGCCAGCTAGTATATATATATATATATATATATATATATATATATATGTGTGTGTCTGTTGTGTGTGTATGTGTGACTGCGCCATAATGTGTGTAAGCATCACTGGTGCAGGGGGCGTTAAGTGTGTAAGCGTCACTGGTACAGGAGGCGTTACGTGTCTAAGCGTCACTGGTACAGGAGGCGTTATGTGTCTAAGCGTCACTGGTACAGGAGGCGTTACGTGTGTAAGCGTCACTGGTACAGGAGGCGTTACATGTGTAAGCGTCACTGGTACAGGAGGCGTTACTTGTGTAAGCGTCACTGGTACAGGGGGGCGTGACATGTGTAAGCATCTCTGGTACAGGGGTGCGTGACATGTGTAAGCGTCACTGGTTCAGGGGGCATTACATGTGTAAGCGTCTCTGGTACAGGGGGCATTACAAGTGTAAGTGTCTCTACTACAGGGGGTATTATGTGCGCTGTGCTTTTGAAAAGTATGTGAGGGTGCAAATTTATAGGTGCTACGGGCGCCGAACACCGTAGCACCGGCCCTGACTGCACACCCACTGCACTGCACAGCACTGTCACCTTTTACATTGATTCAGCGTCCAGACATTACCCTCCGCGATATCACCCACTCTATCCGTTACATTAGCCATCTCGTGGCTTCCAGGCCGGCAGCCCAGGTGCTGTGTTGCGGAGTCAGGGCATCTGGGGATCTGGACGCGGCTGTGGCGGGGAGGAACTTCTGTGACATCACGCGCAGAGGAGGCTCCGGATCTCAGAGAGTATGCGGCGCAGGGAGGGCTATGAAAGCCTTCCGCTGCGCCGCTTTCATACACATCTATGCCGGTGGCCGCAGCAGCTTTTGGAGGTCATTCCGAGTTGTTCGCTCGTTGCCGATTTTCGCAACGGAGCGATTAATGCGAAAATGCGCATGCGCATGGTACGCAGTGCGCATGCGCTAAGTAATTTAGCTCAAAACTTTAGATTTACTCACGGCAGAACAAAGAATTTCCATCGTTGAAGTGATCGGAGTGTGATTGACAGGAAGTTGGTGTTTCTGGGCGGAAACTGACCGTTTTCAGGGAGTGTGCGGAAAAACGCAGGCGTGCCAGGATAAAATGCGGGAGTGTCTGTCCGAACGCAGGGCGTGTTTGTGACGTCAAACCAGGAACGAAACGGCCTGAGCTGATCGCAGTGTAGGAGTAAGTCTGGAGCTACTCAGAAACTGCTAAGAATTTTCTATTCGCAATTCTGCTAATCTTTCGTTCGCAATTCTGCTAAGCTAAGATACACTCCCAGAGGGCGGCGGCCTAGCGTGTGCAATGCTGCTAAAAGCAGCTAACGAGCGAACAACTCGGAATCACCCCCTTTGTTCCACCTGCGCCGTGGCTAGGGAGTGGGGATTGTTGATGCCGGAGGGGGCAGGCGGACTGGCAGCAGGATATAGGACGCTGCAGTAAAATGATGTTTTTCCCTATCTACAGCGCAGAGACTTGCTGCAGATGCAGTGGCATACCCTCCAGCTGCACCTTTTTGGCAGGTACAGTCCCTTTTTTTTTATAGTCTGTACCGATTTTTGACTCTCCAAGCTTCCATTGAAAGTATATGAAAAGGGGCGTGGCCACACCACTGTAACCGTGACCACGCCCCCTTTTCGAATGTGTATCAATGTTTATGTGTAAATTGTTGGAGGGTATGTTGCTGCAGATGCAGTGGGCCTATTTTGGGGTGTGGGGCTGGAGCTGCAGCTCCATCAGTCCCATTGCTAATCCTGCTGTGTGAAAACATAGCAGCCAAAGGGCAGAGCCTCCCATTGGATGTAACCTGTGTGGGAGGGAGTTTCTTGCCCAATCAGCTGTGGACTGGGTGTGATAGACCTGCTGCTAACCCAATGGGAGCTCTTAGCCACGCCCAGCGTTAGAGACCCAGGCACAGACTCACAGGGCTATTATATAGGAGAGATGTAAATTCATTAAATCCTTCCAACTGTACTGAATGGAAAAGTGGGACAGGCCATTCCCCAGGATCTACCAAGTCACCCTAATTTGTGCATTGCCGCCTTTGCTTGCTGCAAATCAGGACTGGCCTGAGAAAATCTGGGCGACATTCAGCTGCTATAAAATCCCTATGAGTTCTCGGCCTAAGGGCATCCGCTAGCAGGCTTGGACTGGCCCACAGGGGTACAGGGGAAACCACCGGTGGGCCCTACTACCTGGGGCCCCACCTCCTGCTCTAAGGATCAGGTTCCAGATTGTGCACTTGAATTATACATTATACATATGTTACCTTATACTGGACTATGGTGTATATTCTACAGTGCATTGCTGTTATTAATCTGTTATTAATCTGGTACATTATCATGCATGCAGCAGCTGAATTACTGTATTTATGAAGGGGCCCAGACGTTGCACTCTCTAATGGTTAGTCAACCAATGAGGTGGAAGGCCACACCCCCTCTGCGGACTGGCCACACCCCTAAACATGGGCCCCTACCACTGCATCCCCCCGGTGGGCCCTACATGTCCCAGTCCTACACTGTCCGCTAGACCACATATACTGTAGTAGGGGGAATTCTGCAGCGAGTTACAGCAGACAATTGATAACGATTTTGCTGTTCAAATCACCGGATGCATTAACCAGTTTGGTAACTCTAACTAGTGACGATTTGGGATATTTAGCCCAGGACATTTCTCTTACCACCGCCTAGAGATAACAGGCCCATTATTATAACATAGGGGGGTGATTCAGATCTGATCGTAGATGTGCTAAATTTAGCACATCTACAATCAGTTTCTCTGACGTGTGGGGGGACGCCCAACACAGGTCTAGTCTGCCCTGTATGTCAAGCCTTGCCCCCTACCCCCGCACGGGTGTGAAAGCATCACACGGTGGCGATGCTTTTGCACCTGCCGAGTAGCTCCCTGCCTGCGCAGGCAGGTGGCTACCCGCCGCGTCCTGGGTCGCAGGCCCGCCACCGCAACGGTCTGGACACGCCTGCGTTGTCCGGTCCGCGCACCACCAACGGCATTCTAACGCCGTTGGCACGCCCCCTCCCGCCCCGCGACCGCCTCTGCCTGTCAATCAGTGCCCATCCTGGTATCTCCCCATGTACCGGAGTAGTTAGAAGAAAAATCTCAGGCTAACACAGTCCCCCCCGGGATGAAAATCTAACACTATTGCAACTTTACAATACAACTAGTACAATGCAACACTACTGATCACCAAAATGTTATTTGAATTCTCTATGTATACTGTGCTATGATGTGCCTATTCCTTTTGTACCTGTGTGACAGTGCAATGTGTGTGTCTCTGTAGTATACCGGTATAGGTGACACAGAGGGACTGTGTCGGACGCAAGTGCGAATGCGCCAAATGAAATGGGCATTTGCTCATGCACTGGATCAGGTATACTCACACAGATGGAGGTTGCTAGTGTGTAAGGCGGATCCATCCGTCCATAGAGTGAATGGAACGGGAAATGGCAATTTGCGGGTGGTAACTGGGCGCCGACCATTTAAATGCCTGGAACGGTTCCGTCGTGTGATATAGCCATGGGAGTATCATATTGATATGACCTATAGGTGTAACCAGGGTGGTTGCAATAGGGTGTACCATAGCCACTAATTCTGTTTCATTTAAGAAGCAGGATAATCAAGACACAATTATACAGTATACTACTGTATAATATACTAGTGATGTTAATATGCATATAAACTCCTTCAGCCTTGTGATTTTCTGTGGTCGCAGATGAATTGTAATATCCATAAAATATACAGGGAGTGTATTATCTTGTCGCGAAACCGTTAATATTAAGCTATTTATCTCAACTTTATATATAATTGTCTTTAATAAACCCTTAGCTTGCTACCTACCTGTCGCTAGTAAATATATTTTCAAAACAATCTTCATTCATGGATGCGATACAACTGGCACATAGGTGGTCATTCCGAGTTGATCGCTAGCTGCATTCATTCGCTGTGCAGCGATGAGGCAAAAAACCTGCACTTCTGCGCATGCGGCGCAATGCGCACGCGCGACGTACTATTACAACAAACTATGTAGTTTCACACAGGGTCTAGCGAAGCTTTTCAGTCGCACTGCTGGCCGCAGAGTGATTGACATGAAGTGGGCGTTTCTGGGTGTCAACTGACCGTTTTCAGGGAGTGTTCGGAAAAACGCAGGCATGCCAGGAAAAACGCAGGTGTGGCTGGGCAAACGCAGGGCGTGTTTGTGACGTCAAAACAGGAACTGAACAGTCTGAAGTGATCGCAAGTGCTGAGTAGGTTTAGAGCTACTCTGAAACTGCACAAAAAAACTTTGTAGCCGCTCTGCGATCCTTTCCTTCGCACTTCTGCTAAGCTAAAATACACTCCCAGTGAGAGGCGGCATAGCGTTTGCACGGCTGCTAAAAACTGGTAGCGAGCGATCAACTCGGAATGAGCACCATAATACACTGCAACACATTCCTGTGCCTGTAGGTATGCCTACCTATAGGGGGATGTGGCCATAATACAATAAACAGACCGAATAGAAAGGGACGCGAGTTTACTTTCTGTAATACCTTGGTTTGTCACTAGGTGGTGCCATAGCACCTATGAGTAAACTAATGGCACCAATTCAAGTTTATTGCAAGGGGGCATCTTTCCCAGTGGCAGCTAAATTAAAGTATGAGAGGCTGTTTTGCATCTACTGTATACTGGTATATAAAACACAGCCCCCAAAAGCTCATTATTAAAACAGGATGTTCTAAGGTGTACGCAAGTGTAATATTATTACAGTTTATTTCTAAAACAACATATTGCGCAACAATGTACGCTGAGGGGTTCATGATACAGATAAAGTACATACAATGGCATGAAATAGGCCTTGCCCAAATGAGCTTACACTCTAAGAGGAGTGGTGAACATTTTATACATAAAGTAGCGGAATAACAATCATATCGCCTGGGGCGGGGGGGGGGGGGGGGGTAGGTGCACGTGGTTACTGTATGACAGCAGCATTATCCGCCGACCAATAATAGAGCAGCCATTGGCGACTGGCGTTTTTGTGTGGCAATCTGGGTGTGGTACGGTGATACTCATCAGCGCTGCGTAACCACCTCTCCAATGATGTGTCTCGTGGCAGATGGACATAAATATATGCAATACAAACAGCGTGGACGTGGCGCGGGGCAGACAGAGTTACTAGACCCTTGCATCATTGCGGAGAGGAATCCCCATTCCAGAAACAGCGCTGAATCGTGGACTGCGGCAAGAATCCCGTGTGGGGACTATTATGTGCGATTACACTTCCAGGGTGTATTATATTCCAAGGGGACACGCTTTTTCTATTATGTGATATGCCCATTCACATTTTCTATTGCAGTTTATTACATATAATTTGCACAGTTTTATGAAATGTATTGCGTTATGTTATTTGTGTCATTTTTTACATGCTGCCGGTGGCAATTAAGGATCCTAACGAGGGGCGTTCAGCATCTATGATTTGGAGATGCGCCAATGTTTCAAGTTTAAAGGAAGCAAGAGTAGATAATCTGATCATCTGTTTGATGCCTATAGCTTTGGGAGAAGGACTTTCTTCACAAACACTTCACTTATTGCTTGAACATATTGCAGATGCAGATGCCGCCATTTGGTCGTCCATCGACAACTTTATGCAAATGGCCGGGCGTCCGAATGTGCAAGGTCAGATTTGCCCACTGTCTATGTCTATAGACGTTTCATTACCATCTGATGCGTCTTTGGACCCTACTTGTTGCGTCTTTGGACCCTATGGCAGGTGCAGTTTCTCTGTCAGAGTATGGCCTCCAATGTAAATGGCGGTGTGTGTGTATATGTAACCGCCGGTAACACCTGCCACAGTCCCATAAGATGCAACATCTCTGTGTATCTCGTTTAGCCAACCCCCTGTTACCCCCCAATCACTGCCCAGGAACGCCCCTCACATTTATGATACCACGCATCTACATTTGGTGTACGACTCTGTGTGAACAAGATCTGGACGAGGGGCGACTCAGATGCATGTGTAGGTGAAAACATTGCTCACTGCGTCCGCCGCTGCTGCCTCTGGCTCTGAATCAGGCCCCTTTAAACAGAAAAGTTATGGACCAAAGCTAGAGAAGTTCATGATAAACAATAAAAAGTCTCAGACGGGAAAAAAATCTAGCTATAGAGAATATAGAAACAGGTTACCTCAGCGTCCACAGGAGGCATTCTCAGCACAAACCATGTATCGTATAAATTATATTTATTTGGTGTCTCTTAAGCGTTCCTATAGATCAGTAATGGTCCTACAAGCTACCGCCATCCGTCCCGGGGGTACTGGTTCTGGTCTCATGTCCATTCCGCTTGCCCTGAGCAGGTGTTCCGGCAGTAACAGTGTAAGGGAGCGGCCACCAGACCCGCAGCCACGCTTAGTACGATGAAGAAGATGGCCGACACCCAGATGCTGTAACCGTGGGCCTTGAGCAGAGTGGGAGCCTCGGACGGGATCTGATTGGTCAAGTTCAGCATGTAGCCTAGAGTCCAGCCAACGTCAGAATTGCCAGCCTGGGGGGGCAACAGCAAAGCATTGAGAGGTGCATAGGTGCATTCTATAGCCACATTCTATACGTTCACTCAGTTTTATTATTCATTATGTATATTCTACATCTAGGATCTCTATGTACAGTCTTTATATATAGAAAACGCACATCTACGATCAAAGGGCCTAATTCAGACCTGATATCACTGTTGTGCGAATTCGCACAGCAGATGATTATCGATTGACTGGGCATGCGTACGGACTGTAATGCGCAGGCGTGAGGCCAAACAACGAAAAAATCCTGCTTTTGTTTTTATCGCTAGGCGAACGTAGGCTGATTGACAGGATGCGGACGTTTGTGGGTGGTAACTGCCCGTTTTCTGGGAGTGTCAGGAAAAACGCAGGCGTTCCCAAGCGTTTTCAGGGAGGGTGTGTGACGTCGGCTCCGGCCCCATCAGTCTGTTTCTATCACACTGTGGGCGGGATGTACTAAAGGAAAAATGCGGTAAAACCCCCGAAAACGGGGGTTTTACCGCAATTTCAAATGTACTAAGACCCTACCGCCGGTTCTTCGCCGTCCAGGGTATCGCCATCTCTGGATGGCGATATCCTATAGAAGCCTATGGGCTTCTTATCGCCGACCGCCGCAACCCGCCGCCTCCGCCAACCCCGCCACAGTCGCCCCCCCCCTCCCGCCCGGCATACCTTCCTCCAGGCAGCCCTTGAACCGGAAGGTAATCTCCTCCTCCCCCTAGCAACGCAGCCAGAGGTCCTTCCGGCTGCAGGGGGGAGGAGGAGGCGGGCAGTGTGGAGACCCCTGGGAGGTGACGGAGACCCCCCCCGCAGACCACCTCACAGGTATCGCAGGGGGGCCTCAGTCACCGCATTGCGATATTGATCGCATATGTTAGTACATATGCGATCAACATCGCTGCGGTGGGCGGTGATGTCTCTTAATACATCCTGCCCTGTAGGAGTAAGTCATGGGCTGTGCACAGAGTGGAAAAATCATTGGATGGTGAGTGAGTTGTGAACAAATTTGCAGATGTCCGCTGTCTGGCGAAGTTTCCGCACGGCGTACGCATGCATTCGCACAGGGTGGGTTTTAACTCTCTCTATGGGCGGCAGCTATCTGATCGCAGAACCTTTTTGCAAAAACGCAGAGAAGCGATCAGGTCTGAATAATTAGGCCCAAAAATCTTTGACATGCGGGGGAAACGCCTGCGTTGTCTGGACCGCGCCCCGAAAACTTTGCCGCAATGCCGTCGACGTGCCCCACGACCATTTCTGCCTGTCAATCAAGCAGAGGCAATCGCATAAGTGAGATGCCGTCGCATCTCACTGTGTGCGCATGCGCAGTACGGCTGCTGCGCTTGTGCACAGTTCACTGTGCTTCAGCCTGCGTACGCGGCTGCGACAGGTCTGAATCAGGCCCCTAGACGTACACTCTGTATCAACAGCCTGTGAGTAGCAGGGAGCACCCAGGATTCCTCAGTTTACCCTCCAGGATTAAAAGATAAAACCAATCTGGTCTGGCCTTTTAAATTATTGCAGCTTAGAATCTACAGGCTAACTGGCCGAAATCTCGTGTCTGCCTACAACTTGCATACGGTTACACTTACTCCTACATGTAATTATATTCTATATCTGCAATCTATGGGGCATATTTATTGTTTATTAGTTCCTAGATCTGATAATTCTAATTTATTTTTGCTGCTGCCCACTGCAATAAGAAATAAAGATTTGCCCAAATAAAATACACCCGCGGGGAAAGAAGCAAGGGGGTCGCATTAGCGTTCCCTGTATGTCTTCTCCGGGAGCTGTGCGCACTACTGCACATGTGCAGTCTGCGCAGCCGGAGAGTTCCAGCAAGGGACGTATCACATTCTGGAGCTTTCTAAATTTGGCAATAAACAAGCCCCCATAGAACCCTATCTCCGATATCTGCGGCGGTCTCTCGTAGATACATTCGGGGTATACTTATTATTTGTGGCTACCCCAGGAAATGGGTGCTAGACCGCCCTGCACACCAAGCCCTACCCCCCCCTACCCGTGCGCGCAGAGGCGAGAAAGCAGTGCACAGTGGCGATGCTTACCCACCTGCAGAGTAGTTCCCTGCCTACGCAACCTAGCTGCGAAGGCAGGCGGCTACTCACCATGTTTTTGGACGCAGCGGCTCTGCAAACGGTCCGGACCATGCCGTCGACACACCCCACGGCCGCCCCGCCACTGCCTATCAATCAGGCAGAGGCGATCGCACCAGTGAGACGCCTTCGCATCTCGCTGTGTGCGTATGCGCAGTGCGCCTGCAGTGCATGCGCACACAGCACCGGGCTTCGGCCTGTGAACACTGCTGCTGCAGCCTCCAGGTGTGAATTAGGGCCCAATATTTGATAAATAGGCCTCGATATATGTACATTGTATACCAGCATTGTATGCTGCGGGTACATTCTATATGGGTAATGCACTTCTAATGAAGAGGTTTACAACTTTAATAAATACATATATCTATACACACGCACACACAATGTATATAATGGTTAAATATATACACTTTCATGAAGCAGGGAAAGTCCTTGATTGGATGTAAGATCGAGGGGTTGGAGCAACAGGTAACTGATACACAATTACAGTACACACCTGCTTAGCGAAATGTATATTGTTCCATGTCTGGCTGTCAAACTTGTACCCGTCCAGAAGTATGGTGAGTATATACATGGCGGAGCTGCAGTATTCCAACAGGCGCTTCTTATTCTCCAGGGGGAAACCGGCGTCAAGCTGGAAGCGGCAGGAGGACGTGTTAGCGCATAGGAGGAGGGTGCGGAGACAGGATCTCCATAGTGCTTATGTAATAAGTGACTCCTTTATTATTACTGATATATAAGACGATATTACTTTACAGGTCTGCTATATTCTGCAGCCAGGTTTATCTAAAAGGCCCCCATACACTACAGCGATATGTCTGAGGCTGAAGTCGGAGGCGATTTCCCTTGAACTCTCCCGGGAGCTTCCTGGGACTGGTTCCATACGATTCCATACGATTTGGTACATTTTGCATGCGATATATCTTATGCGATCCCAGCCATGCCTGCGGGAACCGACATATCACGAGTGCAGCACTAACGATCTAGGGGAGCCGATCCCACCCTCTTGGGAATGCGCATCGGATCGGAAACACATCCAAAATGCTCGATTTCACCCGATATATCGGCCCGAATGCCCAAAATTGGATGAAATCAGGCATTATCGTTCTAGTGTATGGGGCCCTTAACTCTGTAAAAAGAATGATACACTTCAGGGGCCACAGGGTTGGCCCTCTAACTTGCAATACAGCCACACATTGGGGGTCAATCAGACCTGGAGGCTAATGTGACCCGCAGCGCAGTTTGACAAAATCGTCAAACTGAGCACGAGCGGACACATCGGAAAAATTAAGGAAACAATTATAATTACAACAACTAGGCACAGACACAGGGCACGTGGTAACCAGCTGCTTTGTTGTTCTTCATAGATTAATACCAGCAATTAGGATGTTTCCCAGAAAATCATTAATCACTTCGGGGCTGATTCTGGGTCGGAGGATATGCGGACGGATCTCGCGGGATATCTGCGCACTGCGTGTGCTCCACAGGACTAAATCATCATCTGCGCATGCATCATGCGCTGGCACACGGACAGAAACCGCAAGTGCACACAGCGGGCCTGATTCATTACTGGCGCTCTGCGCAGGTGTCTATGTGGTCTTGTGACAGCAGTCGCAGAGAGGATTTATCCGCGATTGACAGTCAGGTGCCGTTTAGGGGAGGTCACAGAGAGCAGCGGCAAAATCACAGGCGAGTCACAATCACTCTGGGGGCGTGTTTCACATTTGCATATTTTGCACAGCCGTTGCGTACGATTGGCGGGGCGACCTTCTACATGCAGCAGGCACATGAATACGGATGACCAGCATATATGGGGGAGATATTGCATTAGCATAAGGTAGGCTTCCCACAGCCGCCGGATGGTGAAGCAGCCGCAGATCTGTCTGACTTAAGGGCCCCATACACTTACGCGACATGTCCGTCTAACATGTCTCCGTTGATCACCCCAGCAGCCTCCCGGGGGGGGCAGGATCGCCCACGATACATCGTATGCTGTCCTTTTGCATACGATGTATCTTGGGCGTTTCCAGCCACGCCTGCGGGGTCGGACGTGATTGAATGTGCAGCACATTCATCTGGAGGATCCGAAACGATGCTCATGGGAACGCGCATCGGATCGGATCGTAAACGCCTCCAAAATGCCCGATTTCATCCGATATATCGGGCCAAATGCCCGAAATCGGATGAAATCGGACACTATCGTCCTAGTGTATGGGGCCCTTTAGAATCTGCCCCTTTATATTTTTACTGGCGGGAAATACCTACATTAAGGGGTACATTTACTAAGCAGTGATAAGAGCGGAGAAGTGAGCCAGTGGAGATATTTCGCCATCAACCAATCAACAGCTCTGTATCATTTTATTGTATGCAAATTATAAATGTTACTTCAGTGCTGATTGGTTGCCAGGGGCAACTTCTCCGCTCTTATCACTGCTTAGTAAATGTACCCCTTAATCAGCAAACGGATTGATTTCCTCATTGTATCCCACTGACCTCCTCCTCTACAGTGTATCTGAGCAGACATTACTGTACCTGGGTCCAGTTACTGGAGCAGTATTGCCAGACGGAGCTGTTGGTCACACTCAGGGACTGGCCGCAGGTCAGGTTTAGGAAGCTGAAGGTGTAGTAGAAAGCGGAGAAGGCCTGCAGGGAGACACAAGGGGAACGTTATCTGGATCCATCTCCAGGGATCTGGGACTACTAACCACTGCTGCTGAGTAGAAGGAGGCATCTCACCTTCCCCCTGGGTGCAATCTCCAGCCGTACAATGGGGCTGATTCATGTTGGTAAGTAAAGCAAAACAAGAAAAGTAACTTTGTGTCTGGAACAAACCATGCTACCATGCAAGGGGAGCAGATACATTTCATTATTTCTGTGCAGGGTAAATACTGGCTGTTTTTGCATGTAGCCCGCAAATGTTACACAGCTTTATTTTTTTACACTGGTATTTAGATTTCAGTTTTAACACACCCCACCCAAATCTAACTCTCTCTGCACATGTTACATCTGCCCCAACTTACATAGAACTGCCCATACACAGGCGGCTGGTAGACCCCATTAAAGGAACAGGATCTGTTGGTGCAGGTTGAGAAGTTGAAGATTTGACTGATGGACAACTGGCACTCGGAAGGGTCCCCGGTCCCCACCACAGTGACACTGGATCCCAAGTTGCTGGGGGCTTTGGTCACACAGGGACTGTTGTAGACGGAGTCCAGGGAGACGTTGGCAGTGTAGCCTCGCGGGTAGCAGGGATGACTGACAGTCTCTGAACTTTGTTTCTGAAAAGAACAGAAATCGTTTTTCCTTCATTGAAAATGAACGCCGGTAGAAAGCACAAATGTAGGATATCAGTGGGGCCGGCTAAAGGTTCCACCTATCCCTGAATAGCGATACATGACATCCTCTGTGCACAAGTCATACCTCTGATGAAACCGCCCACCTTGGAGGCGGAGAAACGCGTCAGTTGACCTGTTACGACTGTGGAACGCAGGTGGACCGCAACCGGAAGCCGGAAGCCCCGAACCCGGAAGCCGTGGATCGCGGCATCATAGCGTCCCCTGCTACCCAGGACTTGCACGTGCGACTCCCTGTCTCCGCTCCTGCTCAGGCACAGTGCTAACAGACAGCACACTACACCATCTACAGCAGGCACTGCTAAAGAGAACCGCCGCTGTGCGGCCAGCCATCTAAACAGTGAGTGGACCAAACAAGTCTCACGGACAGGAGACAGCTGCGGGATTGGCACGTTTTACACCCAGCCACACTACTGAATACTACATCCATCAGCTCTTCTTGGTGAAGTATCAACAGGCTCTATTCAATACTAATCAGCCTTTTCTCCCGCAAAGTGCAGTTTGAGCTTACTATGCACTAACCCTCATTACTATTAACAGCTGGCTTATGCATGCAAGAAAACTAACATCTACTAGGGTTGGTACCTAAACACTTACAAGTTCTGAGGCCCAGGACACAGTCATTATTCTTAATCATTGTTTTAATCTGTCTTTTATTTATTTTTTCCATTTAATTGTGTATATGAATTGCTAATGGCACTTTAGCCATTTAATGTCTATTTGTTAGAATTTTCTTACCAATAAACAAAATTTAATATTTACAAAACCAGCAGCCGTTGTATTACGATCCCCTCCGAGCGCCCACATTACCCTTTCTATGTTTCTGTTTAGTATGGTGGATACCCAGGTCCACCAGTGTGGGCAGCCAGAAGGGTGATTTGTTTCTCAAAAAATATATAGAATTGAAGTAATAGTATTAATTCATTTTTCAATAAAAAACTTTTTCAATCAGCGCCCACTTTTGTCTTCGGACTCCCCCCCTTTTTTAATCAATTATAGTCAGTATATTACATTAGCATCTTCCATACACTTATAACCTGATTCTGTGCCACGCACAACTTCACATATTAGTCTTTTTCTACATGAAACTAGACTGTACGCTCTTCAGACGAGGAGCATTTGTCTTACTTTTTCACTAAGACTTGTCTTAATTTGTCAAAGCACTAATCTATATTTTCATATTAAACCCACTTGAAAGGGAATGTGCACCCTGACACAACCCTCATCAATTAGTGAATACTAACCTGAAGACATTACTGACAGACACAGGTGGAACCACCATTGGTACAGCAGGTGCATTGCACCTGGGCCCCTGAAGACTAAGGGGCCCACTGCTGCCCAGACCAGCAATAAGTTATCCCCTGGCTTCCCCGCAGACCATTTTGAGCAATATCGGAAGAATTACCTAGTGCAGAGAGCAGGGTGGTCCCACTGCCTAAGGGGCTTGCCCCTTACTTTAGGCAGGGCTGATCTTGTGTGTGCCGACTGACAGAGGAGTCCTGACACCATTCACTGCTGATGATCACAGCCACTTACTGCCTCTAATTAACAGACAGCTTCAACCCCTGGCACCCACTGTATCTCCCTGTCACCCTTCCCCTATCACCCCCTGCCTCCCTCTGCCTGTCCCTGTCACCCACTGCCGTGTGGCATACAGTATTGGGTTGGGGTGGAAGAGGGGGGCCCAAATTATATTTTTGCACCTGGGCCCACCACTCACAAGTTCCACCACTGCCCACGGAGTCCCCATCATTTCCTCATAGCAGTCATAGTTTAGGCAGTGACTACATAGGATGGGAGATGCATATTGGACTCTGCACCTGATTGGACAGGAACTATGGCCAACAAACCAGACACTTTGTTCCATATCTAGTACATCTTCTGTCCTTGCAGCATGAATATCTTAGACAGAAGTGCTACAGGTATAAATAGTCCCAGTTCACGCTCTATCTGTGCTGAGCGATGACTGCTGAAGGTAGGTGCGTAAGAGATGGGGGATACCTACATACCTACCAACATGCTATATAGGCATACTTAGGGGGGAAGTATCAAGACGTCTAAAAAGAGGCCAGATGGAGAAGTCACTGCTAGCAATGAAATGTGTCCTCTTGAGAAGGCCTGATGGATCTCCCCCCCCCCCCCCCCCCCCCCCCAGCACAGAAGAGGTCAGGGATGTCCTCGGATTGTGTGAACGCTATATACTGTACCTCTATGAGGTGTGCAAGCAGTTGCTTCAGCGCCTGGTCTTGGCCGTAGCAGAGATAGCTGTTGGTGTAGATGGTGTAGTCATAACCATATAGTCTGTAGAACATCTCCGTGTTTTTGTCTTCAATGCCACCTTGGGGCTGGAAGGTCATTTGGGTGGAGGCTCCTCCAAGGTCCATTGCCCCAAACGTTGTTGCTTGCTTGGGATGTATCCAGCTCTGTATGTAGGTATACTGGAGCACAAGGAAAGACAATCAGGTCATGGGTTAGCTTGGTCAATGCCGCGGGAGATATGAAGGGGACAAGTTAACCACTGACCTGTATAAAAGTGCCCAGCAGATAGTTCACTGTGATCCAGCCTAAGGAGCCCTCCTCCTTGCCGTCCAGTATTCGGGCTCCGTGAAAGGTCACTGGGTACTTGCTAAGAGTTTTTGAGACTTCGTCCATTATGAGCTGAATTTTGGTGTGGTTCTGCAAGCTGAGAATATAATTAGGGTCTGGCTGTAAGTCCGGCCAATCAGGAAGAGGGAAACAGGCACAAGCACAGCTAACAATCTGCATATAAACTCTGTATTATGTATACAGCCAAGAAGGGTAAACCAACCAATTAGCATCTCAAACTGCTGGTCGAGGTGCGCAAATAATTACCAATACTAACGAGGTATTGTTTTAGTGAAGGCAATGGGCTCTAAAAGATCTCGGATATACGCCACTAGATACATCCAGGGGATACGTAGTATCTGTGGGTACCCCCCACCCCTTTTTCCCGGGATATCCCCCATATATTTGTTGATAAATATGCCTGTCAGGGGCCTATTTAACAAGTATATTGACCAAGTCCGGAAAAGCATTAATCCCCTTTGCGCAATATCATGGCAATTTGGAATTACTTTCTGGGATATTTACATTACTGACGCGAAAACACAGGATCCACCACCTTCCATCCCCCTTGGCCACCCTCTCACCCCTGCAGCCACCACTCCATACGGAGGAAAAGTGGGTGAGGCGATGATGCGATTCGCGCTGAATTGCATCATCATAGCCACGCCCCCTATTTACAACGCAATAATGTGGGCATTGTATAGTGAGGGCGGGGCTGCGATGACACAATCACATCTTCACGTCCCTGGACCAACCCCGTATGCCAGGACTACAACCTTGTTGTGCAGACCCAACTGCCCCATTTTTCTAGGACTGTCCCGCTGTACCACCCACCCGCAGCCCACAGTGTCCTATGGTGCTGGTGAAGGGGGGGAGGGTTTAGCGGGTAAGCAACGGGGGAATAGACGACGTGTGCATTTATTCACAGTGCCGGAAGAGCCTGAGGGCAGCTGGACATGCCCCCACAGTGGCAGGAACTGGGTGTGCAGTAAATCTCCGCCACTTTTCCTGATGCTCCGCCCCCTTTTGCGGTCACGGTCCCGCTCCACGAACCACTACTGTTGGAAGGTATGGATAAATGGTAACTAGAATCTGACTGGTTGCTATGGGCAACCTCCACTTGTGTTTTTTAGAAGGTTTGATACATCCAGTGGTGCCGAGAGAGGGGGTGGGTACAGATTACCCGGCCGGGGCGTGCCAGGGGGCCCAGGACAGAACACACCAGTAGGTACTTTTTCGGGAGGGGTAATTTTTTGGGGCGGGGCGGGTTGCCGGGAGGTGGGATGTATGTGTGTTTCACCTGGACATTTGTCCCTTGTTGTGGAAGTCCCTCACAGCCGCTTTCAGCCGCATCGCTGCTAAGATCCTGTGAGATGATGACATCATCATCTCGTGAGTCAATCTCTGCAGTTAGCTCTGGACGGCCTCTTCAGAATCAGCAGTCTCCGTGCGGCAAGCAGGGACTGGGAGGGGCAGGCATGCAGCTGGCTGAGCGTGGACCATGGGTTTAAGAAGTGATGCAGCTCAGCTCGGTTGTAAGCAGGGCTTAAAGTGAGCCGGAACGGGGCGGAACTGCGTTCCGTCAGTTCCACTTGGAGACAGAACGCAGTTCCGCCTCCTCCGGCTCACCTCACCTGAGGTGTGCCGGCGCCACACAGGGAGATGCTGGGCGTCCGCTGAGATTGTGTTACCAGTGGGCGCCTGGCTCTCCCTCTACAGCGGAGGCCGGCGGCAGGAGCTCACTACTGAGCTCCGGCTTCCGGCTCCTGTCTCTGTCAGTGCGCGCTATGAGAGAGACGTCATGACGTCTCTCTCATAGTGCTGGGAACCGGACACCAGGAGATCACAGCGGTTGGACGTGGGAGCGAGGCTTGGTAAGTATGGTGGTTTGTTTTTTTTAAACGTGTGTATTAGCAGCGCGGCTACAGGGGGCTAACCACTCGGGGCAAGCTACAGGAGTATAACCACAGGAGGCAAGCTACAGGGGGATAACCACAGGGGGCAAGCTACAGGGGGATAACCACAGGGGGCAAGCTACAGGGGGCTAACCACAGGGGGCAAGCTACAGGGGGATAACCACAGGGGGCAAGCTACAGGAGGATAACCACAGGAGGCAAGCTACAGGGGGCTAACCACAGGGGGCAAGCTACAGGGGGATAACCACAGGGGGCAAGCTACAGGGGGATAACCACTGGGGGCAAGCTACAGGGGGATAACCACAGGGGGCAAGCTACAGGGGGATAACCGCAGGGGGCAAGCTACAGGGGGATAACCGCAGGGGGCAAGCTACAGGGGGATAACCGCAGGGGGCAAGCTACAGGGGGATAATCACAGGAGGCAAGCTACAGGGGGATAACCGCAGGGGGCAAGCTACAGGGGGATAATCACAGGAGGCAAGCTACAGGGGGATAACCGCAGGGGGCAAGCTACAGGGGGATAACCGCAGGGGGCAAGCTACAGGGGGATAACTGCAGGGGGCAAGCTACAGGGGGATAACCGCAGGGGGCAAGCTACAGGGGGATAACCACAGGGGGCAAGCTACAGGGGGATTACCACAGGGGGCAAGCTACAGGAGGATAATCACAGGAGGCAAGCTACAGGGGGATAACCACAGGGGGTAAGCTACAGGGGTCTACCCACTGGGGGCAAGCTACAGGGGGAGAACCACTGGGGGCAAGCTACAGGGGGATAACTGCAGGGGGCAAGCTACAGGGGGATAACCGCAGGGGGCAAGCTACAGGGGTCAAACTACTGGGAGGAAGCTACAGGGGAAAAACTACTGGGGGCAAACTACAAGGGGGCAAACTACAGGGGGGCATTACTACTGGGGGCATAACTACAGGGGCTAAACTACTGGGGCATTACTAAAGGTGACATTACTACTGGGGGCAATACTACACAGGGGCATTACTAATGGGGGCACTACTAATAATGGCATTGTAAAGGGGGCACGTCATAAGGGGCATCGCTCCTGGGGACATAAGGGGCACTAAAACTGGGGGCATTGCATAAGGGGCACCACTACTATGGGGTCTATATAAGGGGCACTACCACTGTGGGCACTACTAGTACAGTGGACATTGTATAAGGAGCACTACTGCTGTGGGCATTGTATAAGGGGCGTTACTGCTGTGGGCATTGTGTGTATTACGGGGTGCTACTACTGTCGGCATTATGTGTATTAGGGATGCTACTACTGTGGGCATTATTACTATTGTGTGACCACGCACATTTATTTTTGAGACCACGCCCCTTGCGCACGCAATGCCTTTATTTCATGGGTGCCGGGGGGGGGGGGGGGGGGGATTCCACCACTTCTCTAGGACCACTTTAAGCACTGGTTGTAAGAATCAGCAGCAAGGCTGTCACCTCGTCCGTTAGGCTGCGACACTGAGTTGAGAACTGTGACTGTGAGTGACAAACACAGGCAACTGCTAACAATTCATGAATTCTATATAAATGTTCTATAATACATGCATCCATACATTACCACTAGTGTTAGTATTAAATAAATAAATAAATAAATAAATATATATATATATATATATATATGTATACCAAAGGCGGCTCTCTGGCGGGGATTGCGACTCCTCTCCTCTCAGCTTTAACAACCAGGCGACACTCTTCGGATTTGTTCAGCCATGAAAGGCGTGTATTAAATCACATCAAAGCAAATCAACAATAACAGGCATAGCGAAACACCAACGTTTCAACGCCTCACAGGCGGTTTTTTCAAGGTGCTATGCCGTTTTCACAGCATAGCACCTTGAAAAAAACGCCTGTGAGGCGTTGTAAACGTTGGTGTTTCACTATGCCTGTTATTGTTGATTTGCTTTGATGTGATTTAATACACGCCTTTCATGGCTGAACAAATCCGAAGAGTGTCGCCTGGTTGTTAAAGCTGAGAGGAGAGGAGTCGCAATCCCCGCCAGAGAGCCGCCTTTGGTATATTAGCAGTGGAGAAGGGCACCCCGGTAGATGTCACTTGACAGTGAGTGCCATTATAAAACCATTGGTAAGTATATATATATATACTAGGTACTTCATCGCGCCCTACGGGCGCTCTTCACACCGTCGCAAGGGGCTACGCCCCCTTAACCCTTGCATGCCTTTCTGGGGTTTAATATTTGTATTATATGGAGTATTACCTGCATTCCTTTGTTAGTGGTTAAATATTGCACAATGAAAGGGCGTGCGATGGTGAAGGAGGCGCAGCCCCTTGCGACGGCATGAACAGCACCTGCAGGGCACGATGTACAGAATGTAGCGGGTGCGGGGGGGACTGCGGATGGTGTCTGTAGATGCTGCAGGTGGAGGGGGGGCAGAAGTGGGGGTGGGGCCCGGATGGGAAAGAGTCGGGAGGTGCTGCGGGTGGGGGAGGGGCAGAGAAGTGGGGGATGCAGATTGGGGAGGGGTCCGGAGGCACTGCAGGTGGGGGAGGGGCAGGGGTGCCATGGGTGGGAGAGGGGCAGGTGTGGGGATGTTGTGGATGGGTGAAGGGTTCCGGAGGTGCTGTGGGATGGGAAGGGGCGGGAGTGCCGGGGGTGGGGTAGGGGTCCGCAGGCGCCATGAGTAGGGGAGGGGCAGGTACGGGTGGTGCGGCGCATAGGGAAGGAGGTCCGGAGGTGCTGCTGGTGGTGGAGGGGCAGGTGCGGTGGTGCCGTTGATGGGGGAGGGGTGGGTGAGGGGGGGGACCGCAGATGGAGGAGGGTGTCTGCAGATGCTGCGGGTGGAGGGGGGCAGGTGTGGGGGGAGACATATAAAGGGGGTGGATGGTGGAGGGGGCCTGGAGGTGCTGTGGGTGGTGAAGGGGCGGAGGAGTGGGAGCCGCGGGTGGTGTAGGGGGTCTGGAGGCACAGCATGTGGGGGAGGGGTGGAGTGCCGCATGTGGTGGAGGGGAAGGTGCGGAGGTGTGGTGCATTGGGGAGAGGTCTGGAGGCGCTGCGGGTACTGTACCTGCCAAAAAGGTAGTTGGAGGGTATGCAGTAACAGGGTCAGAACAGGGTTGACGGGGCCAGGACAGGGGTGACAGGGTCAGAAAAGGGGTGACGGGGCCAGGACAGGGGCGACGGGGCCAGGACAGAAATGACAGGGACAGGATAGGGGTGACAGGCCAGGGTAGGGGTGGCAGGAACAGGACAGTGGTGACAGGGCCAGTATAGGGTTGACAGGGCAAGCACAGGGGTAACAGGGCCAGGATAGGGGTAACAGGGCCAGCATAAGGGTAACAGGGCCAGCATAAGGGTAACAGGGCAAGCATAAGGGTGAAAGGGCCAGGATAAGGGTGACAGGGCCAGGATAAGGGTGAAAGGGCCAGGATAAGGGTGGCAGGGCAAGGCCAGGGGTGACAGGGACATGACAGAACACAGGGCACGGGAGAGATTGGTATTAGGGACAAAACAGTGGTGACAGACAGATGTGTCTTACCGGAGTCACTGCTGCTGGCTGCTGCTGTTCCACTCCAACCTGTTTGGATCTGCTGCTGGTGGAGACTTGGCATGGCTGACTCTCTTAGGCTGGAGTCCTGCTTCCTCTGCCCGTCCGCATCCCTCCCCCCCTCCTCAGTCACACACCGCAGACCTCGCGCAGCTGCCGGGCACTGTGGTAAGGGGAGACTGGGAGTGACTGGTTAGCCCCCAGGAGATGCTGCGGCTGGAGGGAGGAGGGGGTCGGAGCCTGCAAGCAGCTCGGACTTCTGCAGCGTTACCCGCCGGCTAAAGAGTGTGAAGGAGCTGGGCGCACCTCACTGTGGGTGGCAGCGCTGCAGCTAGCGGTGGGGTTGCCGGGGCTGGAGATAACAGAGGCAGTACGGAACCTGCACAGCGGCAGGTGCCCAACACAACTGTAGCTAAGAAGCGTGGAGTGTGCCAGAAAGTGACGCTCCTCCGCGCCAGAGAGGGGGGGTCAAGCACACAGTGAGCCGGTGCCCGTCTGTCTGTACGGCATACCCCCTCACACCCCCCCATACCTCCCAAATGTCCCGATTTTCGCGGGACAGTCCCATTTTTTGGGGTCTGTCCCGCTGTCCCACCCGCGGGTCGCAGTGTCCTGCGGTGGGGGTGGGGCAGTTGGAAAGCTCCTGTACTCGCTGTTCTGCTTAGCAGAGCAGCGGTGAATAGTGGAGACAGAGGGAGAGGGGGCATCAGGGGGTACGGATTAAAGGGGGGTTCCAGCAGCAGAGCTGGATTAAGGGGGGGGGGGGGGGCAGGGGGTACGTACCGTTGGCCCCACAGTTTTAGGGGGCCCCCCGGCTCGAGTAGCTCTGTCCCAGCTCAGAAGCTCCCCCCCCCCCCCCCGTCCTGCCAGCAACAACGGCAGCATTGTGCTACTGTCAGCACACGCTGCTGCGCATTGGCAGGTCTGTGGTGTTGCAGGGAGGCAGCAGTCTCCCTGCTTTCTTCTACCTGTGCGGGTGTGTAGAGGGGAGCGACCACCCCCTCTGGATTTACCCCTAGCTGAGGGGCCAAAATTCCATTAAAAAAAAAAAACAAAACTGGAATTTGCGTAAGGGGCGTGGCCTCGCGACCCGCGATTAGGCCACGCCCCCAACACACAGCAGGCACAGCAATGAGATAGGGCTCCCCTGTCACAAGTGCCCTGGGCCCCCCGAACTCGTAATCAGCCCCTGGGGGCATGCCAGCAGCTCACAGAGCGCTGGGCATGCCCCCTCATTGACGAAAACGGGGGCCCTCCCGTGAAGCCACGCCCCCTTTTCGCCGAGTGTGTGTCCCTCCTTCTGCCTGAAGAAAGCTCCTGCAGAAAGCTGGGAGGTATGCACCCCTGCCTGTGCCATGCCCATACTATCTGCTTCTGCTCCTAGTCTCCTATAGATTTGGCCAGATCTGTGATTCATTTGACTAACTCCGCCCAGTGTTGTGACTCCACCCAGCGTTAGCAAATGAATCACAAAGTCACAGATCTGGGCTATTATATAGGAGATATATATATATATACACAGTGGGGATCAGGGCCGGCTCTAGGCATGTTCCAATAGAGCGGCCGCGCAGGGCGCCACCCTTAATGGGCGCCGCGCGCTGGCACCGCCATATTCGAACATGAAGCCGGCCCTGGTCACTGCAGGCGCTTGTGTGCGCTATACGCGCTGAGCGGCGCCGGTATCTAACGTCAGACGCAGGCGCCGGCGCAGCGCACACAGCGCACACAAGCGCCTTGGACGCTTCCTGGCCGGCCGCCCTCCCACCCGCACCCGGCCGCCCGCCAGCACGCCAGCACCCGGACCCTGACAGCAGTACTCACCCTCCAACGCCGCAGGTATTTGGAGGGGGGGGTGAATCATTTAAGGATGGCACTGTGGGGGCATTTATGGATGGCACTGTGGGGGCATTTATCTGGCACTGTGGGGGCATTTATCTGGCACTGGGGGCATTTGTCTGGCACTGTGGGGACATTTATCTGGCACTGTGGGGGCATTTATCTGGCACTGGGGGCATTTGTCTGGCACTGTGGGGACATTTATCTGGCACTGTGGGGCGCACTGTGGGGGCATTTATCTGGCACTGTGGGGACATTTATCTGGCACTGGGGGCATTTGTCTGGCACTGTGGGGACATTTATCTGGCACTGTGGGGCGCACTGTGGGGGCATTTGTCTGGCACTGTGGGGACATTTATCTGGCACTGTGGGGACATTTATCTGGCACTGTGGGGCGCACTGTGGGGGCATTTATCTGGCACTGTGGGGACATTTATCTGGCACTGGGGGCGTTTGTCTGACACTGTGGGGACATTTATCTGGCACTGGGGGCATTTATCTGGCACTGGGGGCATTTATCTGGCACCGGGGGCATTTGTCTGGCACTGTGGAGACATTTATCTGGCACTGTGGGGCGCACTGTGGGGGCATTTATCTGGCACTGTGGGGGCATTTATCTGGCACTGTGGGGGCATTTATCTGGCACTGTGGGGGCATTTATCTGGCACTGGGGGCATTTATCTGGCACTGTGGGGACATTTATCTGGCACTGTGGGGACATTTATCTGGCACTGGGGGCATTTGTCTGGTACTGTGGGGACATTTATCTGGCACTGTGGGGGCATTTACCGGGCACTGGGGGCATTTGTCTGGCACTGTGGGGACATTTATCTGGCACTGTGGGGGCATTCATCTGGCACTGGGGGCATTTGCCTGGCACTGTGGGGACATTTATCTGGCACTGTGGGGCGCACTGTGGGGGCATTTATCTGGCACTGTGGGGACATTTATCTGGCACTGGGGGCATTTGTCTGGCACTGTGGGGATATTTATCTGGCACTGTGGGGCGCACTGTGGGGGCATTTATCTGGCACTGTGGGGACATTTATCTGGCACTGGGGGCATTTGTCTGGCACTGTGGGGACATTTATCTGGCACTGTGGGGCGCACTGTGGGGGCATTTATCTGGCACTGTGGGGACATTTATCTGGCACTGGGGGCATTTGTCTGGCACTGTGGGGACATTTATCTGGCACTGTGGGGCGCACTGTGGGGGCATTTGTCTGGCACTGTGGGGACATTTATCTGGCACTGTGGGGACATTTATCTGGCACTGTGGGGCGCACTGTGGGGGCATTTATCTGGCACTGTGGGGACATTTATCTGGCATGGGGGCATTTGTCTGGCACTGTGGGGACATTTATCTGGCACTGTGGGGACATTTATCTGGCACTGTGGGGCGCACTGTGGGGGCATTTATCTGGCACTGTGGGGACATTTATCTGGCACTGGGGGCGTTTGTCTGACACTGTGGGGACATTTATCTGGCACTGGGGGCATTTATCTGGCACTGGGGGCATTTATCTGGCACCGGGGGCATTTGTCTGGCACTGTGGAGACATTTATCTGGCACTGTGGGGCGCACTGTGGGGGCATTTATCTGGCACTGTGGGGGCATTTATCTGGCACTGTGGGGGCATTTATCTGGCACTGGGGGCATTTATCTGGCACTGTGGGGACATTTATCTGGCACTGTGGGGACATTTATCTGGCACTGGGGGCATTTGTCTGGTACTGTGGGGACATTTATCTGGCACTGTGGGGGCATTTACCGGGCACTGGGGGCATTTGTCTGGCACTGTGGGGACATTTATCTGGCACTGTGGGGGCATTCATCTGGCACTGGGGGCATTTGCCTGGCACTGTGGGGACATTTATCTGGCACTGTGGGGCGCACTGTGGGGGCATTTATCTGGCACTGTGGGGACATTTATCTGGCACTGGGGGCATTTGTCTGGCACTGTGGGGATATTTATCTGGCACTGTGGGGCGCACTGTGGGGGCATTTATCTGGCACTGTGGGGACATTTATCTGGCACTGGGGGCATTTGTCTGGCACTGTGGGGACATTTATCTGGCACTGTGGGGCGCACTGTGGGGGCATTTATCTGGCACTGTGGGGACATTTATCTGGCACTGGGGGCATTTGTCTGGCACTGTGGGGACATTTATCTGGCACTGTGGGGCGCACTGTGGGGGCATTTGTCTGGCACTGTGGGGACATTTATCTGGCACTGTGGGGACATTTATCTGGCACTGTGGGGCGCACTGTGGGGGCATTTATCTGGCACTGTGGGGACATTTATCTGGCATGGGGGCATTTGTCTGGCACTGTGGGGACATTTATCTGGCACTGGGGGCATTTATCTGGCACTGGGGGCATTTATCTGGCACTGGGGGCATTTGTCTGGCACTGTGGGGACATTTATCTGGCACTGTGGGGGCATTTATCTGGCACTGTGGGGACATTTATCTGGCACTGTGGGGGCATTTATCTGGCACTGTGGGGGCATTTATCTGGCACTGGGGGCATTTATCTGGCACTGTGGGGACATTTATCTGGCACTGTGGGGACATTTATCTGGCACTGGGGGCATTTGTCTGGTACTGTGGGGACATTTATCTGGCACTGTGGGGGCATTTATCTGGCACTGGGGGCATTTGTCTGGCACTGTGGGGACATTTATCTGGCACTGTGGGGGCATTCATCTGGCACTGGGGGCATTTGCCTGGCACTGTGGGGACATTTATCTGGCACTGTGGGGCGCACTGTGGGGGCATTTATCTGGCACTGTGGGGACATTTATCTGGCACTGGGGGCATTTGTCTGGCACTGTGGGGACATTTATCTGGCACTGTGGGGCGCACTGTGGGGGCATTTATCTGGCACTGTGGGGACATTTATCTGGCACTGGGGGCATTTGTCTGGCACTGTGGGGACATTTATCTGGCACTGTGGGGCGCACTGTGGGGGCATTTGTCTGGCACTGTGGGGACATTTATCTGGCACTGTGGGGACATTTATCTGGCACTGGGGGCATTTGTCTGGCACTGTGGGGGCATTTATCTGGCACTGTGGGGCGCACTGTGGGGGCATTTGTCTGGCACTGTGGGGACATTTATCTGGCACTGTGGGGACATTTATCTGGCACTGTGGGGGCATTTATCTGGCACTGTGGGGACATTTATCTGGCACTGGGGCATTTGTCTGGCACTGTGGGGACATTTATCTGGCACTGGGGGCATTTATCTGGCACTGGGGGCATTTGTCTGGCACTGTGGGGACATTTATCTGGCACTGTGGGGCGCACTGTGGGGGCATTTATCTGGCACTGTGGGGACATTTATCTGGCACTGTGGGGGCATTTATCTGGCACTGTGGGGGCATTTATCTGGCACTGTGGGGGCATTTATCTGGCACTTGGGGCATTTATCTGGCACTGTGGGGACATTTATCTGGCACTGTGGGGACATTTATCTGGCACTGCGGGCATTTGTCTGGCACTGTGGGGACATTTATCTGGCACTGTGGGGGCATTTATCTGGCACTGGGGGCATTTGTCTGGCACTGTGGGGACATTTATCTGGCAATGTGGGGGCATTCATCTGGCACTGGGGGCATTTGTCTGGCACTGTGGGGACATTTATCTGGCACTGTGGGGAGCACTGTGGGGGCATTTATCTGGCACTGTGGGGACATTTATCTGGCACTGGGGGCATTTGTCTGGCACTGTGGGGACATTTATCTGGCACTGTGGGGCGCACTGTGGGGGCATTTATCTGGCACTGTGGGGACATTTATCTGGCACTGGGGGCATTTGTCTGGCACTGTGGGGACATTTATCTGGCACTGTGGGGCGCACTGTGGGGGCATTTGTCTGGCACTGTGGGGACATTTATCTGGCACTGTGGGGACATTTATCTGGCACTGGGGGCATTTGTCTGGCACTGTGGGGACATTTAGCTGGCACTGTGGGGCGCACTGTGGGGGCATTTATCTGGCACTGTGGGGACATTTATCTGGCACTGTGGGGGCATTTATCTGGCACTAAGGGCATTTATCTGGCACTGTGGGGACATTTATCTGGCACTGTGGGGACATTTATCTGGCACTGGGGGCATTTGTCTGGCACTGTGGGGACATTTATCTGGCACTGTGGGGCGCACTGTGGGGGCATTTGTCTGGCACTGTGGGGACATTTATCTGGCACTGTGCGGACATTTATCTGGCACTGGGGGCATTTGTCTGGCACTGTGGGGACATTTATCTGGCACTGTGGGGCGCACTGTGGGGGCATTTGTCTGGCACTGTGGGGACATTTATCTGGCACTGTGGGGCGCACTGTGGGGGCATTTATCTGGCACTGTGGGGACATTTATCTGGCACTGGGGGCATTTGTCTGGCACTGTGGGGACATTTATCTGGCACTGGGGGCATTTATCTGGCACTGGGGGCATTTATCTGGCACTGGGGGCATTTGTCTGGCACTGTGGGGACATTTATCTGGCACTGTGGGGCGCACTGTGGGCGCATTTATCTGGCACTGTGGGGACATTTATCTGGCACTGTGGGGGCATTTATCTGGCACTGTGGGGGCATTTATCTGGCACTGGGGGCATTTATCTGGCACTGTGGGGACATTTATCTGGCACTGTGGGGACATTTATCTGGCACTGTGGGGACATTTATCTGGCACTGGGGGCATTTGTCTGGCACTGTGGGGACATTTATCTGGCACTGTGGGGACATTTATCTGGCACTGTGGGGCGCACTGTGGGGGCATTTATCTGGCACTGTGGGGCATTTATCTGGCACTGTGGGGGCATTTATCTGGCACTGAGGGGGCATTTATCTAGCACTGTGGGGGCTTTTCTGTATCTACATATCTGGCACTGTGTGGCCATTTATTTATCTGGCACTGCTGGGGGGCATGTCATGTGTTGCTGGCACTGCTGGGGGGCATGTCATGTGTAGCTGGCACGGCTGGGGAGCATATCATGTAGTGTTCCCGCTAGGTGTCTGTGGCTAGGCAAAGTGTCTAATGTGCTCTGCCTGGCGCAAAGTGTCTAACGTGCTCTGCCTGGCGCAAAGTGTCTAACGTGCTCTGCCTGGCGCAAAGTGTCTAACGTGCTCTTCCTGGCGCAAAGTGTCTAACGTGCTCTGCCTGGCGCAAAGTGTATAGGAGGTTCTACCTGGTGCAGTGTGTATTAACTGCACTACTGTGTGGTGTAATGCGAATTGCCACTATTATGTGGCCACGCACCTTCCCCACGAAGCAACGCCCCTAAATTTTTGCTGCGCTCCTTCGGCGCGCACTGTCCATGCTTTGCCGTGTAGGTAGATGAGCACCAAGCATTACAGTATGTACATAATTTTGCCCTCCTAACTTAAAAATGTGCCCTCCCTGCCCTAAAAAGTGAACACAATATCGTGTAACTGGCACTGCTGGGGGGCATATTGTGTGTAGCTGGCACTGCTGGGGGGGCATATCATGTCTATCTGGCACTATACTGGAGACATTGTGTGTAAGGAACACTACTGTGGCTGTTATGTGTAAGGCTGCTAATTGTGTGCGTAGAGGGTGTGTGAAAATATATTTATTTATAGTCTAATAATATGAAGTTATGAGGCCACGCCCACTTTCCAAGAGGCCACGCCCACTTTTCCCAGAGTCTGGGCTTTTAAAACCTTTGAGATTGACATCACCTGGTCTTTCCAGACGATGATTGAGAACAATCCATGACACTGCCAGGTCTCAGCTGTCCAAAGGGGGCAGTACAAGGTATTAACTCTGCAGGGTACGTAAACTTTTGCAGACGCCATTTTTTGTTTTCTGTTCTTTTGAAAGTGTAAATGATGGAAATAAAATCAAACTTTTTTTGGACATGTTATAAGAATGTCTAATCTGTAATTTGATGCCTTTTGGAGATTTTTCCATCTTTCCTTGGCTTCTTTTTGCACATTAAAATGAATTTTTGCCTGCAGTGCCCAAACTTTCAATCCCCACTGTAGATATATATATATATATATATATATATATATATACAGTAGGTGATTCATTGCTTAGTAGGTGCTGTGGTTGGTGGAGTGGCGGGTGCGGTGGAGACGCGGATGGAGGGGGGGGGGGGCCAGGGGAGACGTGGGTGGGGTAGACGCGGTTTGTGTGGGTGCCGCGGGTGGGGGAGCGGTTGGTGCGGTGGTGCCTCGGGTGGGGGAGGGGGTCCGGAGCCACCGCGGGTGGGGGAGGGGCGGGTGCGCTAGTGCTGTGGATGGGGGAGGGGGTTTGGAGCAACCGCGGGTGGTGGAGGGGGTGTGTGGCGGTGCTGCAAATTGGGCCCGGGGGTACTGCGAGTGGGGCAGGTAATGCTTCTTCTCCAGGAAGCAGCTAAGCTGCTGTCCTCCCTTTGGCAGTGGCTCTCCCGGAGACTCGCACAGCAGCCAGTCACTATTGTTAGCGCCGGTGTCCCAACGCACCGCATTACAGGGAAAAAGATTGGCTGTATGCTTCCTACCTCTACTTCCCTGTAATGCGGTGCGTTGGGACACCGGCGCTAACAATAGTGACTGGCTGGCAGAACTGAGTGACTCGCTGAATCAATGTAAAAGGTGAGAGTGCTGTGCAGTGTCAGTGACACAGGGGGTCATTCCGACTTGTTTGCATGCAGCGGTTCTTCGCTGTGGTGCGAATGTGTCGGGACTGCGGCTGTGCGGCACACGCAATGCGGACGCGCGTTGTTGCCCGGCGACAACCGCCAGCGCAGAAAGTGATTGCAGCGGCAATCGCAAGAAGACTGACAGGCGGGAGGCGTTCCGGGGCGTCAACTGACCGTTTTCCAGGCGTGGTGAGGCGAACGCAGGCGGATCCAGGCGTTTGGAGGGCAGATGTCTGACGTCAATCCCGGGACCTTCGTCGCTGGATCCGTCGCACAGGGTAAGTAAGTCTGACCCTGGTCTTATTTTGCATGAAACTTTGTTAGCATAGCAGGGCTGCACAAGCGATCACAGCCCGGCTATGCTAAAATACACTTCCCCATAGGCGGCATCAAGTTATTCGCACGAGCAGCAAAAAGTTGTTACGTGTGATCAACTCGGAATGAGGGCCACTGCACACCCACTGCACTGCACAACACTATCACCTTTTACATTGATTCAGCGTCCAGACATTACCCTCTGCGATATCACCCTCTCTATCCGTTACATTAGCCATCTCGGGGCTTCCAGGCCGGCAGCCCAGGTGCTGTGTTGCGGAGTCAGGGCCTCTGGAGATCTGGGCGCGGCTGTGGCGGGGAGGCACTTCTGTGACATCACACGCAGAGGAGGTTTTGGGGCTCAGAGAGTATGCGGTGCAGGGAGGGCTATGAAAGCCTTCCGCTGTGCCGCTATCATACACATCTATGCCGGTGGCCGCAGCAGCTTTTGTTCCACCTGCGCCGCGGCTAGGGAGTGGGGATTGTTGATGCCGGAGGGGGCAGGCGGACTGGCAGCAGGAAATAGGACGCTGCAGTAAAAGGATGTTTTTCCCCCTATCTACAATGTGGAGATGTGTCCTGTTCCCCAGGACACATCCCAGCAAAAGGGGATCTGTGTCCCCTGCGGGAGGGCGTCTCTGACAGCGCTGGGACAGCTTGTCTGTCCCTAGCGCCTGTCAGTGTGCAGGAGCGGCGAGTGTCCGGTGCAGGGATTACCCTTTTCCCTGCATCGGACCGGAGGCTGCGGAGGCGTTCAAATGTTGGCGCCCTCCGGGAGCCAATCGCGGCTCCCGGAGCGGCGGCCAATCGGAGACGGGCGCGGCGAGCCAATTGGCGCTCGCCGCGTCATAGGCCCCGCCCCCGGCATCTGACATAAGACGCCGGGCGGGAACCGAAGAGGTCGGGCGCGCGGAGGAGCGCGAAAGAAGACGCCGGCGGGAGCCGAAGAGGTCGGGCGCGCGGAGGAGCGCGAAAGAAGACGCCGGGCGGGAGCCGAAGACGGAGGGCGCGCTGAAGAGCTCCAGTGGCCACGGAAGAGGCCGGAAGACTCCAGGCTCCGGGAAGAAGATGTCCAGCGGCGGCTGGACGCAGAGAAGAGACGGCGGCGCCGCTGGCCAGGACGGGTCAGCGGCAGAAGAGGGTGCCGGAGACCCCCGGATCAGGTGAGGCCTCAGTGAGGCTACCCTCACCCCCTCCCCTTTTCCTCCCTAGACCATCAGGGACGGGCACTAGGCCCGGGGGCACAGTTCAGGCACTAGGCCTGTGGCGCAGCTAGGAATTTGGGGGGTCACCATCTGATTTGGTGGTTTGGGCATTAGGCCCAAGCCACCTAAACTGCGCAAGTTAGGCGGGCACAAGGCCCGTGGGCAATCCAGGCAATAGGCCTGTGGGGGCATTAGGCCCTAGTTCAGTTTGGCGGCCGCTAGGTACATATAAGGTGACCCTGGGCACTAGGCCCAGGTCACCCAACGGGCAACAAGTTAGGCAGGCGCTAGGCCCGTGGGTGAAGTCAGGCCTCTGGCCTGTGTGCAGTCAGGGGGCGCTAGGCCCAGTGAATAAGTGCCCCCCCCAAGGTGAATAAAGGTGGCACTGGGCACTAGGCCCATGCCACCCTGAGGTGTTTAGGCAGGCAGGTCCGCTCGGCCTGAGCCCCTGAGAAGAGAGTACGGGAGGTGGGTGAGCTGTGCGGCCCCCACTACCGGGTGTTCTGAGTCGGGTACTTCAAGGGACAGCACCGTGGGATCTTGTAATCCGAGTTTGTGATGTATGTTGTTACCGTGCAGGGCAAAATGTCTGTTTGTTTTAAGTTTGTGCATAGTTGTGTTGCACCACCCACACGAGCTAGTTTGAGGGCTCTGTTTATGTAGCTAGTGTAGCGGACGCACACTAGGGTAGTTCTTGGCCCTGCACGGCTGTTTTCTCTTTACCTCCTTACAGGGACCTGTAAGTGGAGAAGATCGGAGTACAAGACTTGTAACGGTGAGTAGCATCTGTGTACGTTTGTCCCTTGTCTGTCCCCGAGCGCCGGAATAGGGATTGCTCACGGACGTGAGAATCCCCTTCATCACACTACGTGTGAGAGTGCGAGTGTGTGAAATCTGGGTGGCTGAGGCTTTGTGCCAGTGATGACCTTTCACCAAACCGGTGAAGGTCGCCGTCACCCCTGGGGTATCCCCTTTTCCGGTGGAAGAAGGGTTGATACCCCCCTTAAGGTAGGCTATTTTCTCCTCAGCTCGGTCGTCGGTCAGCTCCGAGAGGGAATCGCCGTGTCCGGATCCGACTGAAGGTTGCCAGGTCCGTTGAAGGTTCAGGTACCTGAAGGTGAGAGAGAGCGGCGCCTGGCGAGTACCGAAACTACACCTGCACGGCAGCAGGCACCACCACACGCACCGCCGCCACCCTCTTACAACAGCGCAGAGACTTGCTGCAGATGCAGTGGCATACCCTCCAGCTGCACCTTTTTGGCAGGTACAGTCCCTTTTTTTATGGTCTGTACCGATTTTTGACTCTCCAAACTGCCATAGAAAGTATAGGAAAAGGGGTATGTTGCTGCAGATGCAGTGGGCCTATTTTGGGGTGTGGACCTGGAGCTGCAGCTCCATCAGTCCCATTGCTAATCCTGCTCTGGGGACACACAGCAGCCAAAGGGCAGAGCCTCAGATTGGATGTAACCTGTGTGGGAGGGTGTTTCTCGTCCAATCAGCTGTGGACTAGGTGTGATAAACCTGCTGCTAACCCAATGAGAGCTCCTAGCCACGCCCAGCGTTATACACACAGGCACAGAGTTACAGATCTGGGCTATTATATAGGATCTATCTATCTATCTATCTATCTATCTATCTATCTATCTATATATATGGGTGTAGTATGGTATGCCAGCGGCCAGGCTCCCGGCGACCAGCATACCGGCGCCGGGAGCCCGACCGCCGGCATACCATACTACAGCGTGGTGAGTGCATATGAGCCCCTTGCGGGCTCGCTCCGCTCGCCACGCTGCGGGCACGGTGGCGCTATGTATTCTCCCTCCAGGGGGATCGTGGACCCCCATGAGGGAGAAAATCTGTCGGTATGCCGACTGTCGGGATTCCGGCGCCAGTATACTGTGCGCCGGGATCCCGACAGTCGGCAACCTGAAGACCACCCTATCTATCTATCTATCTATCTATCTATCTATCTATCTATCTATCTATCTATCTATCTATCTATCTATCTATCTATCTATCCACCCACACACCCACACACACACACACACACACACACACACACACACACACACACACACACACACATACTGTGGCCACACCCACTCCAGGGGGGCCAGGATGTTGTTGTACCGGGGCCCAGGATTTCTCTTGGCAGCCCTGGATACATCTCCCCAGATAGTTTCAGTACCCAAAAAACAATAATTAACCATCTGCACTGAAAACCCCAAAATGTAGATATATACAGTATATAGGACCCGACTCAAGTTTGAACGCAAAAACGCAGATGGATTCGCAATTCCCGATTATTGATCTACTGCGCATGTGTCAAAGATGCACGGTGCGTGACCGACAGTATTTTAAGCATGAAAAAACGGAAATGTGGCATTCTTATTTTCAGATGCAAGTGGTTGACAGGAAGCGTTACGTTTGTGGATGGTAACTTGTCGTTTACTGGGGGTGGCTGGAAAAACGGAGGAGTGTCAGGAGCGTTTTATGGGAGCGCCAGAAGCCATAACAGAAGTCTATAGAGACGCAGTCTACAGGCAGCGTCAGAGCTACGCAGCATAGGGTGAGTCCATCGTTGGTGCCGGTACTTGCCGCATAGCGAATAAAAGTGTGAAAAACACAACAACGCATCTAAAGATGCAGTTTGGGAATGGGCGTTTTAAACGGGGAGTGGTTATTTGAGCGCAGCAGTGCGAATCCGTCAGCTATTGCGTTCAACCTTGGATCGGGCCCGTAATGTATTAAAAATTGTCTGGCCTTGATCTCCCATCCCGGGGTACAGCCGCTACAGGGGTTCATGAATGGGGTTATCCTTAGAAATAGATAAAAGTATACAGTATATTAGCTGGCGCTCGTCTCCAAAATAATGGCGCCTGAGCCAATAATTTATAATGAAGCAAAACTAATATTGCGGAAATACCGGTGTAACAATATTTAATTACTCTTAAAAATAGTTATCGTTAATAAAATAATAACATCCGTTTTCAATGTTATCAAGACAAACTGGAAACAGATCTACACCGGTTTTCTTGATTCAATGAAGCGAGCCTTTGTTAGGCAGTTAAATATAGCTCGGCAGCAAGCAGAGTCTATTAACAGAGCTTAATAAATCTCCTGCCTTCTGTTAGGGTCACACATACAGTACACAGAGACAACACGGAGTGACGTTATAGTATAAGTACTACTGCTAATGCACGCATCAGACCATGAATGTGTGAGGACATAGGTGGTCATTCCGAGTTGTTCGCTTGTTAGCAGTTTTTAGCAGCCGTGCAAACGCTATGCCGCCGCCAACTGGGAGTGTATTTTAGCTTAGCAGAAGTGCGAACGAAAGGTTCGCAGAGCGGCAGCAAAGTTTATTTGTGCAGTTTTAGAGTAGCTCAATACCTACTCAGCGCTTGCGATCACTTCAGACTGTTCAGTTTCTGTTTTGACGTCACAAACACGCCCTGCGTTCGCCCAGCCTTGCCGGCGTTTTTCCTGGCGCGCCTGTGTTTTTTCAAACACTCCCTGAAAACGGTCGTTTGACACCCAGAAACGCCCACTTCCTGTCAATCACTCTGCGGCCATCAGTGCGACTGAAAAGCTTCGCTAGACCTTGTGTGAAACTAGAATGTTCTTTGTGATAGTACATCGCGCTTGTGCATTGCGCCGCATACACATGCGCAGAAGTGCCGTTTTTTTGCATCATCGCTGCACAGCGAACGAATGCATCTAACGATCAACTCGGAATGACCACCATTGGCTGGGAGAGATACTGGGGATCCCTCTCCTTGTAAATTGTGCAGGAAGTAGCCCATAGGCTAAATATAGGGTTAGCTACCGACGCCAAGCTTCATAATGCAAACGCACCCCAATATAGAAGAATGAGACATATGTCCTTAGGCTCTATACAAGTCACGGATCTCTGATAACTGTTGTGTTGATAGCAATGTCAGAGGTTGACAAAGATAAACATACTTGTCCCGGTTGTACTTACAGGAAATTACTGGTGTATATATAATATTAGATACTTTGACTTTCTGGTCTCCTTTTATTGATTTACTAGGTGATTCATGGCGCCCTACGGGCGCTCTTCACACCGTCGTTAGGGGCTATGCCCCGTTAACCCCTGCACACCTTTGGACATACGCAGGCCGGTAGATAACAGAATCAGAAACACAGGGCAGTATAGAGGGAATACAGAAATGGTGTCCGGTTGAGAAAAGATAGAGGCGTAGGGGGGGGGAGGGAATGTACAGAAACGCTGTGCGATCGGTAAAGGATAGGGAGAGTCAGGGTGGTAGGGAGAGGATAAAGAGAGGGAAGGTGTTAGACAGAAAATACAGTTGCAAGAGGCTACGACCCGTTATCCCCTGCACGGGCCTCAGCTGTGCTATAATTGTTATTATATGGAGTATTACCTGCAAAAAAGTTTATGCTGTTGGGTAAATATTGCAAGGGGGAAGGGCATGCGATTGTCAAGGGGGCGTAGCCCTGTGTGAGGGCGTAAAGAGTGGCCGCAGGGCACAATGAATAACATAGTGTAGTATGTACTGCTAGTGTATGCAGCGCAGCTTATACACACAGTGGCCACAGGTATCAGAGCCGCGTATACACACAATTGACACAGGTAGCAGAGCTGCTTATACACACAATGGCCACAGGTAACGGAGCCACGTATCCACACAGTGACCAGAGCAGGGCAGCTTATACACACAATACCCACAGGTAGCAGAGCCGCTTATACACACAATACCCACAGGTAGCAGAGCCGCTTATACACACAGTGCCCACAGGTAGCAGCGCAGCTTATACACACAGTGGCCACAGGTATCTGAGCCACGTATCCACACAGTGGCCAGAGGTAGCAGGGCAGCTTATACACACAATACCCACAGGTAGCAGAGCCGCTTATACACACAGTGCCCACAGGTAGCAGAGCTGCTGATACACACAGTGCCCACAGGTAGCAGAGCCACGTATCCACACAGTGGCCAGAGGTAGCAGGGCAGCTTATACACACAATACCCACAGGTAGCAGAGCCGCTTATACACACAGTGCCCACAGGTAGCAGAGCTGCTGATACACACAGTGCCCACAGGTAGCAGAGCCGCTGATACACACAGTGCCCACAGATAGCAGAGACGTTGATACACAACGTGCCCACAGGTAGCAGAGCCGCTTATACACACAATACCCACAGATAGCAGAGCCGCTTATACACACAGCGGCCACAGGTAGCAGAGCCGCTTATACACACAGTGCCCACAGGTAGCAGAGCTGCTGAAACACACAGTGCCCACAGGTAGCAGAGCCGCTGATACACACAGTGCCCACAGGTAGCAGAGACATTGATACACACAGTGGCCACAGGTAGCAGAGACGTTGATACACAACGTGCCCACAGGAAGCAAAGCAGTTTATACACACAATGACCACAGGTAGCAGTGGTGCTTATACACACAATGGCCCCCGGTAGCAGTGCCACTTCTACACACAATTCCCATAGGTAACAGAGGCGCTTATACACACAGTGGCCACAGGTAGCAGAGCCGCTTATACACACAATGGCCACAGGTAGCAGCACCTCTTATACACACAATGGACACTGGTAGCAGTGTCACTTATACACACAATGGCCACAGGTAGCAGCACCACTTATACACACAATGGCCACTTTTAGCAGCACCGCTTATACACACAATGGCCACTGGTAGCAGTGTCACTTATACACAAAATGGCCACAGGTAGCACCACCACTTATACACACAATGGCCACAGGTAGCAGTGGCGCTTATACACACAATGGCCACAGGTAGCAGCACCACTTATACACACAATGGCCACTGGTAACAGAGCCGCGTATACACACAGTGGCCACAGGGAGCTGTGCCACTTATACACAATGGCCACAGGTAGCAATGTCGCTTAGACACATAATGGCCACAGTATTACTTTTTTTTTATTAATCCAATGTCCATTGGTAGCAACTATACTCACAGAAGTTCAGTGTGTGTGGGGGGTGTTTGGAAAGGGGGTGGGTTCAGTGAGGTGGAGGTGCCTATCCGTGCCGCTGATCACCCCGATTCAGGGAATCACTTGTAGCGGCTGCGGATGGTGTCCGAGGTGCTACGTGTGGTGGAGGGGTGGGTGCGGGAGGGGGTCCAGAGGTGTTGCGGGTGGTGGAGGGGTGGGTGCAGTGACACGGATGGCGGAAAGGGTGCAGAGGTGCTGTGGGTGGGGGAGGGGTAGGTGTGGAGGGGGCGTGGATGGGGGAGGGGGTCTAGAGGTGCTGCGGGTGGGGGAGGTGCGGGTGCGGAAGGGTAGTGTAGATGCTGTTGGTGGGGGAGGGCTGGGTGTGGGGGGCTGTGGATGAAGGAGGGGGTCTGGAGGTGGTGTGCATGGGGGAGGGGTGATGTAGTGGGGGGTGTTTGGGGAGGTGGGGTTGCAGGGGGGGTGAGGTTGGGTGATAGGTTCTAGAAGTGCTGCGGGTGGACGGGTGGCTGCAGGGGAGCCGTGGATGCGGTCCGGAGGTGCTGTGGGAGGTGGTCCAGAGGTGCTGCGGGTGGGGGAGGTGTGGTAGGTCCACGAATGGGGGAAGGTGTCTATAGATGATGTGGGTGGGGGAGGGGGCCGGAGGTGCTGTGGTTGGGGGAGTGACAGCTGCGGGGGTGTGGTGGGGGTCCGGATGCGCTGTGGGCAGGGGAGGGGGCGGAGGGTGCTGTGGGTGTGGGTGCTACGGGTGGGGGAGGAAGCGGGAGTGCCGCGGGTGGGAGGGGGTTGTGGTGGATGCTGTGGGTGGGAGGGGGGGAATGTGCAGCAGTTGGGGGGCAGATGTGGTGGATGCTGTTGGTGCGGCGGGTGGAGTGAAGGATGCAGGGGTGTAGCGAGGGGAGATGTGGGAATGGGGGTGCGGGGGTGCCGCTGGTGGTGGAGGGGTGGTGGGTGCTGCGGGTGTGGGTGCTACGGGTGGGGGAGGGGCGTGTGCCGCGGGTGGGGGCAGATGTGGTGGATGCTGTGTGTGCCGCGGGTGGGGGAGGTGCGGGGGGGAGAGGTGGGTATGGGGGTGGGTTGGGGGAGGGGAGGGTGCGGGGGTGTAGCGGGGGGAGAGGTGGGGGAGGTGCGGGGGTACTGCGGGTGGGGGAGGGGTGGGGGGTTTGCGGGTTGTGGGTGATACGGGTGGGGGAGGGGGCGGGAGTGCAGCGGGTGGGGGAGGGGCATGTGCGGGGGACAGATGTGGTGGGTGCCGTGGGTGAAGGAGGGGTGGGGGGTGCTGCGGGTGCTATGGGTGGGGCGGGGGGTGCTGCGGGTGGGGGTGGGAGTGCCGTGGGTGTGGGAGGGGTGGGGGGTGCTGCGGGTGCTATGGGTGGGGTAGGGGGTGCGAGGAGGATGTGGTGGATGCCGCGGGTGGGGGGCGGATGTGGTGGATACTGTGGGTGCCGCGGGTGGGGAACGGGCGGGTTATAGGGTGCGGGGGTGTAGCGGGGGGGGAGTGGTGGGTATGGGGGTGGGGTGGGAGTGCCGCGGGTGGGGGAGGGGCAGGGGGTGCCACGGGTTGTGGGTGCTACGGGTGGGGGAGGGGCGTGTGCTGTGGGTGGGGGATGGATGTGGTAGGTGCTGCGGGTGGGGTGGAGGGTGCGGGGTGAGAGGTGGGTATGGGGGTGGGGGAGGTGCGGGGGTGCTGCGGGTGGGGGAGAGGGCAGGAGTGCAGCGTGCGGGGGAGGGGTGTGTGCCGCGGGTGGGGGGCGGATATGGTGGATGCTGTGGGTGCCGTGGGTGGGGGAGGTGCGGGTGGGGTGGAGGGTGCAGGGGAGGGGGGAGAGGTGGGTATGGGGGTGGGGGAGTTACGGGTGAGTGGTGGGTCTGGATGCGCTGCAGGCAGGGGAGGGGGTGCTGCGGGTGTGGGTGCTATGGGTTGGGGAGGGGGCGGGAGTACCGCAGGTGTGGGGCGAATGTGGTGGATGCTGTGGGTGCCGTGGGTGGGGGCGGGAGGGGTGGAGGGAGCGGTGATGTAGGGGGGGGGGGGGGGGTCAGTGGTCGTCCACGCCATTCTCCTCCGGACTGTGCGGCAGCTGAGCAGTCACCAGCTGCAGTGTCACCAGGGTGCAGGGAGTGTACGGGGAGGGGGGAGAGAGGGGAGTGGGCGGAGATGGGGAGGGGATTGGGCTGGGATGGGAGGACCGAGGGAGGGGACTGTTCCTGGCCTGCATCCAGCCACCCAGATCTGTGACTGTGACTCCGCCCAGCGTTAGAAATGCAGGCACAGAGTCACAAGGCTATTATATACAGATGGGTCCACGGTTATCTTGACTAGTTTTCTGCGCCTAGGCACAACATGATTTATTAGCATAAACCCTTCATCTATTGTTCTCAGCTGCAATACAATACAGAGAGAACAATACAGCAGGGGATTAAGTCATTAAAGGAGGGGATTAAGTCCGACTGGCCAGTCTCAGTTAATCCTATTAAAGGTCAAGATAAAGGTGGACCCATCTGTAGGAGATGTTCCCAATAAAGTCATTAAATTAACAAAGGACAAATGAAATGTAATTTAAAGAGGTATCTAAGATGGGATGCGGTCAGGGTGCCGGCGCTTGAAATTCTGGCACCGGAATCCAAACATGCGGTCAAAATGCCGGCGCTGGAACTCAGACATCAATTGGAATGCCTACACCGGAATCCCGACCGCCGACATCATGAATGGAAGTATGCTGGGGTCTTTTAAGTTTTGGCTGTGGGGGCAGGGTTAGGGTTTGGCTCTGGGAAAGGGAGGGTTAGCGTTAGACTGCAGGGAGGGGCTGGATATAATGCCACCCGTGTTCGGGGGCCGTTCGGGGTGTCCGCCAAACTCGGACGTTGTTTTAAAGGGGCAATCATTTACAAGGCAAAACCATTCCTTGTACGTGATTGCCCCTTTAAAAAAAAAAAAGTCAGCGTTCGGCTGACATCCCGAACGGCCGCCGAACTTGGTCAGCATTACATCCGGCCCTCTGTATTTATTGTGGACAACTAAACAACTCTCTTTTTTGGTGTACTGGATCAAAGTAAGGGACTTACCACAGGCATATGGAGGAGATTCTGCTCTCACTCGTGATGCAAGTCTCAGGGTGGGGCTGCAGTTAGACAGATCAAACTTAACACTTGGGCTAGTCAACCTCATACAGGACAGGAGGGCGTGGCAGACTGAGCACATGGGTTAAACAACAGCCAATTAGGTTAGAGCTGGGGTGGGGCTTAAAGTTTATATAGAGCCTGCTTTCCTGTGGGCGGGACAACTGACCTAACAGAGAGGTGATCTGCGTTAGCTTAGTGCCTTGGATCATCCAGGTAAATCATAGGTAAACTTAGGGAGGGTTTCCAGTTGCCCAGAGACACTCTCCTACCCCACAGCCTGGCCAGCAGCCACTACATGCACTATAAAGGGCAGAATGGAGCTGCTGAACATGCCCAGTGGCAGCAGATTTTCCTAGCAAGCCCCCACCTTAAAGGGGACAGTGACATAATGTGGGGGGTGACTCATAATGTTGTGTCTAGGGGCAGCCTGACCCCTAAATTTGCCCCTCACATGGGGGGCTTTCCGGTAGGCCACACCCCCTTCGTGATGGCAGTGGAGGATTCCACAAAGCCACGCCCTTTGTCCAAGGCCACACCCTTTTTTGGCAGTGCTATTGGCAGCATTGAGTGTCACCGGTCCGGTGCCACCACTGACTTCATATACATTGTTGTTATCAAATCTGCATGTATGGGGGGGGGCAAAAATGGGTGTATCTATGATGGGTGCAGGGTGATAGGCCAAGGGATGAACTTAAATTAAACAGCATGTTACACGATGCCGGGGGGAATGACACCGGCTTGCTGCACGTCACGCGGCTCAGTAGCCATTGTCATCCAGTCACGTTCCTGGCTGGGAATCTCCCTGGGGAAAGGGGGGGGGGGGGGAGAGGGCACTGCGGAGGTCATGTGACGCACATCTCACAGGGTGTCCAGGAGCTCGGCGGTGATGGTGACTGGAATAACACGGGAAGGAACCTCCATCTGTCCTGTCACCGTAACCCCTGCCCCCATGTGTATTTCCCCTGTACCTGTCTCCCCAGTGACACCTGCAGCTATTCCGCCTGTACCAGTCACTGCAACCCCTCTGCTTGTGTATGCCAACTGTCACGCCAATACCTTCTGCTTCACCCAATCTACCTACCTGTGTCAACTTGTCTGTGTTTTCTGCCATCCTAATAAATTATTAATACTTGTGCTATTTATCTATATTTGTCCCCTATCAACCCCAATGCTTCTGCACCCATTCTGTCAGTAGGTGTTACACCTAATACACATGTTTACATTTTAAAACAGGGTAGGACGGGGCGCGCCAAAGCACTGCCTTGCCCCGGGTGACAAAAATCCTAGTTTTGGCCCTGCTAACAAAACATGAGGTAACTTGTGTATTAAAGCGTTCTCCCTCTGTGTAACGCCAACTAAAGTCACAGCCCAATATTGGTTCTATAACCAGGCGTCATTATAAAGAGAGGGAGATATACTGGAATAGAAGCGCTGTAATACTACTTTGTGCCCAGGCTGTGTACTATGTGGTAAGCCGCAGTGGTGCCATGAATGGGGTGGCACAGTGAGACTGCACATTACCACTATAGTCCATGTGCCAGAGATATGAGGCGTCCTCCCCATATTATCTGTATTTACACAGCATGTCCAGTTTGGAGTCTCCAGCACATAACAGTCTCCAGGTCTTATCGGAGATACAAGACTCACTTCAGAAGCCTCATCCCGGCCGTTGCTCCCAGCGAGGTGGTGGTCTCCTTGTGCTGTCCGGTGGGGATTATGGAGAGCGCCTCATCCATACAGGGCTTCAGTATCTCACCCGCCTGAGCTGGGTTATCAGCGTATGAAGAAAGCCCCAAACCTGCCAACAAAATAACACTATAAGTACGTGCTAAATTCTGATATATTATGTATTTAACATACATGAATCTGTTGCTAATGCCCCCATAAGGCTAAGGTCCCAGCCATATTATTCAGGGTTCCAGTGGAGAGATATTGCAGAAGGGACCCTCTATAAACCAGTATGAATGGCAGGACGGAGCTGTAGGCAGTGATCCACTGGGAATACATACTAAATCCCGGAGGTCGGTATGGTGGCGGTCACATGACAGACCGTGGCACTGACACTGAAGATTCCGACATCGGAGAGGGTAAGTATTTCTACCCCCCACCCCCGTCCCCTACCCTAACCCTCAGTGGGAGAGGGGCGGGGGGCAAGAAGAGGGCTACGGCTAACCCTCTGGGTTGGCCAGCTAGGGCTAACCCCTCCCCTAGTCACATGCTTGGGGCTGCCCAGATCACGATGCGTCCGCAATTTAATTGCGGACGCATCAGTTTGTGGTTGACCCTGGCTGCGCAGCCTGGCTGCGCTGGCAATCGGCCCGGTGCCATTTTTTTTCCGGAGCAGCTGCATGTGACATCACGCAGCCGCCCCAAAAATGCTGACGACATGCCCCCGTTAGGCCCGCCGCACCCACACAATGCTGAAATGCCCCCCCCCCCCCCGAACACCCGCTGCTGTCAGTCACCATGCGGCCGCAACCTTCTAAGATGCGACTGCAAGAAGAAGGGTCGCACATGAAAGTGAAAAGATCGATATGGTCAAAAGGGCGACATAAAAAAGTTGACAGTACAAAAGGTAGACACGCTCAAAAGGTCGACGTGGAAATGGTCGACACATGTTTTTTAGGGTTATTTGATGTTTTACAACTTTTGCTGCATTTACTATCCATGTCACAAACTATTACCTTTAGGTCAAATATGTTTAAAACACAAAGAACACCCCCCCCCCCCCCCCCAAAAAAAAAAAAGTGTTGATTGTTTCTTGTGTCGACCTTTTCCACTTTTCCATGTCAACCTTTTGACACTGTCGTACTTTTGTACCTGTCAACCTTTTCTACTGTTGACCTTTTGACCATGTCGACTTATTGCCTGTCGACCCAATGGCGTCGACCTATTGACTATATTTATTATATAGCGCAGCAAGTTCCGTTGTGCTTTACAAATGGAAACAACAGTGATAGAACTAAACTGGGTAATAACAGTCATATGTTAACTATCTATTAATCCACCCACTACAGCAGAGGATCTCCTGGATCAGACGTGGGGAGGGGGATCTCCTCTGTACTGTATATGTGAGTTCCCCGTACGCTGACCTCATACAGGGAAGGCGCTTGCGGCCCGCTGGACGCCATCCAACCACGAACTGCCCTGTCAATATTTATCTTTCCCAGACCTTTAAACGTTATTGATCAACAGTCTTACATTGGCAAAGTCAAGTACAGTATACAGGAGAACCCTTTACGTGCTGGACCGTGTAATGTACTGAGACTTCTATACTCTCTACCTGCAAATTACTAATGCCCAGAATGTTACATGTACAGTGCAGCATGACACCTGGTGCCCAAATACCTGCGAGGGGTCTGTTACCTATGAATACGCAAGCGATACAGCCAGGTGCCACAACTCAGTTCCTCCTAACACATCAGCGTTAACATATGAGATAAAATCGGAATCACAATGACATAAGAGTTGCCAGAGAGCCAATGTGTGTTACAGCTTGTGACCTGTTCATACAGTACACCTCCCCTGCTGTGCCCATGGTATAATAAAGGGCTTATTCCACAAGGGTTAATATCCCGGTGTCAGGAGGGTCAATTTGTGTAAAGAAAAAAAGTGTAAAAAGAAAATCAAATGTTTTTACTGACTGTGTGTTATGAAATGTCTTATATAATATTATATATATTTATATATATATATATATATATACACACACACAGACACACACACACACACACACACACACACACACACACACACACACACACACACACACACACACAGATTGAGCCATCTTCATCTTGGCCTTTAATAGTACTAACTGAGCCAGGGCAGTCGGACTTAATCCCCTGCTGTAATGACTTAGGGGGTCATTCCGAGTTGATCGTAGCTGTGCCAAATTTAGCACAGCTACGATCATTCACACTGACATGCGGGGGGACACCCAGCACAGGGCTAGTCTGCCCGCATGTCAGTGCCGGTCCTCCCCGCAGAAGTGAAAAGGCATCGCACAGCGTCGATGTCTTTGCACTTCAAGAGTAGCACCCGGCCAGCGCAGCTTTAGCTGTGTGACGTCCGCCCCCCCCCCCCCTGCGCTGGCCGGACCGTGCCCCCTAAACGGCGGCTTAATGGCGCCGTCCAGCCCCACCCGCCCAGCGACCGCCTCTGCCTCAGAGGTGATCGCTAGGCAATGACGGCTGCCATGCGCCGGCGCACTACGGCGCCAGCACATGCGCAGTTCCGACCCGATCGCTGCGCTGCGACAAACTACAGCGAGCAATCGGGTCGGAATGACCCCCTTAATCCCCTGATGTGTTGTTCTCTCTGTATTCTATTGCATCTGAGAACAATAGCTGAAAGATTTATGCTAATAAACCATGGTGTGCCTAGGCACAGTAGAGAAGCCAAGATAAGCGTGGCTCCATCTGTATATATATATATATATATATATATTTATATATTTATTTATATATATAATTATATTCAATAATACAGAAAGCTGACAACTGACACATTGTAATACAAATCCAGGGAAGAGTAAGTAGTAACTTTAGTAACTATGGCCCTCATTCCGAGTTGTTCGCTCGCAAGCTGCTTTTAGCAGCTTTTCACACGCTAAGCCGCCGCCTACTGGGAGTGAATCTTAGCTTAGCAGAATTGCGAACGAAAGATTCGCAATATTGCGAAAAGATTTCTCTGTGCAGTTTCTGAGTAGCTCCAGACTTACTCTTCCAGTGCGATCAGTTCAGTGCTTGTCGTTCCTGGTTTGACGTCACAAACACACCCAGCGTTCGCCCAGACACTCCTCCGTTTCTCCAGCCACTCCCGCGTTTGTCCCAGAAACGGTAGCGTTTTTTCACACACTCCCATAAAACGGCCAGTTTCCGCCCAGAAACACCCACTTCCTGTCAATCACACTCCGATCACCAGAACGAAGAAAAAACCTTGTAATGCCGTGAGTAAAATACCAAACTACTTAGCAAATTTACTTGGCGCAGTCGCAGTGCGAACATTGCGCATGCGCAATTAGCGGAAAATCGCTGCGATGCGAAGAAAATTACCGAGCGAACAACTCGGAATGAGGGCCTATGTTATATTTACTAATGGCTCAAGTTCAGAACATGGGGGGGCCTCCTGGGCTTCCAGTGAGCGGAACAGGGCGAGCCGCCAAATCCGAAGCGTTGCAGGCAAAGCGAGCCTGCGAGAGTACACGTTTGAATGGTATGAACAAGTTTAATGATGTTCTTAAGCAGTTTAGTTATGCTGATCCAGGGGGTCCCGGGTTCTGAGCTTGAACCTTAATAATGAACAAATTGTAATCCTATTCTGGTTTCTCGGTGGGGATCAGGTTTTCTCCAGTGTTTGACCACAGTTCTGGTTCCCCCTGTATTGCCAGGGGAGTGGTGGTCCAGTGTTATGAGTCCAGATGCGGCATTCCAACCCCTTTGGTTGCACAGTGTATACGATGGCACTTCCTGAATTCACATGAATCCCAGATATGCAGAGACTCCTGTGAGTCCCTGCTGGCTAAGAGTCACATTGAGAAAGGTGGTCTCCCGCAGCAGCAGCAGCAGGGAGACTGCTTCCAGGAGGTCTGAACAGTCATCCTCTGTAGTTGCCACTTTCGGGTTGCAGTAGGGATGGCCATTGACCATCGATGGTTAGCAAACATCAATAGTCTGACATGGATGGTTTCTGCTCCAAGCACATTGCAGTGGCGGGTTCTTTTTGGAGCCCCTGTCCCTGCGGATGAGCAGCGATACATTCGGGCGGTATAATCGCTTCTGATTGGTGCTCCTGTTCACACCCATATCCACAGCTATTTAAAAGTGGTGAACAGAATCATCTTGCACAGTTATCTGGCAGTGCAGCAGTAATTGTGTCCTGTACAGGGAACTGCACATACTGGGGGTCATTCCGAGTTGATCGCTCGCTAGCAGTTTTTAGCAGCCGTGCAAACGCTATGCCGCCGCCCACTGGGAGTGTATCTTAGCTTAGCAGAAGTGCGAACGAAAGGATCGCACAGCGGCTACAAAATAATTTTGTGCAGTTTCAGAGTAGCTCCAGACCTACTCAGCGCTTGCGATCACTTCAGACTGTTCAGTTCCTGTTTTAACGTCACGAACACGCCCTGCGTTCGGCCAGCCACGCCTGCGTTTTTCCTGGCACGCCTGCGTTTTTCCGAACACTCCCTGAAAACGGTCAGTTGATACCCAGAAACGCCCTCTTCATGTCAATCACTCTGCGGCCAGCAGTGCGACTGAAAAGCTTTGCTAGACCTTGTGTGAAACTACATCGGCCGTTGTGAAAGTATGTCGCGCGTGCGCATTGCGCTGCATATGCATGCGCAGAAGTGCCTTTTTTTGCATCAACGCTGCGCAGCGAACATTTTCAGCTAGCGATCAACTCTGAATGACCCCCACTAGACACAGCTCTCAGGAAGTTGTGTCTCTGCCTGCTGCCCTGTCTAATTTCCTGCACCTTTCCGAACTTGTACTGCTGCCAGCCCCTTGCTACTAATACCCCTTTCACACCGCAGCTTGTACCCGGTAATTTGCCGTTTTTACTGGCTTCCTAAATGGTTCGAGCTGCGATGTGAAAGGGTCACCTTCAATTTACCGTTTACAAAATACCGGTATTTTGAAACGGTAAAAAAGCAGGGTCCTACCCGTTTCAGACCCGTTTAATTGTGCAGTGTGAAAGGGTCTGAAACGGTATTTGCAAGCCCCAGAAGGTGATAGGCTGTCTCCATGTGTGATCTCACCAGGCAGTAGCAGGAAATAAACATTTAAAATGACAACCACTGTTTTGTATGGGTGAAACGTGTTCAGTGTGAAAGGTACCAAAACGGTAATGAAATGGTAATATACTGGTTACAACATGCGATGTGAAGGGGGTTTAACTGCTCAGACCCGTAAAGAACCGTTTCAAAAGCAGGTTTTGCGATGTGAAAGCAGCATAAGCTATGCCTCTGAGCTACTGTATTGTGAGGATTATTACACCTCCACTAGATGTACTGGCAGTGCCCACGTGTCATTATGTCCTCCTCCCGTCCATGCTGACGACACTTTGTACCGCACCTGTTACAGAGGGGGTGTTATGCAGAGAGATCATTTAAATGGGGGTGCAAGACAGAAAAATTGGACGGGAATGACCCATTTCAATATATTTACTAATAAAGTTATCTGGAATCTGGTGAGTGCACGACTGCAATCTCTCCAGTCAGGTCACTTCTTACATAGTTTTATTGCGCAATTCCTGTGAATGTGCCGATGACATATTAGCTGCAGGAATGTAATAGGAATATGGATCAATCTTCTGTATAAGACCCACATTGTGTCATCGTAAATGACTCGCTAAACCTGTTCTGCCAATCTGCTACACCTGTGTTATCGTTACCAACCCAGTGATATAGTGTCTTGAGAGCCAGGTGACCTTCAGAGACAAGTGATAAAAATGTCGTAACTCATAGAGTGTCCCAGGTATGTTTTTTTTTTTTAAACACAATTTATTAGAATGATCACAAAATTGTTACATTAATAACAGAACATCCAAGCAGACTGGGTATTCGAAGGACAAATGTAACTAAAGTACTTTGTAACATCAACTGAGTGGATCCCTTTTTTTTTTTTTAATGAAAGTTAAGGGAATTGAGGAGGGTAACTCTCAGCAACGGAGTGGCCGTCCGTCAAAGAGAGTTAACGGAGGAAATGAGAGGAAAGTAATACTCAGAGAGAGAGTAGAAGGAATCGGAAAAATAGAGGAGTTGGATCAAATCCAATCAAAGAGGAAAGAAGGGGAGTAGAAAGGGGGGGGGGGGTGGCCTACAGAGACAAAAGATAAATAGAGCTGCGATGCATGGTGTCAAGTTACAAATGGGGAAGGGGCCTGTTGTAAGATTAGCCATGGGGACCAAATTTTATCAAATTGTTTCGAGGTGTTACGGATAACAGCTGTCATATATTCCATTTTGAGTACGTACCAAATTCGGGAGATTATCACCGGTATTGGGGAGGGAGTCGGGCTCTTCCAGTCCGTGGCTATTTGGCATGTCATTGCCGAAACTACATGCCGAAATAGCTTGTTTTGTTGTCTGTTAAGGGTAGGGAGGGTCATGGGGAGCAGAAAGTATTGGGGGTCGGGAGGAATGGGAGTGTCAAATAAGCGCGAGAGCAAGGTAATGAGCTCACCCCAAATCTTAAAAAATTTTGGGCAGGTCCACCATATGTGCAAGAACGAGCCAACATCCGTGCAGCCTCTCCAGCATCTATCCGAAGTGTCGGGAAACATAGTGTGTAGACAGGAGGGGACATAATACCAGCGATAGAGTAATTTGTAGATGTTTTCTTTAATTCTTACACATATGGAACTGGAGGCTGCATTATCCCAGATATCCACCCAATCTTCGTTGTCTATAGCGAATCCCAACTCCTTTTCCCATGCTAGCTCGTGGGGGGCCCGGGACGACGTGGAGTGGTCGCTAAGTAAAGCATAAATATCTGAGATGAGGCCTCCAGTATTAGTGCGTTTCCAGCTAATATATTCGAAGGGGGACAATTGTCTGTGTAGAAGGGTAGTGGTGATGGTGGAATGAAAATGTCTGATTTGCAGATAACGAAAAAAGTCCGAAGGAGGGATTACTGATCCTTCTCGAATATCTGCAAATTGTGGGAAGGTAGCGTTGGAGGTGATGTCATTAACATATAGCATACCGCTCGAGCGCCAGGATGTATACGAGGCTCTACACGTACCCGGGGGGAAGGCTGGGTTGTGAAATAACGGAATTAACGGGGACGGGTACGGGGCCAAAGCAAACCGTCTGTTTGTCAGGTCCCATGTCGCTAATGAGCGACTTACCACTGGATGTGAGAGGACCGTACGGGGGCGCTGGTTCCGGCGGAGCCATAGTAGGGAGGATAGTGTACCTAGACCCGTCTCCTCAGTCTCAATCCCCACCCAAACCTTCCGCATCCCACCCTCGTTGCACCATTGTGCACATTGAGAGAGTTGCGCAGCGTAAAAGTATTTCCTAAAGTCCGGGATACCCAGCCCCCCACCTCTGGAGGGGCGCTGAAGCAATTTAAGCCTGACGCGGGGGCGCTTACGATTCCAGATATAAAAGGAGGATTGGCACTGCAGGGTCTTGAAAACATAGGTAGGAACATAAATCGGGAGAGTCTGAAACAAATACAGAAGTCGGGGGAGCACACTCATCTTGACAGAATTTATTCTGCCTATCCATGAGATAAAGTAGCTGGACCATTCCAGCAAGTCATCTTTGACTTTCTGCAATAAGCGGGGGTAATTTGCTTGGAAAAGTTGGTGGTGATGATGGGTCAAGTACACACGAGGTACTTGATTTTCTTTGTATACCAGTTACAGGGAAGGATAGCTTGAAGGTCTTGTTTGAGAGCTGCCGGGATATGAAAGTTAAGGACCTCTGTTTTGTTCACATTAATTTTATAACCGGAAAACTGTGAATATGAACGGATCTCAGTTAATAGAAAGGGGAGGGACTGGGCTGGATTTGTGAGGGAAATCAGGACATCATCGGCATATAACGCTATCTTGTGTTCGGATAGGCCTGTGGATACTCCATGGATAGTGGTGTTATTACGAATCTTTGCTGCAAGGGGCTCCATGACTAGTGCGAAAATTAAAGGGGAGAGGGGGCATCCCTGCCTGGTGCCATTGGCAATCCCAAAACTGGCGGATGAAACACCGTTAACCAAAACCTGGGCCGATGGGGAGCGGTAGAGTGCTTTAATCCCCTCTAGAAATTTTCCCGAGAATCCCATTCTGCCAAGAACTGCGAAGGCAAAAGACCACGAAATGCGGTCAAAAGCCTTCTCCGCGTCAAGAGCCAAAACGAGAGCGGGGGATTTCCGTTTTTGAATAGAGTAAATTAGGTCTATAGCCCTTCTAGTGTTGTCGGACGCCTGGCGTCCCGGAATGAAGCCGACCTGGTCCGGATGGACCAGGCCGGGCATCAGAGGAGCCAGGCGGTTGGCCAATATTTTCGCATATATCTTCAGATCGACATTCAATAGTGAGATTGGTCTATAATTTGAGCAACTGGTCAGGTCTTTATCAGGTTTTGGGATTACTACTATGTCAGCCTGGGTCGTCTCCGGTAGAAAGGAGGCCCCCTCGAGAATATCGTTGAATAAAGAGGATAGGTGTGGGGCTAGCTCTTTCGCAAACATTTTATAATACTGGGCTGTGAAACCGTCCGGCCCTGGAGCGGCCGACGAACGCATGGAGCGTATAGCGGCTATTGTCTCCTCCTCCGAGATCCGACTATTAAGGGTGTCTAACTGAGTGTCAGATAGGGCTGGAAGGGGGGTATCAGACAAGTATGAGCGTACTCCTCCAGCCCCGTCAGGTGGCAGAGGGGGCGGGTCAGACAAGTTATAAAGGGAGCTATAAAACAGGCGGAAATCTTCGGTCATCACTTCAGGGTCATAAGTATAGGTTCCCCTTTGTGGCGAGTACAACTTATCTATTGCGCCCAGCGCTTGTTTACGACGTAGTTTGTTGGCCAGTAGGTAGTCTATTTTATCCATTTTATCATAGAAGCGTTGCTGCAGCTTCCGGAGAATTAGTGCTGCGCGGTTAGAGAGAAGGGTATTAAGTTGTCCCCGGAGGGAGTCAATCTGAGAGAGGAGGGAAGCGTCGGGGGATGCTTTATGCCTAGTTAATAAGTTGGCTATTTGAGGTGATCTCCTGCGTCGCTTTTTTCCTAATTGCTGACGATTTCGCCAGCAATGCGCCGCGAATCGTGGCCTTGTGAGCTTCCCACAGGACACTAAGCGAGATGTCAGGAGACATATTTTCGGTGAAGTAGTGTGTGATTGCTAGTCGAATTTCCTCCAGTGCAGAAGGGTGTTGCAAGAGCGAATCGTCTAGACGCCATTTATATTTCCTACGAGGTGAACGGTATATATCTATGAGAAGGTAGACCCCAGCATGGGCCGTCCAAGTCAGTGGCGTGATACCCGCATCAAAGATCAGTGGTACCAGGGCCGAGGAGATGTGGATCATATCGATCCTGGAATAGTGTTGGTGTGGGGCCGAGAAATGGGTAAAATCTTTGGTGTGGGGGTGTTGGGATCGCCAGGTGTCGCAGAGGCCGTGGTGTTTCATGGTGGCAGTGAGAGTGCGGGAGGCTCGAGGCAGGGACATCGTGGAAGCGTGAGGTGGAGGGCCGGATCTATCTAACAACGGGTCAATGATGGTATTAAAATCACCACCCATGATAATGCTTCCCTGTGCTTCTCGTGACAGGTGCTTAGAGAGAGAGTCAAAGAACAGGGATTGGTCTTGGTTGGGAGCGTAAGTGGAAACCAAAGTGAGAGCCACAGAGCGGAGGGTACCCATCACCATAAGAAACCGTCCGTCTGGGTCCGTCACAGTCCTGGAGTGGATAAACGGAATATTACGGTGAATTAAAATGGCTACACCACGTTTTTTACAGTCTGCCGAGGCAAAGTAGGACGGGGAGAACCATTTACCCTTAAGTTGAGTATGGGGACCCGTGAGATGTGTTTCCTGAAGGAATGCTATGTCGACTTTCTCTCGTCTGCAAGCACTCAGGAACACAGTTCGCTTCCTAGGGGAGTTCAGGCCATTTACATTGACCGAGAAGATTTTAAGAGGCATGGCTCTTCACAGGAGGGAGTATGACATATCGCAGAACATGATCCAATAAAGGACTATTTCAGTCAGGGGGAGGCCACCCCTCGGGGCAGGGAAAGAGAAGGAGCAGAAAGGTCAAACAGAAGCCACAAGAAAAAGGAGGAGAGGAAGAACGTAGAGAAGAGAAAGCCCAAACGGGCAAAAATCCCTGAGGTTGTGGGTCCCATTCGGGGACCGCAGGCAAAGAAAACAGTATAAGTAGCAATGTATACATCAGGAAGGGATTGTAGGGGGGTAACTGAGGTACCATGTGAGAAAGGGTAGACTACCCGGGCCACAAGGGTTGAGAATGGCCGTGGCCACTTTACATTTATAAAGAACATAATATAATAAAGAACAAATAGGACTGCGTCCAAGCAATAAAAACACAAGCAAAAAATCAAAAAGGGGGGGAATAATAAAAAAAAAGAAAAAAAAAAGGGGGGGGGGGATACCACGGGAGTACAAATTAATTTAACTTAACTATAACAGCAGTAACAGAAAATAGTTACAACATTGGGTTTTGGACGGAGGTCAAATCCTCCGCAACCATTGCTCATCACGAGGCATAGAGATGCTGCTCCGACAAGGAGGATCTCCGTCCATAGTGCGCTGGCGGGTCACTCTTGTCCAGTCAGGAAGGGGAGGTTGAGTGTGTGGCGATTTAGACGGTGAGGTCGCCAGGTTGGCTGCGGATGATACTGGGAGAAGGTCCAACTTTGCCAGCAAGTCCTGTCCTTGGGTCAAAGTCTTGACAGAGTGAACAGAGTTGTTGACTGAGACGTGAAGTTGAAAGGGGAATCCCCATCTGTATCTAATCTGGTGCTGTCGCAGGACCCGGGTGACCGATTGGAGGTCCCGTCGTTTTTGGATGGTGGAGGGAGCCAGATCCTGAAATATCTGTAACTGCATACCCTTAAACAGGATCTCTGGGGAGTCCCGGACAGAAGACAGGATTTTCTCTTTTGAGCGGAAATAGTGGAAACGGACAATGACGTCCCTGGGTGGTTGAGCGGGGGACGGTTTTGCACGGAGTGCTCTATGAGCCCTATCACATAGACACTCTTCGTCTGTGAGATCTGGTACGGGTGTATGAAGAATTCTCTCAGGAATGACGGCAACGATGGGCCGAGGACCGATTCTGGAACATTGCGTAATCGTAAGTTATTTCTACGCGAGCGATTTTCCTGGTCCTCCTGTCGTTCTTTGAGAGTCTCCATTTCCTCGTGCAACCTAATGAGCTCTCTGTCGAGGCGGTGTTGGGAGCAGCAGAGATCATCAGTCTTTGTTTCCAATGCATCCGTTCGGTTGCCGAGAGCTGTCAGGTCCGATTTAAATTCTGCGATAGCGTTAGAAAGTTCCTGTTTGAATGCGGACTGCACTCCCTCCAGTAGGCTCGACATTATCACCTGAATCTGGGGATCAATACCCGCTTCTGAGGAGCACGGAGAAGGAGGAGAGCCTGCGGTCATGTTGGGGTTCTGCGGGCCCTTAGATTTTGAGCCAAAAAAGTTAGACGGGGCTTGCGTTACTTTCTTGTTTTTGGACATAATGGAATGTATAAAAAAGGGGGATAGGAGTGGGGGAGAAAAAAGAACAAAAAAGGGAAGAAAAAATTATTGAAGAAAGGACACAGTCCGTAGATTGTATAGTAGGCGAGCTGCGCAGGCAGGTCGAGCTGCTGACCTACAGCTCCATCCCGGGCTCCTATGGGTATGGGAAAGCAAGTGTTTCAGGCTTTAGGTAGCTCGAGGGGCGGAGGAGGGAGCCGCAGCAGGTTCGTAGAGATTAACCGAGGTCCAAATTGTGATTTATTTCAGGCTTCAGTTAGTGTAGAGCAGGTCGCCAGCAGCAGCGGCCACCATAGGGGGACAAATATGTCAGCTTCAGGTACACCAATAGCGAAGTTGGAAGGAAGGTGCCAAGGAATATTACATATAAGGTCCAGCTACTTCATTATGGCACGCGTAGTATTTTATTATAATGTATTAAATCATCTTGAGAGTGATTCGAGGATACGTGTATCCGGGTGTCACAACAATGGAGCCATAACTCTTTCAGGTGCTATCCCTGCAGCTGGGGTAAGTCGCAGCCCAACCTCTCATCCTGTGGCCCAGGTACACATGGTAAGTATTAAAGCATTTTTATGGCTATCTCAGTTACGGGCAATAGTGCGAGCAGGTTCTGCAATCCTGCTGGGGCGAGGAAAGCGTGATGTAGTGCAGCTTAGTTTTTACTCCGGCCGATTGCCAGGCTGCAAGATGGTGGCTTTGAATTCCTGTCACAGGCCTCTGTGGAGCAGGAGTGTGAATAGAGAGATAGAATGGCCGCTGTGGCAGCAACTGGTACTCACTGTATTCCAGGTAGGCTGAGTGCAGAAGATTGTGCAGCCTTCATGTGTCTTGTCCCAGGATAGGCACCCACAGAATCCCCAGTGCAGCTGGAGTGCGGAGGGTCCTTCAGCAGGGGAACAGTTCGGGAGCTGCGCCAATGCTTTGGCTGTTCCAGGTGTATGTGCGGCGGCGGTGTTAACAGGCGCCTTGTAGTAATAATAATAATAGTGGGGGCCTTGGTGGTGTACAGCCCCTTCAGGGGTTATTACAGCAGCAGGGGCTGAATTTAGCAGGGGGGAAATTTAATTATAGCAGAAAGGGTCTCACCTCTCCACCAGTCCCTAGCAGAGAAGATCGTATCCGGAGCGTATTTCCACAGCAGACAACTCCTAGCTCCGTGCAGTGCAGGATGAGGTGTTCCCCAGCATCTGAATCAGCGGGAGCCCCTGCCGGTCACCAGGGCAACAGAGTGATTCAGCCGCAGGGAGAGGAGGAGGTGCGCCGCCCGCACAGCTCCGACGGGACGTCAAATCCAGGACCCGTCTTCAGCCGTAGCGGTGGCCTCTGAAAGTCGGGTCACGGGCAGCCGCAGCACAGCGCTTCACCCACTTCGCCTCGGATCCCGGCCGACAGCAGGCAGGCTCTGAGTGATCGATCACAGCCGGCTGCGGGCAACTGTGGCGGCGTCCGCGCCTCGGATCCCGCTGCTCGACCACAGTGATCACGTCGGGTCCCGGCTCCCAGCGAGTGACTAGGCCGCAACCTGCAGGGACAACTGTCCGTGTCCCCCGGCTCCGCGACACCAGGTTACCCGATGCAGGGGCAGACAGGCACACCACAGGAGATGTGCAGCGTCAGGGAGATGCCCAAAAGCTTAGGCTGGGAGCACAATTTAGGTGTTGAAGCGGGAGAGCACAGACACCGCACGTCCCCTTCACAGCTTGCCAGGCCACGCCCCTCCCCAGGTATGTTTTATGAGCTCGTCAAGTTGTCTTATTCCTTCTGTTGCAAGCCAACAGAAGTGGAGGCGGAAGCTACTGGTAAAGTAATCCGCTGTACCTGCCCTGTTTGACTGATTCTCCCTTGGCCCTGTTTCGTGTATCACATCACTGCTAAATCCAAAACCGGGCTTTCCTGCTATGCATACAGCCGCATTTACACTATTATAGTAGCTATAATAAGCACCTTTGCTGCAACTTCTAGTCTAGCGCGCACTTCCGGTCACGGCCACCTTAAATAGTGAACAAATGCTGCACACACATAGCAGGGTATCCGGACTCCAGGTCGACAACAAAAAGGTCGACTCACCTTAAGTCGACGCCAATTGGTCGACACACCTTAGGTCGACATGGACAAAATGTCGACAGGAACAAGGTCGACATGGAAAAGGGTCGACATGAGTTTTTCACAATTTTTTTCCTTTTTTGGAACCTTTTCATACTTAACGATCCACGTGGACTACGATTGGAACGGTAATCTGCGCCGAGTGAAAACGACACCAATCTGTGCCGGTCACTCTACAAAGAAAACGACACCAAAAAAACATAAAAAAATCCATGTCGACCTTGTTCCTGTCGACCTTTTGTCCATGTCGACCTAAGGTGTGTCGACCAATTGGTGTCGACCTAAGGTGTGTCGACCTTTTTGTTGTCGACCTGGAGTCCCAGACCCCATAGCAGCATGCAGGATGACTGGAAACTAGGATATAAGGTATATGTACTCTGTATACAAAATGATGCTTAATACTAGCTGTTCTACACGTTCTCCGCACAGGAGTTTCTGATTTTCACGGTTGTACATATAAATAAGTGTTGAAAATTTGGTAAATCTATAGTATAGAGATGTCAATTTGAGACGTCTTAATGTAAGTAAATATTAATCCATGGTTCTTGGCGTTACCCGAGGAGCACCCGTAGCAGATATGGTAAAAAGTGACAGGACATTTTTGTAGTTTATTAACCACTTGCCTGGCACGGTGGCATCAGATGCGACCATGCCTGCAATTGCTCTATCTGACCTGGTGGCACAGGATGTGACCAGTCAGATAGAGAGTGTTAGCAGCGGCAGGAAAGAGAAACTTCCCTCTGCTGCTGCTGTCAGAGGGACCGGAAGGTCCCTCTGCCTCCCCGCACTCTCCCCCTGTGTCTGCCGTGCTGCCGATCACTGCTGATTGGTCAGCACGGCTGGATCCCTCCCCTCCAGCGGCTGCAGACAATGGCAGCCGCTGTGGAAAGTAAATGAACCCTCCCAAGCCACCCCCAGACCCCCCCCCCCCCCCCTGTATACCTGCAGGCTGCCCCCCAGAGCCGGCCCTAACCAATATGATGCCCTAGGCAAGATTTTGGCTGGTGTCCCGTAGCACCACCGCTGGTTCGCCTCTGACCTTTCACCTCTTTCCCAGCACCACCATCCCTCAGCCATAGCAGTCCTTGTTTTGGTGTTGGTACCCCCTATATTTTAAATAGGAACAGTTCGCACATTTGGCGCACAGCCCAAAAAGGGGTGTGTTTTTGCTGGCAAGGGGCATGGCCACACAATAGTAACCCCAATTCCAATTACGCCACACAGTACTGCAACTTTATTCACATTTGATCATGCGATAGTGTCCATAATTAATATTACATCCCACAGTAGTATCACTTTACCTTATAAACGTTACTCCTCACAGTAGAGCCCCTTATTCACATTACATCACACTGAATTGCTCTTTATTCACATTACACCACACCTTATTGCTCTTTATTCACATTAGATGACACAGTAGTGCCCTTTCTATACGCAATGCCACATAGTAGAGCACCTTATACACATAATGCCACACAGTAATGCCCCTTACACATATGAGACACATTATTAATGTCCTTATAAACATAATGCGCCTTACACATTATGACAACCTTTATTAATGCCCTTTTACACATAATGTCCCTTACACATATGCTGCACATTATTAATGCCCTTATACACATAATGACACACATAGTGCCCCCCACACATTTGCTGCACATTATTAGTGCCCCTATACACATGACACACATAGAGTAGTACCCTGTTACACATATGTCGCACTTTATTAATGCCCTTATACATATAATGACACACATAGTGCCCCTTACACATATGTTGCACATTATTAATGCATTTTTACATGACACACATAATGCTCCTTACACATATTCCGAACACTACTGCACAACCAACCCACTCACTCACTGCCACTAACACTGTGACCTCTGCCTCTGCTTGGATACAGATGTGTCCTCATAAATCTTGCCTCAATGCTAACGTTGGGCACATTTTTTTTATGAAAATGCATCTTATTTGCATTGCTATGTGGCTAGGATGCACAAGCAGCTTCTGTTGATTAAAATGATATGCAGCATGCCTATATGCTGTGTGAGACTGTGGCTGTATCTGCATATGAAATGCTACACACAGAATATAGGCATGCCGCATATCATTTTAATCAGGAGAAGCTGCTGATGCCCCTAGGCATATCAAATGCCCTAGTCAATTGCCTAGTTTGCCTATGCATATGGCCGGCTCTGCTGTCCCCGCTTACAAAATTAAAGCCGCTATAGTCGCGATGTTCCCGATGTTCCGATGGTCGCGATGTTTCGATGTTTTGAGAGAGTAAAAAATAAAACAATAAAAAAATAGTTTTTCCTTTTTTTTTTAAACTAAAATAATTTGGGATAGGGTTAAAGTCAAATTCTTCAGTTAATGCACTCATTAAAAAAACCCGACAATTTCGGAGCGGTTTTCGGCGAAATAAATCGTCAGTTAAGTGGTTAAATTCTACACACTCAATCCAAATTATGATCCGATTGTCCGTTTGGGCGTTAACGTTCACACAACGCAAGCCAAGCATCGGTAATGATGTCATTATGTCAACCCCCTTCTCATCCCCTTAGGGGAGGTTTATTCAAATTCTAATTATGTAGTTTTCCTATTTCCCACCTGAAGAATACCTATGTTACATACCATCTTCCTAACATATCGGGATGTAAGACAATTAGTAATGAGTGAGTGAGTGATGAGTGAGTGATGAGTGAGTGAGTGAATGAATGAGTGATGAGTGAGTGAGTGATGAGTGAGTCAGTGACTGACTGACTGACTGAGTGATGAGTGTGTGTGTGTGTGTGTGTGTGTGTGTGTGTGTGTGTGTGTGTGTGTGTGTGTGTGTAAGTGAGTGACTGATGAATGAGTGACGAGTGAGTGAGTCAGTGATGAGTGAGTGAGGGAGTGAGGGCTTTCGCATTTATATACAGATGGGTCCATATTTATCTTGACCTTTAATAGGATCAACTGAGACTGGGCAGTTGGACTTAATCCCCTGCTGTAATGACTTAGGGGTTCATTCCGAGTTGATCGCTAGCTGCTTTCGGTCGCTGCGCAGCGATCACACAAGGTCTAGCGAAGCTTTTCAGTCGCACTGCTGGCCGCAGAGTGATTGACAGGAAGAGGGCGTTTCTGGGTGTCAACTGACCGTTTTCAGGGAGTGTTCGGAAAAACGCAGGCGTGCCAGGAAAATCGCAGGCGTGGCTGGGCGAATGCAGGGCGTGTTCGTGACGTCAAAACAGGAACTGAACAGTCTGAAGTGATCGCAAGCGCTGAGTAGGTTTTGAGCTACTCAGAAACTGCACAAAAAAACTCTGCCGCCGCTCTGTGATCCTTTCGTTCACACTTCTGCTAAGCTAAGATACACTCCCAGTGGGCGGCGGCATAGCATTTACACGGCTGCTAAAAACTGCTAGCGAGCGAACAACTCGGAATGACCACCTTAATCCCCTGCTGTATTGTTCTCTCTGTATTGTATTGCAGCTGAGAACAATAGATGAAGGGTTTATGTTAATAAACCATGTTGTGACTAGGCGCAGCAAACTAGCCAAGATAACTGTGGACTCATCTGTATATAGATGTGTCTGCATTACACTAATACTACCTGTTAGCCTTAAAATCGTTATGATGCACTTATTATACAGTATGTTCCATATTAATTGGATTCATATTATTTACCGCATGTGGTACCTTAATGAACTTACTATGAATATGGATAGCATTACTAGCACTTGTTTATATTGCTAGTGTGAGGACACATCTAATTATGGCCAAGCTACACGTGTTATAAAACAAGCCATTGAGACGTCAATAAGTTAATCATATGGTACAAAATAGTGTATGCAAGCGCCTGACGGAGGTGGATGTAAATACTGCATGGTAATTACTAGGAATTTTTTAATCTAATTAATACATTTACCACATGGTACTACATAGCTTATGTGAGTACCTGAATACCTGAATAAGATGGACGCTATAATTGCACGTTAATTACTATGTGCAGGTTAATTTCTTCTGATTACAGCACTAATAATGCATATTGACTATACTATTAATGGTGCTTATATCACATTGTGTAAGATAGACACAAGTATTAACATACTGTATATTTATAAGTATTCAATACAGCGCATTAGGAGGGTCATTCAGACCCGTCCACTTTTGCGGCCTACAGCGCAGTTTGACGATGGTGGCATCCCAATGGATGTGACCACAATATGACTGACGGCGGCGGGCCTTTTCAGGGCGGCGATGTGGCGTCGGGGGGTGGGCTGGAACCGTATCGCTCCGATGAAAAAAAATGGGCCGCTGCCATGGGTCAACCTTAGAGCAGATGAGTTCACAATTAGATTGCGGACACATGGGAAGGCGGCCTTGCCCTGTGTTGGGCGGCCCCCAGCATGTGCAGAGATGAACGCAGATCACTAAATTGTATTTCTGGAAGTGAATAGGACATTATTAATGTAGTACAGTAAATAGGTTTTAGATGAAGTGCTCTGGCTCAGTCACATTCACATTACTGTATCCAATAGTCTTCTTTGTATAAGGACTCAAGGAAATGCTATAAAGCCAATATTCCCATGTATGCAAGGATGTCCATGCAGAGGTGCATCGTAATGGTCAAACAAACCCTTCAGGAAAAATCCTCAATTGATAGATCTGCGCCATATTATTAATACAGACGTGGGATATCTCTTTCATTTCAAATCCCTATAACCCACATTTTCATATAGCCCAAAACCCCCCAATTATTTATACAGTGCTGTGTCACATGGGCACGTGTCTCTCCAGCCCCAGCCCACACGTCTCTCCAGCCCCAGCCCACACGTGTCTCTCCAGCCCCAGCCCACACGTGTCTCTCCAGCCCCAGCCAGCCCCTTATGTCTCTCCAGCCCCCAGTGTCTCCCCAGCCAGCCACGTTCTTTCTCTCTCCAGCCTCCTACTGTCTCTCCAGCCTCCTTCTGTCTCTCAAACCCCGGCTAGGCCAAGAGCCGTATTGGGGGGGGGGGGGGGCATTTGGGGATAAGTGCCCATGTGCCCCCACTGTGACAGGGCCCCTCACTACCTGCCACAGATCGGATCTTATTACCGATCTGCAGCGTTGCACTGGCAGTCACTGACTAGCTCCCTTCTGTCTCTCCAGCACCCATTATCTCCTCAGCCAGCCATATTATCTCCTCAGCCAGCCATATTATCTCCTCAGCCAGCCATGTTCTTTCTCTCTCCAGCCCCCTACTGTCTCTCCAGTGCACAGTGTCTCTCCAGTCAGCCCCCTTAGTGCTCTCTCTGACCAGTCTCCTTCTGTATCTCCAGCTCCAGCCAGCCACCTTCTGTCTCTCCAGCCCCCAGTGTCTCCCCAGCCAGCCACGTTCTCTCTTTCTCCAGTCCCGTATTGTCTCTCCAGCCTCTGATGGCTCTCCAACCCCAGCCAGCTCCCTTCTTTCTCTCCAGCCTCTCAGTGTCTCTCCAGCCCACTGTGTCTCTTCAGTCAGCCCCCTTGGCATTCTCTCTAGCCAGCCTCCTTCTGCATCTTCAGCTCCAGCCAGCCCGCTTCTGTCTTTCCAGCCCCCCCAGTGTCTCCCCATCCAGCCGCATTCTTTCTCTCTTTAGCCCCCTACTGTCTCTCCAGCCCCCTAGTGTCTCCCCATCCAGCCGCATTCTTTCTCTCTTCAGCCACCTACTGTCTCTCCAGCCCCCTAGTGTCTCCCCAGCCAGCCGCATTCTTTCTCTCTTCAGCCACCTACTGTCTCTCCAGCCCCCTAGTGTCTCCCCAGCCAGTCCGCTTCTGTCTCTCCAGCCCCCCAGTGTTTCTCCAGTCTGCCCCCTTGGCGTTCTCTCTAGCCAGCCTCCTTTTGCATCTTCAGCTCCAGCCAGCCCGCTTCTATCTATCCAGTCCCCCCAGTATCTCTACAACTTCAGTCAGACCCCGTTTGTGGCTCCTTTGTTTTCCAGCGGTGCAATGCGGTGTGACATGGCGTCACATACATCATGTTGCAATATAAACAATTAAAACCCTTATTGCACCACCCGCTAGTGACAGCGACTCCCCGGACCCCACAGACAGATTATATAGATAGATCTATAACTCCCGTTGCCTCCGGCAGTTCCTCCACTGAGGAGAAGTTGGTTGGTTGCTATTAGCAACTTCTTCACCTGTCCTAGGCCCTCATTCCGAGTTATTCGCTCGTTGCCGAGTTTCTCTATATTGCGATTAGTCACTTACTGCGCATGCGCAAGGTTCGCAGAGCGCATGCGCTTAGTTATTTTACACAAAAGTTAGGTATTTTACTCAAGGCATAACGAGGATTTTTCATCGTTCTGGTGATCGGAGTGTGATTGACAGGAAGTGGGTGTTTCTGGGCGGAAACTGGCCGTTTTATGGGTGTGTGCGGAAAAACGCGGGAGTGGCTGGAGAAACGGGGGAGTGTCTGGGCGAACGCTGGGTGTGTTTGTGACGTCAAACCAGGAACGAAACTGACTGAACTGATCGCAGTGGCAGAGTAAGTCCCGAGCTACTCAGAAACTGCAAAGAAATTTCTATTCGAAATTTTGAGAATCTTTCGTTCGCAATTCTGCAAAGCTGAGATTCACTCCCAGAGGGCGGCGGCTTAGCGTGTGCAAAGCTGCTAAAAGCAGCTAGCGAGCGAACAACTCGGAATGAGGGCCCTAGTTAGAATGTTTGCTACATCTCCCACAAAGTTCTAGTGAAACTAATACCTGGATGTACACATGTTACATGACAGATGCCTGGTTGTTATCAGAGACTTTTTTACCCCACATTTGATCCCTCTTGTGCTATTTACATCAGAAAGGCAAACAGGAGAGTAACAGACGCACCTTGAACCTCACACATATGGATCTGACTGACAACCCCTGTGTCATTCTCCTTGTGTGCCGGCCACTGGTAGACATAAAGTGAAGTATGGGATGATCCAGCATCAAACACCAAGCCGTACTGTAAGAGAACAAAAACAAGTGTACTGTAATAGAGTGTAATACAATGCTACAATATAGAATACACCATACTATAAACTATAATACAGTGTAATGCAATGCTACAATATAGAATACAGCATACTGTAATACAGTGTAATGCAATGCTACAATATAGAATACAGCATACTGTAATACAGTGTAATGCAATGCTACAATATAGAATACACCATACTACAAACTACAATACAGTGTAATGCAATGCTACAATATAGAATACATCATACTACAATACAGTGTAATGCAATGCTATAATATAGAATACACCATACTATAAACTATAATACAGTGTAATGCAATGCTACAATATAGAATACATCATACTACAATACAGTGTAATGCAATGCTACAATATAGAATACACCATACTATAATACAGTGTAATGCAATGCTACAATATAGAATACACCATACTGTAATACAGTGTAATGCAATGCTACAATATAGAATACACCATACTGTAATACAGTGTAATGCAATGCTACAATATAGAATACACCATACTGTAATACAGTGTAATGCAATGCTACTGTTATGAGCCACGGCTGTGGCTCATTCCTGTTTTGCATGCCAGTGAGGTATTTTATGTTATTCTTCTGTTCATGTTCCCCGTGGGTGTCATGGGGTGCTCGGAACTCACCCTTAAGGAGGGGATACTGTTATGAACCACAGGTAGTGGTTCATTCCTATTTTATTTTTATAAGTTGTTTCGCAGGCCAGGATTTCCCGTTGCTCTGTTTAAGAGTACTCTTGGTTGCTGCCGCTGGTGAGTCTGTGTAATTGCAGCTTGTTCCCATGTGTTCAGCCTCACCTGGCTGCTAATTGCATCTTGTCAGTTTGGAGTCATGCAACAGGGCAGCTGCATGAGATTATTAATTAGGCCTCTCTGTTATATGCTGGCTCAGTGCTATTCACAGACGCTGGTGATATTTCTAGGTTTCCAGTCTGCTTGAGTTCTGAGCTTGTTCCTGAGCTCCTGTGTAGCAGTGTCAGTCGAGCTGCTTCCTGTGTCCATTCCTGTGTCAGTCCCTGTGTCGATTCCTGTGTCTGATCCCGTGTCCTGCCGTGAGGCGTTCCTGTCCTGAGGTCCAGTGGCTTTGCCTGTGCCTGGTCAAGTTTCTGGCTTCTTGGTGTCCACCGGTCTGTCGTTTGGGATTCTGCCTGTCCTCCAGTTCTGAGAGTCTGTGTCAGCAGCATTGGGAGTTCCTGTCCGTTTGCCAGTATTCGTACCGGTTCCGTGAGTAGCGGCTCTGCCGCGTCCGTCGGCCTAGGCCGCTGTATTCCGTTATTATTTCTGTCACTGGTATTTTGCAGAGGGTTCTGCTTATGCTGTCACCGCCGGTACACAAAAAGTATTGTGTAGGCGTGTGGTCAGCATTTCCTTTGTTGTTCTTTTCCTTTGGCGGCAAGCCGCGCATACATTTAGTTTTAGGCTAGTTAGTAGCCCCTGGCTTTGGTTGTTTCAGTTAGAGGGCCCCTTGTTATCACCCTGTCTCGGTACACTCTTTGTTTCTCATTAAGACCTGAGGGGGCATTGAAGTTGGGCAGACGTAATCCGCCCTTCAAACGCGGCTGCCATGGGCTCAAGCAACCATAGTCTCGCAAGAGTGTACTGACAGCACGGGCGAGACAACGGAGATAGGGCGCCAGGGGCTATTCCCTTTCCATTCCCCTTTCCCAGCGTTACGTCCTGGTGCTCTGGACTCACTTCATAACATCTCCCTTGTTCTGAGCACCAGGAACCTAACATTATCACCAGCCATACCACAAAAAAGAAATAAAACTTTTTCTTTTTTGGCCCAGTCCAGTGTCTAGTCAAGAATCCAGTCCGGTGTTTAGAATCCAGTCCTGTCTAGAATTCAGTTTGCAGAATCCAGTCCGGTGTTTAGAATCCAGTCCTGTCTAGAATTCAGTTTGCAGAATCCAGTCCGGTGTTTAGAATCCAGTCCTGTCTAGAATCCTGTGTGCAGAATCCAATCCGGTGATTAAAAATCCAGTCTTGTCTTGTCTAGTTTAAGAATCCTGTCTTGTCTGGTTAAAAAAAATAAAAAAAAATCTTGTCTTGTCTTGTCTAGTCTTGTCTTGTCTAGTTTGAAATCCTCCTATGTCTACTATGCAAGCCCTGCAGGCATCTCTCGCAGCCCTGAACTCTGCTTTCAGTGCTTTGAGACCAGAGCGACTAGAAGTTTTGCAGCAATCCCTAAAGCAACTGCAAAACCTTCTGACTAAAATCTTGCTCATCTTGCCAGAAGTCGTTGAGAGTACATCTATCTCTAAAGAGACTCTTGTTCACATGGTGACAAGAGAGTCCTCTGGTTTAATTGAAGAGAAAAGGTTTAAAAGTTTTCTGCGGCCCAGGCTCTCAGAAGAGGAGCGTCTGCGTTGCAGAAACTTAAACTTGTGCCTATATTGTGGGGGTTTAGGCCACTATCTGCAGACCTGTGAGTTGCGCAAGCCAAAGTGTGGTGACGAGTCTTGCCCTCTGGCCAAGTTGAGTCAGGATACAAGACCTACTCCTGTCTCTACTGTGGCAGAGGTACTTGTCACACAACCCACACTAAAAAGCTCTCTGTCCTATAATTGGGGTCCTTGGGCAAGGGAGCCCCATTATAGATTCAGGAATCAAAAGAGAATGTTTCTCTCCTCTCTTGAGGTTCCTGTTGAAGCAGAGTTGCAAGCCCCTGGAGTGGTGCCCGATGCCCAGGTTCCTGGAGTGGTGCCCGTTGCCCTGGTTCCTGGAGTGGTGCCCGTTGCCCTGGTTCCTGGAGTGGTGCCCGTTGCCCAGGGTCCTGGAGTGGTGCCCGATGCTCAGGATCTTGGTGCGGTGCCCGATGCCCAGAGTGCTGGTGCGGTGCCCGATGCCCAGAGTGCTGGAGCGGTGCCCGATGCCCAGAGTGCTGGAGCGGTGCCCGATGCCCAGAGTGCTGGAACGGTATCCGATGCCCAGAGCGCTGGAGCAGTACCCGATGCTCTAGCTTATAGAGGGACATCAAATATTATAGCTCAGGTTTCCATACCAGAAGGGGTCTCAGAAGCTGTTACCCCAGGTAGGGACTTGAAGAGCGTAACCCCAGAAAGGGTATCTAAAAGCATAGTGCTAGAAGAGAACTCGAGAAGCAAAACCCCAGAAGGGATATTTGAAGTAATATCCCCAAGTGGGGTCTCGAGAGACGCAGCCTCTAAGAAGGGTCTAGAGGTCGCTTCCCCAAGAAAGAACTTAAGAGGCGTAGCATTAGTGGAGGTGCTGAAGGTTATAGCTTCAGCAAAAGTCCCGGAAGTCATAGTCCCGGGAGAAGTTTCAATAATTATCGACTCAGAGAGGGAGGCCGATGGCTCGGTCCCAGTGGGGGAGGCCGACGGCTCGGCCCCAGTAAAAGAATCCGAGGTGCTGACCCCAGCGGGGTTCCCGGAGGCCACTGCCCCAGCGGGGTTCCCGGAGGCCACTGCCCCAGCGGGGTTCCCGGAGGCCACTGCCCCAGCGGGGTTCCCAGAGGCCACTGCCCCAGCGGGGTTCCCGGAGGCCACTGCCCCGAGTGGGGTTCAGAAAGTCACTGCCCCGGGTGGGGTTCAGAAAGTCACTGCCCCGGGTGGGGTTCAGAGAGTCTCAGCCTCGAGTAAGGTCAATAGTGACCAGGTCCTAGCAAAGCACTCCAGTCAGTCAGATGGGAAGGAAACAGATCCTGACTCTGATATCTCAACATCCATAATCTTTGATGGGGACTTAGCCTAATTTCTGGCGCTTTACAAACACTATTACATTATTATGTTGTCTAGACCATTTCTGGGCATCACTTCAGAGAACCTTGTGCTTTATCTGATTTATTCTTTTAGAGGAGAGCCTTTTGAGTGGGCGACCAGCCTAATGAAAGCTGAAGATCCCATTCTTCAGGATCCCCCAGCATTCAGTGATGCAATTATTAAAAGATATGGTTCCAAAGTAGAGATGTGCACTTGAAATTTTTCGGGTTTTGTGTTTTGGTTTTGGGTTCGGTTCCGCGGCCGTGTTTTGGGTTCGACCGCGTTTTGGCAAAACCTCACCGAATTTTTTTTGTCGGATTCGGGTGTGTTTTGGATTCGGGTGTTTTTTTCAAAAAACACTAAAAAACAGCTTAAATCATAGAATTTGGGGGTCATTTTGATCCCAAAGTATTATTAACCTCAAAATCCATAATTTCCACTCATTTTCAGTCTATTCTGAATACCTCACACCTCACAATATTATTTTTAGTCCTAAAATTTGCACCGAGGTCGCTGGATGACTAAGCTAAGCGACCCTAGTGGCCGACACAAACACCGGGCCCATCTAGGAGTGGCACTGCAGTGTCACGCAGGATGGCCCTTCCAAAAAACACTCCCCAAACAGCACATGACGCAAAGAAAAAAAGAGGCGCAATGAGGTAGCTGTGTGAGTAAGATAAGCGACCCTAGTGGCCGACACAAACACCGGGCCCATCTAGGAGTGGCACTGCAGTGTCACGCAGGATGGCCCTTCCAAAAAACACTCCCCAAACAGCACATGACGCAAAGAAAAAAAGAGGCGCAATGAGGTAGCTGTGTGAGTAAGATAAGCGACCCTAGTGGCCGACACAAACACCGGGCCCATCTAGGAGTGGCACTGCAGTGTCACGCAGGATGGCCCTTCCAAAAAACACTCCCCAAACAGCACATGACGCAAATAAAAATGAAAGAAAAAAGAGGTGCAAGATGGAATTGTCCTTGGGCCCTCCCACCCACCCTTATGTTGTATAAACAGGACATGCACACTTTAACCAACCCATCATTTCAGTGACAGGGTCTGCCACACGACTGTGACTGAAATGACGGGTTGGTTTGGACCCCCACCGAAAAAGAAGCAATTAATCTCTCCTTGCACAAACTGGCTCTACAGAGGCAAGATGTCCACCTCATCATCATCCTCCGATATATCACCGTGTACATCCCGCTCCTCACAGATTATCAATTCGTCCCCACTGGAATCCACCATCTCAGCTCCCTGTGTACTTTGTGGAGGCAATTGCTGCTGGTCAATGTCTCCACGGAGGAATTGATTATAATTCATTTTAATGAACATCATCTTCTCCACATTTTCTGGAAGTAACCTCGTACGCCGATTGCTGACAAGGTGAGCGGCGGCACTAAACACTCTTTCGGAGTACACACTTGTGGGAGGGCAACTTAGGTAGAATAAAGCCAGTTTGTGCAAGGGCCTCCAAATTGCCTCTTTTTCCTGCCAGTATAAGTACGGACTGTCTGACGTGCCTACTTGGATGCGGTCACTCATATAATCCTCCACCATTCTTTCAATGGTGACAGAATCATATGCAGTGACAGTAGACGACATGTCCGTAATCGTTGTCAGGTCCTTCAGTCCGGACCAGATGTCAGCATCAGCAGTCGCTCCAGACAGCCCTGCATCACCGCCAGCGGGTGGGCTCGGAATTCTGAGCCTTTTCCTCGCACCCCCAGTTGCGGGAGAATGTGAAGGAGGAGATGTTGACAGGTCGCGTTCCGCTTGACTTGACAATTTTGTCACCAGCAGGTCTTTGAACCCCAGCAGACTTGTGTCTGCCGGAAAGAGAGATCCAAGGTAGGTTTTAAATCTAGGATCGAGCACGGTGGCCAAAATGTAGTGCTCTGATTTCAACAGATTGACAACCCGTGAATCCTTGTTAAGCGAATTAAGGGCTGCATCCACAAGTCCCACATGCCTAGCGGAATCGCTCCCTTTTAGCTCCTCCTTCAATGCCTCCAGCTTCTTCTGCAAAAGCCTGATGAGGGGAATGACCTGACTCAGGCTGGCAGTGTCTGAACTGACTTCACGTGTGGCAAGTTCAAAAGGTTGCAGAACCTTGCACAACGTTGAAATCATTCTCCACTGCGCTTGAGACAGGTACATTCCACCTCCTATATCGTGCTCAATTGTATAGGCTTGAATGGCCTTTTGCTGCTCCTCCAACCTCTGAAGCATATAGAGGGTTGAATTCCACCTCGTTACCACTTCTTGCTTCAGATGATGGCAGGGCAGGTTCAGGCGTTTTTGGTGGTGCTCCAGTTTTCTGTACGTGGTGCCTGTACGCCGAAAGTGTCCCGCAATTCTTCTGGCCACCGACAGCATCTCTTGCACGCCCCTCTCGTTTTTTAAAAAATTCTGCACCACCAAATTCAAGGTATGTGCAAAACATGGGACGTGCTGGAATTTGCCCATATTTAATGCACACACAATATTGCTGGCGTTGTCCGATGCCACAAATCCACAGGAGAGTCCAATTGGGGTAAGCCATTCCGCGATGATCTTCCTCAGTTGCCGTAAGAGGTTTTCAGCTGTGTGCGTATTCTGGAAACCGGTGATACAAAGCGTAGCCTGCCTAGGAAAGAGTTGGCGTTTGCGAGATGCTGCTACTGGTGCCGCCGCTGCTGTTCTTGCGGCGGGAGTCCATACATCTACCCAGTGGGCTGTCACAGTCATATAGTCCTGACCCTGCCCTGCTCCACTTGTCCACATGTCCGTGGTTAAGTGGACATTGGGTACAGCTGCATTTTTTAGGACACTGGTGACTCTTTTTCTGAGGTCTGTGTACATTTTCGGTATCGCCTGCCTAGAGAAATGGAACCTAGATGGTATTTGGTACCGGGGACACAGTACCTCCAACAAGTCTCTAGTTGGCTCTGCAGTAATGATGGATACCGGAACCACGTTTCTTACCACCCAGGATGCCAAGGCCTCAGTTATCCGCTTTGCAGCAGGATGACTGCTGTGATATTTCATCTTCCTCGCAAAGGACTGTTGGACAGTCAATTGCTTGGTGGAAGTAGTAAAAGTGGTCTTACGAGTACGACTTCCCCTCTGGGATGACCATCGACTCCCAGCAGCAACAACAGCAGCGCCAGCAGCAGTAGGCGTTACACGCAAGGATGCATCGGAGGAATCCCAGGCAGGAGAGGACTCGTCAGAATTGCCAGTGACATGGCCTGCAGGACTATTGGCATTCCTGGGGAAGGAGGAAATTGACACTGAGGGAGTTGGTGGGGTGGTTTGCGTGAGCTTGGTTACAAGAGGAAGGGATTTACTGGTCAGTGGACTGCTTCCGCTGTCGCCCAAAGTTTTTGAACTTGTCACTGACTTATTATGAATGCGCTGCAGGTGACGTATAAGGGAGGATGTTCCGAGGTGGTTAACGTCCTTACCCCTACTTATTACAGCTTGACAAAGGCAACACACGGCTTGACAAATGTTGTCCGCATTTCTGGTGAAATACTTCCACACCGAAGAGCTGATTTTTTTGGTATTTTCACCAGGCATGTCAACGGCCCTATTCCTCCCACGGACAACAGGTGTCTCCCCGGGTGCCTGACTTAAACAAACCACCTCACCATCAGAATCCTCCTTGTCAATTTCCTCCCCAGCGCCAGCAACACCCATATCCTCCTCATCCTGGTGTACTTCAACACTGACATCTTCAATCTGACTATCAGGAACTGGACTGCGGGTGCTCCTTCCAGCACTTGCAGGGGGCGTGCAAATGGTGGAAGGCGCATGCTCTTCACGTCCAGTGTTGGGAAGGTCAGGCATCGCAACCGACACAATTGGACTCTCCTTGTGGATTTGGGATTTGGAAGAACGCACAGTTCTTTGCGGTGCTTTTGCCAGCTTGAGTCTTTTCAGTTTTCTAGCGAGAGGCTGAGTGCTTCCATCCTCATGTGAAGCTGAACCACTAGCCATGAACATAGGCCAGGGCCTCAGCCGTTCCTTGCCACTCCGTGTGGTAAATGGCATATTGGCAAGTTTACGCTTCTCCTCCGACAATTTTATTTTAGATTTTGGAGTCCTTTTTTTACTGATATTTGGTGTTTTGGATTTTACATGCTCTGTACTATGACATTGGGCATCGGCCTTGGCAGACGACGTTGCTGGCATTTCATCGTCTCGGCCATGACTAGTGGCAGCAGCTTCAGCACGAGGTGGAAGTGGATCTTGATCTTTCCCTAATTTTGGAACCTCAACATTTTTGTTCTCCATATTTTAATAGGCACAACTAAAAGACACAGAGGTAGCTACAGCCGTGGACTACCGTACTGTGTCTGCTGCTAATATAGACTGGATGATAATGAGATGAAATCAATATATATATATATAATATCACTAGTACTGCAGCCGGACAGGTATATAATATATATTTATTATGTACTAATGACTGATGACGGACCTGCTGGACACTGTCAGCTCAGCAGCACCGCAGACTGCTACAGTAAGCTACTATAGTAGTATGTATCAAGAAGAAAGAAAAAAAAAAACCACGGGTAGGTGGTATACAATTATGGATGGACCAGCGACTGCCGACACAGAGGTAGCTACAGCCGTGGACTACCGTACTGTGTCTGCTGCTAATATAGACTGGATGATAATGAGATGAAATCAATATATATATATATAATATCACACTAGTACTGCAGCCGGACAGGTATATAATATATATTTATTATGTACTAATGACTGATGACGGACCTGCTGGACACTGTCAGCTCAGCAGCACCGCAGACTGCTACAGTAAGCTACTATAGTAGTATGTATCAAGAAGAAAGAAAAAAAAAACCACGGGTAGGTGGTATACAATTATGGATGGACCAGCGACTGCCGACACAGAGGTAGCTACAGCCGTGGACTACCATACTGTGTCTGCTGCTAATATAGACTGGATGATAATGAGATGAAATCAATATATATATATATATATAATATCACACTAGTACTGCAGCCGGACAGGTATATAATATATATTTATTATGTACTAATGACTGATGACGGACCTGCTGGACACTGTCAGCTCAGCAGCACTGCAGACTGCTACAGTAAGCTACTATAGTAGTATGTATCAAGAAGAAAGAAAAAAAAAAAACACGGGTAGGTGGTATACAATTATGGATGGACCAGCGACTGCCGACACAGAGGTAGCTACAGCCGTGGACTACCGTACTGTGTCTGCTGCTAATATAGACTGGATGATAATGAGATGAAATCAATATATATATATATATAATATCACACTAGTACTGCAGCCGGACAGGTATATAATATATATTTATTATGTACTAATGACTGATGACGGACCTGCTGGACACTGTCAGCTCAGCAGCACCGCAGACTGCTACAGTAAGCTACTATAGTAGTATGTATCAAGAAGAAAGAAAAAAAAAAAACCACGGGTAGGTGGTATACAATTATGGATGGACCAGCAACTGCCGACACAGAGGTAGCTACAGCCGTGGACTACCGTACTGTGTCTGCTGCTAATATAGACTGGATGATAATGAGATGAAATCAATATATATATATATAATATCACACTAGTACTGCAGCCGGACAGGTATATAATATATATTTATTATGTACTAATGACTGATGACGGACCTGCTGGACACTGTCAGCTCAGCAGCACCGCAGACTGCTACAGTAAGCTACTATAGTAGTATGTATCAAGAAGAAAGAAAAAAAAAAAACCAAGGGTAGGTGGTATACAATTATGGATGGACCAGCGACTGCCGACACAGAGGTAGCTACAGCCGTGGACTACCGTACTGTGTCTGTTGCTAATATAGACTGGATGATAATGAGATGAAATCAATATATATATATATATAATATCACTAGTACTGCAGCCGGACAGGTATATAATATATATTTATTATGTAATGACTGATGACGGACCTGCTGGACACTGTCAGCTCAGCAGCACCGCAGACTGCTACAGTAAGCTACTATAGTAGTATGTATCAAGAAGAAAGAAAAAAAAAACCACGGGTAGGTGGTATACAATATTATATATATATTATATACAATTATATATATATATTATATATATTAAACTGGTGGTGATTATTATAAACTGGTGGTCAGGTCACTGGTCACACTATCAGCAACTTGCAAGTAGTACTCCTAAGCAGACAATCACAATATATATTATACTGGTGGTCAGTGTGGTCACAATGGCAGTGTGGCACTCTGGCAGCAAAAGTGTGCACTGTACGTTATATGTACTCCTTAGTCCTGCTCTCAGACTCTAACTGCTCCCCACTGTCAGTGTCTCCCCCACAAGTCAGATATACATTATACAGTCACACTATCTATCTATCACTTCAGCAAGTAGTAGTACTCCTCCTAAAGTACTCCTCCTAATGCTCCCCAAAATTACTACTGTGTCTCTCTCTACTCTAGTCTCACTCTCTATAAACGGAGAGGACGCCAGCCACGTCCTCTCCCTATCAATCTCAATGCACGTGTAAAAATGGCGGCGACGCGCGGCTCCTTATATAGAATCCGAGTCTCGCGATAGAATCCGAGCCTCGCGAGAATCCGACAGCGGGATGATGACGTTCGGGCGCGCTCGGGTTAACCGAGCAAGGCGGGAAGATCCGAGTCGCTCGGACCCGTGTAAAAAAACATGAAGTTCGGGCGGGTTCGGATTCCGAGGAACCGAACCCGCTCATCTCTATTCCAAAGAAATTGGTTCAGGTTCCTCTAAGTCACCCGTCTTGTCTGCTGAGAGTCCACCAAATACTGTAAACTCGGCACAAGAGTCCCAGCCCGTTGTTTTGACTGCAGGATGTGCTTTTCTGACTTCTTCTTCTAATAAAAGTACTTTGCCAGAAAGTTCAGCTCCCAAGGGTAAGAAACCTGTCTCTGATTTGAACGCAGCCTTGCTGGGTGATACCATCAGTTCAGACAATGTTTGGGGAATTACCTTGGTCAGACCTAAAGAGCTTTGTAAAAAGAAGAAGAAAAATAAATAATTTTTGACTCTTGCCTTGATATAAAAAAAAAAAAAAGATTTTTTTTCCTTATCTTGTGTCCAGTGGCCACCGTCAGGGGGAGGGCACTGTTACAAGCTGTGGTTGCAGCTTGTTTCTGTTTTCGTGTCTGTTAGACCAGTGTGTCAGGTTTTTTTTTGTATCCCTTGTTTTGGATAGTCTGTATTTTGGGGTCCTTTGACCCCTCCTCAAGGAGGGGGGGGGGGGGTTACTGTTATGAGCCACGGCTGTGGCTCATTCCTGTTTTGCATGTCAGTGAGGTATTTTATGTTATTCTTTTGTTCATGTTCCCCGTGGGTGTCATGGGGTGCTCGGAACTCACCCTTAAGGAGGGGATACTGTTATGAACCACAGGTAGTGGTTCATTCCTATTTTATTTTTATAAGTTGTTTCGCAGGCCAGGATTTCCAGTTGCTCTGTTTAAGAGTACTCTTGGTTGCTGCCGCTGGTGAGTCTGTGTAATTGCAGCTTGTTCCCATGTGTTCAGCCTCACCTGGCTGCTAATTGCATCTTGTCAGTTTGGAGTCATGCAACAGGGCAGCTGCATGAGATTATTAATTAGGCCTCTCTGTTATATGCTGGCTCAGTGCTATTCACAGATGCTGGTGATATTTCTAGGTTTCCAGTCTGCTTGAGTTCTGAGCTTGTTCCTGAGCTCCTGTGTAGCAGTGTCAGTCGAGCTGCTTCCTGTGTCGATTCCTGTGTCAGTCCCTGTGTCGATTCCTGTGTCTGATCCCGTGTCCTGCCGTGAGGCGTTCCTGTCCTGAGGTCCAGTGGCTTTGCCTGTGCCTGGTCAAGTTTCTGACTTCTTGGTGTCCACCGGTCTGTCGTTTGGGATTCTGCCTGTCCTCCAGTTCTGAGAGTCTGTGTCAGCAGCATTGGGAGTTCCTGTCCGTTTGCCAGTATTCGTACCGGTTCCGTGAGTAGCGGCTCTGCCGCGTCCGTCGGCCTAGGCCGCTGTATTCCGTTATTATTTCTGTCACTGGTGTTTTGCAGAGGGTTCTGCTTATGCTGTCACTGCCGGTACACAAAAAGTATTGTGTCGGCGTGTGGTCAGCATTTCCTTTGTTGTTCTTTTCCTTTGGCGGCAAGCCGCGCATACATTTAGTTTTAGGCTAGTTAGTAGCCCCTGGCTTTGGTTGTTTCAGTTAGAGGGCCCCTTGTTATCACCCTGTCTCGGTACACTCTTTGTTTCTCATTAAGACCTGAGGGGGCATCGAAGTTGGGCAGACGTAATCCGCCCTTCAAACGCGGCTGCCATGGGCTCAAGCAACCATAGTCTCGCAAGAGTGTACTGACAGCACGGGCGAGACAACGGAGATAGGGCGCCAGGGGCTATTCCCTTTCCATTCCCCTTTCCCAGCGTTACGTCCTGGTGCTCTGGACTCACTTCATAACATCTCCCTTGTTCTGAGCACCAGGAACCTAACAGCTACAATATAGAATACATCATACTACAATACAGTGTAATGCAATGCTACAATACAGAATACAGCATACTATAATACAGTGTAATGCAATGCTACAATATAGAATACATCATACTGTAATACAGTGTAATGCAATGCTACAATATAGAATACACCATACTATAATACAGTGTAATGCAATGCTACAATATAGAATACATCATACTACAATACAGTGTAATGCAATGCTACAATATAGAATACACCATACTGTAATACAGTGTAATGCAATGCTACAATATAGAATACATCATACTACTATACAGTGTAATGCAATGCTACAATATTGAATACACCATACTGTAATACAGTGTAATGCAGTGCTACAATATAGAATACATCATACTACAATACAGTGTAATGCAATGCTACAATATAGAATACACCATACTGTAATACAGTGTAATGCAATGCTACAATATAGAATACACTATACTGTAATACAGTGTAATATAATGCTACAATATAGAATACACCATACTGTAATACAGTGTAATGCAATGCTACAATATAGAATACAGCATACTGTAATACAGTGTAATGCAATGCTACAATATAGAATACACCATACTGTAATACAGTGTAATGCAATGCTACAATATAGAATACATCATACTACAATACAGTGTATTGCAATGCTACAATATAGAATACACCATACTGTAATACAGTGTAATGCAGTGCTACAATATAGAATACATCATACTACAATACAGTGTAATGCAATGCTACAATATAGAATACACCATACTGTAATACAGTGTAATGCAATGCTACAATATAGAATACACTATACTGTAATACAGTGTAATATAATGCTACAATATAGAATACACCATACTGTAATACAGTGTAATGCAATGCTACAATATAGAATACAGCATACTGTAATACAGTGTAATGCAATGCTACAATATAGAATACACCATACTGTAATACAGTGTAATGCAATGCTACAATATAGAATACATCATACTACAATACAGTGTAATGCAATGCTACAATATAGAATACACCATACTGTAATACAGTGTAATGCAATGCTACAATATAGAATACACTATACTGTAATACAGTGTAATATAATGCTACAATATAGAATACACCATACTGTAATACAGTGTAATGCAATGCTACAATATAGAATACACCATACTGTAATACAGTGTAATGCAATGCTACAATATAGAATACACCATACTGTAATACAGTGTAATGCAATGCTACAATATAGAATACATCATACTACAATACAGTGTAATATAATGCTACAATATAGAATACATCATAATAGAATACAGTGTAATATAATGCTACAATATAGAATACATCATACTACAATACAGTATAATACAATGCTACAATATAGAATGCACCATACTATAATACAGTGTAATATAATGCTACAATATAGAATACATCATAATAGAATACAGTGTAATATAATGCTACAATACAGACTACACCATACTGTAATACAGTGTAATACAATGCTACAATACATAACACACCATACTATAATACAGTGTAATATAATGCTACAATATAGAATACACCATACTATAATACAGTATAATACAATGCTACAATACATAACACACCATACTATAATACAGTGTAATATAATGCTACAATATAGAATACACCATACTATAATACAGTATAATACAATGCTACAATACATAACACACCATACTATAATACAGTGTAATGCAATGCTACAATATAGAATACACCATACTGTAATACAGTGTAATGCAATGCTACAATATAGAATACAGCATACTGTAATACAGTGTAATGCAATGCTACAATATAGAATACACCATACTGTAATACAGTGTAATGCAATGCTACAATATAGAATACATCATACTGCAATACAGTGTAATGCAATGCTACAATATAGAATACAGCATACTGTAATACAGTGTAATGCAATGCTACAATATAGAATACATCATAATAGAATACAGTGTAATATAATGCTACAATACAGACTACACCATACTATAATACAGTATAATACAATGCTACAATACATAACACACCATACTATAATACAGTGTAATATAATGCTACAATATAGAATACACCATACTATAATACAGTATAATACAATGCTACAATACATAACACACCATACTATAATACAGTGTAATATAATGCTACAATACAGACTACACCATACTATAATACAGTATAATACAATGCTACAATACATAACACACCATACTATAATACAGTGTAATATAATGCTACAATATAGAATACACCATACTATAATACAGTGTAATACAATGCTACAATACATAACACACCATACTATAATACAGTGTAATATAATGCTACAATACAGACTACACCATACTATAATACAGTATAATACAATGCTACAATACAGACTACACCATACTATAATACAGTATAATACAATGCTACAATACATAACACACCATACTATAATACAGTGTAATATAATGCTACAATACAGACTACACCATACTATAATACAGTATAATATAATGCTACAATACATAACACACCATACTATAATATAGTGTTATATAATGCTACAATATAGAATGCACCATACTATTATACAGTGTAATATAAATGCTACAATACAGACTACACCATACTGTAATACAATGCTACAATATAGAACACACTGTACTGTAATACAGTGTAATACAATGCTGCAATAGACTGGGTATTGGTCGTTGGGTCGACACAACTTAGGTCGACAGTCATTAGGTCGACCAGTATTGGTCGACATGCATTAGGTCGACAGGGTCACTAGGTCGACCAGTCAAAAGGTCGACATGAGTTTTTTTTTAACTTTTTTTGGTGTTTTCTTCGTAAAGTGACCGGGAACCCCAATTAGGGCACCGTGTCCCCTCGCATGGCTCGCTTTGCACGCCATACTTCGGGCAAGTTGTCTCGCTCTGCTACCGCTGCGCTTGGCACAGGATACTATTCCCAATCGTAGTCCACGTGGATCGTAAAGTATGAAAAAGTCCAAAAATTGAGAAAACAAAAAGTGAAAAACTCATGTCGACCTTTTGAACTATCGATTTAGTACATGTCAACCTAATGACCATTTCGACCTAGTGACCCTGTTGACCTAATATATGTCGACCAATAGTGGTCGACTTAATGACCGTTGACCTAAGTGATGTCGACCTAATTCTCACATTCTCACACACACCCCGACCCGGGGGTCGCCATGGTGGTGGCGTTGGGATCCTCTTACCCTCTAGCTACACATACCAACTTATACCTCCAGAACCATCCCTTACATTCTCTACATTTGAGGTCCATGCAATACGCCTCTACCAACCTACTAATCTTCGAGTTGCTGTCATTTACCGTCCACCTGGCATTTCCTCCAAATTACTCGACAACTTTCCTTCCTGGCTACCTCACTTCCTCTCTTCTGACATTCCCTCCATTATTCTAGGTGATTTCAACATCCCTATCGATAACCCCACAAAATCACCTACCTCTAGACTCCTTAACCTCACCTCTTCACTTGGTCTCTCCCAGTGGACCACCTCACCCTCCTATGTGAACGGGAGCTCACTGGATCAGGTTTTCACTCACCGCTGCGATATTTCAGATTTCTCCAATTCCCCTTTTCCCTTCTCTGACCACCACCTGCTCTCTTTCAACTTATCTATCTCTGCTTCCCCATCTCTCCCTCCTAAGGCTACCATCACTAAGTGTAACATTGAGGCTATTGACACCACATTCCTTTCCTCCCTGTTCGACTCACTTGTCTCTCCTCTTCTCTCTCTCTCACATGCCCTGAGCAAGCCAAATACAATGCATCTCTTACTTCTGCTCTTGACTCTGTTGCTCCACCAACTACTATTCACCCTCGCAGATCAACACCTCAACCCTGGCACACCAAATGCACCAGACACCTACAAAAATGCTCACGTAATGCTGAGCGATACTGGAGGAAATCACGCTCTAAGGCAGACTTTCTCCATTTCCAATTTATGCTCTCATCCTTCAGTGCTGCTTTTTCCCTCGCTAAACAATCATACTTCAAAATTCTCATCTCTACCCAGTCTTCCAACCCCTGGCACCTCTTTGCTCCCTCCTCTGCCCACCACCACCACCTCTCCCTTCCTCATTGTCTGCTCTTCACTTTGGCACTTATTTCACACTTATTTCACATCCAAGATTGACTCCATACGTCAGGACATCACATCCCAACAGACCAGCAACCAGCCACCACCCATCCCTTGCCACCCCTCCCCTTCTCTCTCACCAACTCTGACATCTTTCTCCCATGCATCTGGTGAGGAAGTCATGGCCCTCATCCGTTCCCCCCCCCCCACCTACCCAATTGACCCTATCACCTCCCACCTCCTCCGCTACCTCTCTCCTTCTGCCTGTTCCCATCTTGCCCACCTTGTCAATCTCTCCTTCTCATCAGACACTGTCCCCTCTGCCTTCAAGCATGCTCTTGTGTCCCCTGTTCTTAAAAACCTACCCTTGATCCAAACACCCTCTCCAACTATCGACCCATCTCTCTCCTCCCTTTTGCCTCCAAACATCTTGAGCGTGTTGTCTATAATCGCCTCACAGCCTTTCTTTCCTCTCACTCACTGCTTGACCCATTCCAGTCTGGTTTCCGTTCTCTCCACTCCACTGAAACTGCCCTCACAAAAGTCTGCAATGACCTCCATGCAGCCAAATCTAAGGGCCACTACTCTCTGCTTAGTCTTCTTGACCTCTCTGCTGCTTTTGACACTGTGGATCACCCTCTCCTGCAAATCCTTCACTCTCTTGGTCTGCGTGATACTGCCCTCTCCTGGCTGTCCTCCTACCTCTCTGATCGTTCCTTCTCTGTCTCCTCTCATGACGCTTTCTTCCCCCCACTTCCACTAACTGTTGGTGTCCCCCAAGGCTCTGTTCTTGGTCCTCTCCTTTTCTCTCTCTCTATACGTCCTCTTTAGGTGAACTCATTAGTTTTTTTAACTTCCAATACCACCTCTATGCTGATGACACTCAAATCTACCTCTCCTCCCCTGATCTCTCCCTGGCTCTCCTCACTCATACCTCCAACTGTCTCTCTGCTATCTCTTCCTGGATGTCCCTTTCTTAAACTCAACATGTCTAAGACTGAGCTGATCATCTTCCTACCCTCCCGCACAACCTCACCTCCCACAATCTCATTATCTATTGATGGCACGACTATCTCCTCTAGCCCCCAAGTACGCTGTCTTGGCGTAATCCTTGACTCCTCACTCTCCTTCAAACCACACATTCAGCACCTCTCACAAACCTGTCATTTTCATCTCAAAATCATTTCCAGGATCAGGCCTTTTCTCACCCAGGATGCCACAGAGATCATTATTCACTCACTGATTATTTCCAGACTGGACTACTGTAATCTCCTCCTCACTGGCATTCCTGACAATTACCTCTCTCCACTCCAATCTATCCTCAATGTTGCTGCCCGGCTCATCTTCCTCACCAAACGCACTACATCCACCTCTCCTCTCCTACAAACCCTTCACTGGCTTCCCTTCCCTTCCAGAATCCAATTCAAACTTCTCACACTCACAAAGCCCTCACTCACTCCTCTCCCATTTACATCTCTGACCGTATCTCCCTTTACTCTCCCACCCGTCCTCATCGCTCTGCTAATGCATGCCGACTCTCCTGTCTTCTGATTACTTCCTCCCACTCCTATCTCCAAGATTTTTCACGCGCTGCTCCCTCTCTCTGGAATTCTTTACCTCTCCAACTCAGACTCTCCACCTCCCTACAGAACTTCAAACGGGCTCTTAATACTCATTTCTTTACCAAACCCAGCCAAATCTCATCCTAACCCTCTGTTCCACGTTCTCTATGTACCCCATCTTTGTCACCCCTGTCTCTCTACCCCTCCCCTTAGAATGTAAGCTCTCACGAGCAGGGCCCTCTTTCCTCATGTGCTTATCCTTTTCTTACTTTAATAATCCTCAACTGCCCAAATCCCGCAGTTTATTGGACACCTTGGAACTTATCTCTATGTCGTCTACTGGTGTAGTTATGCTTAGTTACCCTGTTCTTGTCCTATATTGTCTTCAACTGTAAGTCACTGTTTTCCTGTTTTTATTATGTGCATATGTACTCTGTAATTGGGTGCTGCGGAACCCTTGTGGCACCATATAAATAAAGGATAATAATAATAATAATAATAAATACAATACAGACTACATCATACTGTAATACAGTATAACACAATGCTACAATACAGTCTACACCAGTGGTTTCCAAACTTTTTTGAATCATGGCGCCCTAGAATATCAGAATTTTTTTCACGGCATCCCTAGGCCAAAAATTTCTTATTGAGAAATTTAGAAAGAAATATTACATTAAGTAGATCACGTTTATATTATATGTCATCCTTAGGGTCAGTTGTGTGGTGAGGGACAGGATTTGCTTCTGTTTGGCCACATATTTTATGACTGGCAGCCACCAGCACTGGTTTTGCCTGTTATATTGACCATGAATAATTTGAATTGGTCCTGGACCACCAACCCAGGGCACCCCTGCAAGTGTCCCAAGGCACCCCAGGGAGCCACGGCACACAGTTTGGGAACCTCTGGTCTACACCATACTGTAAAACAGTGTAATATAATGCTACAATACAGAACACACCGTACAGTAATACAGTGTAATACAATGTTACAATACAGAACACACCGTACTGTAATATAGTGTAATATAATGTTACAATACAGAACACACCGTACAGTAATACAGTGTAATACAATGTTACAATACAGAACACACCGTACTGTAATACAGTGTAATATAATGCTACAATAAAGAACACACTGTACAGTAATACAGTGTAAAACAATGCTACAATACAGAACACACCATACTGTAATACAGTGTAATATAATGCTACAATACAGAACACACCGTACAGTTAGACAGTGTAATGCAATGCTACAATACGGCGGAACACACCGTACAGTAATACAGTGTAATATAATGCTACAATACAGAACACACCGTACAGTAATACAGTGTAATACAATGCTACAATACACAACACACATCATTCTGTAAAACAGTATAATATAATGCTACAATACAGAACACACCGTACAGTAATACAGTGTAATACAATGCTACAATACAGAGTACACCATACTGTAATACAATGTAATATAATCCTACAATACAACTACACCATACTGTAATATAGTGTAATACAATGCTTCAATACAGACTACACCATACTGTAATATTACTAAAATACAGACTACACCATACTGTACTGTAATAGAGAACACACCATACTGTAATACTGTGTAATACACAAACAACATATTCAGTAGCTGATTCACCACTAAGCTACCAAAGCGGCCGCTTAGGGCCTGGCGAGTCCCTGGGGGCCCACTGACATGACTAAACAGGACCACCATCACGGGGTACTGCTGGGTTGGTCACAGACAGATCAGCAGCAGCCATGGAGAGACAGTGTCGGCATTTCGAATACCGTGTCGGCTGCAAGCCAACTGTTGCTTGAGGACCAGCAGCCAATCAGGAGCAGCCGCTATGGTCACTCCTGATCGGCCGCCAGTCCACAAACTGTGATTAGCCTGTGGGGTATCCGGATGATAGGTCGACAAGGTGGCATTCGGCCCGAGCCATCCACTCTCTGTCAGAGCGTCTGGGCCCGGGACAGTTGTGCCCTCAGCACCCCCCTAATGGTGGCCCTGGGTGGGGATTTGGCACACACTGACTGCTGGCACACCGGTGTTGAACATCCTACCACATCTCTCAAAGTCAGTGTTGGCACAACCTTCTAGTGTGTCCGTCCTGCTGCATAAAACGCCTGACTGAAGGACTGTGCCAGGGTGAAGTTAGTGAGCCACCTGTTTGAACAAGATTGCGGAAAATCAATATATGTATTTATTGGTGCAGTAAGATACCACGGGCAGCTAATTCCTCTTAGCTGCCTATATCCTATTCTGTGTAACATGGGCAAACAACGTGAGAGGGTGTTCACTCATATACTTCTAATCCTGTAACCTGATGTTTACACTGCAATTTCCATTTTATAGTGATTAGATAAAAGGAAATGCTGCATCCAGTCTGCACGGCTTTCAGTGCAGGTGATTAAATAAACTATTTTCTGACAGGTCATTTATGAGGGGATTCAGTTGATAAGTCGACAGTACTAAGGTTGACAGTCAATACGCCGACCACTATTGGTCGACAAGGACAAAATCCCAGTCACCGCCCATCACTTTTCCGCAACATTTCTGATACCGTCTGTCCCTATCGCAACAGCGCCTCTGTGTGGACACTCTGTGTAATGCATGCGCCATAGGGGATCTCAGAAATATTTGTGCAAGCGCAGTTGCAAAAAACCCCTCTAGTAGGGGAACATTGGGCCTAATTCACTAACATGTGGGTAGTCCGCCCCGCACGTCAGTCCCAACTTTTCCTGCACAAGTACAAAAGCATCGCACAGTGGCGATGCTTTTGTACTGCAGGAGTAGCTCAGTGCCAGCGCAGCTTCTGCGCGCTGGCAGGAACTACTCGTTGCCGTGAGGGTCCCTCCCCTCTCCAAGGGTCCAGGCACACCTGCGTTGCCCGGCCCGCGCCACCGGCCCACCCGGCCCGCCTCCTCCCGCCCAGCGACCGCCTCTGCCTGTCAATCGAAAATGCACAGCAGTGATCACGTCTGAATTAGGCCCATTGGCACTGCGTGTACGACTCAGAATTTGGCCCAATATCCCCTAACTTATGGTGTGAATGGTGGGCTACTTACCTTGTTATTTGATGGCAGATATATATCCCTGATGTCCACCAGGCTGAGTATCAGAGCAATGATCCCTGACGCGACAGAGATGATGATCAGACATCCTACCGCCAAACCCTTACGGTTCCTACACATGACAGCATCGACCTACAGAGTGGCAAACACAGATATAATAGAGATTATGTATCACCACATACAACCAAACGTTTAACATATAGTATATCTTATTAAACGACAGTTAAACGTAAAGTAATGTTATCGATGTTTTAGGGGTAAGTCTCCAATACGGACAATCATCCGCATCCACATTTTATTCCTGCCCTGTCTTTAATGGCCTAAAGATGCATTTTCCATCTAGTCCCTAATACTTCTAAAAGCAGGTAAGACCATTTAAGATTAATATATATCATGCATGGATGGCTGATTTGCATAGAGGGGTGGGTCCAGTGATGTCTCAGCAGCTGAAGTGACTGCAGTCTCCGTTTTCCACAGTGGGACACTGTTCTAAAACTATGGGAGGGCTTCAGCTGTGTGGAATGGCGCGAGAAGATCATTCGTTACTTTTTAACAAATTGTATCAAATTTAATCAAAAGATTAACTCTGAACTTCAGCTTTCAGTTCCTAAACCCAGAGCCGGCCCTAACCAATATGATGCCCTAGGCAATATTTTGGCTGGTGCCCCCTAGCACCACTGCTGGTTCCGCCTCTGACCTTTCACCTCTTTCCCAGCACCACCATCCCTCAGCCATAGCAGTCCTTATTTTGGTGTTGGTACCCCCTATATTTTAAATAGGAACAGTTCGCACATTTGGCGCACAGCCCAAAAAGGGGTGTGTTTTTGCTGGCAAGGGGCATGGCCACACAATAGTAACCCCAATTCCAATTACGCCACACAGTACTGCAACTTTATTCACATTTGATCATGCGATAGTGTCCATAATTCATATTACATCCCACAGCAGTATCCCTTTACCTTATAAATGTTACTCCTCACAGTAGAGCCCCTTATTCACATTACATCACACTGAATTGATCCTTATTCACATTACACCACACTCTATTGCTCTTTATTCACATTAGACAACACAGTAGTGCCCTTTCTATATGCAACGCCACATAGTAGAGCACCTTATACACATAATGCCACACATTAGTAATGCATTTATACACCTAATTCCACACAGTAATGCCCCTTACACATATGAGACACCTTATTAATGTCCTTATAAACATAATGCAACTTACACATTATAACAACCTTTATTAATGCCCTTTTACACATAATGTACCTTACACATATGCCGCACATTATTAATGCCCTTATACACATAATGACACACATAGTGCCCCCCACACATTTGCTGCACATTATTAGTGCCCCTGTACACATAATGACACACATACAGTAGTACCCTGTTACACATATGCCGCACATTATTAATGCCCTTATACACATAATGACACACATAGTGCTCCCTACACATTTGCTGCACATTATTAGTGCCCCTATACACATAATGACACACATACAGTAGTACCCTGTTACACATATGCCGCACATTATTAATGCCCTTATACACGACACACATAGTCTCCTTACACATATGTTGCACATTATTAATGCATTTTTACATGACACACATAATGCTCCTTACACATATTCCGAACACTACTGCACAACCAACCCACTCACATGCACACAGCACTCACACTGCCACTAACACTGTGACCCCTGCCTCTACTTGGATACAGATGTGTCCTCTTAAATCTTGCCTCAATGCTAACGTCGGGCACACCTTTTTTTATGAAAATGCATCTTATTTGCATTGGTATGTGGCTAGGATGCACAAGCAGCTTCTGCTGATTAAAATGTTATGCAGCATGCCTATATACTGTGTGAGACTGTGGCTGTATCTGCATATGAAATGCTACACACAGAATATAGGCATGCCGCATATCATTTTAATCAGCAGAAGCTGCTGATGCATACTTGCCTACCCTCCCGGAATGGCCGGGAGGCTCCCGAAAATCGGGTGACCCTCCCGGCCCCCCAGAAGAGCAGGCAAGTCTCCAGATTACAGGGGTCCCCCCCTGCCCGGCTGCCCACTTAGCGAGTGAAGTGGGCGGTCCGGGCAGGCGATGACGCGATTCTTGTTGAATCGCTTCATGCAAGCCACACCCCCCACTGTATAATGCCGGTAATTGCGGCATTACACAGTGGGGGGCGTGGCTTGCATGACGCGATCCAGCAGCCACGCCCCCGTCCCTCCTCTGGCCCGCCTCCGGCCCGCCCCCCTCCTCACATCAGCTCACTGCCCGCCCCCCTGCTGAGCCGACTGGCTGCTCTCTCCCGGAGAAAGCAGCCCAAAAGTCGGCAACTATGTGCTGATGCCCCTAGGCATATCAAATGCCCTAGGCAATTGCCTAGTTTGCCTATGCCTATGGCCGGCTCTGCCTATACCGTATATATAAGAACTATGTGGGGACTTAGTGGCTATTTAAGGAGACAACCAATTGTCTTTTAGGTCTTATTCTGGTATTATTAAACAGGTTTCAGACATGCATTTGTTTCGCTATTGTGCTTCATTAGCTAGCGATACAAAATGACACATTAAAAGCAAGGCATACATAAGCAGTGGCATGCAATTAACTACGAGACGATGGCCACATTGCTGTCATAGCCATATGATCACCAGCCTAATTCCGTGTCTGATTCAAAGATGTCCGCAAACCATTTTTTTCACAGCTAGGCGGTTCCGCGGTCTGCGTATGCCTCTAAGTTGAACTGCGCATGTTCCATAATGTTCTTGTGATGGTGGATGCAGAGAGGATTTACTAGCAAAGTGGTTGACAGGGACTGTTTGGAAAGGTAACGGGGGAGTGGCGGCAAAGTTACAATGGCTCTAGCCTCTCACTTCCTGCGGCCGTACTGCCCGATCATAGAGCTACTGAGAATTTCACTGATCAACTGACCTGTGACGGATGCTGGGTCTCTGCGTGCAGCCGCTGGGATTTGCAAAGCCGCCTCTGACATCTCAATACAGATCCAGGTGGCAGCGACATTTGCATATATTCGTGCAGCTACTGCGTACACATTCTCAGCTGCGAATGCATGTATGTACGGATTAAGCCTTGGGGGTGCCTGGGGCACTTAACACAGGGTGGCCCTGGTGGAAGGGGTGGGGGGGGGGGGTGTATATTAGATCAGAGGTTCTCAAACTCGGTCCTCGGGTGTCCAACCCGGGGCAGATTTAAACAAAGAGTTTAATAATACCTGGGTACTGTTTATAGCTCCACCTAATTGAAAGACAACTATTTTATAAACTTTTCTTGTAGTGGAACAAAGACAACTTAACCTTAAAATAAATTAAGCACAGCTACGATCTTCTTCCCTGACATGCGGGGGTCCGTCCCGCATGTCAGTCCGGCCCCCCCTTGCAGAAGTGCAAAGGCATCGCACAGAGTAGCTCACTTCAAGAGTAACTCCTGACCAGCGCAGCTTTAGCGCGCTGGCCGGGAGCTACTCATCGCTCCCCGGCCCGCAGCAGCTGCGTGTGATGTCACGCAGCCACTGCGGCCCGCCCCCCGTTCGGTCCGGCCACGCCTGCGTTGGCCGGATGAAATCTACGAAACGGCGGCCAAACGCCGCCGTTCCGCCCCCTCCCGCCCAGCGATCGCCTCGGCCTGTCAATCAGGCAGAGGCGATCGCATCCCTGCTACAGCCTTGCGCAGCAGGGACCCGTTCGCTCTGCTGCCTTAAAACGCAGGGAGTGAACGGGTCAGAATGACCCCCACTGTCCAGTCATATATTATATTGTGTGTGAATTGGCGATTGTCCTTTTACCATTTACTGCAACCACTGTGCAGCTGCATGTCCTAGCATAATCCAGGCACATACGGGAATGTAGTTACGAGAACGACGACCGGGATCCCGACGTCATTATACTGACCGCTAGTATCCAGGGTGCCGGTAAAGCATACCCAATGCACGCATACTACTGCTGTCTCCCAGTATGACCCCAGCACAGGGGCGCCGATTTATGTTTTTGCTGGTGGGTGCTGCAGTGCCGGATGACGTAATTATGTAATTACGTTATGCGCAGGCGCAAGAGACCAGGAGGCTGATTGTGAGCTGGGGGTGGAGCCATGGGCTGAAAAATTTCCAGCCCGCGGCTCCACCCCCAGCTCACAGTCAGCTGGGTCACTGGTCTCTCGTGTATTCGGTGGCTGGGAGGAGTGTCGACTGGGGAAGCTCCAGGTTCTTACAGTCACCACCTGTGCTCACCCCCCGCTGGCGGCTCATTGAGTGTGGGCTGGGGGAAGCTGCAGTGCCATGCCGGGGGCTCTGCTGAGACTATGCTGCGCTCACTCCTGCTGGCGGCTCATGTGGTGTATGTCTACATGAGCCGCCAGGGGGGTGAGCGCAGCATGGTCTCAGTGGAGCACCGGGCAAGGCACTGCAGCTTCCCCCAGCTGACACTCAATGGGCCGCCTGCGGGTGTGAGTGCAGGCGGTGACTATAAGGACCTGCACAGGGCCGGGCTTTCCGTAGGTGCTCGGGCCCAGGATCACCCACGGAATCGGCGCCTATGCCCCGACACATATGCTACTGCTCACTCCCGGTGTTACCCAGGCAGATATACTACTGTTCTCTCCTGGTGTAACCCAGGCACATATACTACTGTTCTCTGGGGTGTGGTTCATCAAATCGACAGTGTCTAGGTCGACAATGTTTAGGTCGACCACTATAGGTCGACAGTCACTAGGTCGACATGGATGGAAGGTCGACAGGGTTTCTAGGTCGACATGTGCTAGGTCGACAGGTCTAAAGGTCGACATGAGGATTTTTTTTTTTTGTCGTTTTCTTCGTAGAGTGACCGGGATCCCAAATTAGTGCACCGCGTCCCCTTGCATGGCTCGCTTTGCTCGCCATGCTTCGGGCATGGTGCCTTCGCTCCGCTACCGCTTCGCTCGGCACACTTTACCGTTCCAATCGTAGTCCACGTGGATCGTTAAGTATGAAAAAATTCAAAAAAAGAAAAAAAAATGTGAAAAACTCATGTCGACCTTTAGACCTGTCGACCTAGCACATGTCGACCTAGAAACCCTGTCGACCTTCCATCCATGTCGACATAGTGACTGTCGACCTATAGTGGTTGACCTAAACATTGTCGACCTAGACACTGTCGATCTTCAGACCGGATCCCGTTCTCTCCTGGTGTAACCCAGGCACATATACCACTGCTCTCTCCTGGTGTAACCCAGGCACATATACTACTGTTCTCTCCCAGTATAACCCAGGCACATATACTACTGTTCTCTCCCGGTGTAACCCAGGCACATATACTCCTATTCTCTCCTGGTGTTACCCAGGCACATATACTATTGTTATCTTCTGGTGTTACCCAGGCACATATACTACTGTTCTCTACTGGTGTTACCCAGGCACATATACTACTGCTCTCTCCTGGTGTTACCCAGGCACATATACTACTGCTCTCTCCTGGTGTTACCCAGGAACATATACTACTGTTCTCTCCTGGTGTAACTCAGGCACATATACTACTGTTCTCTCCTGGTGTAACTCAGGCACATATACTACTGTTCTCTCCAGGTTTTACCCAGGCACATATACTACTGTCCTCTCCTGGTGTTACCCAGGCACATATACTACTGTCCTCTCCTGGTGTTACCCATGCACATATACTCCTATTCTCTCCTGGTGTTACCTAGGCACATATACTATTGTTCTCTTCTGGTGTTACCCAGGCACATATACTACTGTTCTCTACTGGTGTTACCCAGGCACATATACTACTGCTCTCTCCTGGTGTTACCCAGGCACATATACTGCTGCTCTCTCCTGGTGTTACCCAGGAACATATACTACTGTTCTCTCCTGGTGTAACTCAGGCACATTTACTACTGTTCTCTCCTGGTGTAACTCAGGCACATATACTACTGTTCTCTCCTGGTTTTACCCAGGCACATATACTACTGTCCTCTCCTGGTGTTACCCAGGCACATATACTACTGTCCTCTCCTGGTGTTACCCATGCACATATACTACTGCTCTCTCCTGGTGTAGCCCAGGCGCATATACTACTGTTTTCTACTGGTGTAAACCGGGCACATATACTACTGTTCTCTCTTGGTGTTACCCAGGCATATATACTACTGCTCTCTCCAGGTGTTACCCAGGCACATATACTACTGCTCTCTCCTGGTGTTACTGAGGCACATATACTACTATTCTCTCCTGGTGTAACCCAGGCACATATACTACTGCTCTCTCCCGGTGTAACCCAGGCACATATACTACTGTTCTCTCCTGGTGTAACCCAGGCACACAGGCACATGTACTACTGTTCTCTCCTGGTGTAACCCAGGCACATATTATTATTATTATTATTATTATTATTATAAATGTTATTTATAAGGCGCCACAAGTGTTTTGCAGTGCCGTACAAAGAACAGTACAGGGATATAAAACTTAGCATTACAGTAAATAAATAACAAAACTAGAGTACAGGTAACAAAGATCACCACAATTCTCAAAACATAATACAGCTAAGATGAAAGTAGCCAGGGAGCAGGGCCGGCTCCAGGCATGTTCGAATAGAGCGACCGCGCAGGGCGCCACCCTTAATGGGTGCCGCGTGCTGGCGCCGCCATATTCGAACCTGGAGCCGGCCCTGTGCAGCATTGGCCCGGCCGTGAAGTGTGCGCTATGCGCGCTGCGCGACGCCGGCGTCTAACGTCAGACGACGGCACCGCACAGCGTGCATAGCGCACACAAGCGCTTTGGAGCCCGCCCGCCTCACCCGGACCTGGACCTGCACCCGCCCGCCCGCACCCGGACCTGCACCCGGACAGCAGTACTCCGCCCGCTCCCAGCGCCGCAGGTATTTTTTGTTGGGGGGGCACATTTATGGATGGCACTGTGGGGGCATTTATCTGGTACTGTGGGGTCACATCTGCACTGTGGGGGCATTTATCTGGCACTGTGGGGGCATTTATCTGGCACTGTGGGGGCATATCTGCACTGTGGGGGCATTTATCTGGCACTCTGGGGGCATATCTGCACTGTGGGGGCATTTATCTGGCACTGTGGGGGCATTTATCTGGCACTGTAGGAGCATTTATCTGGCACTGTGGGGGCATATCTGGCACTGTGGGGGCATTTATGTATCTGGCACTGTAGGGGCATTTATGTATCTGGCACTGTGGGGACATATCTGGCACTGTGGGGGCATATCTGGCACTGTGGGGGCATATCTGGCACTGTGGGGGCATTTATCTGGCACTGTAGGGGCATTTATCTGGCACTGTGGGGGCATATCTGGCACTGTGGGGGCATTTCTGTGTCTGGCACTGTGGGGGCATTTATGTATCTGGCACTGTAGGGGCATTTATGTATCTGGAACTGTGGGGGCATATCTGGCACTGTGGGGGCATTTATCTGGCACTGTGGGGGCATTTATGGCACTGTGGGGGCATTTATGTATCTGGAACTGTGGGGACATATCTGGCACTTTGGGGGCATTTATCTGGCACTGTGGGGGCATTTATCTGGCACTGTGGGGGCATTTCTGGCACTGTGGGGGCATTTATGTATCTGGAACTGTGGGGACATATCTGGCACTGTGGGGGCATTTATGTATCTGGCACTGTGGGGGCATTTATGGCACTGTGGGGGCATTTATGGCACTGTGGGGGCATTTCTGTATCTGGCACTGTGGGGGCATTTCTGTATTTGGCACGGCTGGGGGGAATGTCATGTGTAGCTGGCACGGCTGGGGAGCATATCATGTGTAGCTGGCACGGCTGGGGAGCATATCATGTAGTGTTCCCGCTAGGAGTCTGTGGCTAGGCAATGAGTCTCAGTGCTCTGCCTGGCGCAAAGTGTCTAACGTGCTCTGCCTGGCGCAAAGTGTCTAACGTGCTCTGCCTGGCGCAAAGTGTCTAACGTGCTCTGCCTGGCGCAAAGTGTCTAACGTGCTCTGCCTGGCGCAAAGTGTCTAACGTGCTCTGCCTGGCGCAAAGTGTCTAGGAGGTTCTACCTGGTGCAGTGTGTATTAACTGCACTACTGTGTGGTGTAATGCGAATTGCCACTATTATGTGGCCACGCATCTTTCCCACGAAGCAACGCCCCTAAATTTTTGAAAAGCGCCTTCGGCGCGCACTGTCCATGCTTTGGCATGTAGGTAGATGACACCAAGCATTACAGTATGTACATTATTTTGCCCTCCTAACTTAAAAATGTGCCCTCCCTGTGATCAGCACCCTGCCCTAAAAAGTGAACACTATCATGTGTAGCTGGCACTGCTGGGGGGCATATTGTGTGTAGCTGGCACTGCTGGGGGGCATGTCATGTGTAGCTGGCACTGCTGGGGGGCATATTGTGTGTAGCTGGCACTGCTGGGGGGCATGTCATGTGTAGCTGGCACTGCTGGGGGGCATATCATGTCTATCTGGCACTGCACATTATGTGTATCTGGCACTATACTAGAGACATTATGTGTATCTGACACTATACTGGAGACATTGTGTGTAAGGAACACTACTGTGGCTGTTATGTGTAAGGCTGCTAATTGTGTGCGTAGAGGGGGTGTGAAAATATATTTATTTATAGTCTAATAATATGAAGTTATGAGGCCACGCCCACTTTTCCAGAGGCCACACCTACTTTTCCTGGAGCGCTAGCGCCTTCGGCGCGCACATAGGGGTGGGGCGCTTTTACATGTTCTCACTCAGGGTACTAGTAGGCCCTGCCAGGGAGTAATCATCGTACTACTTTGAGCTGGCGACCATAGATAGAGATGAGCCTTTACCAGCAGGAGAAAAAGCGGGTAAAGATGGTCGCTGAGTAGGGGAGAGCTGTGAGTGAAATATGTCGAGAAGATGGCTTTGACAACAAGAGGAAAGAGGGCCCTGCTCTGAAGAGCTAACAATCTAGTGTGAAGGGGCGACAGACAGATGACATGAGGTGCAAGCAAGCGGGAGGTAGCCTGATGGCAGTATAAAAGTAAAGCAGAGATGTTCAAGGCAGGGGGATGGAGGAGCAGCCTCAGGACTAGATTATGCATCGGAGGGGTACGCTTTGATGAATAGGTGGGTTTTAGTGTCCGTTTGAAGCTTTGCAAGGTCGGGGAGAGTCTAATGGAGCGGGGGAGCGCATTCCACTGAAGGGGTGCAGCACGGGCAAAATCTTGAACTCGAGCATGGGAAGCAGAGACCAGGGCAGAGGAGAGACAATGGCCATTGGCCAGCCGTAGGGGGCGGGAGGGAATATGAAGGGAGAGGAGGTTGGATATGTATGGAGCAGTGGAGTTAGAGATGGCCTTGTATGTGAGAGTGAGGAGTTTGAAGAGGATTCTGTAGGGGAATGGGAGCCAGTATAGATTTGTTGAAGGGGAGTGGCAGATGTGGAGCGGCGGGAGAGGAAGATAAGCCTAGCTGCGGAGTTGAGGACATAACGGAGGGGAACAAGATGGGAGCAAGTGAGGCCAGTGAGGAGAACATTGCAGTAGTCGAGCCGTGAGATGACCAGTGAGTGGATGATAAGTTTAATTGCACTCTGGAAGAGAAATGGGATAATGCGAGCAATGTTGCGTAGGTGGAACCGACAGGATTGGGCCAGAGCTTGGATGTGGGGTGCAAAGGAGAGGGAGGAGTCAAGAGTGACGCCCAAGCAGCGGAGTTGGGGAACGGGGGAGATGATGGTGTTGTCAACAGTGATGGAGATATTGGTAAGGGGTGTTGCTCTGGCTGGGGGAAAGATAATGAGTTCAGTTTTGTCCATGTTGAGCTTCGGAGAGTGCTCAGACATCCAGGAGGAGATGGCGGAGAGGCAGCTGGAACCCTGAGAGAGGACAGAGGGGGACAGATCAGGAGATGAGAGGTAGAGTTGTGTGTCATCGGCATAGAGGTGGTATTGAAGGCAAAAGGAGTTAATGAGTGCACCCAGGGAAGAGGTGTACAGGGAGAACAGAAGGGGGCCTAGGACAGAACCCTGAGGGACACCAACAGGAAGGATGAAAGTGTGTGAGGTAGTGCCGGAGGCAGACATATATTACTGCTCTTTCCTGGTGTTACCCAGGCACATATACTACTGCTCTTTCCTGGTGTGTACCCAGGCACATAGACTACTGCTCTCACCCGGTGTAACCCAGGCACATATACTACTGCTCTTTCCTGGTGTAACCCAGGCACATACACTACTGCTCTCTCCCGGTGTAACCCAGGCACATATACTACTACTCTTTCCTGGTGTAACCCAGGCACATATACTACTGCTCTCTCCAGGTGTAACCCAGGCACATATACTACTGTTCTCTCCTGGTGTAACCCAGGCACATATACTACTGGTCTCTCCTGGTGTAACCCAGGCACATACACTACTGTTCTCTCCTAGTGTAACCCAGGCACATATACTACTGTTCTCTCCCGGTGTAACCCAGGCACATATACTACTGCTCTCACCCGGTGTAACCCAGGCACATATACTACTGCTCTTTCCTGGTGTAACCCAGGCACATATACTACTGCTCTCTCCCGGTGTTACCCAGGCACATATACTACTGCTCTTTCCTGGTGTAACCCAGGCACATATACTACTGCTCTCTCCAGGTGTAACCCAGGCACATATACTACTGTTCTCTCCTGGTGTAACCCAGGCACATATACTACTGTTCTCTCCCGGTGTAACCCAGGCACATATACTACTGTTCTCTCCTGGTGTAACCCAGGCACATATACTACTGTTCTCTCCTGGTGTAACCCAGGCACATGTACTACTGTTCTCTCCCGGTGTAACCCAGGCACATATACTACTGTCCTCTCCCAGTGTAACCCAGGCACATATACTACTGTTCCCTCCTGGTGTAACCCAGGCACATATACTACTGTTCCCTCCTGGTGTAACCCAGGCACATATACTACTGCTCTCTCCCTGTGTAACCCAGCACCTTGCTGAGTTGGGTGCATCTTGAGGCTCATTCAGGTGCATTCGCAAAGCAGCTATTGTACGCACATCGGTCAATGTTTTCTTACTGTGCATGCATCTGAGCCTTGATGCGCACATTCAGCAAGAAAATTACGATGGCGGTCGCACTGAGGAATCAATGGCAAAGTGAGAGTAACAGGAAGACAGCATTTGGGGGTGGTAAACGCAGGCCTGTCATAGCCATTTATATCGCATTTTCTGGGCGTGCATAAACTAGCAGTTGCGATCTCACTTGCTACTGGAGAGCCCTCTGCATCCCGGCAAAGCAGCTCAGCCTGCGCGTCCTCAGAGGCGCTCAGACTCTGCGACATGACCCGATTTGCGACGATGGTACCAATGTATCAGCAGGTGTACACTGTCGGACGTAAATGATGAGCCTCCCTGTGCACCTTTTACTGGGTGCGTTTTACACTTGCTATATAGACGTATAATCCCTCCCTACAGGGTGGTAAAAGGACATCGCAGTCATAGCTTATTGCCTGTATGTGGAAATCACTTCAACCTTCAGAAAAGTAACTACATAAGTAACTATCAAACCAAACCATCATTTTATAGACATACGAACACTGCCATAAAGATACAATACATGTGTTTTGCAATATTACAGTCCCCATGGACTTGTTTGCTCAGTGTTAATATCTCTGAATGTGACATACGTAAATCATTTCCTAGGTCTGTCAAATATCTTCAGGGTTGACGTTTAACAGCAAAGAAAGAGCCTTCCTGATGCCCCGGACAGAAGAGCTTACATCCCATTACTATATGTACAATTTAGCAAGACTATAGAACAGGGAACCAGCGCAGCAGGATCACCAAGAAGACAAGCAGGTGAATGAGCGGGGGGAGAGGGCAGGTGACGGCGGACATACCTGTCTTTGTTAGTGTCAGCCACGGCCTGGAGGGTTTCCTTTTCTCGTCCCTTTCCACCTGGGTCAAGGTACATTGTGTGTAGTGTCATTGTGTGTGTGTGTGATGCCGTGTCTCCACAGCCCCGCCTACTGCACAGGTAACCAATCACCTGCAGAGGGACACACAACTAATCCTTTCCACTGGCACAAACTTCCAAAACATTCATTTGACAAACTGAAGGAGCGACAGATATAATGTAATTGTATATTGTCCCGAGGTCTAAGAATAACTTAGACATTTACTTTACAGAAGTACTGACGGCTCACAAATGCACATTACGCAGTGACTACACAAATATAAGTTAATAACTTTGCACTATAATAACAGAAACAGTGAGTGTGCGCCATAATAACATATAATAGTTGCATTATAACATATAATCTCATCATGTAAAATATGCAAAAGCGTTGATCAGTGATTTGCATATTTATTAAAAAACATTTGTGGGTTTCCTGGAAAAGAGGGGGGGGGGGGATGGGTCTTTGTAGATATTAAGCATCACCCGAGACATATATAGGGAGGGCCGCTGCAGACATTCGTTTTCAACAGCAAGAGCAGCCCCCATTAGGTTTCCAATGGAGCCCTCCTCGGCAATAGCCGCTTGCAGACATTGGCGCGGCCGGGTCCCGATCCTCAAAGTAAATGAATTACATTAGCTAGATATGTGATAACCAAAATCTGATGTTGCAAAATCTGATGGGCAATTTATCCATTTTGTTTCTTTTAAAGGTACTATGCATCTCCCTTTAAGTACGAGGGGCAGTGGCGCACGCAGGGAGGGGGGGGGGGGTTCCCCCCTTTCACCTAAAAAAATAATAATATATATTTTTATATATATATATATATATATATATATATATATACTAGGTTCTTCATCGCGCCCTACAGGCGCTCTTCACACCGTCGCAAGGGGTTAACTCCTGCATGCCTTTCTGGGGTTCAATATTTGTATTATATGGAGTATTACCTGCATTCCTTTGTTAGTGGTTAAATATTGCACAATGAAAGGGCATGCGATGATGAAGGAGGCGCAGCCCCTTGCAACGGCGTGAACAGCACCTGCAGGGCACGATGTACAGAATGTAGTGGGTGCGCGGGGGACTGCGGATGGGGGAGGGTGTCTGTAGATGCTGCGGGTGGAGGGGGGGGGCGGATGGGGAATGGTCGGGAGGTGCTGCTGGTGGGGGAGGGGCAGAGGAGTGGGGGCTGCAGATGGGGGAGGGGTCCGAAGGCACTGCAGGTGGGGGAGGGGCAGGTGCAGGGATGTTGCGGATGGGTGAAGGGTTCCGGAGGTGCTGTGGGATAAGAAGGGGCGGGGGTGCCGGGGGTGGGGTATGGGTTCCGGAGGCACCGTGGTTGGGGGAGCGGCAGGTGCAGGTGGTGCGGCGGATGGGGAAGGGGGTCCGGAGGCGCTGCAGGTGGTGGAGGGGCAGGTGCAGGGGTGCCGTGGGTGGGTGAGGGGGGGACCGCGGATGGAGGAGGGTGTCTGCGGGTGGAGGGGGGGCAGGTGTAGGGGGAGACATATATGGGGGGTGGATGGTGGAGGGGGTCTGGAGGTGCTGTGGGTGGTGGAGGGGCGGCGGAGTGGGAGTCGCCGGTGGTTTAGGGGGTCTGGAGACACAGCATGTGGGGGAGGGGTGGAGTGCCGCATGTGGTGGTGGGGAAGGTGCGGAGGTGTGGTGCATTGGGGAGGGATCTGGAGGCGCTGCGGGTACTATACCTGGCAAAAAGGTAGTTGGAGGGTATGCAGTAACAGGGCCAGGGCGGGGGTGACAGGGTCAGAACAGGGGTGATGGGGCCAGGACAGGGGTGACAGGGTCAGAACAGGGCAGACGGGGCCAGGACAGGGGTGATGGGGCAAGGACAGGGGTGACAGGGCAAGGACAGGGGTGACGGGGCCAGGACAGGGGCGATGGGGCCAGGACAGAAATGACAGGGACAGGATAGGGGTGACAGGGCTAGGGTAGGGGCAGCAGGACCAGGACAGGGTTGACAGGGCAAGCACAGGGGTGACAGGGCCAGGATAGGGGTAACAGGGCCAGCATAAGGGTGAAAGGGCCAGGATAAGGGTGACAGGGCAAGGCCAGGGGTGACAGGAACATGACAGAACACAGGGCACGGGAGAGATTGGTATTAGGGACAAAACAGTGGTGACAGACAGATGTGTCTTACCGGAGTCACTGCTGCTGGCTGCTGCTGTTCCACTCTAACCTGTTGGGATCTGCTGCTGCTGGAGACTTGGCATGGCTGACACTCTCAGGCTGGAGTCCTGCTTCCTCTGCCCGTCCGCATCCCTCCCCCCCCTCCTCAGTCACACAGCGCGGACCTCGCGCGGCTGCCTGGCACTGTGGTAAGGGGAGACTGGGAGTGACTGGTTAGCCCCCAGGAGACGCTGCGGCTGGAGGGAGGAGGGGGTCAGAGCCTGCAAGCAGCGCGGACTTCTGCAGCGCTGCCCGCCGGCTAAAGTGTGAGGAACTGGGTGCACCTCACTGCGGTCGGTAGCGCTGCAGGTAGTGGTGGGGTTGCTGGGGCTGGAGATAACAGAGGCAGTACGGAACCTGCACAGTGGCAGGTGCCCCACAAAACTGCAGCTAAGAAGCGTGGAGTGTGACAGAAAGTGACGCTCCTCTGCGCCAGAGAGATCCTGCTGAGTATGCTGATGTGGGGGTCAAGCACAGTGAGCCGGTGCCCGTCTGTCTGTACGGCATACCCCCTCACACACCCCCATACCTCCCAACTATCCCGATTTTCGCGGGACAGTCCAATTTTTTGGGTCTGTCTCGCTGTCCCACCTGCGGGCCGCAGTGTCCCACGGTGGGGTGGGGTGGGGGGGCAGTTGGGAAGCTCCTGTACTCGCTGTTCTGCTTAGCAGGGCAGCGGTGAATAGAGGCTGTGCGCGAGGGGGCATCAGGGGGTACGGATTGAGAGGGGGTTCCGGCAGCAGAGCTGTATTAAAGGGGGGCCCAGGGGGTACGTACCGCGGGCCCCACAGTTTTAGGGGGGCCACCGGCTGGAGTAGCTCTATCCCAGCTCTGAAGCTCCCCCGTCCTGCCAGTAACAGCAGCAGCATCATAGGCGTGCGCAGCACATTTTATTAGGGGGTGCACCATCAGAGGGGTGTGACTAGCACCGCCTTTTTTGACGTGTCTAACACCATCTATTGATGGTCATCGCAATATAAAATATCCACCCTTGTACCAATCCTAATACATTGTCAGATGTAGTGGAGTGCACCAAACAAACACCCCTGATGGCACTCATTGCAATTACACTGCTCCTCCTCAGCCTGGTCTGGCTCCCCCTCTCTTTTCCCTGCAAGCTGTAGCAGCTTACTTACAAGTCAGTCACTCACTGTCACTGACAGTCGCAGACTAGTACTGCTGCTGCTGGAAAAACAAGTGACGTGTCAATGCTGTGCCAAACGCCTGCCAGTATTGAATTTGTCTTCCTAAGAGGAACACTGGCTGCATGCTGATCCTCATCAGGGGCTGGCGTTGGCATAGCATAGAAGGAGAGAGGTGGGCATGTGGCAGGTGTGATGGGTGGGCGTGCGAGCAGCATGACGTAATCACATCACGCTGTTTTTGTACATGGAGGTGGAGCCGGGAGTTTGAAAGCCGGTGGCAGTGGCACCCTTGATTAACCCAGGCGTCTGTTCAGCAATGCAATCCTGGCAGGGTGCAGCGCAGAGGGGACAGTAATCAGCCTGCTCGGCTGCATCAGGCATGTGAGATCGGGGTTCCGGACATTAGGGGGTGCCTGTGCGCACCAGGCACCCCCCCTGCGCACACCTATGAGCAGCATTGTCCTACAGTCAGCACACGCTGCTGCGTGTTGGCAGGTCTGTGGTGTTGCAGGGAGGCAGAAGCCTCCCTGCCTTCTTCTGCCTGTGTGGGTGTGTAGGGGAAGGGGGGGGGGGGTGTGTCTGGATTTACCCCTAGCTGAGGGGCCAAAATCCCATTTAAAAAAAATTAAAATCCTGGAATTTGCATAAGGGGGCGTGGCCACGCAGGGCGCGATTAGACCACGCCCCCAAACCCACAGCAGGTACAGCAATGAGATGACTCAAGTGCCCTGGGGCCCCCAGACTCATAATCCGCCCCTGGGGGCATGCCAGCAGCTCACAGAGCGCAGTGCATGCCCCCTCACTGACGAAAATGGGGGCGTGGCTCGCGATCGCGGACCCTCCCACGAAGCCACCCCCCTTTTCGTTGACCACACCCCCTTTTTGCAGCACGTGTGTGTCCCTCCTTCTGCCTGAAGAAAGCTGGGAGATATGCACCCGTCTGCCTGAAGAAAGCTGGGAGGTATGCACCCCTGCCTGTGCCATGCCCATACCATCTGCTTCTGCTCCTAGTCTCCTATAGATTTGCCCAGATCTGTGACTCATTTGATTAACTCCGCCCAGTGTTGTGACTCCGCCCAGCGTTAGCAAATGAGGCACAAAGTCACAGATCTGGGCTATTATATAGGAGATATATACAGATGGAGGGTTCCTGCAGACAGATCAGCGTGTCCCCCTGCTATACAAACGCTACATAGACGATCTGCTACTACTGTGGATAGGCGAGGAAGGAGCCTTGGAGGAACTAGTGGAGACCAATAATAAGGGTGACTCACCGGTAAAACTGTCCCTGATTTGCAGTCGTTTAACAATTAACTTTTTGGATGTCTGCATCTCTGTTAGAGGTTGACAAATGGTTACGGAAGTCTTCAACAAACCCACAGACCGTAACACTCTCCTTTTGCACAGTAGCTTTCATACGCCGGCCCTGAAGAATGGCCTGCCCAAGTCACAATTGATGAGGGCGGCAAGAATAACAAGTGCTAGGGACAGAGTGGAACCGGCCTTGGACCTAGTAGTCTATAAATTCCAAGCTAGAGGCTACCATAGGGGACCGTTACTTTCACTTAAGAATGAGGTATTACGCATGTCTAGAGAGGACCTGCTCAGTCTGACTCCAAAAAAGAATGGTGAGACGAGGATTCCCCTCATTACTGAGTTCACGACAGCTAGCTCAGTACTCCCTAGAGCGACGAGAGCCCTGTGGCCCTTGGTCTCTTCATACCCAGCAGCACCATGCTTCAAGGGAAGAACAATTATGCCAAGTTACAAGAAGGGCCGTAACCTGAAGGACATAGTGGTGAAACTGGATGTGACAAAGAAACCTCAAGGCCTTAGCAAGAAGGGGTGCTTTAAATGCCCGAAATGTGAGACCTGTAATTATATGATGACGGGAAGCAAATTTAGACATCCTAAAACCAACAAGGAATATGACATCAGACACCACCTCTCCTGTACCTCCCAGTTCGTCATATATGCAATTGTCTGCCCATGTGGACAGATATACGTGGGCCAAACAATAAGAACATTCCGCAAACGCATGGCGCTACATAGGTCAGCCATCAGAGCGGCGTTGGAGGGCAAGGGGAATGACCAACCGGTGGCACGACATTTCAAGTCGGCAAACCATACTTTGGCACAGTTGAAATATATGATACTGGATCATGTGCCGAAACCCCTGAGGGGTGGAAACCGTGCCAAGACCCTATCGCAGAAAGAGACCAAATGGATCCACATGCTGGAGTCCCTTACCCCCAATGGTCTTAACGAACAGATCATGTGGAATGTCTTTTTATGATATTGAAGATCTGATTTGGTTGTTCAGCTTAGTAATACTTTATAGTTATACTAGTTAGGTGTATTTCAACAGAAACAAGAGTAAAAACAATAGAAGGTATCATAGTGTGTTTATGTATAATAATAACATACGGTAGCCCAGTGGCCCACCTATTCTATGCCTGGTAGCGGGTCTGCCCTCTATATGGGTATGTATAGCTCAGTATCTTGTCAGGATATGCCCTATAGGAACATGTAGTCCATTGTCTTAGTCCCAGCGGAAATCTCAGTGTTTTTAATATTAGTATTAATACCAATAATAATATTTGGGGTTTATGTGTAACCGTAATCGGTTTCTTATTCAACACTGTTTTGCACACCTTATTAGCACTAGCACTTTAGTTCACGTTTACATCATTAGATGTGTTTTGTAATATTTAAACTTCTTTCCCTTCTCGCCCACCAGGCCCGGTTCCCATGGATACGGCATGGTCGCGGTTACCAGGCAACAGCGGAAGTGGTAGTAGGCTACGTCACGGCAGTCTCCCACGTGACCGGAGCTTTGGAGAGCCGCGGCTTCCGGTCCCGGGGGACCAGCCGGCGTGAACGGACGGGGATGGTCTTACCCACATTCAGGTATTTCTAAGCACAGGAAAGTTGTTTTAGACATGTTTGTTTGCTTTTCACGTTTTATTTTTCAGCATAGCACCTTGACAAAAACGCCGTTCGGGCGTTGAAACGTTGGTGGCTTGCATTATGCTTGTTTAAATGCCTTGCACATTTGTTTAATACAGAGTGGGCGGGATGTACTAAGCGGAAAATGCGGTAAACTCCCTGTTTACCGCATTTTCCTGATGTACTAACCCCCGGCCGGCAGGACAGCGCCGCGGCGGGGTACGCCAGCTTTAGCTGGCGTGCGTCCATAGAAGCCTATGGGCTTCTCTCCGCGGCGCTGTGTGAGGGATCCGATCGGATCCCTCCCAGCATGCCCTGCGGCCGCCCCCGTCACCCCGCGCATGCGCAGACTGATTCCTGGGGCCGAATCCCGGAAGTCAGGCTGCCGCTGCGCATCGCGGAGGACAGCTCTTATCGGAAGAGCTGTCCTCCGCAATGCTGATCGCATATGTTAGTACATATGCGATCAGCATCATGGCGCAGGGCGGCGATGGGCGGCGATGTACATTAGTACATCCCGCCCAGTGTCATTTGTTGAACTAAATCCTTGGAGTGCCGCCTGGTTCCTTTACGCAGCTAGGGGACACGCTGATCTGTCTGCAGGAACCCTCCATCTGTATATAAGTTTTTGAGGATGGCACCCAGGTGGATGGCTTTGGGACTGTGAGTGCCATAAGAATATATGGATATATATATATATATATATATATATATATATATAATTTTTTATTTTATTATATTTTGCTGCATGAGTATTATTAATGGCTGTCTAGCGTCCTCTGCAGCCTGCTATCTTCCTGGTGGCACTTGTAAGTGCCTAATAAAAGTTTACTTTATTTTAATTATAGTACATATATATCCATGTGCATACATATATACACATGTATATACATACATATGAACACACACATATGATATATATACACATGCGTATATATACGTGTACTGTATGTATGTGTATATATATATATATATATATGCATGTTTAATATGCTATGTGTATATGTGTATATGTATGTATAGGTGTATATACAGTGCATATGTATATGTGTATATATATATATGTATGTATATATATATATATACACACACACACACACACACACACACACACACACACACACACACACACACACACACAGACACACTAGTTTTAAGGACCCAGCATATACTGGGTCACCTCAGTCCCCACCCCAGTGCTTGGCTCCACCCAGTTCTGGAAACCCCCTCACGCAAATCCTGCGTTTGCCACTGAGGGGGTACCCACAAGAAACAGGAATTAATGATTTATTGATTATTTGTACATTTTGAAGCTTCAGTCACCCTCACAGTACTCTTCACTTGAATCAATACATTTGTCTAAACGGTTTTTCCATTGTTGAAAACATTTTTTTAAACTCATCTTCGTTGATGCCTTTTAGTTCTTTTGCCGATTTTTGTTTCACCTCTTCAATATCGGCAAAACGTTTTCCTTTAAGTTCTCTTTTCATCCGAGGAATTAAAAAAAAAAAAGTTGCACGGGGTGAGATCGGGTGAATACGGTGGGTGTCGTTTTTGGTTAAAAATTGCTTACAACTCAGCGCTGTCTGGGCAGGTGCGTTGTCATAATGGAAGAACCAGCCACCTGTTCGCCACAAATCGGGACGTGTTTTCCTCAAATTGTGATGTAATCTTTTTTAAAACTTCCAATAAAAACTTTGGTTGACAGTTTGACCCCCGGGGAACACATTCTGAGTGCACATTCTCTCTCACATCAAAGGACCAAATCAGCATTGTTTTCATGTTTGGCTTCACTAAAAATAGGCGAAAGAGTGAATAACTCGTTGGAAAAAAAAATCCGTGCAGTCAAATGCTACCTTCCCCTGCAAAGTCAGCGAGGATACTGGCTCGGAAAGGTTCTGCAAACATTCACCCAGTGGTGGAAGCCCGTACTACAAGCGCCCCACCTTCAAAGACAAGATTCCTCTTTCTTTTGGGTACCCCCTTGTATGTCTATTTAGGTACTCAACACATTTGTCGCTACGGCAACCCGCACTTAACAAGTCTGCAGACACAGCCACATAAGACGTCTGTAACCAATCAGAAAGCCCTCTTACCTCTCTGTCTGCTGTTGCTGAGGGCGGGATGTACTAAAGAAAACCTGCCATTTTCTGAGGTTTGTCCGCATTCCCCATATGTACCAAGCTCCGGAATGCGATTCTTTTCGGAGCTTGGACCCTATAGGCAATGTAAAAGGGAAAGTGTGTGTGTGTGTGTGTGTGTGTGTGTGTGTGTGTGTGGGGGGGGGGTGGGGGGGTGGACTGCACACCCTAATTTTAAACATACAAGGTGCTACCTTGCTGAGACTTGTAGTGCCATACGGGAAGAAAGAAAAGTGCAGATGCACCCTCTAACACTGGTAATCAAAACAATTATAATAAACTCTACAATTTAACAAGGATTAAAACTAAGGTTCTTAACACAATTTTTGGCCAAAAATGAGGACCCACCTACCACAGCCAGGTGACCTCATCAGGTGGGTATCTAACATCCTTAATACTGACATATATAAATGTATCCTGGTCTTACCTATCATAGTACCCATTTTAATATGTAGACATTTGCAAGAACCCATACTAATTAAAAAACACCTAAGGGAAGGTGGGTGGGTGCTAGTCCGGGTAGAAGGAACTAGATAGCTTGGCTAATAGAAGCCTTCTTTCTGAATTGTCCTCTGAGAGGGATTTATTGGGATCCCTCCCAGTGTCCCCTGCAGCTCCTAAATCCGAAGGTCCTAGAATCACAAAAGACAGTTCTTATTGGACGAGCTGTCTGCATTATTAATGCCGCTATGTATGAGAGAAGTGTTGGGATGTATCACATCCAAAATGCAATGCTTTACACATCCCGTCCCCAATATTATTATTATTTTTTATGCTTTGTTCCCAGTTGTACAGCACAATGGAATACGCTGGGACTTTACAAATAAATTTTAATAAATAAAATAAATAAATAAAATCTCGCTCATCCATTTTCATGATGAAGTTGCCACGGTGGCTGAAACGCGTTGCAAACATTTACTGGACAAGATTTTCGCTGCTCGGAAACAGCCTGCCGAACTAAAATCTCTATTACAAATATACACTGGCGCCGTCATAAATTAAAGTAAAAGCAGCTGATCTCGAGGATTTGATCCCAAATACCTCAAAACGCAAGAACTATACAAAAAAAGACGAGACAGCGCTATTTTATTTTGATCTCAATTGTATCCAATATTTAAAACATATAAACATACATCATAATATAGACACCGGCCAGTATCACATAAATAAAATACAATGCAATCTAAAAAGTACTAACACAATTGAGCCCTTAAGATTTTCACCACCAATACCACAGGACAAATTCTCATATAATCCTGTGTATCTGAGATGGTTATACTAATCAATTTCAGTGAAGCTTTCCCACATAGGGCATATTATCCTGGGTTAGTCAAGCAAGTTCATTCAACATGCAGCTTACTCCAAACAATAGGCACTTTTCTTCCAGAAAGCGGTTAGTAAACATGCAAAGCAGCATATATAAATCCAGCTAGCACTCCAGAATTGCACTTTGTTCTAAAAAGCAGCCAGTATTATCTTGAGTATACTCATGCACTGCAGCAAAATGGTTAGTCCAGCAAGCATTTAGGGTGCACTGTGCACTGCACCCAAACAATAGTACCTCTCCCCATTGCTGTGATGATGGACAGCTTCACCTGGGTTCACATGCTGGTTTATGGACTCCTGGTGTCTCTTCCCCTTAGCACTGGGGCATGGCAGACAATTGACAAAACGGCCAGCTCCACAATGTGTAAAACAAGCAGATGATTGCTGCAATGATGTATAATGGTGTCCTGTCTTGTGCAAACGCGTTTCTCCACCTCCAGACCGACGTCAGCGGCTTCCTCAGTGTCATCTGCTTGTTAGATTCTAACTTACATACAGTATCACCCTTTTACACTGGATAACATCATCTATACGCTTGGTGAAATAAGATCAAGAAATAAGTATTTACACCCAGTTACTCGTATATCTACTAAGACCATCTGGCAAAATGCTACAATAACCTGGGGGAGATTTATCAAATCTTGGAAAGATAAAGTAGAGAGAGATAAAGTTTTTAACCGGAATACTACTGTCTATGTTTGAAAACTGACAGGAGCTGATCGGTTGGTACTTTATCTCTCTCCCAGGCCCACCATCAGGGGGGTGCTGGGGGCACAGCTGTCCCGGGCCCAGCCTCTCTGACAGAGAGAGAAGGGCCCTGGATGCTCATGCAGCCACCTGCCCGCCCGCCGCCGTCCCCGCCGTTCCCGCTGTTCTGCTGCTGTCCTCCGACCCTCCAGCAGCTTTATTGAAAACTTCCCTCCCAAAATGGCCGCCGCCACAGAGGAGACAGTTATTCAAGATACTATATACACACACACACACACACACACACACACACGGGTTAACTGGTGCAGTTCTAAAGCTGACTCCTCCACAGTGGAACCAGTTAACGACCGTAAGTAGAATTTCTACAGAGTGTCCAGATAATAAACTGCAGGTTAAAAATTAACATAAAACCAACCAACATAATACATATATAATTTTATAAATAGACTTTATATATATATATATATATATATATATATATATATAAAACTAGTGAAGAACAAGGGCGCCTATTTAGTGTGTTTTTTCTTATAAAAAAAATATATAATTGATATAAAGTGAATCAAGTGATAAGGTATGGACATCACTTATCTGATACACACACTTTCTTCGGTCTCATGACCAGTGCACATATGTAAAGAAAAATAAGACAAAAATAACATAGCGCGTACAGTTTTCAAAGCAGATTTCACCATAAAAATAGAACTTGTTGTATTTAAAAAACCTTCTAAGGATAAGCAAATCCTCAATCGTATAAAATTCACCAGCAGGGATATATTAAAAGGTTTTTCACAAATTTTAATACAACATAAAACATAAAAAATATATAAAAGAAATATGAACAGATGATATAAGTGCAAACGTACAGAATATATCGAGATTCAAGCTTAAAATTCTGTATAAGTAGTTTGAAACATCCTGTTTTCCATAAGAATCCAATATTGGTAAAAAATGCAAACGTACAGGAATTATAAGTTAAAAGAGCTTATCTGTCCATAGGGGGGTCTCAGGTACAGCAGTCCCAACGCGTTTCGTCAGCAGTATGACTTCATCATGGGGAAAACAGGATGGAAAACAGGATGTTTCAAACTACTTATTGTTGTATTAAAATTTGTGAAAAACCTTTTAATATATCCCTGCTGGTGAATTTTATGCGACTGCGTGAACAGCACCTGCAGGGCACGATGTACAGAATGTAGTGGGTGCGGGGGGGACTGCGGATGGTGTCTGTAGATGCTGCGGGTGGAGGGGGGGCAGAAGTGGGGGTGGGGCCCAGATGGGGAAGGTTCGGGAGGTGCTGCGGGTGGGGGAGGGGCAGAGGAGTGGGGGATGCAGATGGGGGAGGGGTCCGGAGGCACTGCAGGTGGGGGAGGGGCAGGGGTGCCACGTGTGGGAGAGGGGCAGGTGTGGGGATGTTGTGGATGGGTGAAGGGTTCCGGAGGTGCTGTGGGATGGGAAGGGACGGGAGTGCCGGGGGTGGGGTAGGGGACCGCAGGCACCATGGGTAGGGTAGGGGCAGGTACGGGTGGTGCGGCGGATGGGGAAGGAGGTCCGGAGGTGCTGCAGGTGGTGGAGGGGCAGATGCGGGGGTGCCATTGGTGGGGGAGGGGTGGCTGAGGGGGGGGACCACGGATGGAGGAGGGTGTCTGCAGATGCTGCGGGTGGAGGGGGGCAGGTGTGGGGGGAGACATATAAGGGGGGTGGAGGGTGCCTGGAGGTGCTATGGGTGGTGAAGGGGCGGAGGAGTGGGAGCCGCGGGTGGTGTAGGGGGTCTGGAGGCACAGCATGTGGGGGAGGGGTGGAGTGCCGCATGTGGTGGAGGGGAAGGTGCGGAGGTGTGGTGCATTGGGGAGAGGTCTGGATGCGCTGCGGGTACTGTACCTGCCAAAAAGGTAGTTGGAGGGTATGCAGTAACAGGGCCAGGACAGGGGTGACAGGGTCAGAACAGGGTTGACGGGGCCTGGACAGGGGTGACAGGGTCAGAACAGGGGTGACGGTGCCAGGACAGGGGTGACGGGGCCAGGACAGGGGCGACGGGGCCAGGACAGAAATGACAGGGACAGGATAGGGGTGACAGGGCCAGGGTAGGGGCGGCAGGACCAGGACAGGGGTGACGGGGCCAGTATAGGGTTGACAGGGCAAGCACAGGGGTGACAGGGCCAGGATAGGGGTAACAGGGCCAGCATAAGGGTGACAGGGCCAGGATAAGGGTGAAAGGGCCAGGATAAGGGTGAAAGGGCCAGGATAAGGGTGGCAGGGCAAGGCCAGGGGTGACAGGGACATGACAGAACACAGGGCACGGGAGAGATTGGTATTAGGGTCAAAACAGTGGTGACAGACAGATGTGTCTTACCGGAGTCACTGCTGCTGGCTGCTGCTGATCCACTCCAACCTGTTGGGATCTGCTGCTGGTGGAGACCTGGCATGGCTGACTCTCTCAGGCTGGAGTCCTGCTTCCTCTGCCCGTCCGCATCCCTCCCCCCCTCCTCAGTCACACACCGCAGACCTCGCGCAGCTGCCGGGCACTGTGGTAAGGGGAGACTGGAAATGACTGGTTAGCCCCCAGGAGATGCTGCGGCTGGAGGGAGGAGGGGGTCATAGCATGCACGTGGCGCGGACCTCGCGGCTGCCGGGCACTGTGGTAAGGGGAGACTGGGAGTGACTGGTTAGCTCCCAGGAGACGCTGCGGCTGGAGGGAGGAGTGGGTCGGAGCCTGCAAGCAGCTCGGATTTCTGCAGCGCTACCCGCCAGCTAAAGTGTGTGAATGAGCTGGGCGCACCTCACTGCGGGTGGCAGCGCTGCAGCTAGCGGTGGGGTTACCGGGGCTGGAGATAACAGAGGCAGTACGGAACCTGCACAGCGGCAGGTGCCCCACAAAACTGCAGCTAAGAAGCGTGGAGTGTGCCAGAAAGTGACGCTCCTCCGCACCAGAGAGACCCTGCTGAGTATGCCGATGTGGGGGGGTCAAGCACACAGTGAGCCGGTGCCCGTCTGTCTGTATGACATACCCCCTCACACACCCCCATACCTCCCAAATGTCCCGATTTTCGCGGGACAGTCCCAGTTTTTGGGGTCTGTCCCGCTGTCCCACCCGCGGGTCGCAGTGTCCCGTGGTGGGGGGGGGCAGTTGGAAAGCTCCTGTACTCGCTGTTCTGCTTAGCAGAGCAGTGGTGAATAGTGGAGACAGAAGGAGAGGGGGCATCAGGGGGTACGGATTAAGGGGGGTTCCAGCAGCAGAGCTGGATTAAGGGGGGGGGGGGTGCAGGGGGTACGTACCGATGGCCCCACAGTTTTAGGGGGCCCCCCGGCTCGAGTAGCTCTGTCCCAGCTCAGAAGCTCCCCCAGCAACAACGGCAGCATTGTGCTACAGTCAGCACACGCTGCTGCGTATTGGCAGGTCTGTGGTGTTACAGGGAGGCAGCAGTCTCCCTGCTTTCTTCTGCCTGTGCGGGTGTGTAGAGGGGAGCGACCACCTCCTCTGGATTTAGCCCTAGCTGAGGGGCCAAAATCCCATTTAAAAAAAAAATCCCGGAATTTGCATAAGGGGGCGTGGCCTCGCGGGGCGCGATTAGGCCACGCCCCCAAACCCACAGCAGGCACAGCAATGAGATAGGGCTCCCCTGTCTCAAGTGCCCTGGGCCCCCCGGACTCATAATCAGCACCTGGGGGCATGCCAGCAGCTCACAGAGCGCTGGGCATGCCCCCTCACTGACGAAAACGGGAGCCCTCCCATGAAGCCACGCCCCCTTTTCGCCGAGTGTGTGTCCCTCCTTCTGCCTGAAGAAAGCTCCTGAAAAAAGCTGGGAGGTCTGCACCCCTGCCTGTGCCATGCCCATACTATCTGCTTCTGCTCCTAGTCTCTTATAAATTTGGCCAGATCTGTGACTCATTTGACTAACTCCGCCCAGTGTTGTGACTCCGCCCAGCGTTAGCAAATTAATCACAAAGTCACAGATCTGGGCTATTATATAGGAGATATATATATAGGGTTCTCTGAGAGAAAAAAAATGGTGAAATCTGGAGGTGTCTGATGTGGAATTTAAAAAGTTTAACAAAAAAAAATTATATTTCTACCTTAAATAAACAGGTTGAGACTTGAGGGGGTGGCTTCGTGTCTGCATAGAAATTTTATTTTAGATTTTTTTTAAATATATATTTATTATTGGGTTACAGCTGTGAAGTGAATCCTGAGGTATTACGAAGGGTATACATTGGCTTATTCGTGTGCCTTTTTTGGTTCTTATTCTCACTTAAAGTTGGAGTTAATTCTGATACACTAAAAAGGACATTTTCACAGCAACCCAATTCATTTTTTATATATATTGGTGAAGCCCATTTGATATCTTGTCCCTGTGAATATTGTTTATGCCCACGGCATTGTCTGGATGGGACATTGAAATTGATATTTGATTATAACCCCTGATGAAGTCCTATGTGGATGAAACGCGTTGGTTTTCTACGAGTTTGTGGATTAGATCATACATCTGAACTCTCTGGTTGAAGAATTGATATCTTACCTAATTGTGGATATCATCAAACAATAACTCACCAGACTATTGCAAATCAATGTACTGTTGTTCAATTGATGTATAAGATCTTAAGTAAGAATTCCTATCCATTTGCATCACGGATGCTTTTATGATTATACTACAGTATTTACTGTTAATTTTATGGAAAAACATTTTTACTGTAATTTGTGATATTTGTGGTGGTTTAGCTCCCATGAGAAATCTTTGTTCTTTTCTATTCCAATTTCGGTACCTCTTCTGACAGGAGGTATTTCTCAGTGGTGCGAGCTCCATTGATTACAGCGCAAAAAAAGGGTCTTATTTTGTTTCTAACTTTCTATATATTTCTTTTTATTTAACTTTTTTTTCTGGTGGGGAGGGGGGGGCCCTGCCTATTTTGTCAGTCCTGGGCCCCACAATTTCTGATGGCAGCCTTGCTCTCTCCACTTTATCTCCCTCCAAGATTTGATGCATCTCCGCCACTGTCATTTTCAAAAGACTGATATCACTGTTTGTGACACGTGATTATCCATGAATATGATTATGTTAGGTGGGAATTCCCATACACTATGAATAATTAACTTGGAAGGCTACATTATATTGGCTATCCCAAGTCCACAGAGTTGTTTATCCAAGTTTATCCAAGAGTTAAAAATAGATTGCTATAACAACATCATTAACTTATTGCTTGCACAGATTTCACTGACGAAGGCCCGATGGTTACTTGTCACAGTGTCTCTGCCAATAGTCCCGTTATTCTGTACACTGTAAGTTGGATACATTTTTGCCTAGTTTTGCACCCCAGGCCCCTCCTGGGTGCGCTCACCTACAAATCTACTTTACTGTTATAAAAACATGGTGCAATCATGGGTATCACAAAATCAATTAACTATTTACCTACTGCACTAGGGCTGGTCAATAACAAAAATTCCACCTCAATAACGATAAGAAGAAATGTATATTATTATTATTATTATTATTATTATTATAATAATAAAACACATAAAAATAAAAAACACATATTGCCCAACCCTACACAATACTCCCTGTCTCAAAAGATTAGAAGATCCAGGTGGAGAGGTAGAAGGTTTGGGAGCCTGTAGACTGGAGATGTTGGAGACAATGCAGCAAGAAGATAAGAAGATCTAGGTGACGAGGTAGGAGACTTGGAAGCTGCAGACTGGAGATGTTGGAGACAACGCAGTAAAAAGATAAGAAGATCCAGGAGAAGAGGTAGAAGGCTTGGGAGCCTGGAGACTGGAGATGTTGGAGACAACGCAGCAAGAAGATAAGAAGATCCAGGTGAAGAGGTAGAAGGCTTGGGGAGCCCTGAGTCAGAAGTGGTAACTGCAAAAGAGCTACCGCAGGCTACAGCTATTCTTGGATTGAAGAGGAAGCTCAGGTGGAGCTGGCGTTGGAGGAACCCCAGAACAGAGGCCTAGAGTAGCAGGGTGGACTTGGCTGAAGACGCAGGACTCAGTAAGAACCAAGTAGGGCATTTGTACTTATTTCCACTAAACCTCCATTAGACCGCTTCATTCCCTGTCGGTCATCAGGCCCGTAGTCAACTATGTGCACTAGTTCCAACCTTGTCCAATAGGTTTGTGCCACAGTTAGGTGGGCACTAGGCCTGAGGGCTTTGGATAACATAAGAACTCATTTTTAAAGGAAGCTACAGAGCAGAGGTTCCCCAAGAGGCTTTAGGCCTATTAATATTTCACGTGCTAGGCCCATGCCTACGATTAATTTTGGCCACCAGGCCCAATCTCTTAGGTTAAGAAGAGAAACTGTCTGGCATTACATAGTGCAATCTAGGAATCCCGTTAGGTACAACCAAGCCCCATGAGATACTCCAAGGGTGGATGGCTTTAGGCCGGTCATCCTTCCCCTGGTATGTAGACCGCATTTCAATAGGTTCCTATTAGGAAGAGACTGCATGTGCTATGGAGAATTGTCAGGCATATTCAGAGGGATATTTCTTTGTATAATGTTATTCTTGTCTTCACAGTGTGATTCACTGATCGTCCTCCCATGCACAGATAAAGTTGTCTAAAGTAGTTTTAGCAAGCAAAGTGGTAGGGAAGTGCGCCGCACCCAGAGTCATTAGGCCAGGTGTGTGTAAGATCAGTGTGTTGTGTTAGTTAGCGGGATGTGCACATCAGTAGGATCTAGCTGTTAGAAAGCCATGCGGGTGGGTATTGTCTGTTTTGCACGCACCTCAGGTCACACATACACACACTTTCACCTGTATCCAGGAAAGTGTAGGAGATACAACTCAAAGAACAGATGCTTTTGGGGGCTGCTGTCCAGCAGCCGGAGCAGTACTGAATTGCTCCTACTTAGGTACAACAACTCGCGGCGAGTTACATATTTCATTATCGGGGGGGTAATCAACCCCTGATATAGAATGGGCCCTTTAATTCTATTGTGTTTACCTGTCACTGGGATCCAGCTATCTACATGGGATGAGGTTAGCATCCCTGCACTGTGGATGCTGGCAGTCATGTGACCGACGCCGGAATCCGAACACAGCTTGGAATCCCAGCACCGGAAAACTGACTGCCGACATCCTAAGGGTAAGTATAGGGCCCACTGCTAGAGTTTGGACCCGTGGGAGGGTTAGGGTTAGGCACTATGGGGAGGTTTAACAGTAGGCCCCCCCAAGTCTTAGCCCCAGTAGGCACCCTGGTATCTTAGCCCTAGCCACGCCCCCAGGCGGGTTAGGGTAGGAATAAAATAATTACCTCGTCCCCTGTCGGCATTCTAATTGTCGGGATGCCAGTGTCAGTCATGTGACCACCGGCATCCCAATCCCGTATCACACCCATCTACAGAATTAAGGGAAATTACCGCCTTAACGTCTACAATATTAAACTTCTAATTATCATAAGGGGCCTATAATTAGGCTTACCATACTATCCCAATTTACCGGGACGCTCATAGATAACACAGGTTCTGTGGCTGATTAAAACCAGGATTGAAGTCAGCCAGCCACAGAAAAAAATGGTCGCTCCCCCAACGATTACACCCCACCATGTGGGGAGCGCTTACCGTCGGATCACCGCAGAGACTCCAGTCCTGTTTTGGAAAGTCTGCCGCCGCATTGTGCTGCCCCATGCAAGCACGAGGAGAATACAGTGCTGTGAGGCAGTAATGCTGGGACGTCAGAATGGGGGGAGGGGAAGCAAGAGGGCAGCATGCCCCCCCCAAACATAACAGAGGTGCAGTCGCTGAGGAGGGGGTGCGCTTACCACCGGATCACCGCGGAGACTCCGGTCCTGCTTTGGAAAGTCTGTCGCCGCATCGTGCTGCCCCATGTCCTGTGTCCTGGCCGGCTCTTTACACAGATGCATTACTGGGAGGAGACTGGGATTTCCCAGCAGGCTCAGCATGGACACACCTCCTCCCAGTAATGCCTCTGTGTGAAGAGCCAGCCAGGACACAGGACACTGGGCAGCACAATGCGGCAGCAAACTTTCCAAAGTAGAATTGGAGTCTCCACAGTGATCCGGCGGTAAGCGCTCCCCCTCTCCAATCACTGCACCTCTGTTATGTTTGGGGGTTTGGGGGGGGGGGGGGCATGCTACCCTCTTGCCCCTCCCTCATTCCTCATACCCTCCAGCTGCACCTTTTTAGCAGGTACAGTACCTTTTTTTTATGGTCTGTACCGATTTTTGGCTCTCCAAACTTCCATTGAAAGTATAGGAAAAGGGGCTTGGCCACGTCCCCTTTTCAAATTTGTACCGATTTTTTTGTGTAAAATGCTGGAGGGTATGCATTCCGACGTTCCTGCATTACAGCCTCACAACACTGAGGTCATGGGTTCAATTCCAACCATGGTCCTAACTGTGTGGAGTTTGTATATTCTCCTCGTGCTTGCATGGGTTTCCTCCCACAATCCAAAAGTATACTGGTAAGTTATTTAACCCTAGTGTGAATGTGTGTGCATGTACATGTGGTTGGGAGTATGGAGTGTAAGCTCCACTGGGGCAGCGACTAATATAAATGGGCAAATATTTTCTGCAAAGAGCTAATGAATATGTGTGCGCTATGTAAATAACTGGTAATAAATTAATAATTATAACTCTAAACAAATCCAGTAACTCTGAATTACATATTTATGTTTATCATTTGTTTTTCCTCCGAAAATTCCCACCTACCTTTTAAGGGAGGCACTGCCTAATCCATCTTTCCCACAATAATGTTCTAATATCCACTGTATCCCAATTCCCTCTTTGGAGTGGAGATGTGACAGAAATGCGTTTGACTCTATCCTATATAATAAAAGGCCAACACTGCTCCTCGCCTCTATGGGGGGAATTCAAGTGTTTTGCACGCCCTCATACACTAGATGGTGTCTGACGGAGCACTTCAAGTGTTGCTCTTTTCGGGCTCACACTGGTGCTGACATCACTGTTATGTTGTTCCGTCATTTTGACGGGCTGCGTACGCAATTCAGGCGCCTTGTTTTTGTATCAAGCTCTCGTTGAAAGGAAAAGAGAAACGTATAGGTTATATAAGTTAAAACATCGGAGAATCAATCAGAACATACCATACCTATAAAATGATAAAATAACTCAAACAAACCCATATATAACACATAGCTGACACGTTTGCTGAGTATTACTCACAGCTATATAACATTATAGATAAACCTCTATCGGCTGTTCCAGCTGACCTCCACATACTGTAAATGACTTCCTCACCTCTCACCAGAAAGATAACGTATTTATAAACTGTTCCCGGACTAGAACATAAATACTTCTATTCAGTCGCAGTGGCTATAAAACGTTACAAAATATACGATGAAACTTACAGGCAGTTTGTAACAATAGTTCCAGTTTACCCTCACTATACCCCAGATCGGTGACTGCTGCTGGAATGTGAGGTAATACAATTGCCCAAACTTGGCGATACTGGATGCCCTCTGTATTGCGTGAGTGGCTGACTCGTGCAGTGATGCCAAGAAGGGGGGGGGGGGGGGGGGGAGTGTATTAATTACCCAGGCCCAGATCTGATAGAGAGGCCCTGGTCCCCCCAAATCACCTGGAAGTAACACTTGCTGTGCTCTTCTCCTCAGCCCCGTACATGCTGCTGTGTTCTGGGCTGCAATGTAGCCAGGGAGGCACTTAAAGTACTACTTTTTTTCTGTATTTTTTTCTAGGGGTGCATGGCCACGCCTCCTGTGATTAGCCCACACCCTCTGAAAAGTACCTGGGCCCAGACAGGCTTTCTAATGCCCTGCTCATGCACAGTACAATGGAATCCTGGACTTAGGCTCCCAGTTATACTTCAGTAGAAAATAAAGGGCTAGTTAACAAAATTGTAAAATTGATTGTAAAGTGTAGGGTGTAGTATGTGTTGCCGGCGGTCGGGCTCCCGGCGACCAGCATACCGGCGCTGGAATCCTGACCGCCGGCATACCGACAGCTGGGCGAGCGCAAATGAGCCCCTTGCAGGCTCGCTTCGCTCGCCACGCTGCGGGCACGGTGGTGCGCGCTATCTATTCTCCCTCCAGGGGGGTCGTGGACCCCCAAGAGGGAGAAAAGTTGTCGGTATGCCGGCGGTCGGGCTTTCGGCGCCGGTATGGTGGTCGTCGGGAGCCCGGCCACTGGCAACCTGAAGATCACCTTATAGTGTAGAATGGTTTTAACACTTTTGCTTTAGGAAAAATGCTGTGTTTTAATAATAAGCATTTTCTTTCCTCTACAGATCATCCGCTATAGTCATCTTTATTTAAGGGTACTTAAATGGCACCCTGCAGCCACTGCCGCAACTGCAGAGCCCCCAGCAGCATCCTTAGGGGGGGATCGGGAACTAACGCTGTGCATTCCAATACTCAAAGCGTTCCTATCTCTAAGCGTTTTGAAAAGTAACAGTTAAAAAAACAGTTGAACAAACATTGAACAACATCAAAAAAGATTTCAGGAACATTATGTGAACTCACCAAACCTCTGCTATGAAATCACCAGGACTACGCCCACTAACCCTCTGGCAGAGAACATCAGCAGTGCCTTACAGGCCTACCCCTCATGGTGAGCAGGGAGCACTGGAGGGGGGAAGCACCAAGGTCAGGCCCAGCAGGGTCATTTCATAGTTGCCGACTTCTGGGCTGCTCTCTCCGGGAGTGAGCAGCCGGTCGGCTCAGCAGGGGGGGGGGAGGGGGGGGGGGGGCAGGGGTTCTGAGTGACAGGGGGGCGGGCCAGAGGCGGAACGGGGGTGGGCCAGAGGAGGAATGGGCATGGCTTCTGGATCGCGTCATTTAAGCCACGCCCCCCCCCGCTGTGTAATGCCACTATTACCGGCATTATACAGCAGGGGGCGTGGTTACGATGACGCGATTGAACAAGAATCGCGTCATCGCCTGCCCGGACCGCCCACTTTACTCGCTAAGTGGGCGGCGGGCAGGGGGTGACCCCCGGAAATCAGGAGACTTGCCTGCTCTTCCGGGGGGCCGGGAGGGTCACCCGTTTTTCGGGAGCCTCCCGGCCATTCCGAGAGGGTAGGCAAGTATGGGTCATTTTCATTGGATTTTAGTGTGCTCCCCACATTCTCATACCCCCTTCCCCCCTCCCCCCCCCCCCCCTGTACTGCTCCTATTAGACCAGGATAATTTCCCTCCTTTCGTTGTTTACCTGCAAAGGTGATCTCACCATGTGCTTTCTTCTTTAAAAACAAAAAAAACAAAAAAGCTTTTACTGCATACTTCCACCCCACTGTGTGGTATTCCTGTGAGGTGTGCTTCCACTTGTTGCACACCCTGACAGCAGCATCTAACACAGTGCACCCCAAATGGGGGCCTCTGATGGTTCCTCTGTGGGCAGTGTCAAAGTCGAAAAATATTGTTATTCTCATCGCCATGTACTACTAACCCCAATGCACATGCCCGCTGCTCGTGCACCCACTCCCCCGTGCGTACGCATCCCCTCAGGTTGCGTAAGGGACGCTCCCACATCGCCTGCGCGTGGGGATGTGCATTTACGGTAGAGTTTGTGTGCGACTAGCGAGCGACTCGATCGCTACATATTTAACCAATATAATGTGTTTTGTAGATATTAATTCCCTTAATAATGTCTGCAAGTATGTTTAGTGTAAATGGTTCAGGGACCTGGGAATTCCTCTTTTCGCGATACAAAGGGTCTGACACAGGTTGAACAGTAATGTCTGGTACCTACCTGAAGAGTATTTTATTAGAAACAATCCGGTGCTGGTTAGGTAGAGATTAATCGCTCCTGCGTATAGTTATGTCTATGAGTAGTTTATGGACATTTACTGTATTTGGGGTTCATTATCCATGCGGCGGGAATCTTGAGGATACCTCCCATCTGAGCAGTTTGAAATAGTCACAGCCCACCTGTTCAAATCCACCTATGACCTTTTGTCATAGTGCAGAGAGACATTCCTGTGTCCAATGAACAATGAGATTGTAGGGCCCATTGTATTGTACAGTATGTTGTGTATATAAAGACCCCCATAGCCAGACCAGCCTCACTTCTCTCCAAAAGGTTTTCCCCGTGATGACTGAGAGCTGGTTTCCAGATAGCGCATGCGATTCATCCCCACGTGTGTAAGTTTTTCTCTGTGGCCATTTCGTTACTCTGTATGTATGCAATTGTTCTGTTGTAGCTAATCTATAAGTGTTTGCCATTTATCCTCTTTCTGTTTATTTGTATTTTCAATCGTTTGCTAGTGTTTGTATTTCTGCTTAGTTATTGTGTTTAGGTATTTATGTCAGGTCTGTAGTGTATGAACTGTATCTGTTTTCCCCTTTTTTTCGTACTAAATATCGTCAGTAAAGGTGTTGGAACCTTAGCAAGGAGTGTGTGTTTCACTAGTCAGTATAAAGGGTTGTTGAGCGTCTCAGTCGCTCAAACAGCTTTCATATCATAAAGGTTAATCAACGTTACATTGTGATAATATTACAGTACTAAGGTTTACAGTATAAGCATACCCTAATAGTGTGTTGTTACAAGGTAGTCTGTGTGTAAATCAGTGAGCGTCAGCGCCGCTCGTATCCCGCACTCGCAGTACAGCGTCTGCTACGCTATTAGCGTAGCATTACGGTACTCGGGCCGCCTATAGCGTGCTCGGTACCAAGCGTAAGCTGTGAGCGAACGTGCCGCTCGTGCGTCTCGACCACGGCCTAGCGTCTGCTACGCTAAGTGCGTGCCATTACGGCACCTCGTGCGCCTATTGCGTATGGTGTCTTTAATAAGTATATAGCTTAGGTTCAAGATAAATAATTAGCTTTATCAGCAGGTTGTGTCTCATGTGGATTGTTCATACAGGTTATATCATACGACTACACAAGTGCCCGTTCTCCCATGTATGCATTGGGCCCGTCTATGGCTTCCCTCCAAATGTAACTTCTGTAGTGCGCCCAACATGGCTGCCTCATCTGGTACGCTTGTGGATGGGATGAAAATACATGGACCAGATGGTTCTGTTTGTACCCTACTCTGAATGTTAGGATGCTGCAGTCACCCCCATTTTGTGTCACCTCTTCTAGGAGTGGACTATTCCACCCAGGGTAATCCTACGCAGTGCGCCCAAGATGGCTGCCGCACCTGGTACCCTGTGAGGGTGGAATACACAGCCCATGGAAGTTATTACCCAAAATGCCTACACCAACCCTGCTTTATGATTACTCTATGCATTTTAGGCTTTCATTTTTATGCCTGTGTATTGCTGTATTAATCCTCTGTATTATGCTTGTTTTGATGTAAAGTGCCTTGAGTCTTGAGTCCTGTTTGGAGAAAGAGCGCTATATAAATAAAATTATTATTATTATTATTATTATTATTATAATTACCTTGGCCCAGGCTTGTCTAAAGGGGCCAAGCAGGGAACTGAACCAGTTGTGCATATGGGAGAATATCCCCCTCCTCTGCACACATAGGGGGTCATTTAGAGTTGATTGCTCGCTGCCGATTTAGCGAAGATTCCATTCGCACAGCCGATCATAAGGAGATTGACAGGAAGAGGGCGTTTATGGGTGTCAACTGACCGTTTTCTGGGAATGTTTGGAAAAACGCAGGCGTGTCCAAGCGTTTGCAGGGCGGGTGTCTGACGTCAATTCCGGACACGAACAGGCTGAAGTGATCGCAAGGGCTGAGTAAGTCCAGAGCTACTCTGAAACTGCACAAAATGTTTTTGTAGTGCTCGGCTGCAAAGGCGTTCGCACACATGCAAAGCGAAAAATACACTCCCCCATGGGCGGCGACTATGCGTTTGCACGGCTGCTAAAAGTAGCTAGCGAGCGATCAACTCGGAATGAGGGCCGTAATGCGGAAGAAAGGGGGATCCTGCACAAACATGGCCACGCCCCTAGGAGTCAGCCACGCCTCTCTCTTCACCTGGGGCTGCCGAAGAAAAATTTGATCCCTTCCTAAACCTAAATGGCATAGCCTACATACAAGGTTCTCAGAACATGAAAAGAATATTCAGCCCAAATTGCTTATGGCCTCAGGACATGTGGTGCTACGGGGGAGCTCTCCGAACATTGCAGATTCACACAACAGGGATTGCCTTGTCCTGGAACTGATACCAGGGGGTAAATTTACTAAGATGGGAGTTCTATTTAAGATGGGATGTTGCCAATAGCAACCAATCAGATTCCAGGTATTATCTTCTAGAACACAGGTTCTCAAACTCGATCCTCAGGACCCCACACAGTGCATGTTTTGCAGGTCTCCTCACAGAATCGCAAGTGAAATAATTAGCTCCACCTGTGGACCTTTTAAAATGTGTCAGTGAGTAATTAATACACCTGTGCACTTGCAGGGTTACCTGCAAAACATGCACTGTGTGGGGTCCTGAGGACCGAGTTTGAGAACCACTGTTCTAGAAGGTGCTAGATAAATGAGACGTAGAATCTGATTGGTTGCCATGGGCAACATCCCATCTTAAATAGAACTCCCATCTTAGTAAATTTACCCCCAGGTTGGGATCCGTAGCTGCGTAGTCTAAGCTCATTGTTTATCTTGGAACAACCAAAGTAACGTCATTTATTTATGTAGAACGTGCGTTGTAGACACCTTGCTGTATGACAGAAGATATTATTTTTTCTGTGATGTAATAGCTGTTACAATGTAACTGCGCGACATAGTCACAGAGACTTGGCAATGAAAGTGGCGGTGTAACGTTTCCCGTAATACTGCAGATGAGGGAGCAGGTATATTGCTGGAAGGATAAAGCAGGACACTGGCCTGGAGTTTTTTTTGTTTAATGTGGAATCTCTTTTATCAATTTTATCTTCTCTTCTGTGGAAGCCCAGAAACGGGGACACACTTTTACCGAAAACATTGAGCAGTCTCCTAAAAGAAACCAGGTGGACTGGAACCATTCCATCAGCTACTCAGTAACGTGCAGGAGTTACTAAATATTTTTAGATGGGTGTGGATTAATAGATCGACAATGAATAGGTAGACAGTCAAAAGGCGACGCCATATGGTCGACATAAGTCAGGTTCACAGGGTGAAAATGTCATCATAGAAATGGGTGATAGCAAAAATGGTCGACAGAATTATTATTTTTTTTGGGGGGGGGTGGTTTGTGTCAATTTGTACATTAACCATATTTTAGGTAAATTAGTAGAAATGTGTACCCTCGTGGGCTCGCGAGGGTACACACTTCTACTAATTTGGCCCTCGTGGGAAAGCGGCGATGCTTTAGTACTTGACGAGTAGCTTTCTACCTGCGCAGCTCCTGCACGCTGGCAGGGAGCTACCCGTTGCTTTCCGGTTCACAGCAGCTGCGTGTGACGTCATGCAGCCGCCGCGGCCCACCCACTGCACGGTCTGGGCATGCCTGCGTTGTCCGAACCACGCCCCCCACCCAGCAAACACCTCTGCCTGTTAATCAGGCAGAGGCGATCGCTGAGCTAAGATGGCTGTCGGCTGTCTGGCATGCGCCGGACGCACTGTGGCACCGACGCATGCGCAGTTCAGACCTGATCGGCTGCTGTGCGAAAACGCACAGCAGCAATCGGGTCTGAATTAGGCCCATTGTATGCACTGTGGCTCACCATACTGCACCAGACTAACCCACATGACCCGGGATCCAGCCACTCAGTGTCTTTCTTCAGGATGCTAAAAGCACCTTCTGCAATCAGGTAGCGCTCCTCAGTGACTCATACACCTTGGCAAGGCAGCGGTATTTGCTCACATTAACAGCAAAGGCAATGAAGGAGTTTAAACATAGACCCAGAGGTGACAGACTGAGGCTGGAGCACCTGCACAGAGTGATGAGAATAGGGAATTGTGTACCGTGCCCTCGGCCATTTTGTGTGAGGTTAATAAGACTCACAGTGTGTTGGGAAAATGGTCGTCATTGCTTGTTGCACAAAACCTTTTAGTCACTGACTGAACCTGTTTCTAAGCAACATTTTGACTGTACCATAGCCTATAAGAAAATATTATCATGTATAGGGGCTTATACGTTCTAAGGCTAAGCTTTGCAGAGTGATAAAGTGGAGAGTGATAAACTACCAACCAACCAGCTCCTGTCATTTTTCTAGCACTGCTTGTGACATGGTCGTTAAAAGCTGATTGGCTGGAACTTTATCTCTCTCCATTTTATCTGTCTCCCCTATAGTGACAAGAGAATCATGTAATTAATGAGTAGTGTAAAACATAAGGATATCAGAAGTCACCAATTGATTATCCGACTAGGGGGGTCATTCCGAGTTGTTCGCTCGCTAGCTGTTTTTAGCAGCCGTGCAAACGCTATGCCGCCGCCCTCTGGGAGTGTATTTTAGCTTAGCAGAAGTGCGAACGAAAGGATCGCACAGCGGCTACAAAATATTTTTGTGCAGTTTCAGAGTAGCTTCAGACCTACTCAGCGCATGCGATCACTTCAGACTATTCAGTTCCTGTTTGACGTCACGAACACGCCCTGCGTTCGCCCAGCCACGCCTGCATTTTTCTTGGCACGCCTGCGTTTTTCCGAACACTCCCTGAAAACGGTCAGTTGACACCCAGAAACGCCCTCTTCCTGGCAATCACTCTGCGGCCAGCAGTGCGACTGAAATGCTTCGCTAGACCATGTGTGAAATGACATTGTTCGTTGTAATAGTACGACGTGCGTGTGCATTGCGCCGCATACGCATGCGTAGAACTGCCGTTTTTTTTCCTCATCGCTGCACAGCGAACGAAAGCAGCTAGAGATCAACTCGGACCCCCTAGAAGCCATGGTTCACCACAAATATCCTCATACTCATTCAATTAGAAATCTGTTAGTGTGTGGGTTTCAACAGGAGAAAACGCAGCTTAGTTTGCACCTCCTCAGTTGGTGATAAATATGAAAACGTCCTTATTATATTGTAAAAATGTCAGGACACAGGACAGTTCCTCTGGTACATCCCTCCCAATGAATATTAATGTATTAGAGGTGTTTAAATAGTAAAATATGGGCAATCATGACATGCCATTAGTGACAGGGCGGGGAGCGTAGGACTCTGGAGAGGTAAGTATTAAAACAACATGGGTGCATGGTGTGCGGTGTGGCCCCCTGCACCGCACACATTGCACCCATGATAGAAACGCCAATAAAAGTGGGTCATAGAGTGCAATGGTGTACATTGGGGGTCATTCCGACCCGTTCGCACGCAGAGGTTTGTCGCTGCGGTACGAATGGGTCCGGAATGCGCGTGCGCGGCGGCCGCACTGCGCACGCACGTCGTTGCTTGGTGGCAGGTTTCCCCGGGTTACGTCGCAGACAACGTAGAAAGCGGTCGCAGAGAAGACCGCAAGAAGATTGACAGAAAGAAGACGTTCCTGGGCGTCTCCGGACCGTTGGCAGCCGTTTTCGGGGAGTGGAGTAGAAAACGCAGGCGTGTCCAGGAGAACGGAGGGCGGATGTCTGACGTCAAAGCCAGCTCCAGCCTCGCAGAGATCGTCGCACAGGGTAAGTATGTCCAGGGCTAGTCTTGATCTGCTCGAATTTTTTTTTAGCTTAGCAGGGCTGCACAAGCGATCGCAGCCCTGCTAAGCTAAAATACACTCCCCCATAGGCGGGGAATAGTTGATCGCAGCAGCAGCTAAAAGTTGCTGGCTGCGATCAACTCGGAATGACCACCATTACACGGTAGGGCGTTATCATACGTCCCCGCCAGTGTTGACGGAGCTGGTAACACTATACCAGGGATGATAAAACGTGGCCTTCTCTCCGGCAATGGGTTAAATTATTTCATTTGTAGCTGCCCCGAAGGACTCGGAGCTGGAACAATGGCAGAATTGTGACAATGTTATTATGATACAAACAAAGTTATTACTTCTCGTATTTAACTTCACCTGATCTTTCTGTTGTAGAAACTTTGTGTTCCTCTCGGCTCTGACTCATTGCAGGAAATTGTCCTGGAGTGCTGATGGCAAACACTCATCGAGGCTACTCTTAAAGCCAACCACACAAGCCCTCTCTCGGGCACCGCGCAACGTTGCTGGAACGTCAGACTGTCCAGACTACGTCGCTCTTTAGTCAAAGAAAAAATGATCTTTATTCTTTTGCATTTTTGGTGCTTTTCCCCAAAGCTACTGCAGTAACACCATGTTCTTTCTGTACTAAAGGGTGTCTCCGATCCATGGTGTAAGCTAGATAGGAGACTATGGAGGGAACCTAGTATAGTGTTGGTGCACGTGTGCGCACTGATGATGATGATGATGATGATGATGTAGCGTTCGTTCCAAGCTTTGGGACAGAGGGCGAGGGTACCACGTACCACACAGCCGTGGGCCTATCAATAAATGGGTGCAGGGTTTGTGGTTCACATGGGGCTTTTGCATTCGTACAGCGCACCCTGTACCCATAGACTATACTTACCTCTCCACTGGAACCATTTCCCTGGCAAGAGGAGGGGGGGGGGGGGGGGTTCCATGCGCAAACTGCTCACAGTCCCCCTGCACTCTGCATATGCGCGGATATACACATTTATTTCCACGTGCGCAGTTCCCGGATTTCCGTCCATCAGGTCCCAACTATTATAGTGCCATGTATTCATATAAAGAACCGCCGCAAATATGGTGCTCTAGATCAAGGGTATGGGTGGACAACTTGTGTCACGCTACCCATAGGTGGATCCGTGCCCCCCCCCCCCCTTCCCCCCTGTCAATTCTGACTTCTTCTTTTTTCAAAAGGAGAACAGCAGCAGCTACTGCTATTTCCGTCAGTCAGATTTGATAAAAGAGCCAGCAGGCACTAGGTACCGCCGCTGCTCTAACAGCAAGTCCGTGTGGTAACCAATGGGGAGGCTGGAGCTGTAGCTCCAGCCTCCCCCTGATCACACTGCAACCTACCTCCCCCACTGCCAGCCGGCCAGAGTCCAGCCCGGGTTCAAATGCCAGCATGGAGTAAGACTGTTACTTATGACGGCGCAGAAGGCTTCATCAGCCCTCATTGCACCACACAGTTTCCCAGCACTTCCTCCTCCACTTCCTTTACCACCATGCTAGGTGCAGTCACACTCGGCTCAGCTTTGAGAAGGCACCCAGTGTGAGTGTGACAGGGCTGTCCTGCAGATGTCTTATGCTGTGTGACTGTGACAGGGCTGTCCTGCAGATGTCTTATGCTGTGTGATTGTGACAGGCCTGTCCTGCAGATGTCTTATGCTGTGTGATTGTGACAGGGCTGTCCTGCAGATGTCTTATGCTGTGTGACTGTGACAGGGCTGTCCTGCAGATGTCTTATGCTGTGTGATTGTGACAGGGCTGTCCTGCAGATGTCTTATGCTGTGTGATTGTGACAGGGCTGTCCTGCAGATGTCTTATGCTGTGTGATTGTGACAGGGCTGTCCTGCAGATGTCTTATGCTGTGTGATTGTGACAGGCTGTCCTGCAGATGTCTTATGCTGTGTGACTGTGACAGGGCTGTCCTGCAGATGTCTTATGCTGTGTGATGTGACAGGGCTATCCTGCAGATGTCTTATGCTGTGTGATGTGACAGGGCTGTCCTGCAGATGTCTTATGCTGTGTGATTGTGACAGGGCTGTCCTGCAGATGTCTTATGCTGTGTGAGTGTGACAGGGCTGTCCTGCAGATGTCTTATGCTGTGTGATAGTGACAGGCCTGTCCTGCAGATGTCTTATGCTGTGTGATTGTGACAGGGCTGTCCTGCAGATGTCTTATGCTGTGTGATTGTGACAGGGCTGTCCTGCAGATGTCTTATGCTGTGTGACTGTGACAGGGCTGTCCTGCAGATGTCTTATGCTGTGTGATTGTGACAGGGCTGTCCTGCAGATGTCTTATGCTGTGTGATTGTGACAGGGCTGTCCTGCAGATGTCTTATGCTGTGTGACTGTGACAGGGCAGTCCTGCAGATGTCTTATGCTGTGTGATTGTAACAGGGCTGTCCTGCAGATGTCTTATGCTGTGTGATTGTGACAGGGCTGTCCTGCAGATGTCTTATGCTGTGTGACTGTGACAGGGCTGTCCTGCAGATGTCTTATGCTGTGTGATTGTGACAGGGCTGTCCTGCAGATGTCTTATGCTGTGTGATTGTGACAGGGCTGTCCTGCAGATGTCTTATGCTGTGTGATTGTGACAGGGCTGTCCTGCAGATGTCTTATGCTGTGTGATTGTGACAGGGCTGTCCTGCAGATGTCTTATGCTGTGTGATTGTGACAGGGCTGTCCTGCAGATGTCTTATGCTGTGTGATTGTGACAGGGCTGTCCTGCAGATGTCTTATGCTGTGTGATTGTGACAGGGCTGTCCTGCAGATGTCTTATGCTGTGTGATTGTGACAGGGCTGTCCTACAGATGTCTTATGCTGTGTGATGTGACAGGGCTGTCCTGCAGATGTCTTATGCTGTGTGATTGTGACAGGGCTATCCTGCAGATGTCTTATGCTGTGTGAGTGTGACAGGGCTGTCCTGCAGATGTCTTATGCTGTGTGACTGTGACAGGGCTGTCCTGCAGATGTCTTATGCTGTGTGATGTGACAGGGCTGTCCTGCAGATGTCTTATGCTGTGTGATTGTGACAGGGCTGTCCTGCAGATGTCTTATGCTGTGTGATTGTGACAGGGCTATCCTGCAGATGTCTTATGCTGTGTGATTGTGACAGGGCTGTCCTGCAGATGTCTTGTGCTGCTTGTTGGAGATCCAGCTGGCTGCTACTGGTAATCAAAGATGGGCAGTTCGTGTCCTACAGTCTGAGTCTCAGTGCAGTGCCCAAAACAAGGCATGCTGCACCTGCCCCCACCAACTAAAAACTATAATAATTATATTGTGCTCGGGTGCCTTCCAGGCTCCCATACCTAATGGAACAGGTGACCAACATTTCAAGGCCCAATCAGCCTTTTCATCAGGGTGAAACATTGGCAATAAACCAGGAGGCGCTCCTACAGCCAATCATTACCTGATGATGTATTCTGTGAGGCCACGCCCCCTGTGATACCACTCCTCTTATCTGGGAGCATGCGTGCCTTAGGTGCATGTAAATATAACTATTACCGTTCCCCTATCATGGTGCCCCCCCCCCCTCCCCTTTAATTTTCTTCTGGATCCGCTCCTGACGCTACCTGCTGTGGAACTACACCTCCCAGCATGATCTGCCACAGTTTTGCTGTTAGGGCAGGGCATGCTGGGATGTGCAGTTCCACAGCAGCTGGCGGGCCGCAGGTTGCCTACCCCTGCTCTAGAATAGTAGGTAGGAACCAGAGATACAGAGAAGCTCGTTGCACACTTGCGAGTGTGATTCATTATCAATGATCATTAGGTGAACACGACAGTAGTCAATATTGCGAGGGGACACGTTTCGACTGATTGTGGTCACAGAGGATGAAACATACAAAATGGCACCCCCCAAAAAAAACTTTACAAACTTGTGTCAACCATTTCTGTGTCGAATAATGTCGACCTTTTCTACCTGTTTACCTAATGCATGACGACGTATGGGGTCGGCCTAATCACTGTCTACCTAGACGCTGTAGATCGTCTGTACCACACCTCTGTACATATCCATCTCATTCTCATTTCACGGAACTCATCTTTATCAACCAGGACACAATGTTCTGCCACTTATACTCCTATTTCATTAACTGAGATAAATAAAACACGTCCTAAACCCCTGTAATATCATTCCATTCAACTCAGGTCACGGCAGTGTAAGAATGACTCAGATGGGAGTTAGCAAACCATTGTCTGCTGGGGAAAATAAAGGGGTTTATTCATGAAACAGAGAAAAAAAAGTGTGGAGAAGTGAGCCTGTGGAGAAGTTGCCCATGGCAACCAATCAGCTGCTCCGTACAATTGTATAGTATGCATATTATAAATGTTACTTCAATGCTGATTGATTGCCATGGGCAACTTCTCCACTGGCTCACTTCTCCACACTTTTCACCGCTTCATGAATAGACCCCATAGTGAGAAGTGTGTGTAGTGGATACAATAATGGAAGCACTATACTGTGGCATAATCTGAACTAGGCACTGTGATGTGTCACAATCTGTCCTGCTCATTGCATACCTCCTAACGTTTGCAGCACTGTAATCGGGCGTGCCCAAAACGGGGGCATGGACTCTAGTAGAAGGGTACGTGGCCTGACTGCATGACCCTGGTTTCGTCATTTTGGGGGCATACCTAGTGCTCCCTGAGAAGCTGGGCTGCCCCCAAGCTCACCTTTCTGCACGGCATCTATTCAGGGATCACCTGTTGCTTTGCAGAGCAGCAGAGATGACAGGCTACCCCATCCTTCCCCGGTTCCCCCCCCCCCACCCACAGGACACTGATGCCCGTGGGTGGGACAGAGGGGCATTGTCTGATTAGTGGGACTGTCCTGCTGGAACAGGACAGTTGGGAGGCATGCTCATTATGGGTGTGGATCATTAGATCGACAGTGTCTAGGTAGACAATATTTAGGTCGACCACTATAGGTCGACAGTCACTAGGTCAACAGGGTCAGAAGGTCGACAGGGTCAGAAGGTCGACATGTTCTAGGTCGACAGGTCAAAAGGTCGACATGAGATTTTTATTTTTTTTTGGTGTTGTTTTCTTCGCAGAGTGACCGGGAACCCGAATTAGTGCACTGTGTCCCCTCGCATGGCGAGCGAGGTGACTCACTCCGCTACCGCTTCGCTCGGACCAGATTACGGTTCCAATCGAAGTCCACGTGGATCATTAAGTATGAAAAAGTAAAAAAAAATATTTAACAAAATTAAAAACTCATGTCGACCTTTTCACCTGTCGACCTAGAACATGTCGACCTTCTGACCCTGTCGACCTAGTGACTGTCAACCTATAGTGGTCAACCTAAACATTGTCGACCTAGACACTGTCGATCTTCAGACCGGTTCCCGCTCATTATAATGTGGTAGAATAAGAACTGGAGGCAGTGAGGTGCGGTGAGGTCATTGGCTGGCGAGGCACTGGCTAGTATCAGAGCCAGTGATACACACACATTTATAAACCGGGTGATTATATAAAGTGGAGTGCTGACAATTTGGTGAGTTTTGACTAAAAAATGATTAGAATAATAGAAATATTATATTTATAAGTTATAAATTATTTTGTTTTATTCTAATGATTTTATAGTCAAAGCTCTGGCATATACTAGAGTATGAGGCACCGGTGTATTTATAATGGGTGCCGTGTGTGCGGTGCACATGGACCCCCGAGGCCGACACTGAACACCCTGCACCCTTTATTTTTTATACTTACCTTCTGGAGCCCCGTGACAGCACAGCTGCAGCGCTGCAGAAATCACTGGGACAATGGTGGAGATCCTTTTTCTCTGTGTTTCGCGCATGCACATGAGGGAAAAAATCTCTGGGAAAATGGCCGCCACACCATTTTCCCGGGGATCCGCGCATGCGCTCTAGGCTCTGGGACAGCGCTAGGGTCCCCTAGTGCCCCGAGTAACAGCACTGCCGGCTACAGAGGAGGGGGCCCAGACGGATCTACACATGGGCCGCCTCTTCTCTGTGGTATGACAGGTGAGCTCTGCCTACCCTGCCTACCCTGTCCACTTCCCTACTACCTAATATTACATAATATGAACTGGGAACACTACAATGTGGTACAATATAAAATGAAGGCACTATAACGTTACATAATATGTAAATCTGGAAATCTCATTGTTTGGTCATACGTGAATATTTCATGATAATAATAAATTCAATTCAATTCAATAAAGGGGGCACTTCAGTGTCGCATAATGTGTATTGGGGGCACTGTGTGGCATAATGTGTACCGGCAGCCCTACAATATGACCTAAGGTGAGTTAGGGCACCATGATTCATAAATAAACTTGGGCACTGCTATGGGGCATAACATTAACTAAGGCACTACCACAGGGCATAACAGTAACTAGGGAACAACTATGGGGCATATCAGTAATTAGGGAACTACTACAGGGCATAACAGTAACTAGGGAACAACTATGGGGCATATCAGTAATTAGGGAACTACTACGGGACATAACAGTAACTATGACACTACTACGGGCCATAACATTAATTAGGGCACTACTACGGGGCATAACATTAAAGAGGGCACTACTACGGGGCATAACAGTAACTAGGGCACTACTATGGGCCATAACATTAATTAGGGCACTACTACGGGGCATAACATTAATTAGGGCACTACTACAGGGCATAACAGTAACTAGGGCACTACTACGGGCCATAACATTAATTAGGGCACTACTACGGGCCATAACATTAATTAGGGCACTACTACGGGGCATAACATTAATTAGGGCACTACTACAGGGCATAACAGTAACTAGGGCACTACTACGAGCCATAACATTAATTAGGGCACTACTACGGGGCATAAAATTAATTAGGGCACTACTACGGGGCATAACATTAATTAGGGCACTACTACGGGGCATAACATTAATTAGGGCACTACTACGGGGCATAACATTAATTAGGGCACTACTACGGGCCATAACATTAATCAGGGCACTACTACGGGGCATAACATTAATTAGGGCACTACTACAGGGCATAACAGTAACTAGGACACTACTGCGGGACATTACATTAATTAGGGCACTACTATGGGGCATAACAGTAACTAGGGCACTACTACGGGGCATAACATTAATTAGGGCACTACTACGGGGCATAGCAGTAACTAGGGCACTACTACGGGGCATAACATTAATTAGGGCACTACTACGGGGCATAACAGTAACTAGGGCACTACTACGGGGCATAACATTAATTAGGGCACTACTACGGGGCATAACAGTAACTAGGGCACTACCATGGTTTACAAAATAAACTAAGGTGCTATTATGGGGCATCAATTAAGATATCTCTCCAGAAGCATTGGAACAGGGGCCCCTTCAAAATGCTGGTATGGGGCCCACAACGTTCTGGCTGCACATCTGAAAAGGAGAAATTATCCAGACAGTTACTGCCTTTTTAATGTGAAACACTGATTCATAAAAGTGCATTATAAAAATGACTATATACTGTAACTTGTATTCTTTAAAAGCGACATCGTGTTGTGGCAATAGATAAAACAAAAGCAGAAAGTGGAGAAAGGTGGAAGTAATAAAAATAGCTATATGACGTTTCAGAATACAGCGTACAAAGGAGGACAAAATCAGTGTTTCCAGATCTCCTCTGTTACAGAGTATTCTCCGGCAAATCACGTCACTGTCTGATGCGGAATATGGCCATTTGGCTTAGTGAACATACACAACAAATGTGAGAATATACCGGCATCCTGTTTACTATTTATTCATGAAGAGGAAACTATGATTTTCAAAAGATGACAGTTGATGAAATAATTGCAATAAAATCAAATGAGTGCATTTGGTGTAATATAACCCAGTAATATTGCTGTTGCATTGCTTGTGTCTCTCCGCATTCTTTTCCTAGGAACGATGCAGCGCCATCTCCTGGCTCGTTGTTGTTCCAACAGGTTTGTGAATCAACCAGAAGCCCAGAACGCAAAGTTGAATAATAATGGGGGTAATTCCAAGTTGATCGCAGCAGGAAATTTTTTAGCAGTTGGGCAAAACCATGTGCACTGCGGGGGGGGGGGGGGGGGCAGATATAACATTTGCGGAGAGAGTTAGATTTGGGTGGGTTATTTTGTTTCTGTGCAGGGTAAATACTGGCTACTTTATTTTTACACTGCAATTTAGATTGCAGATTGAACTCACCCCACCCAAATCTAACTCTCTCTGCACATGTTACATCTGCCCCCCCTGCAGTGCACATGGTTTTGCCCAACTGCTAACAAAGTTCCTGCTGCGATCAACTCAGAACTAACCCCAATATGTATTGTGTATCATGCCATTTACCAAACGGCATATTGTTTGCTAGACCTAGCAGGTATAAAAAAGTACCATTAATTAAGTAGCAGCTTGTCGACCCACAGGGAAAATCGCAGCTTTCAAAATAAATATATAAATAATGTTGTCATATTAATAATTATGTTATTTCTGCCCCCATCACTTTTCATTGAAAGTTTATTCCCTAATAAATGCCTAAAATCCTCTTTTCGTCATCCAGCATAAAAATCTGATGGCTGAAATGACCCACACACAAGGATTATCATTAATTCCTCTCTGTGTAATAGTATGGCATCCAACCTGAAAAGGTCTCTTATCAGTGATTAGCTGGGTGGTATAAGGTACTGCTTTTGATTGGCACAATACTCTAAAGTATTTGAAGACATACAGTATTGAGATGAAGGAAATAGATTTACTTCAGGCACTGCTTTCTGCCTCCTTACCTTCATTATTTTACTCAGAGATGCCCCATTATCTCATAGGAACAATCAACCCTTTTACTATTTATATGTTACATTTGTATCACCATTTTTATTCAGTAAGCATTATGACTTTTTTGTCGCATTAAATGAAATCATATTTAATAATGTTCTGTCTTTGTGTTCATGCATACCCAAGTAGATCTTGTCCAAAGACTGCATTTACTATAGGTATTATATTCATACATTTGGGATTACATTTACCAAGTGTCTGTTTTGGTTTACTGGTGGTTTTGTAGCAGTTTCCAGGCAATTTTGCAACCAGCCTAGGCTTAAACCACCACAAAATGCTGAGAAAACATATGTTAAAATAGAATAGAAACCTGATGCTTCATATATGTTTTAGGCCATGTGAAAAATAGTAAAGATTTCCCAAGCAGTTGTTTTTTAAAAAATTCCATAAAACTGCCGACAGACCCACCCCAAAAAGTGACTAGGCTCAGATATTTAAATTAATTGATTTTGGGAGGCAATATTTTTGGGTGGTATATAATCCAATTGGGCAATGGAGGGTTATGATGACTTTTACCATCATGACTGAGACACACCTCAAAAACATTGGGCCTAATTCAGATCTGATCGCTAGCAAGCAGTTTTTGCACAGCTGCGATCAGATAGTCGCCGCCTACAGGGGGATTGCATTTTAGCTGTGCAAGTGTGCAAACGTATGTGTAGCAGAGCTGTACAAACAGATCTTGTGCAGTCTCTGCACAGCCCAGGACTTACTCAGCCACTGCGATCACTTTAGCCTGTCCAGGACCGGAATTGACGTCAGATACCCTCCCTGCAAATGTTACGACACACTTGCGTTTTTCCAAACACTCTTAGAAAACGGTCAGTTACCACCCACATACGCCTTCTCCTTGTCAATCTCCTTGCATTCGCCCGTGCGAATGGATTCTTCGCACAAACCCATTGCTGAGCTGCAATTCGCTTTGTACCCGTGCCTAGCGCCTGCGCATTGCAGTGCATATGCATGCGCAGTTTAGACCTGATCGCCCGCTGTATGAAAAACGCAGACTAGCTATCAGGTCTGAATTACCTCCATTATACAGAACAAGAAACAGGACAACTTTCAAATTCACCACAATTAGTAATCACTATGGAACTTTCACTTTCTACAACGTTCTCCTTCTTCACTTACACTTCTCCCAAACCCACAAAGTAAAACAGGACATGGCAGGTGTCTGCTTCTTAATTGCATGGAGTTTCTTTCTATAACAAGTACCAAACACACCGCTTAGTAAATTTTAGTCCTTTTAAAAATTTAGCATTTTTTTAAACAGAGTTGTGCACTTAGGATACTGCAGATAGCAGGCAGCAGGTAGTAGGGTGAGACACCAACTCCGTCCCGGTGCAACAGAGCAAAAGCCTCCACGTTTTCTCTAGCTCTACCCAGTCTCCTTATAGAAAAGTGCAAATAATTGCCATATTGCATAGGACAGCATTGTACCATTCAGTACAGCATTACAAATGCGAGATCTAGTTTCTTATATTACCAGAATCAGAAATAACTGCCAGTGCTGTCCTGCAAAACCCTATAACTATACTCGGGCCTCTACTATCTCCTGCCTATCAGGAGGGACCACTGCGTCTCTTTCTACTGTCCTATGAACCATGCAACAGGCATACAACACATAGTTGCCGACATTCTGGCTGCTCTCTGCGGGAGAGAGCAGCCAGGTCGGCACAGCAAGGGGGCAGGGGAGGGCTGGATGTGGTCCGGAGGCGGGACGGGGGCGGAGCAAGGGCGAGACGGGGCGGAGCAAGGGCGGGGTCTTGCTGACACCCGCTTTAAGCCACGCCCCCACTCTGTAATGCCACGATCTCCTGCATTACACTGCAGGGGGCGTGGCTATGATGACGCGATTCTGCAAGAATCGCGTCATCAACTGCCCGGACCGCCCACTTTACACACAAAGTGGGCGGACGGGCAGGGGGACCCCCGATTCCGGGAGACTTGCCTGCTCTTCTGTGGGGCCGGGAGGGACACCCGATTTTCGGGAGCCTCCCGGCCATTCCGGGAGAGTAGGCAAGTATGATACAACACCATAAATATAATGGCTTAGTAGGCAAAATAGTTTGTCTTGGGGGCACAGTTAGATAGCCTAGGCCAGTGGTCTCCAACCTCAATTGGGCTGTAAGCTACTTTTGAAAAATAAAACCTCTGAAGGAGCTACCCCCTCCCCCCAATGCGCATGCGTTCCTGAAAAAGTGGGTTTGGCCTCACCAAAGTGGGTGTGGCCTCACAACTACAATCAATGCCCCCCCCCGCGTAGTGCCAGATACACAAATAATGCCCCTCAGCGGTGCCATATACACAAATAATGCCCCCCAGCAGTGCCAGATACAATGCCCCCACCAGTGCCATATACAATTCCCCCCGCAGTGCCATTTAAAATGTCCCCCGCAGCGCCAGATAAAATGCCCCCCCCCCCCTCCCCCCAGTGTCCGATACAGTGCCCCACACAGTGCTAACCCTTGCTGGCTTCTTCTACTGCCGCCGGTGCTGCTCCTCCTGTATGAGGGACGGAAGGGGAGGAGAGGCAGCGCGCGCCTCTCCTGTGAAGTCCAGAGAGCGGCTGCGTTGAGGGTGACAGAGTCTCCGGCGGCAGGCATTTAAAATATGGTGTCGGTAAGTGAGCCAATCAACACTCATGGTCCGGCAGCCAATCAGGTGCCGCCACTGCTATTCCACAAGCTCTGATTGGCTGACGGCCGGCACCATATTAAAAATGAAGGGAGGAGGAGTGCCAGTGACTGCCCAAGCCCATGCGCTTTGTGAGCTACTGAAAATACTACGGCGAGCTACCAGTAGCTCGCGAGCTATGGGTTGGAGATCACTGGCCTAGGCTGTACAGTGGGATAGCTTAGGCTACACAGGGGGATGGTTCAGAGTGCACAGTGGGATGGCTTAGCTGTACAGTGGGATGGGATAGAGTGGGATAACTTAGGCTGCACAGTGGGATGGTTTAGGGTACATAGTGGGATGGTAGATGCTAGAATCAAGTGGGCTAAGGGACCTTTTTCGTAAGGGGGAGGAGTTACGACGCAAGGGGGAGGAGCTAGGTCGGCGGGATAGTTCCTCTACTATCCACGCCACCAACTATTACCTTTAGTAATTAGGTGGTGAGCGAGCCACCGTGCCCGAAGCGTGGCGAGCGAAGCGAGCCCGCGAGGGTACTTTTCGGGTACCCTGTTCGCCCGTAGCTCCTCCCCCTGGTGACGTAGCTCCTCCCCTCAATACGTCACAAGGTCCCTTCAGCCCCTCCGATATAGAACCAACCGGGAATATGGCTTGAGCTGCATTGTGGTATAGATTAGGGTGCTGTCAGGTTCTGTTTGGTTTGTGTTCTCGGAGGGGGCGCTAGTGGGTCAGTGGAAGTAGGATGGAGGCAGTGAAGAGGCCGGATTGGATTCCTGCGCATGTGCGCAAACGTTGTTTTTTAAACAGAAAGTTTAAACAATATGGCGGCAGGAATACTTGATAATAACAGTAACAAATGTAATTATAAATGTGCAGCGTGAAAGCTGAGAGTCTATGGCAAAGTCTGTATGGTAGGTTCAATCGATCAGGGGATCGATGTGTCGGTATGGGAACCGAGGGTTGTTAGGCCGTGGAGCCAGCAGAGATGGTGATGGGAATGGCAAGCCTGGTAGCAATTGCAGGAGACAAGTGTTAACGTTCTCAGTGCAGTTTGAAATAACACTGGCAGCTTGCAGGCTGATGAACAGGTGTAGATGATGAGATGCACCTGGAGGAGAGTCTCTACTGCAAAGGGCTGGAGCACATTGTAGTTGTTAAAGGTGTGAAGCTTGATCACTGCAAGTGTGGCATACTGGAATGTTAGGAGACAAGAGATATTGGAAAGTTCCAAAAGCCATTTAATTCTTATCAGTTAGTGGGGGAGTTTTATGGCCCCAACCAGTTACTTGCAGACCCTGTGACATGTAAGAGGTTAGGACAGGAAGTGTAGGGGGATTTTAGCAAAAGGAACAAAGCACAGGACAGTGCAGTGTGAGCTGAGGACTGAGGATGGAAGGCACAGGCTAAGTGTCCAGGAGAAACGCAGGCTGGGGACTGTGGAACAAGAATGGCACTCCACAGTCCCTGGCATGATGGAAAGAAGAGCAGCGTGTGGGTGTTGCTATGAGGAGAGGGAGAGCCCATATCTGCAGTGTGACAGGAGAGCCAGCAGCTTCAGTGAGAGATGGAGAGTGCAGTGTGAGAGCCACAGTATGCAGAGTACAGTGGAAGGAACCAGGAACAAAGGACCTTCAGGGTACCCAAGAAGCAGGACGGGAGGTGTGAGTCTGCGGGATAGGACGAGCTGGGTGAGTGGTAGGAACCATGTTTGGCGGAAGGCCCCCAGTAACGTGTACATGAGAGATCCCGTTTAGATAGAGCCCCTAGCGAATGGGGGAGAGCACACTGAAATGAATCTCAGTTTGCGGAAGCCGCACTACTGATTCCCAGAGACTGCGCTGGTATGTACTGTACTGTAATGCTGCCACATCACTGTAAATGCTGTTATTATTACCCATGAAGCAAATGAAAGGAGATGTAACTTGATGTAACCCATATGAATATTGCGCTGGAGAGGAGAACAAGGAGTTAAATGTTACTGTCGTGATAACTCTGTCTGAACTGTGAATAAACTGCTTTCTTATGTGATGAAATGGCCTGGTGTGCAATGCTTTTAAAAATGACTGACAAACCTGCCGCTGCCCGGCTATCACACAAGGGGTGCTTGTGGTTCCACGGTAGTACAGGATCAAACTGGAAGGCAAAGCAGGTAAATGGAGGAACTGGAGAACGGAGCCAGAGACACAGGTCATAGGAGTGACACAAAGTCCAGGACAAGGACTTACTCACCCTGCTGCTCCTGATATACCCCCGGGTCTGTAGGTATTGGTGGAAAGTGAATGAGGAGGTGCGGCCAAGCTCCGGATTGGGTGATGCGGTAGTCTGATGGAAACTGTCATGGTGGCGCCCATGCCGCGGCCCAGCGGGAACCGCCCGCTGGCAACAGGAATGTCCTTAGGCCCAAGATGACGTCCGGCGACAAGGTGACCACTGGCAGCGAGACGTAGGGACCCCAGACGGAGACCGCACCGACGGACAGATGTAGCTGTGGTAAGTCGATTCTTGACAGGTGCACCTTGGGATGGCTTAGAATGCATAGATGGCTTGGGCTGCACAGTGGGAAGGTTTAGGGCTGTAACACACACTCCGGTTTTTCCCGGATGGCAAAACGCCGGACAAACTTTGTCCGGCGTTTTACCATCCGGGAGAAACCAGCAGTGTCTGTCACACAGGACGGCTTTGAGCCGTGTGTGATGCTGTGCGCATGCGCAGCATCAGACACGGCTTCAGAAAAAAACGTTGTGTGTGAAAGCTCCCCTTCACACACACGGTTTACTGGCTGCAAAGACGGCCCGCCGCCCGCCCGGCCGCCGGACCTTCCAGTGGTGAGACCCAGCTGCAGCCGGGCCAGGGCCGTGCAGTGTGAAGGGACCCTAGCCCTCACACTGTTAACTACAATGCCGGCACGGGAAAAAGCCGTCCGTCTTTTTCCCGGCCGGCAAAAGCCGGGTAGTGTGTTTCAGCACTTAGGGTGCATTGTGGGATGACTTGTGTTGCACAATCTGCTGGCTTAGGTTGCACTGTGGGATGGCTTAAAGTGCACAATGTTGATAATGGGGACATATATGACTATACCATACAGGAATGTGATAGTGAAATAGGAGTAGCCATTACCTGGAATCTTAAATAAGTATTTTCCATGTTAAATGCTGTATATCTGCTTGTGTAAGGAAACACATATATGATGTAAATATATCCATATTATGGGCCTAATGCAGTAAGGATAGCAGATGCTGCTAATTAGCAGAATTTACTATCCTTTTGCTCGCCCATCGCTGGGCAAGGTCACCCAGCACGCTGACCGGAGCCTCCCCCGCTTCAAAAAGCAGAAATGGTTTGTCAGCAGAAACTGTGGAAGCCTCTGTCTGACTGAACGGGATCCGGTCTGAAGATCGACAGTATCTAGGTCGACAATGTTTAGGTCGACCACCATAGGTCGACATGGATGGAAGGTCGACAGGGTTTCTAGGTCGACATGTGCTAGGTCGACAGGTCTAAAGGTCGACATGAGTTTTTCACATTATATATATATATATATATATATATTTTTTTTTTTTTTTCATACTTAACGATCCACGTGGACCATGATTGGAACGGTAATCTGTGCCGAGCGAAGCGAGCCATGCGAGGGGACGCGGTGCACTAATTTGGGATCCCGGACACGACACGACAAAAAAATTCTCATGTCGACCTTTAGACCTGTCGACCTAGCACATGTCGACCTAGAAACCCTGTCGACATTCCATCCATGTCGACCTAATGACTGTCGACCTATAGTGGTCGACCTAAACATTGTCGACCTAGATACTGTGGATTTGATGAACCACACCCGACTGAACATGCGGGTGCATGAATTAGGCCCTATATCTGCAGATTTGCATATATCCCAGAATTCTGTATGAAGCGACTGAAGAAATCGATGTTCTAACCTTATAAAATCTCGTTCCCATAACTGTTTGCAGACATCAGGCACCTTTGCACTTGTGAAAAATGTTTATATGAGCCATAAAACAATCATGAAAAGTTACCAAACACAAATAATGAGATCTCCCAGCCTTGGATCATGGCCTGTAAACAAATATGAAATCTGTGGTATGGAGACGGGTCACCGGCACTGCAACGCGTTTCGCACATCACGGTGTCGGGATGTAATGTGGTGTAGAAATATCAGAACATGCTCTGCAGTATCTGGTTGGAGGCAACTGAAAACATTTGCACAGAATTTCTGAATATTATTTATTAATTATATGAAAAGAGCAATATTAAGTAATTCATCATTTGTGTTTAAAAATGCTTTTAATGGTGGAGTAATCATTATATATTTTATGATGTGGGTACCATGTAAAAAACAAACAGGGAGATTTCAAAATACAGCGTCTGACAGTTTCTTGGCCTTTTTAAAAGCCTTTGGCTATGGAACGGTGTCAGGGACACACAGTAGTAGTGCCCCTTATACACAATGCCCACAGTAGTTGTGCCGCTTACACACACAATGTCCACAGTAGTTGTGCCACCTACACACACAATGGCCACAGTAGTAGTGCCCCTTATACACAATGCCCACAGTAGTTGTGCCGCTTACACACACAATGTCCACAGTAGTTGTGCCACCTACACACACAATGTCCACAGTAGTTGTGCCACCTACACACACAATGGCCACAGTAGTAGTGCCCCTTATACACAATGCCCACAGTAGTTGTGCCGCTTACACACACAATGGCCACAGTAGTAGTGCCCCTTATACACAATGCCCACAGTAGTTGTGCCACCTACACACACAATGGCCACAGTAGTAGTGCCCCTTATACACAATGCCCACAGTAGTTGTGCCGCTTACACACACAATGTCCACAGTAGTTGTGCCACCTACACACACAATGTCCACAGTAGTTGTGCCACCTACACACACAATGGCCACAGTAGTAGTGCCCCTTATACACAATGCCCACAGTAGTTGTGCCGCTTACACACACAATGGCCACAGTAGTAGTGCCCCTTATACACAATGCCCAAAGTAGTTGTGCCACCTACACACACAATGGCCACAGTAGTAGTGCCCCTTATACACAATGCCCAAAGTAGTTGTGCCACCTACACACACAATGGCCACAGTAGTAGTGCCCCTTATACACAATGCCCAAAGTAGTTGTGCCACCTACACACACAATGCCCACAGTAGTTGTGCCGCTTACACACACAATGTCCACAGTAGTTGTGCCACCTACACACACAATGCCCACAGTAACAGTGCCGCTTACACACACAATGTCCACAGTAGTTGTGCCACCTACACACACAATGGCCACAGTAGTAGTGCCCCTTATACACAATGCCCACAGTAGTTGTGCCGCTTACACACACAATGTCCACAGTAGTTGTGCCACCTACACACACAATGGCCACAGTAGTAGTGCCCCTTATACACAATGCCCACAGTAGTTGTGCCACTTACACACACAATGCCCACAGTAGTTGTGCCGCTTACACACACAATGCCCACAGTAGTTGTGCCACCTACACACACAATGGCCACAGTAGTTGTGCCGCTTACACACACAATGGCCACAGCAGTTGTGCCACCTACACACACAATGGCCACAGCAGTTGTGCCGCTTACACACACAATGGCCACAGTAGTTGTGCCGCTTACACACATAATGGCCACAGTAGTTGTGCCACCTACACACACAATGGCCACAGCAGTTGTGCCGCTTACACACACAATGGCCACAGTAGTTGTGCCACCTACACACATAATGGCCACAGCAGTTGTGCCACCTACACACACAATGGCCACAGCAGTTGTGCCGCTTACACACACAATGGCCACAGCAGTTGTGCCACCTACACACACAATGCCCACAGTAGTTGTGCCACCTACACACACAATGGCCACAGCAGTTGTGCCGCTTACACACACAATGCCCACAGTAGTTGTGCCTCCTACACACACAATGGCCACAGTAGTTGTGCCGCTTACACACATAATGGCCACAGCAGTTGTGCCACCTACACACATAATGCCCACAGTAGTTGTGCTACTTACACACATAATGGCCACAGTAGTTGTGCCTCCTACACACATAATGGTCACAGCAGTTGTGCCTCCTACACACATAATGGTCACAGCAGTTGTGCCACCTACACACATAATGGTCACAGTAGTTGTGCCTCCTACACACATAATGGCCACAGTAGTAGTGCCTCCTACACACATAATGGCCACAGTAGTAGTGCTGCTTACACGCAAACGTTTTATACACTCTCCGGTACTTAGGCGGTCACCTGGACCTAAGCTCAGGCAGTAGGGGCTCATTCAATACAAGGGTGATCGCAAGGTATTGGCTGGAGTAAACACAAATACACTGGAAGAGTAGAGGTCATTTGCAGAACTAGAACCAGCATGAGCAGGGTTAATTGTAGGTCAGAGTATCAGGATTGCACACAGGTGAATAGCAGACAATTATCCACAACAGCAAGACTTGTAATAATGGCAGCAACTCAGAATCCGCACAGTATGTAACTTGAAAAGCTTTCAGCAATAATAGCAGCCTGGGTAATAACAAAGGTAAGAACCAATCGGCAGCTGTGGAGAAGACCAGTCTCTCTAATGAGGCACATACAGCCAAGCTCAAGTTAATCTAGACCCAGAGTCTTGGTCTAGACCTGGCGTCTTGGTCACCCAGCAACCAGCAGCCCATGCGGCAGAGTGACGCGACGTCTCAGCTGCCCAGCAACAGCCAAAACCCGCTGAAGTGATGAGCCGCGCTGGCTATGCATAACAGCAATGCCTCTTACACACAAAATGGCCACAGTAGTAGTGCCCCTTTACACTTAATGTCCACAGTAGTTGTACCCCTTACACTTAATGTCCACAGTAGTAGTGCCCCTTTACACTTAATGTCCACAGTAGTAGTGCTGCTTACACACAAAATTCCCATATTAGTTTTGCCCCTGTGGCACTCTACGTGGCCGCGCACCCAGCATTATGGTCGTGCCGGCCCTGTTAACCTGACAAGTCTCCAGTCATGCTGGGCTGACCGATTGCTTCCTGCTGGGCTGCCTGCTGGCTTCACACAGGCACGCAAAAAAAAGATAAAATAAATAAATTATATATATATATATATATATATATAAATATACACACACTGGGGTATGTTTACTAAGGTCCCGATTTTGACCGAGATGGTGTTTTTTCTTCAAAGTGTCATCTCGGGAATTTACCAAACTCAAATCACGGCAGTGATGAGGGCATTCGTATTTTTTTGGAAGTCCAAGGGTAAAAATACGATTGAATACACCTTCAGTCAAACGCGGCTGTTTAGGTATGGTTCTCGGTCATTTACTAACCATTCGTATTTGTAATCTGTACCGTGAAAATGCATTTGCGGCCGTAAAAAAATACAAATCGTAAAAAAAGTCCTACAAAAAAGTAGACCTGCTTTTGATAAGCGTGTTTACATGTGTATTCAATTATCCATTAGTCACACCTGAATTTTTGGCCCTTTAAAAGGGTCCCAAGCACATTTTGACCATCTCTCACTCTGAAATGGCTGCTGCCGTGTGTAGTACAGATTTATTGTTTGCTGGGGGATACCTGAGACTGCTCCATGAGGCGACAATAAATCAGGGCCAGGTAAGTCAACATGGTCAGCAGGTTGTACAGGTGCCGCGGAGGCTGCGCAGGCCTCGTTTTTTTAGGGGTCGTTTAAACTTAAACGCATTGTCCGATGATAGGGTCATACAGATGTTTCGACTAAATAGAAGCAACATTTTCCGTCTGTATGACCTTGTCAAACTGGACCTAGACCCTGAGACAGCACGCTCTCGCTCTGTCTCAGGCCTGCACAAACTCCTGGCTGTGTTGCACTTTATGGCTACTGGGAGCTTCCAGGCTGTGACAGGCGATGTAATTGGTATCTCCCAGCCCACCTTTTCCAAATATTTAAATCAGGTGAGTTGAAACATACATACACGTCTATGTCTAAGTGTTGCTTCTGTTATGTGTTATAACACAGTATTGTATGGATTACAGATCATGACACTCACGTTATATTTTGTAATGTCCACTCAGGTTTTGGATGTGTTGGAACCCCATATAGATAAATAAAAGATATTCCTGATGTGCGCAATAAATGTTACCCTAGGCAGCCGTCACACTTCACAAAGGGAACACCACGTCCCTAAATACAGAATACAAGTTTGAAAAAGGAGAACATTCTCCGAAACGCGTCGTTTGGACGACACGGACATCTGTTGTGTTATCTGCATTGTCTGATTCCCTACTCCAACCTCCGAATGGAATAAGCTTTTTGCGGTGGTGCGACGAATATTCCACCGGGATCGGATTGCCTTTTTCTAATAAGAGGCTCTCTGCCCACCGCAAATCCAATAGAGGGTGAGATCTTGTTTGGGATTGGCATACTGTTATTTTACATGTACATTGTTTTTATGTAATAAAGCACTGTGGTTTTATATAAAACCTATTTGTTACTGCCATCATCTTTGTTACAAGGGCGCCGATGCACACATCCACTATTCTATAACTTGGAACCCCATATAGATGCCTCTATCTGCTTCCCTACCCAGGAGTCGCAGTGGCATGCAGTCAGGGTAGCTTTCTATGAGCTTGCTGGCATGCCCAATGTGCTGGGTGCCATAGATTGCACACACGTTGAGCTGAGACCACCTAGGGGCAGGCAATATGTTTTCACAAACAGACATTTTCGCCAATCCACTAATGTGCAGGTGGTTTGTGATGCAAATCTCAAAATTATGAGTGTGGTTGCAGGTTACCCTGGCGGCTGCCATGACTCCTTCATCCTCAGTCAGTCATCACTGTTCGATAAGTTTGAGGACGGACAAATGCCTGATGGCTGGCTGCTGGATATGTTCCAAGTGTGTTGTGTGTATGTGTGGTAACTTCAAGCTCCTGATTTTTGTATGTGTTTTACCATAATCCACATGTCCTAATGTTGGCTATATCTGTATTTCAGGTGATGGTGGTTATGGCTGCTACTCTTGGCTCCTTACTCCATTGTCCCAACCTGATTCTCCTGCTGAACACAATTTTAATAATGCACATAAGTCTATGCGGAATGTGATAGAAAGATGTTTTGGGGTGCTGAAATCTAGGTTTCGGTGTCTTGATAAGTCTGCTGGGCTTTTGTTGTATAGTCCCTCAAAGGTGACTAGGATTGTGTTCTGCTGCTGTTTTCTTCATAACATGTGTTTGCGCCAACATCTGCCACATGTTGGTGATGAAGAAAACAGCCAGCAAGTAGGTGAGTTAGAAACATCTGGTGACAGTGTGAGTACAGATGTAGGGAGGCAGGTAAGGCAAGAAGTGATTCGGCGTTATTTTACCGGTAAGTATTATTGAGTTATAAATAACCTTGCCTAACCACTTTTTAAAAATGTATTGTAGGTGTGAATGTTGTTTGTGTAGCGTTAGTGTTTGTTAATTATACTGTTCTTTACAGTTATACTGTTATTTGAATAACTTACACTGTCACTCATTAGCACATTAAAACATACACATATTGCGTGTAAAATAATGTTTTGCTTGGACACAGGCATTTTTGGTGCAACAATTCCAAAAAATTTATTTTGTAACAACCATTTCATGCATCCTTCAATTATTATTTTTTTGTGTGCTGGGTGCAGAGGATTGACCTGGTTCGTTGGCCCGTGTTCTGCTGGAGCGTCTAACAGGGGAGGTAACTGGGGTCTGGCTTGGTGTTGTAGTTCCAGAGCTTGAGCTGATTTGTTGGGATGCCAACACATTAATGCTTTGGCTGAGGTTGTGTATGCTTGCAGTCAGTTGGGTATTTGTGGCAGTGTTGCTGGCAATAATTCTGGAGAGGTTTTCGTTCACCAGTTGGTTGTGTTGTATTATTTGTATGAGGGCTTGTTGCTGCCGCTGTTGTTCATCCATGATTCTGACTAAATTGGCTTGCATTTGACTGTTGTCTGCCTCATCTGCTCCATTGAATTGGCAATTCTGCCAACCTGAACTATCAGTCTGCCTGAGTTCCGACTGAGGCGAGGAAGATGATGGGGCAGACTGGCAAGGTGTTGGGTGTGGGTGTTCAGGCAGGCATAGTGTTGTGCCTGTTGTGTGGCCCAACTGCTCCAAAACTCAGGGGCCATTTGTTGCTGGGGTGGTGTTGGCCTCAATTGGGGGCTATGGGATGTTTGGGGTGTTTGTGTTATGTCCTGCTACGTGGTTGGCTGGGTAGGATCGATGGGCTGCAGGTGTAGTGTGTAGGTAGGCTGCTGGTCACTTTCCTGCTGTGCGTCCTCATCCATGATGGGTGGTTCTGTATGGGGTTGATAACAGCCACTATTTAGTTTTGAAAATATTTATTTGCTTGACGTAAACATTAGAGATGAGCGGGTTCGGTTCCTCGGAATCCGAACCCGCCCGAACTTCATTTTTTTTTACACGGGGCCGAGCGACTCGGATCTTCCTGCCTTGCTCGGTTAACCCGAACGTCATCATCCCGCTGTCGGATTCTCGCGAGGCTCGGATTCTATCGCGAGACTCGGATTCTATATAAGGAGCCGCGCGTCGCCGCCATTTTCACACGTGCATTGAGATTCATAGGGAGAGGACGTGGCTGGCGTCCTCTCCGTTTATAGAGAAGAGAGTGAGACTACTAGAGAGAGACACAGTAGTAATTTTGGGGAGCATTAGGAGGAGTACTACTACTTGCTGAAGTGATAGATAGTGTGACTGTATAATGTATATCTGACTTGTGGGGGAGACACTGACAGTGGGGAGCAGTTAGAGTCTGAGAGCAGGACTCAGGAGTACATATAACGTACAGTGCACACTTTTGCTGCCAGAGTGCCACACTGCCATTGTGACCACACTGACCACCAGTATAATATATATTGTGATTGTCTGCTTAGGAGTACTACTTGCAAGTTGCTGATAGTGTGAAAAGTGACCTGACCACCAGTTTATAATAATCACCACCAGTTTAATATATATATATATATATATATAATTGTATATAATATATATATAATATTGTATACCACCTACCCGTGGTTTTTTTTTTCTTCCTTTCTTCTTTATACATACTACTATAGTAGCTTACTGTAGCAGTCTGCGGTGCTGCTGAGCTGACAGTGTCCAGCAGGTCCATCATCAGTCATTACATAATAAATATATATACCTGTCCGGCTGCAGTACTAGTGATATTATATATATATATTGATTTCATCTCATTATCATCCAGTCTATATTAGCAGCAGACACAGTACGGTAGTCCACGGCTGTAGCTACCTCTGTGTCGGCAGTCGCTCATCCATCCATAATTGTATACCACCTACCCGTGGTTTTTTTTTTTCCTTTCTTCTTTATACATACTACTATAGTAGCTTACTGTAGCAGTCTGCGGTGCTGCTGAGCTGACAGTGTCCAGCAGGTCCGTCATCAGTCATTACATAATAAATATATATACCTGTCCGGCTGCAGTACTAGTGATATTATATATATATATATTGATTTCATCTCATTATCATCCAGTCTATAGTAGCAGCAGACACAGTACGGTAGTCCACGGCTGTAGCTACCTCTGTGTCGGCAGTCGCTCGTCCATCCATAATTGTATACCACCTACCCGTGGTTTTTTTTTTCCTTTCTTCTTTATACATACTACTATAGTAGCTTACTGTAGCAGTCTGCGGTGCTGCTGAGCTGACAGTGTCCAGCAGGTCCGTCATCAGTCATTACATAATAAATATATATACCTGTCCGGCTGCAGTACTAGTGATATTATATATATATATTGATTTCATCTCATTATCATCCAGTCTATATTAGCAGCAGACACAGTACGGTAGTCCACGGCTGTAGCTACCTCTGTGTCGGCAGTCGCTCGTCCATCCATAATTGTATACCACCTACCCGTGGTTTTTTTCTTTTCTTTCTTCTTTATACATACTACTATAGTAGCTTACTGTAGCAGTCTGCGGTGCTGCTGAGCTGACAGTGTCCAGCAGGTCCGTCATCAGTCATTACATAATAAATATATATACCTGTCCGGCTGCAGTACTAGTGATATTATATATATATATATTGATTTAATCTCATTATCATCCAGTCTATATTAGCAGCAGACACAGTACGGTAGTCCACGGCTGTAGCTACCTCTGTGTCGGCAGTCGCTCGTCCATCCATAATTGTATACCACCTACCCGTGGTTTTTTTTTTTCCTTTCTTCTTTATGCATACTACTATAGTAGCTTACTGTAGCAGTCTGCGGTGCTGCTGAGCTGACAGTGTCCAGCAGGTCCGTCATCAGTCATTACATAATAAATATATATACCTGTCCGGCTGCAGTACTAGTGATATTATATATATATTGATTTCATCTCATTATCATCCAGTCTATATTAGCAGCAGACACAGTACGGTAGTCCACGGCTGTAGCTACCTCTGTGTCGGCAGTCGCTCGTCCATCCATAATTGTATACCACCTACCCGTGGTTTTTTTTTTCCTTTCTTCTTTATACATACTACTATAGTAGCTTACTGTAGCAGTCTGCGGTGCTGCTGAGCTGACAGTGTCCAGCAGGTCCGTCATCAGTCATTACATAATAAATATATATACCTGTCCGGCTGCAGTACTAGTGATATTATATATATATATATTGATTTCATCTCATTATCATCCAGTCTATATTAGCAGCAGACACAGTACGGTAGTCCACGGCTGTAGCTACCTCTGTGTCGGCAGTCGCTCGTCCATCCATAAGTATACTAGTATCCATCCATCTCCATTGTTTACCTGAGGTGCCTTTTAGTTGTGCCTATTAAAATATGGAGAACAAAAATGTTGAGGTTCCAAAATTAGGGAAAGATCAAGATCCACTTCCACCTCGTGCTGAAGCTGCTGCCACTAGTCATGGCCGAGACGATGAAATGCCAGCAATGTCGTCTGCCAAGGCCGATGCCCAATGTCATAGTACAGAGCATGTAAAATCCAAAACACCAAATATCAGTAAAAAAAGGACTCCAAAATCTAAAATAAAATTGTCGGAGGAGAAGCGTAAACTTGCCAATATGCCATTTACCACACGGAGTGGCAAGGAACGGCTGAGGCCCTGGCCTATGTTCATGGCTAGTGGTTCAGCTTCACATGAGGATGGAAGCACTCAGCCTCTCGCTAGAAAAATGAAAAGACTCAAGCTGGCAAAAGCACCGCAAATAACTGTGCGTTCTTCGAAATCCCAAATCCACAAGGAGAGTCCAATTGTGTCGGTTGCGATGCCTGACCTTCCCAACACTGGACGTGAAGAGCATGCACCTTCCACCATTTGCACGCCCCCTGCAAGTGCTGGAAGGAGCACCCGCAGTCCAGTTCCTGATAGTCAGATTGAAGATGTCAGTGTTGAAGTACACCAGGATGAGGAGGATATGGGTGTTGCTGGTGCTGGGGAGGAAATTGACCAGGCGGATTCTGATGGTGAGGTGGTTTGTTTAAGTCAGGCACCCGGGGAGACACCTGTTGTCCGTGGGAGGAATAGGGCCGTTGACATGCCTGGTGAAAATACCAAAAAAATCAGCTCTTCGGTGTGGAAGTATTTAAACAGAAATGCGGACAACAGGTGTCAAGCCGTGTGTTGCCTTTGTCAAGCTGTAATAAGTAGGGGTAAGGACGTTAACCACCTCGGAACATCCTCCCTTATACGTCACCTGCAGCGCATTCATAATAAGTCAGTGACAAGTTCAAAAACTTTGGGTGACAGCGGAAGCAGTCCACTGACCAGTAAATCCCTTCCTCTTGTAACCAAGCTCACGCAAACCACCCCACCAACTCCCTCAGTGTCAATTTCCTCCTTCCCCAGGAATGCCAAAAGTCCTGCAGGCCATGTCACTGGCAATTCTGACGATTCCTCTCCTGCCTGGGATTCCTCCGATGCATCCTTGCGTGTAACGCCTACTGCTGCTGGCGCTGCTGTTGTTGCTGCTGGGAGTCGATGGTCATCCCAGAGGGGAAGTCGTAAGCCCACTTGTACTACTTCCAGTAAGCAATTGACTGTCCAACAGTCCTTTGCGAGGAAGATGAAATATCACAGCAGTCATCCTGTTGCAAAGCGGATAACTGAGGCCTTGACAACTATGTTGGTGTTAGACGTGCGTCCGGTATCCGCCGTTAGTTCACAGGGAACTAGACAATTTCTTGAGGTAGTGTGCCCCCGTTACCAAATACCATCTAGGTTCCACTTCTCTAGGCAGGCGATACCGAGAATGTACACGGACGTCAGAAAAAGACTCACCAGTGTCCTAAAAAATGCAGTTGTACCCAATGTCCACTTAACCACGGACATGTGGACAAGTGGAGCAGGGCAGGGTCAGGACTATATGACTGTGACAGCCCACTGGGTAGATGTATGGACTCCCGCCGCAAGAACAGCAGCGGCGGCACCAGTAGCAGCATCTTGCAAACGCCAACTCTTTCCTAGGCAGGCTACGCTTTGTATCACCGGTTTCCAGAATACGCACACAGCTGAAAACCTCTTACGGCAACTGAGGAAGATCATCGCGGAATGGCTTACCCCAATTGGACTCTCCTGTGGATTTGTGGCATCGGACAACGCCAGCAATATTGTGTGTGCATTAAATATGGGCAATTCCAGCACGTCCCATGTTTTGCACATACCTTGAATTTGGTGGTGCAGAATTTTTTTAAAAACGACAGGGGCGTGCAAGAGATGCTGTCGTGGCCAGAAGAATTGCGGGACACTTTCGGCGTACAGGCACCACGTACAGAAGACTGGAGCAACACCAAAAACGCCTGAACCTGCCCTGCCATCATCTGAAGCAAGAAGTGGTAACGAGGTGGTATTCAACCCTATATATGCTTCAGAGGTTGGAGGAGCAGCAAAAGGCCATTCAAGCCTATACAATTCAGCACGATATAGGAGGTGGAATGCACCTGTCTCAAGCGCAGTGGAGAATGATTTCAATGTTGTGCAAGGTTCTGCTGCCCTTTGAACTTGCCACACGTGAAGTCAGTTCAGACACTGCCAGCCTGAGTCAGGTCATTCCCCTCATCAGGCTTTTGCAGAAGAAGCTGGAGACATTGAAGGAGGAGCTAACACGGAGCGATTCCGCTAGGCATGTGGGACTTGTGGATGGAGCCCTTAATTCGCTTAACAAGGATTCACGGGTGGTCAATCAGAGCACTACATTTTGGCCACCGTGCTCGATCCTAGATTTAAAACCTACCTTGGATCTCTCTTTCCGGCACACACAAGTCTGCTGGGGTTCAAAGACCTGCTGGTGAGAAAATTGTCAAGTCAAGCGGAACGCGACCTGTCAACATCTCCTCCTTCACATTCTCCCGCAACTGGGGGTGCGAGGAAAAGGCTCAGAATTCCGAGCCCACCCGCTGGCGGTGATGCAGGGCAGTCTGGAGCGACTGCTGATGCTGACATCTGGTCCGGACTGAAGGACCTGACAACGATTACGGACATGTCGTCTACTGTCACTGCATATGATTCTCTCCCCATTGAAAGAATGGTGGAGGATTATATGAGTGACCGCATCCAAGTAGGCACGTCACACAGTCCGTACTTATACTGGCAGGAAAAAGAGGCAATTTGGAGGCCCTTGCACAAACTGGCTTTATTCTACCTAAGTTGCCCTCCCACAAGTGTGTACTCCGAAAGAGTGTTTAGTGCCGCCGCTCACCTTGTCAGCAATCGGCGTACGAGGTTACTTCCAGAAAATGTGGAGAAGATGATGTTCATTAAAATGAATTATAATCAATTCCTCCGTGGAGACATTGACCAGCAGCAATTGCCTCCACAAAGTACACAGGGAGCTGAGATGGTGGATTCCAGTGGGGACGAATTGATAATCTGTGAGGAGGGGGATGTACACGGTGATATATCGGAGGATGATGATGAGGTGGACATCTTGCCTCTGTAGAGCCAGTTTGTGCAAGGAGAGATTAATTGCTTCTTTTTTGGTGGGGGTCCAAACCAACCCGTCATTTCAGTCACAGTCGTGTGGCAGACCCTGTCACTGAAATGATGGGTTGGTTAAAGTGTGCATGTCCTGTTTATACAACATAAGGGTGGGTGGGAGGGCCCAAGGACAATTCCATCTTGCACCTCTTTTTTCTTTAATTTTTCTTTGCGTCATGTGCTGTTTGGGGAGTGTTTTTTGGAAGGGCCATCCTGCGTGACACTGCAGTGCCACTCCTAGATGGGCCAGGTGTTTGTGTCGGCCACTAGGGTCGCTTATCTTACTCACACAGCTACCTCATTGCGCCTCTTTTTTTCTTTGTGTCATGTGCTGTTTGGGGAGTGTTTTTTGGAAGGGCCATCCTGCGTGACACTGCAGTGCCACTCCTAGATGGGCCAGGTGTTTGTGTCGGCCACTAGGGTCGCTTATCTTACTCACACAGCTACCTCATTGCGCCTCTTTTTTTCTTTGCGTCATGTGCTGTTTGGGGAGTGTTTTTTGGAAGGGCCATCCTGCGTGACACTGCAGTGCCACTCCTAGATGGGCCAGGTGTTTGTGTCGGCCACTAGGGTCGCTTAGCTTACTCACACAGCTACCTCATTGCGCCTCTTTTTTTCTTTGCGTCATGTGCTGTTTGGGGAGTGTTTTTTGGAAGGGCCATCCTGCGTGACACTGCAGTGCCACTCCTAGATGGGCCAGGTGTTTGTGTCGGCCACTAGGGTCGCTTAGCTTACTCACACAGCTACCTCATTGCGCCTCTTTTTTTCTTTGCGTCATGTGCTGTTTGGGGAGTGTTTTTTGGAAGGGCCATCCTGCGTGACACTGCAGTGCCACTCCTAGATGGGCCAGGTGTTTGTGTCGGCCACTAGGGTCGCTTAGCTTACTCACACAGCTACCTCATTGCGCCTCTTTTTTTCTTTGCGTCATGTGCTGTTTGGGGAGTGTTTTTTGGAAGGGCCATCCTGCGTGACACTGCAGTGCCACTCCTAGATGGGCCAGGTGTTTGTGTCGGCCACTAGGGTCGCTTATCTTACTCACACAGCTACCTCATTGCGCCTCTTTTTTTCTTTGCGTCATGTGCTGTTTGGGGAGTGTTTTTTGGAAGGGCCATCCTGCGTGACACTGCAGTGCCACTCCTAGATGGGCCAGGTGTTTGTGTCGGCCACTAGGGTCGCTTATCTTACTCACACAGCTACCTCATTGCGCCTCTTTTTTTCTTTGCGTCATGTGCTGTTTGGGGAGTGTTTTTTGGAAGGGCCATCCTGCGTGACACTGCAGTGCCACTCCTAGATGGGCCAGGTGTTTGTGTCGGCCACTAGGGTCGCTTATCTTACTCACACAGCTACCTCATTGCGCCTCTTTTTTTCTTTGCATCATGTGCTGTTTGGGGAGTGTTTTTTGGAAGGGCCATCCTGCGTGACACTGCAGTGCCACTCCTAGATGGGCCAGGTGTTTGTGTCGGCCACTAGGGTCGCTTATCTTACTCACACAGCTACCTCATTGCGCCTCTTTTTTTCTTTGCGTCATGTGCTGTTTGGGGAGTGTTTTTTGGAAGGGCCACCCTGCGTGACACTGCAGTGCCACTCCTAGATGGGCCAGGTGTTTGTGTCGGCCACTAGGGTCGCTTAGCTTACTCACACAGCTACCTCATTGCGCCTCTTTTTTTCTTTGCGTCATGTGCTGTTTGGGGAGTGTTTTTTGGAAGGGCCATCCTGCGTGACACTGCAGTGCCACTCCTAGATGGGCCAGGTGTTTGTGTCGGCCACTAGGGTCGCTTATCTTACTCACACAGCTACCTCATTGCGCCTCTTTTTTTCTTTGCGTCATGTGCTGTTTGGGGAGTGTTTTTTGGAAGGGCCATCCTGCGTGACACTGCAGTGCCACTCCTAGATGGGCCAGGTGTTTGTGTCGGCCACTAGGGTCGCTTATCTTACTCACACAGCTACCTCATTGCGCCTCTTTTTTTCTTTGCGTCATGTGCTGTTTGGGGAGTGTTTTTTGGAAGGGCCATCCTGCGTGACACTGCAGTGCCACTCCTAGATGGGCCAGGTGTTTGTGTCGGCCACTAGGGTCGCTTATCTTACTCACACAGCTACCTCATTGCGCCTCTTTTTTTCTTTGCGTCATGTGCTGTTTGGGGAGTGTTTTTTGGAAGGGCCATCCTGCGTGACACTGCAGTGCCACTCCTAGATGGGCCAGGTGTTTGTGTCGGCCACTAGGGTCGCTTAGCTTACTCACACAGCTACCTCATTGCGCCTCTTTTTTTCTTTGCGTCATGTGCTGTTTGGGGAGTGTTTTTTTGGAAGGGCCATCCTGCGTGACACTGCAGTGCCACTCCTAGATGGGCCAGGTGTTTGTGTCGGCCACTAGGGTCGCTTATCTTACTCACACAGCTACCTCATTGCGCCTCTTTTTTTCTTTGCGTCATGTGCTGTTTGGGGAGTGTTTTTTGGAAGGGCCATCCTGCGTGACACTGCAGTGCCACTCCTAGATGGGCCAGGTGTTTGTGTCGGCCACTAGGGTCGCTTAGCTTAGTCATCCAGCGACCTCGGTGCAAATTTTAGGACTAAAAATAATATTGTGAGGTGTGAGGTATTCAGAATAGACTGAAAATGAGTGGAAATTATGGTTTTTGAGGTTAATAATACTTTGGGATCAAAATGACCCCCAAATTCTATGATTTAAGCTGTTTTTTAGTGTTTTTTGAAAAAAACACCCGAATCCAAAACACACACGAATCCGACAAAAAAAATTCGGTGAGGTTTTGCCAAAACACGGTCGAACCCAAAACACGGCCGCGGAACCGAACCCAAAACCAAAACACAAAACCCGAAAAATTTCAAGTGCACATCTCTAGTAAACATGCCTTACTTAATAATATTCATGTTGAAAATGAAACAGAGATTGTGGGCTAAAATTACCTAGGAATCTTACCTTTTTTTACACATATGTGGCTTCTAACTTTCCATACTCAATTGAAAAATGAATTAGGGTATTGTCGGACTCTGTGCCATAATGAATGTGCAAACACGAAGAACTGTCGCCATTTTAAATTAATGCATTTACAGATTATGTATGACCCTTCCTTTTGTTAAACACACACAATACATTAAATGTGTTTTGGAACACACTCACAAATTGATCAAGGCAGTCAGTGTTGTGTGGGCAAATTACACCAAAGAAATAAAGCACACATTTCTCTGAAAAAAACCATGTAAATGTCTTAAGGTGGCCTATGTTTAGAAATGTTGATGTTGTCCATGGCAAACAATTGGATTCTAGGTTTAAATTTTGTTGCTGTTTATTGTTTAATTTTTAGGAATATTACATGGTTGCTATGGGCAACATCACATCTGAAAATGTAACTGCAAAAATGACCAAAAAACCATGTGCTTGTTGTTTGTGATTATTGCCTGTAATAAGAATTAACCGTAATTTATTATTTTTGCCAGTACACAAACAGTGGTGCAGATGAATTAACCAGGAGAAGACCTAAGGATTAGAAAAACCAGTGATATGTGCAAGGTGATAAAGGCACAAGCCAAACAGGGACGTTCAGGTTTTTTACTGTTACGATCTGTTTTGCTTCTGCCTTGATCACCTTGCACATATCAGTGGTTTATCAATTCATTATGCCTTATCCAGGTTAATTCATAGACCACACTGTTTAAAATTTTTGTTACAATTAACTTATATGTTTACTCACCAGACAGCTGAGGCGATTGTGGATCCTCGCTTTGTGGACTCGCCAAAATTGCTTGTGGTGGCAGGGACAACACTGCGGAGATGTGCCGTTGGGGTGGTGATGATGGAGCAGCAGATTCAGCCTCAAGACGACGTCTCTTGGTTGGCCTCCTAGGCACAGTCACCGAGCCCTGTGATGGGCGCCTTAGTGGAGGGGGGTTTGCAGAAGAAGAACCTATGTGATAAGATAAACATTAACATTTTGTGCTTCTATGTGTTTGCTGAATATGTGATTACAGTGAATTCTTACCTGCATTCCCACCATCTGCATCACTTGGCAGTGTTGGATGTGGCCTGGCTGTGCTGCTTCTCTGGCGTACTGTAAAAATAAGAAGAATTATCTTATGGACATACTTTTATTTAACAATGTTTTCTGAAAATCCTTCTTGTGATGTAAACATCTGGAACCTGATGATAAGTACACTAAACGATGCTTAAGCTTTTCTGGCTGACTTCATTGGGTGTGTATACTTTAAATAAGAATAAAATTCTCTAATTAATCCATGCACAATATTCTAATGAATAAAAATCAAATCACATAGCTTGACACAACCACAATATTGCACGCTAAGGTACCAATTTCCATTCTACAAATACAACACTAGGCTCAAATATCTGCTCAAAAATGTATCTAATATTTCACAAAAACACAAAAAAACAAAACAAAACCACAAAGGACAACCCACAACAACACACAATAAACAAAAATCCAAATAAATCTATTTGTTTTCTAAATATACTAACAACATATTCAACACACTTCTTTTAAATACACCTAGAAAGATTTAGTACTGATATAAAATGGAAGGAAAAGGGCAAGGCAACCAGATTACAAAACCAAAAATAAAAAAAATAAAAAAATAATATTAACACTACATCAGTCATGGACAACCTGGGGCTCTCAAGATGTAGTAAAACTACACATACCAGCATGCACTGCAACAGATGTAGCATTCACTAATAACAAAACTGAGGCAATGCATGATGGTACTTGTAGTTTGCCAACACCTGTAGAGCCACAGGTTGGCCAGGCCTGCACGACATCACCAACACATTGTAACAATCCAAACTGACTGTTACGCACACCAGTGCCAACAGGAGTATACCGGTGTATGAACAGAGAGGGAAGCGAAGCAAACGAACTCACAGACAGTATAACATAACATACACAGGAGGTGATGGAATAACTAATAAACACAAAGTGAACGGAGAAGCCCAAAGGCTCAGGAATTGGGTGTCTCCCTAGTGTCAGGAATGCTCAGATGGAATAGAGCGGACAATGAAGCGATGTGTAGTGATTTAACATGTGGAGCACCTGAAATGATGTTGCTAAGAGCAACAGAAAAACCCCCAAAGGGTTACCAACGGGTGTGGGAATAAACTCCTTGGTCATAGATAGAAATATAGACACAAGGAGAGTATCCACAATCCTAACCCCCACTTGCAGGGCACAGGTTCAGCTTACTGCCACTAAACTGACACCTGGACGCCCTGCACAGTGAGGGAGGATTAAGCAAGCAGCTCTGAGAGTACAGCCGCAAACCTGCTGGGTTCACAGAATAGCAAAAGAACCCCAGCAGGTCAAACAACTGACTCCAGTCTTACTGCTAGGTCCGGATTGGCAGAATGAAGTACCGAATCCCAAGGCCTATTCGCAGTAAGCAACAAGTAAATACAAAGTCACACAGTACTAGCTAACTCTCTGGAACTGACTAACAAACAAAGATTCAGCAGCATTTGCCTAGCCTGAGAGGATGGTTTATATAGCAGGTGCTGTCCACGCCCCACTCAGACCTCACAGACTGTGAGCACAAAACCAGCGCCGGATTCCCTGCCGTGCACAGAGCCTGTAACCACTACACAGTAAAAACCCAGACCGGAGTATCAGCTGCGCTCAGGTTACTTCGCTAACACTTGCCTCCCGGTTGCCATGGCGACGTGGCAGCACAGAGCAGGAGATCCTAACAGTACCCCCCCTCTGACGAGGGGTCAAAGAACCCCTACCACCGGGTTTATCGGGGAACTGCGAGAAGAAAGAGCGTATCAGTCTGGGGGCATGAAGATCACAACTGCGCACCCACGACCGCTCCTCCGGGCCATACCCCTTCCAGTGCACCAAAAATGACAGCCGACCCCGAACCATCTTGGAGTCAAGAACCCTTTCAACCACAAACTCCCTCTGACCCCGTATCAGAAGAGCAGAAGGTCTTCCACTGGAAGAAGGATTACTAACCGCCAGTTTTAAAAGGGAACAATTAAATGTTTTATTTGATACCCAATGAACGGGGCAGATCTAACTGAAATGCCACCGGATTGATAACCCTGGTGATCTTATAAGGGCCGATGAACCGGGGGCCTAACTTATGAGATGGCTGTCTCAACTTCAAATTCTTGGTGGACAACCAGACGAAGTCTCCTAATTTGAAGCTGCAGGGTCTTCTCCGCTTATCAAAAACCCTTTTGGTCACTAATGACACAGACACAAGGGCTTTCTTCACTTTCCTCCAAATACCCCTAAGGACCGAAACAACAGAGGAACCACCAGGCGTGGAATCCAGGGGGTCAAAAGAATTGGCCTTAGGATGATGCCCATACACACAAAGGAAGGGAGAGATCCCTGTAGCAGAGTGAGCCGCGTTGTTATAGGCAAACTCCGCCATGGACAGATGAGCAACCCAGTCAGTATGACACTTGGAGACATAACACCTGAGGAACTGCTCCAAGGACTGGTTCACCCTCTCAGTCTGCCCATTAGACTGTGGATGGTAGCATGACGACAAGCTCACAGAAATCTGGAGATCAGAACAAAATGCCCTCCAGAATTTGGCCACAAACTGGGATCCACGGTCAGAGACCACATCAAGTGGCAACCCGTGGAGGCGCACAACATGCTGCATAAATAACTCAGACAGGCGTCTGGCCGATGGCAACCCAACCAGTGGAAAGAAATGCGCCATCTTCGAAAACCTGTCAACGACAACCCAAATGGCTGTCATCCCCGAGGATTTGGGCAAGTCCACCACAAAATCCTTGGAAATGTGGGTCCATGGCTTAGACGGAATAGAGAGTGGATGTAATGGGCCGACAGGAACCCCTCTAGGAGTTTTATTTCGGGCACAAACGTCACATGCCCGAAACCACTGATCCACATCCCTAGCCACCGAGGGCCACCACACCGCCCTAGACAGCAACTCCCGAGTTCTGGCAATACCCGGATGCCCTGCCGACCTCTTGGCATGGAATTCCAGGAACACTCGCTGTCTTAACCTAGGAGGCACAAACAAAAGACCTACCGGAAGGTCTGGAGGAGCCTACTCCTGTGCTCTAAGGACTAATGACAAGAGGTCCTGGGTAATGCCCACTTTAATACATGATGGGGACACAATGGGCAATGGCTTCTCGGTGGTCTCTTGAACTGGAGCAAAACTCAGCGATAGCGCATCAGCCTTGATGTTTTTTGACCCAGGGCGATATGTTATCAAAAAATTAAAGCGAGCAAAAAACAAAGCCCATCGTGCCTGCCTGGCATTGAGCCGCTTCGCTGACTCTAAATATGCCAGATTCTTATGGTCGGTGAGAATTGAGACCACAAACTTAGCCCCCTCAAGCCAGTGTCTCCACTCCCCGAGTGCATCCTTTATAGCCAACAATTCCCGGTTACCCACATCATAATTCATCTCGGAAGATGAAAATTTACGGGAAAAGTAAGCACAGGGATGAAGGCGATTATCAGACACCCCCATCTGAGAGAGCACTGCCCCAATACCTATCTCAGAGGCATCCACTTCTACCACAAAAGGACGCTCTGGATCTGGGTGTCGCAGCACCTTGGCCGAGACAAATGCCCTTTTGAGACGGGCAAAGGCCGCTTTGGCCTCACAAGACCAGTGAGCAACATCCGCCCCTTTCTTAGTGAGTGCCACCAAAGGGGCCACTATAGACGAAAATCCAGCGATAAACCGTCTATAAAAATTCGCAAAGCCCAGAAAACGCTGAAGCGCCTTCAAACTAGTGGGCTGCACCCAATCCAGGACTGCCTGTACCTTAGAACCCTCCATTTGGAAACCTTCTGAGGAGATGATATACCCTAGAAATGCGATTTGCTGGACTTCAAACTCGCACTTCTCCAGCTTCGCCCCAAGCTGGTGGTCTCTGAGTTTCTGGAGGACTAAGCGTACATGCTTCCGATGTTTCTCCAGGGAATGAGAGAAGATTAGGATGTCATCTAGATAAACAACTAAGAATCTATCCAAATATTCCCTGAGCACATCGTTCATGAATTCCTGGAAGGCTGCTGGGGCATTAGAGAGCCCAAAAGGCATCACCAAATATTCATAATGCCCTGAGTGGGTATTAAAGGCAGTCTTCCATTCATCCCCCTCTCTTATTCGGATTAGATTGTAAGCACCGCGTAGGTCAATCTTAGAAAAAATGGTGGCAGTACGAAGCTGGTCAAACAAAACCGAAATGAGAGGCAGTGGGTACGAGTTTTTAATCGTGATACGGTTCAATTCCCTGAAGTCGATGCAGGGTCGCAACGAACCGTCCTTTTTACCCACGAAAAAGAACCCCGACCCAACTGGGGACTGTGAGGGTCTGATAAATCCCTTAGCCAAGTTCTCCTGAATGTACTCTGCCATAGCCTGAGTCTCAGGACGTGACAGGGAGTACAACCTGCTCTTGGGAAGCTTAGCATCCGGCAACAAATCAATGGCACAGTCATAGGGGCGATGGGGAGGTAGTACCTCCGCAACTTTTTTGGAGAACACATCCGCAAAATCTGCATAACATCCTGGCAATCCTGGCAAACTTAGCTGCGAGAGCCTGACTGGAAGGCTCAAGCAACTCCTGAAACAATCACTACCCCAACTAAGAATCTCCCCAGAGACCCAGTCAAATTGAGGGTTATGGGCCCTTAACCAGGGTAACCCCAAAACCAATGGGGCAAAAGAACAGACAGTCACATAAAAAGACAATTTTTCAGAGTGTGTGGCTCCAATAAACAAAGGAATTTGGCTGGTGCAGGAGGTAATTTTACCCTGGGACAATGGTTCCCCGTTTAACCCACAGATCTCAATCTCTGATGCCAAAGGTACTGAGGGAACAGAGTGTTCCAGGGCGAATTGACGGTCCATGAAAACCCCATCGCCCCCACTGTCAACAAAGGCCTCAGTCTTGACAGTTTGACCGAGGATCTCCAAAGTCACCGGAATGAGAAAAGTCTTTTTAGGAAATTCTGACTTCTGGCCTGACAGGATATTTCCCATCACCCTCAGGCCCTGAAGTTTTCCGGTTTTTCTGGGCATGATACTACAACATGACCTTTATTCCCACAGTACAAACACAAACCCTGCTGTCTCCTCCGCGTCTTCTCACGCGAGGAGAGGCGGGTAGCCCCAATCTGCATAGGCTCCTCGGAATATTCCTCAGAGTCTGAGGTTCCCTTGGGAAAAAAGGAAACTGCGGTCTCCCTTTCAAGCCTACGCTCTCTCAGCCGTCTATCCACCCGGATGGATAACTGCATGAGCTGATCTAAGCTATCAGGCGAGGGATATTGTACCAGTTGGTCCTTTATCTGGTCAGAAAGGCCCCTTCGGTACTGGTTTCTCAGGGCTGGGTCATTCCACTGGGTATAATGAGCCAACCTCCGAAACTCCGTACTATAAACCTCAGCTGGCCGTCGCCCTTGCTTAAGAACCGTAATCTGAGCCTCGGCTGAAGCCATCTTGTCAGGGTCATCATACAAAATGCCCAGTGCCGTAAAAAAAGCATCAACACTTTTAAGCGACGGACAGTCAGGCTGTAACCCATATGCCCAGACCTGTGGGTCTCCTTGTAGCAAGGAAATCACCATGCCCACCCGCTGAATCTCCGACCCAGAAGACTGGGGCCTAAGCCTGAAATATAGCTTACAGCTCTCCTTGAAACAAAAGAACTGCGAGCGATCTCCAGAAAAACGATCCGGGAGATTTACTTTCGGCTCCTTAACCCCTGAACTTGCCGCTGCTGCTGCGGGAGCTCCGCTAGCGGCCTGCGGGGTGTTCATTTTAATGGACATCTCATTAAATGGTCGAGTCAGGACCTGCACCTGATCGACCACCTGTTGCAAAGTATTTTGAGGGGTATGCTCCATATTCCCACAAAATTTCAACAGGAGTAGGGCTGCTGAATATGTTACGCACACCAGTGCCAACAGGAGTATACCGGTGTATGAGCAGAGAGGGAAGCGAAGCAAACGAACTCACAGACAGTATAACATAACATACACAGGAGGTGATGGAATAACTAATAAACACAAAGTGAACAGAGAAGCCCAAAGGCTCAGGAATTGGGTGTCTCCCTAGTATCAGGAATGCTCAGATGGAATAGAGCGGACAATGAAGCGATGTGTAGTGATTTAACATGTGGAGCACCTGAAATGATGTTGCTAAGAGCAACAGAAAACCCCCCAAAGGGTTACCAACGGGTGTGGGAATAAACTCCTTGGTCAGAGATAGAAATATAGACACAAGGAGAGTATCCACAATCCTAACCCCCCACTTGCAGGGCACAGGTTCAGCTTACTGCCACTAAACTGACACCTGGACGCCCTGCACAGTGAGGGAGGATTAAGCAAGCAGGTCTGAGAGTACAGCCGCAAACCTGCTGGGTTCACAGAATAGCAAAAGAACCCCAGCAGGTCAAACAACTGACTCCAGTCTTACTGCTAGGTCTGGATTGGCAGAATGAAGTACCGAATCCCAAGGCCTATTCGCAGTAAGCAACAAGTAAATACAAAGTCACACAGTACTAGCTAACTCTCTGGAACTGACTAACAAACAAAGATTCAGCAGCATTTGCCTAGCCTGAGAGGATGGTTTATATAGCAGGTGTTGTCCACGCCCCACTCAGACCTCACAGACTGTGAGCACAAAACCAGCGCCGGATTCCCTGCCGTGCACAGAGCCTGTAACCACTACACAGTAAAAACCCGGACCGGAGTATCAGCTGCGTTCAGGTTACTTCGCTAACACTTGCCTCCCGGTTGCCATGGCGACGTGGCAGCACAGAGCAGGAGATCCTAACACTGACAAACACAATTAGCTTGATTAAATTACAAACAACAAAGGACAACACACAGATGTTTACACTTTTATTAAAAAAACAACAACTCACCATCCTGCCTTGGCCGGTCAGAATCCCGGACATGAGTCGCACCAACCACTTCTGGCGGAATTAGTGAACGCACAGGCTCCTCCCAATCGCGGTAAGATGCACGGAAGGGGTGTCCACCCCCGGTTTGGCGGGCTGATTTGGCCTCCTTGGCCATCTTTGCCTTGACACGGCGCTTTATGTCATAAAAGCGCTTGCGACACGTGTCCTCGGTCCGCCTCACCACACCCTCACTATTCACAGCCGCAATGACCTTCCCCCACAGAACAGACTTCCTACGTGTGGACACCTTGGCAGCATCATGGCCAAACAACTGCTGATGATGCCTCATTAGCTCCCGCACTAAAGCCATATTTTCTGAATAGCTGAATTTCACATTGCGGCCAGTCTTTGTAGTGGTGCGTGGCTGCGGAGCCACAATACCATCACTATCACTGGAGGCCGCAGCAGCAGCCACCCCCTCCTCCTCACTAACCTCCTCCACCTCACTCACCTCCTCCCTCTCACTAACCTCCTCCACCTCACTCACCTCCTCCCTCTCACTCACCTCCTCCACCTCACTCACCTCCTCCACCACACTGACCTCTGACTGGGACATAATCCGGACAAACTACAAATAACACTGAAAAAGAAAAACACAAAACACACTCCTCCACTACCACTACACACAACACACACACACACACACACACACACACACACACACACACACACACACTCACTCACGAACAATGACAATAGACTTGAAAAAAAAACAACGACATAAAAGAAGACAAACTTTAAAATAACTACACAACAAGTATGACAAGACTACTTACACACACAGTACAGCACTCAACAATCGCAAAAAAAACCCCAACAAATCCACCAAATTCTCCACAAAACTCACCAACTCCTAACACACCTTCCTCTCACCTCTCCACTAGCTAAACCCACGAGGTGCGGCCGGTTTGGGGCGTTTTTATAGTAATGTGCACAGACACTCCTCCATCACGAATCAAACCAATCACGGGCGAGTGACAAAAACGAAACTTAGGAAAAAAACGCGTCCGGGAACGGAGAAACACTGCCGTAACCGAAATGTGACGCAGTCGTAACAAAAACTGCAGAACACGGCCGACAAACCTCTAAATCGGCCACATTATACCTTACAAAACCACGAATGACATCGACATCGTAAAACACGAAAAATACAAATACGACAGCTTAGTAAATGAGGCGTAACAAATTAAAAAAGTTCCACAAATACACTTTCGATGTCATTCGTGATGATTCTCACTCCAAATCGGTACTAATACGAATCTTAGTAAATATACCCCACTATATGGACAATAGTATTTGTCCACACATGTTAGACTTAGGGTGCCATCCAGGGGGCACTGCCAAGCCCGCCACTGTTTGCATCAGCCTTCCGGCACCCGCAGCAGTTACGTTTACTGGCAGACGCACACGGTGGTTTCTGCAGGGTTACATCTGACCGCGTGTGCCATACCATCCAACATTGCAGAGCAGGAATCCAGTACAAAACAGGAAAGTGTGTGTGGCTACTGGTGAAGGGGCCGTGCCCCTGTGGCACTGCTATATAACTCTATGGGAATATGAGACGCTGTATCAAGCCCTGCATTCCTATGTCGTGGCTAATTTCTCATACACATACTAATATGTAAATCGGGGAAATGTATCCAAGTTCATAAAGGGTGGAGAGGTGGACAAGTAGGGGTAAATTTACTAAGGTTTACTAAGGTGGGAGCAACCAATAGCAACCAATCAGAGTCTATCTATTATCTTCTAGAAGCAGCTAGATAAATGTTAAGTAAAATCTGATTGGTTGCTATGAGCAACATCATTAGTTCTAAAAAAAAACTCCCACCTTAGTAAATTAACCCCTAGAGAGGTTGCCGTAGCAACCAATAAGCCTCTAGCTAGCATTTATCAAGTAGTCTACATTCTATAAAATGATAGGTAGAAGGACTCTTTAAGAGCTATGATATATCACCCCTGATAACTTTGGACTTTTTATTGTTTGTTGGATGGACTGCAAGCTCTTTGAACTATTTTCTATGTCTCTGGATGTCCATGATAATCTAGTCCAGTACTTGGTGAGTCGGGGAGAGTACTGTCAGGATGTCGGATGTGCGACGTTACGCAATAGACTATAGCTGTGGTTACCGGCCTATTTCAGGCTGCAGCATGTGCCTTGTAAGCCATTTTTTTCATGACGCGGCTGTGTTAAAAATATTGTACTATTCACATCAGGGGAATCACTATCGGTTCCAAAGAAATAAAAATAACCGCGTTTGCGGATGATATTCTGCTATACTTTGCCAACCCTTACTCACTAGCTTACCCAATTGAAAAATGACAGTTGTTTGAGGAAGTACCTGATTTCACTGTCAATTGGGCCAAATCTATAGCACTTTGGGGCTTATTTATCAACAAGTGATAAAACTTGTTGTGAATGATAAAACCCGTTGCATATGATAAATGGTGCTCCAGCCAATCAGCTCCTGTCATGCTTGGAAAAAAATGACAGCTGCAAGCTGATTGGCTGGAGCCCCATTTATCATACGCAACAAGTTTTATCATTCACAACAAGTTTTATCATCCATTGATAAATGGGCCCCATCGTTTGGGTCGGGACGATCCCCGTTCTGCTGGACTGAATGCTGCCTCGTTGTCTTGGCGGTCAGATCACTTTACTTATCTTGGGGGTTAAAATCCCATGAAACCCGAGACTTCTCTATAACCTTAATTTCACACATAGATTGCGCGAGATCTCTGTCGAGCTGAAGATCCCTCCCTCTTTCATATATTAGCGGGATCCGGTCTGAAGATCGACAGTGTCTAGGTCGACAGTGTTTAGGTCGACCACTATAGGTCGACAGTCACTAGGTCGACATGGATGGAAGGTCGACAGGGTTTCTAGGTCGACATGTGCTAAGTCGACAGGTCTAAAGGTCGACATGAGTTTTTCACATTTTTTTTCTTTTTTTTCTTTTTTCATACTTAACGATCCACGTGGACTACGAGTAGAATGGTAAAGTGTGCCGAGCGAAGCGGTAGCGGAGCGAAGGCACCATGCCCGAAGCATGGCGAGCGAAGCGAGCCATGCGAGGGGACGCGGTGCACTAATTTGGGATCCCGGTCACTCTACGAAGAAAACGACACCAAAAAAAAAAAAATCCTCATGTCGACCTTTAGACCTGTCGACCTAGCACATGTCGACCTAGAAACCCTGTCGACCTTCCATCCATGTCGACCTAGTGACTGTCGACCTATAGTGGTCGACCTAAACATTGTCGACCTAGAGACTGTCGATTTGATGAACCACACCCATATTAGCAGGGCAAGCCTCATCAAAATGATAATTTATGTACCTGAACCAGGTCTTACCATTGCCACTGACTAACGATATCGGCCCTCATTCCGAGTTGATCGCTCGGTATTTTTCATCGCATCGCAGTGAAATTCCGCTTAGTACGCATGCGCAATATTCGCACTGCGACTGCGCCAAGTAATTTTACAATGGAGATAGTATTTTTACTCACGGCTTTTTCATCGCTCCGGCGATCGTAATGTGATTGACAGGAAATGGGTGTTACTGGGCGGAAACAGGCCGTTTTATGGGCGTGCGGGAAAAAACGCTACCGTTTCCGGAAAAAACGCAGGAGTGGCCGGGGAAACGGGGGAGTGTCTGGGCGAACGCTGGGTGTGTTTGTGACGTCAAAACAGGAACGACAAGCACTGAACTGATCGCACAGGCAGAGTAAGTCTGAAGCTACTCTGAAACTGCTAAGTAGTTAGTAATCGCAATATTGCGAATACATCGGTCGCAATTTTAAGAAGCTAAGATTCACTCCCAGTAGGCGGCGGCTTAGCGTGTGTAACTCTGCTAAAATCGCCTTGCGAGCGATCAACTCGGAATGAGGGCCATCATACATACTTTCTATTTCTTCGTTTCATCTGGCAAGGGAAAAGGGGGCGTATTAGCTTATTGAAATTACCACAACCCAAATCGAACGGTGGCAGATCAGGATGTCTATACCAATACGTCCCTGGAGAGAGCATTTCTAGAAGGGGGAGACTTGATAACGTTTCTACATCTTCATGACCATGTCATGGAGAACCCATTGCTCCGGCCTCCCAGGAAGTTGTGGCATACTTTGCATCACAAACACAATTTAAATAACAGGATTTTAATTTTAATACCTACCGGTAAATCCTTTTCTCCTAGTCCGTAGAGGATTCTGGGGTCCACTTATTGACCATGGGGTATAGACGGTTCCGCAGGAGCCATGGGCACTCTTAAGACTTTTCAATGGGTGTGAACTAGCTCCTCCCTCTATGCCCCTCCTCCAGACTTCAGTTATAGGAACTGTGGCCAGGGAGACGGACATTTCGAGGAAAGGATTTACTTTAATACTAGTGGTGAGATATCTACCAGCTCACACCGCAACCATGCCGCACACATGGCAATCAACATAACACACGCCAACAGGCATGAACCAATTGCAGCAACAAGCTGAAACTAACATAACACAACTTGTGTATAACTAAACTGCAGGTAAAATACGCACTGGGACGGGCGCCCAGCATCCTCTACGGACCAGGAGAAAAGGATTTACCGGTAGGTATTAAAATCCTGTTTTCTCATACGTCCTAGAGGATGCTGGGGTCCACTTATTGACCATGGGGTTTATACCAAAGCTCCAGTACGGGCGGGAGAGTACGGATGACCTCGCAGCACCGATTGACCGAACTTGAGGTCTTCATCGGCCAAGGTCTCAAACTTGTAGAATTTTGCAAACGTGTTTGACCCGACCAAGTAGCTGCTCGGCAAAGTTGTAATGCCGAGACTCCCCGGGCAGCCACACAGGATGAGCCCACCTTTCTAGTGGAATGGGCCTTCACCGACTTCGGCAACGGCAATCCAGCCGTAATATGAGCTTGCTGAATCGTACCTCTGATCCAACGCGCAATAGTCTGCTTAGAAGCAGGACACCCAATCTTGTTGGGAGCATACAGGACAAACAAAGACTCTGTTTACCGAATTCGAGCTGTTCTAGCGACATAAATCTTCAAAGCTCTAACCACATCTAGAGACTTTGACTCAGTGAACGTGTCAGTAACCACTGGCACCACAATAGGTTGGTTTATGTGGAAAGAAGAAACCACCTTTGGAAAAAAATGTTGGCGAGTTTGCAACTCTGCCCATTCTTCATGGAAGATCAGGTAACGGCTCTTGTGAGACAAGGCCCCCAATTCAGACACCCGCCGTGCGGATGCCAATGACAAAAGCATCACCACTTTCCAAGTGAGAAACTTCAACTCTATCTCTCGTAGAGGCTCAAACCAATCCGATTGAAGGAACTGCAACACCACATTAAGGTCCCACGGTGCCACTGGAGGCACAAATGGAGGCTGGATGTGCAGAACGCCTTTCACGAAGGTCTGAACCTCTGGAAGAGAGGCCAATTGTTTTTGGAAGAACACTGACAAGGCCGAAATCTGGACTTTGGTTGACACCAATTGGAGGCCCGCCTCCACACCAGCCTGCAGAAAATGGAGTAAACGTCCCAAGTGAAACTCTTCCGTAGGAGCCTTCTTGGTTTCACACCAAGACACATACTTTCTCCAAATACGGTGGTAATGTTTCGACATTACTCCTTTCCTGGCCTGAATAAGTGTGGGAATGACTTCTTTCGGGAATACCCTTACGGGCTAGGATTCGGCGCTCAACAGCCATGCCGTAAAACGTAGCCGTGGTAAGTCCTGATACACGCACGGCCCCTGCTGCAGCAGGTCCTCGCGAAGAGGAAGAGGCCGAGGATCTTCTATGAGCAACTCATACCAAGCCCTCCTTGGCCAGTCTGGGGCAATGAAGATTGCTCGAACCCTTGTTCTTCTTATGATCCTGAGAACTTTTGGGATCAGCGGAAGTGGAGGGAAGACATACACTGACCGGAATACCCACTGGGTCACTAGCGCATCCACTGCTATTGCTTGAGGGTCTCTCGACCTGGAACAATATTTCTGAAGCTTCTTGTTGAGACGAGATGCCATCATGTCTACTTGAGGAACTCCCCACCTCTGCGAAGACTTCTTGGTGGAGGCCCCACTTTGTCTGCTGAGGAAGTCTGCTTCCCAGTTGTCCACTCCCGGAATGAAAATTGCTGACAGAGCTTTCGCATGCCTTTCTGCCCAGAGGAGGATCCTTGTCACCTCTGCCATTGCTGCTCTGCTTTTCGTTCCTCCCTGCCTGTTTATGTACGTGACTGTTGTTACATTGTCCGACTGGATCTGCACGGGATGATCTTGAAGAAGATGTACCGCATGTCGAAGGCCGTTGTAAATGGCTCCCAATTCCAGCACGTTTATGTGAAGGCAGGCTTCCTGATTTGACCATTTTCCTTGGAAGCTTTCCCCCTGAGTGACAGATCCCCAGCCTCGGAGACTTGCATCCGTGGTTACCAGGACCCAGTCCTGAATCCCGAATCTGCGTCCCTCTAATAGGTGCGGACTGTGTAGCCACCACAGGAGTGAAATCCTGGCTTTTGACGACAGGACTATTTTCCGGTGCATGTGAAGGTGGGATCCCGACCACTTGTCCAACAGGTCCCACTGGAATACTCTGGCATGGAACCTGCCAAACTGTGTGGCCTCGTAGGCCGCCACCATTTTCCCCAACAACCGAATGCACTGATGGATCGACACACTGGATGGTTTCAATATCTGTTTTACCATTTTCTGGATTTCCAGAGCCTTTTCCACCGGAAGAAATACTCTCTGAACTTCCATGTCCAGAATCATCCCGAGAAAAGACAATCTTGTTGTCGGTTCCAATTGTGACTTTGGATAATTTATGATCCAACCGTGTTGTTGGAATATCGACATGGAGAGCGCAATGTTTTGTAACAACTGCTCCCTGGATCTCGCCTTTATCAGGAGATCGTCCAGATAAGGAATTATATTGACTCCTTTTTGATGAAGGAGGACCATCATCTCCGCCATCACCTTGGTAAATACCCTCGGCGCCATGGAGAGACCGAAAGGTAACGTCTGGAACTGGTAATGGCAATCCTGAACCGCAAATCTCAGATAGGCCTGGTGAGGAGGATAAATGGGAATATGCAGGTAAGCATCCTTGATGTCTACCGACACCATGTAATCCCCCTCCTCCAGACTGGAAATCACTGCCCGGAGTGATTCCATCTTGAACTTGAACCGTTTCAAGTAGAGATTCAAATTTTTTGGGTTCAGGATCAGTCTGAACGAGCCGTCCGGCTTCGGAACTACAAAGAGGCTTGAATAAAACCCCTCCCCCTGTTGCGGTAAAGGTACCAGGACTACGACCTGGTCCTGACATAATTTTTGGATTGCCGCTGTTACTGCTTCTCTTTCTTGAAGATAAGCATGCAAGGTTGATTTGAAAAATCGGCATGGGGGAACATCTTGAAACTCCAGCTTGTATCCCTGGGAAACTATTTGCAATACCCAGGGATCCAGGCCAGACAGAATCCAACCTTGGCTGAACAGTTTGAGACGTGCCCCCACCTGAGCGGCCTCCCGCAAGGGAGTTCCAGCGTCATGCTGAAGATTTGGCAGAAGTAGGGGTAGACTTCTGCTCCTGGGAACCTGAAGCTTCTGTTAGCTTCTTTCCCCGTCCTCTTCCCCTTCCTGCAAAGAAGGGAGACCCTCTCGCTCTTTTGTATTTATTGGGCCGAAAGGACTGCATGTGTGTGTGATAGGTCTTTTTTGCCGGTGCAGGCGCAGAGGGCAAAAATGTTGACTTACCTGCGGTAGCCGCCGAGACTAACGCATCCAGACCATCGCCAAATAAGGTCTCACCTTTATATGGGAGAGCATCCATGTTTCTTTTGGAATCCGCATCCGCGTTCCACTGGCGAATCCACAATGCCCGCTTAGCTGATATTGCCATGGTAGTGGCTTGTGAACTCAAGAGTCCAATATCTTTCATCGCTTCTAGCATGTATGCGGCAGCATCTTTGATATACCCTAACTTAAGGAGTATCTCCTCTTTATCAACCGTGTCATTTTCTGATGACATGATATCTGACCATTTTTCAATACCGCGACTGACCCACGCGCAAGCAATAGTGAGTCTGAGCAGTGTACCATTGGCAACATAAATGGATTTCAATGTAGTTTCCATCTTACGGTCAGCCGGCTCTTTTAGTGAAGCCGTGCCAGGTGCAGGGAGAATAACCTTCTTTGTCAACCTGGATAGTGCACTCTCTAACACGGGGCGATTCCCATTTTTTCCTGTCTTCTGCTGGGAAAGGGTAAGCTATCTGAATCCGCTTAGGAATATGAATTTTTTTCTCAGGATTCACCCACATCTCTGCAAAGAGAGCATTTAGCTCATGGGAAGGAGGGAACGTGACTTTGGATTTCTTTTCTTTACATAAATAAGTCTTCTCCTGAGGTACAGGAGTGGCTTCTGTAACTTCCAACACGTCCCTTATAGCCACAATCATATATTGTATATTTTTTGCCAATTTATGATCTATTTCTCTAGAGTCACTATCGTCGACACAAGAATCAGAGTCCGTGTTGGTATCAGTATTTACAAATGGTCTCTTATGTGACCCAGAGGGGCCGCCTGCAGAAGGAAGGACTGAGTCCTGAAAAATCACATCTTCCACAGATTTTCTACAGCATTCAGCCTGAGATTCAGACTTACCTAACCTCCTGTTAATAAGATGCATACTGTCACGTATTTCTTTCACCCATGCAAGCTCTTGGTGTTCGGCAGCGCCACCACATTACAACTCTGTGTCCCTAAAATGCCTTCCTCCGGGGAGGAACTCCCTGCCTCAAACATGCCGCTCACACGTGTACAGCACACAGTCACAGACACACTGGGACTTATAAGGGGACAGACCCACAGCAAAATCTGTCAGAGGGACACAGTATAGGAGCAGCCAGTTCACAACCCCAGCGCCAGTATGTAATATCTGTGAACACAGAATGCCCACAGACAACAGCGCTTTTACACAGTAATTCACACTTGTAATGCACCACAAAATGCTTTGTGCCCCCCTTATTTGCACCCTGTACTTGTTGTCAGAAGTGGAGGAAAGGACCAGCGTTGTCTCTGCAGCCTGAGGAGAGAGAGGAAATGGTGCTGAGCAGTGTGCTGGCTGCCTGAGGAAGAAGCTCCGCCCCCGCAAATGGCGCGTTTTTCACTCAGCAGTGTTTGTTAATCTTTACACTGACGGGGGCAGGGCTGTGCCAGCGGCATCTTATGCCCCCTTTGCGCCAGTTTAAGGAATTATTTGCTGCCCTGGGCGCCCCCCGCGCCCTGCACCCTGCAGTGCTCTGTGTGTGGGCAGCAATGGCGCGCCGCGCTCCCGCCAGCCAAACCGTACCTCAGCTGTCACTTTAGTTGCTAGAAGATCTATCTTCTCATACTCACCTGTCTTCAGACTTCTGGCTCTGCGAGGCGGTGACGGCGTGCTGTGGGAGTGAGCATCTAGGCACAGCTAGCGTTCAGTTCCCTTCAGCAGCTAATGGTGTCCTGCCAGCCAGAAACAGAGCCATGAAACTCTTCAGGAAGTTGGTTCTACTTCTGCCCCCTCAGTCTCACGAAGCAGGGAGTCTGTTGCCAGCAGTTCTCCCTGAAAATAAAAAACCTAACATAAGTCTTTTTCAGAGAAACTCAGTAGAGCTCTTCAGAGTGCATCCAGTCTGCCTGGGCACATTTCTAAAACTGAAGTCTGGAGGAGGGGCATAGAGCATACTTACCTACATTGTATTTCTCCTCTCCGGGAGAAGCCCGGAGAGGAGACGCTGCAGGTGCCTTCGGGGGGCGGGGCCGGACTGTAACATCACTAAGCGCGATTTGCGTAATTTTAACCCCTTCTCCACCCGAAGGACCCGCGAATGCGGGAGGTTATCTATCCATCCTGCTCGCATCACTAGGGTGCGAGCAGGATGCGGGAGACCTGCCCACTCTTCCGAGGGTGCGGGGGGCTACCCCAAAAAACGGGACCCTCCCGCAGCTTCCGGGAGAGTAAGTAAGTATGGCATAGAGGGAGGAGCCAGTTCACACCCATTGAAAAGTCTTAACAGTGCCCATGGCTCCTGCGGAACCGTCTATACCCCATGGTCAATAAGTGGACCCCAGCATCCTCTAGGACGTATGGGAAATTTAAATGCACACAAGTCCCTCTATCTTCCTTTTATGTCCAACCCTGATTTTCAGGACGGCCACGCTAGGCACCGTTTTAATATTTGGAGAGTAGGAGGGGTAATTAATATCGGATGCCTAGTTGACACGTCGGCTAGAAGGCCTCTCGTGTTCCAGGAGGCAATGGAGAAGTACCCAGTACTAGCTGCATGGGTTCACTACGATATGCCGGCGGCCGGGCTCCCGGCGACCAGCATACCGGCGCAGAGAGCCCGACCGCCGGCTTACCGACAGTGTGGCGAGCGCAAATGAGCCCCTTGCGGGCTCGCTGCGCTCGCCATGCTACGGGCACGGTGGCGCGCTACACTATTTTATTCTCCCTCCAGGGGGGTCGTGGACCCCCACGAGGGAGAATAAGTGTCGGTATGCCGGCTGTCGGGCTCCCGGCGCCGGTATACTGAGCGCCGGGAGCCCGACCGCCGGCATACTGAAGACCACCCTAGCTGCATACCTGGTAGCTTTTGGTTTGGCTTAACACTATGTTAGTTTGACTATTCACCAAGTTTCTCAAGCTTGCTGGCCAAATCCCTTAGATACCTTTCTCCAGCAAACACCAATGAGGAGAAAAGCAATTTCTGTGGCTTATAGACGTCTACAAATTCTGCTTCCCAAGGGGGGAGCCTCAGACATGGGTCTCACAGCTTCCGGGCCTGCACACAGTTGATTTATTAAAGGCTCACACTAGGTCATGTCATATGCTTTCTTCTCCCATGTATACAGAGTTGTTCCTTAATATACAGTATTGCACAGATCCTATCTGTCCTAACATAGGAGATTTATAATTGGATTTTCAACAAACAAATCCTGTTTCGAATGTGGCCAATTCCAGGCCGATCTATTCCACTGTTTATGGTCAATTTGAGAACATTTGTTTAAATATATGTCATTAACCCCTGAATGGACTCTGTTTGGAATTCTCCCTGGAGGGCTTCAAATTTCAAAGGAGACTATTGCAGCTGGCCGAAAGTCTATCCTACAGGTGTGAATACATCCTGAGACTACACATTGGAGGTCATTCCGAGTTGTTCGCTCGCAAGGCGATTTTAGCAGAGTTGCTCACGCTAAGCCGCCGCCTACTGGGAGTGAATCTTAGCATCTTAAAATTGCGAACGAAGTAATCGCAATATTGCAATTACACACCTCGTAGCAGTTTCTGAGTAGCTCCAGACTTACTCGGCATCTGCGATCAGTTCAGTGCTTGTCGTTCCTGGTTTGACGTCATAAACACACCCAGCGTTCGCCCAGACACTCCTCCGTTTCTCCGGCCACTCCTGCGTTTTTTCCGGAAACGGTAGCGTTTTTTCCCACACGCCCATAAAACGGCCTGTTTCCGCCCAGTAACACCCATTTCCTGTCAATCACATTACGATCGCCAGAACGATGAAAAAGCCGTGAGTAAAATTCCTAACTGCATAGCAAATTTACTTGGCGCAGTCGCAGTGCGAACATTGCGCATGCGCATTAAGCGGAAAATCGCTGCGATGCGAAGATTTTTACCGAGCGAACAACTCGGAATGAGGGCCCTTATCTCTTTTTAAAACGTAAATATTTTATCTCTTGCGTATGGCGTGGGGGGAGGCAGTGCAGGAAAAGGAGGCAAAAACCGAAAAATTCTTTGAAATGTGGGAGAGTTTCATTGTGACCCTTTCCACAGACCTTCAGACCCATATGTGAAATTCCTTATGTAACCCTTCCTGGTATCTCCTAGGAATGATTGCGGGTGACCCACCAATTTCAGCGTAACCTTAGGGAGAAGAGGGGTGCGAGCAAACTTTTTGTTTAAGTTTCTTTTTGACTGTAACTTTTGTAGTTGCTTGTTTGTCATCTCCACGGGCCTACTAATGTCTGTCCATCCGTATTTTTATCAGTATTGCACTTAATTGGTCTTATGTATATCATCATGTTGGGCCTTCCTGTCTGTGATTATGTACATATTACTTGGTACTATAGGCCCGATTCAGTATACATTGCATCAGTGATCTGACTTATGCGAACGCGACAGCCACGTGACATTACACGTGGCCGCTGCGACACGAAAAATGGCTGCCCTGCGCCTGCCTTGGCAACCCAGCTGCGGAGGCAGGGGGGCTTCCACAAATCAGCAATGCAATTACATTGTGATCGCATCGCTGCTGGGCATTTGCATGTTGGACGGCCTTGCCCTGTGCCTTTAGAATACATTTTAACTCTCAATGTGAAGACTATAAGTAGAGAGAAGCACTATGTTAGTCGCTGACTGGCAGACTACGGGGCCTTATTATTATCAGGTTTTAGAGGCAATAATTCTAATTTATTATCATTGCTTATCATTGAAATAAGAAATGATGTATCGCCGTGATGATATAAAATGCACATGCAGGCACAGGGGCTGCGATAGGAGTCCAGCCCTGCGATAGGCAGAAGTAAAGGGCGATCACTTTATCGTACAGGGCCAGCAGCGCTACTGGTCCAGCAGGTGGAATGTCGCCATTCACAATGTCAACAATGACAGAATGTCAAAGTAACACTTTTAGTCAATTTTAGGGATAGGTTTAGAGTTAAGGTCAGGCTGCGGCAGGGCCGGATCTAGACTTTTCTTTATGGGGGGGGCGGTTTACTGTTTAATCTTGACTCCTCCCTCTACAGTCCCAACTCCTCCCATCTGCAATCCTAACTCATCTTCTCTAAATTCTGACTGAACTTTTTAAGTGAGACTGAGATAGAGCTTTGTGATTGTTCTATGTACATGTGACTGTGCTATGGGGTAATTGTATTTATTAGCCCTAGTACCCACACACCAGCAAGTGGGGGGCAAATGCTCTGTAACCCTTGCTCTCCTGGCTCCTCTGTGCTGCTGTGGTATAAGCTGCAGCACATCATTCTGCCTCAGGCTCTCCCCGGAGAGCTCTCTTCTGCTCAAAAGTGGGCGTGGCTATGACTGTGTTAGGGGGGCGGTCGCCCCCTTCGCCCCCCCAACCCCCTAGATCCGGCCCTGGGCTGCGGTTATGGTTTGGTTTAGGGTCAGGCTGCAGTTATGGTTAGGGTTAGGGTCAGGCTGTGGTTATGGTTAGGGTCAGGCTGTGGTTATGGTTAGGGTCAGGCTGTGGTTATGGTTAGGTTTAGGGTTAGTTAGGGGTTAGTTTGGGTTAGGGTCAGGCTGTGGTTATGGTTAGGTTTAGGGTTAGTTAGGGATAGGGTTAGGCTGCAGTTATGGTTAGATTTAGGGTTAGGGTCAGGCTGCAGTTATGGTTAGGGTTAGGATCAGGCTGTGGTTATGGTTAGGTTTAGGGTTAGTTAGGGATAGGGTTAGGCTGCAGTTATGGTTAGGTTTAGGGTTAGTTAGGGATAGGGTCAGGCTGCAGTTATGGTTAGGTTTAGGGTCAGGCTATAAAACTGCATGTTCGACATACTGACTGTCAATATTCTGGCAGTGTCAACATTATGTCAATATCGACAGTACGAATTTTGTCATTTGACATGTCGACCTCCTGACTGTGTCAACATTCTGGTATCTCTCCGCTCGTGATGTGTTTCTCCGGGTTATCTGTACTAACATGCAGTCTATGGTGGGCTTAACTCCCACGTATACACAAATCAGGACGAATGTGTCGAGAGCAGAAGATTTCCCTCAACTCAAAATTTTGGATTATTTGTACATGAACACTTCTCAAGGCAGGCAGATCTCAGACTAGATCAGAGATAGGCAGCATCCAAGATTAACCAGTCTAAAGGGGAACGGGGGAAATGGCACATGGGGGACATGTGTGTGTGGGGGCGGGGTTAGAGTACATTAGAGATTTGAGGACTTAGGGAAGTGGGAAGTTAGAGTGGCCTATGAGGGGCTTACTGAAGCAAGCAACAAGCATTCTGGTATTAGATGATAAGGGAAAGAAAAAACTATTTAAAAACATGTAATTTCAGATGAAGATACATAACTGGCCAACGCTTGGCTTAATCAAATTATTATAAATACTTCAGGGGCCTGCTATGCTGTTTTAGTAGAGGGTTTTTAGCTTCTGATCCATTACCAGGCCTCGATATCCTGCGCCTCTTAAGCAGTGACAGAGACAGGACGTGGCGGGTAGTTATTTATTGATGCCTGATAAGACAGCCCATTGTACAGAGCAGCGACACCTTTATAAAAACTATTCACAGACTGTTTGGAGATTCAAGTAACACTTTCATCATACGTTTCAACACTTAAAACTATATTTAACCAAGTACCTCTTCTGAGATGTAACAAATATGACAAAACACGGCCTGCGATCATTCATTTTCAGTGATGTTTCCTCTCCTATATTTAGCTTTTTTCTAAAGTTACCTAATTTGGTTTACACATTTTAAACATATAAACTTAATAAGATAGCTCTCGTTTGCATATTTCCATCTCTCAGCTTCAGGTAATGGCGGATTCCCATATAGAAAATAATACGGTCGTCCAAGGAGAATGCTTTCCCTTTTACCTAAAGCAGAGGTATTCAACAGGTGGCCCTCCAGCTACTACAGAACTACATATCCCAGCATGCCCTAATAGCAAAACTGTGGCAAAACACGCAAGGACATGTAGTTGCACAGCAGCTGGAGGGCCTGACCTAAAGCATTGAGAAGTACTGCAACTTTATTGAAGAGATACTGTATGGACGGATTGTAGCTCTTCTGTTTTCCTCAAGTGGCGCTGCGAGCAGGATGCGGAATGACCTGACGCCCGGGTTTATCTACCAGACGAGATCTGGGGAAGGGTGGGACTCTTCTATTTGCCATATATGGGGTTATGTTATATTACAGAAGAGTTTACTAAAAATTGAACAGTCCCTTAACTTGTTTTTTTTTTCTTCCAGATTCTATTTTATACTCAATGATGAACATGCATGAATGTGGATGTCTGTCCTGGGAAAGATTATCTTTTGCACTGTGATCCAGTAATGTTTTAATCCAGAGACTGCTACTGATTCAGAACCAGTGGGGTCAACAACTCGAATGGAATAGTTCTGTCTCAAATTCACCCCCTTGTATATAAAGATTTCCCTGGTGTTTCATGTTGGCAGAGGTGGAGGAAATGATGATTAAGATGTTGACTTGTAGTCCTTTTTTCGGTGAGGTGGGCCCTTGCTAGAAAATATTATTGTGTGACCCCTCACTTGGCCCAAACAAATACATCTAAAGATACATTCCATTTGAGGCAAGCCTTTGTTTTCTTCCATCCAGGAAGTGATGCATCCATACTACAGCAGCTGCTCCATCAACATCAGGGGTAGGGCAGCACTTCCAGCTAATAACACTGGAGAAGACTGGCGGTCACCAGAATATAGGAATTTTGAGTCCGGCTGATGGATATGTCAGTCTGTACATGGATGTTTTATTTTCTTGGCATCTGTAAGGTACTGTGTACGGTATATCCATTTATCTTGCTTGCATTTTTCTTCACGTCCTACTAATTGCATTGAAGATCCAAGCTATCGGAAGTATGAAAGCAACATCAGCAGCCCCATTGCCAGACTGAAGACGATGAAGAAAATGGCGGCTACCCAGATATCGTATTTCTGTACATTCACGCTGGTCGGAGAGTCCGATGGAATCATGTTGGTCAGGTTCAGCATATAGCCCAATGTCCATCCAATGTCGGTGTTTGCAGCCTGTACAAAGGACATTGAGGGATAAAAGATATCAGTTAACACACGTGTCTAATTCAGGACTTTGTAGAATTAGTATTTCAAGTTTTCTTTCCCCAGCAATAACAGAAAGTTGAATTGTCGCTGTCCACTTCCAGCCCTGAAATGCCCTATTTTACAGATAGCCTAGTTTACTGCAACCTATCACCATGAATTTAGCACATGCCCTGCAAAAGATCCGGTTCCCAGCAGGCGCGTAATTGCTGCTCTGCAGAAGTACCATCCTCACAAACACTTACTTGACATTAACTCTTCCCACCCTCATTCCATCTCTCTGGTCATACAATTTCATACGTGCAAAATATTTGTGGTTGCCAGAGTAAAATCATACAAGGTATGGAGCAGGGTGCATCAGGCATCGCATAGCACTTGGGCTAAACCATGTTACACTGCAGGTGGGGCAGTAACATGTGCAGAGAGAAATTAGATTTGGGTGGGTTATATTGTTTCTGTGCTGGGTAAATACTGGCTGCTTTATTTTTGCACTGCAATTTAGATTTCAGTTTGAACACACCCCACCCAAATCTATCTCTCTCTGCACATGTTACGTCTGCCACACCTGCAGTGCACATGGGTTTGCCCAATAGCTTACTTTTTTGGTTTGCTAACAAACCTGAATAAGGCCCTATATAATGACACCAGTACACCATTTGGTCAATGAAGTTTTAATGACAGGGGACTGAACAACTAAGTGGCCCTGGGGGCCCCCGGAATCTCCATCCGGCCCCACTAGTTTGCACATGAAACTTACTATTATAAATAATATAGGGGAAATATTTCCAAGAAATTGACTTATCTTCTAAGTATTTTCTCTAATAAATTAGGAGACGTCACCTGTTTCATGAAGCTGATGGTGTTCCAGTTGCCGTCGTTGAATTTGTAGGCATCCAGCAGCAGTGTGAGGATATAATTGGCATTAGGGCAGTAATCCCTGAGGCGGTCTTTATTTTCATTCGGGTAAGATGAACGAAGCTGCAAATGAGGAATATTGATACAATTACGCTTGCAAGGTAAAACAGTATAATTCACATTTGAATCCATTCCAGAGTTCTGATACTCCATATAACACCCCATGCAGCAAGCAGAGCTGCACAGTGTATGAAATGTCAGCTACTGATGTACAGTGCATCAAATGTCAGCTACGGCTGTGCAGTGCATCAAATGTCAGCTACGGCTGTACAGTGCATCAAATGTCAGCTACGGCTGTGCAGTGCATCAAATGTCAGCTACGGCTGTGCAGTGCATCAAATGTCAGCTATAGCTGTACAGTGCACCAAATGTCAGCTATAGCTGTACAGTGCATCAAATGTCAGCTACGGCTGTACAGTGCATCAAATGTCAGCTACGGCTGTACAGTGCATCAAATGTCAGCTACGGCTGTACAGTGCATCAAATGTCAGCTACGGCTGTACAGTGCATCAAATGTCAGCTACGGCTGTACAGTGCATCAAATGTCAGCTACGGCTGTGCAGTGCATCAAATGTCAGCTACGGCTGTGCAGTGCATCAAATGTCAGCTATAGCTGTACAGTGCACCAAATGTCAGCTATAGCTGTACAGTGCATCAAATGTCAGCTATAGCTGTACAGTGCATCAAATGTCAGCTACGGCTGTACAGTGCATCAAATGTCATCTACGGCTGTACAGTGCATCAAATGTCAGCTACGGCTGTGCAGTGCATCAAATGTCAGCTACGGCTGTACAGTGCACCAAATGTCAGCTATAGCTGTTCAGTGCATCAAATGTCAGCTACGGCTGTACAGTGCATCAAATGTCAGCTACGGCTGTGCAGTGCATCAAATGTCAGCTACGGCTGTACAGTGCATCAAATGTCAGCTACGGCTGTGCAGTGCATCAAATGTCAGCTACGGCTGTACAGTGCACCAAATGTCAACTATGGCTGTACAGTGCATCAAATGTCAGCTATAGCTGTACAGTGCATCAAATGTCAGCTACGGCTGTACAGTGCATCAAATGTCAGCTACGGCTGTACAGTGCATCAAATGTCAGCTACGGCTGTACAGTGCATCAAATGTCAGCTACGGCTGTACAGTGCATCAAATGTCAGCTATAGCTGTACAGTGCATCAAATGTCAGCTATGGCTGTACAGTGCATCAAATGTCAGCTATAGCTGTACAGTGCATCAAATGTCAGCTATAGCTGTACAGTGCATCAAATGTCAGCTATAGCTGTACAGTGCATCAAATGTCAGCTATAGCTGTACAGTGCATCAAATGTCAGCTATGGTTGTACAGTGCATCAAATGTCAGCTACGGCCGAACAGTGCATCAAATGTCGCCTACGGCTGAACAGTGCATCAAATGTCGGCTACGGCTGTACAGTGCATCAAATGTCGG